>NC_051307.1:176867007-177492007 GCF_015220235.1 Choloepus didactylus | reverse complement strand
TTGTACCATGTTTAGAATGCTGCTGAAAATCAACTTTTTTCACTTGTCGTGACCATTTTCAAATTCCATGGTCTGACAGATAGCTATTCTTCTGCAAAAGGGCTCCCCTGGTTCTATAAATCCCTTGGAAATTGTAAGAATGAAGAAATAATCAAGTTTTTCTAGTGGGCCATGCTAAAGGATTTTTTTCTAATAAGTCTCCAGATACCATCCAGATACCATTAAAATAAAATCTGATCTATAAAAATTAAATTTGTACATGATTTTCTAGGGAGTACATCTTTAATATAGAGCAAGGGACATGATTATTGTTTTATTAACCACTGGCAATAAAACAGTGTGGAAAAGTTATGAGAACTCAGATTTTTAAAACCTGCTTTTTATAGGATACAATATATACTGCAGTTTAAGTACAGACTTTGCAATCAAACTACTTGAGTCCAAATCCCAGTGCTGCCCCTTATTTAGATGTGTTACCTTGAATAGGTTAATTAACCTCTCTGTGCCTCAGCTTCTGTATTTACCAAAAAAGGGGGGAGGGGACCATAACTAACTTATGTCATAGAATTGTTGCGAGGATCTAATGAGAAAGCATTAAAGTGGTTAGTGCAGTGCCTGACCTAGAAAACACCCTGTCATTAGCTATTATTATTTCTGTAATACGAATGTGGGGTGTTTTTTTTTGTCCTCCAGTTTTATATTTTTTCTTCTTCTTCACAGTATAAATGAATTTGAGGTGAGTTTCTGTCATTTGCATCAAAAGAGTTCTGACAAATACAAATGAATTGATGTGCCCTATGAAGGGAACTGATACTTGAAACTCATGTGAATCTTATTAATCTCATCATACAGAGAAAGCATTGCAAGAAGAGAGGTCAGACTTGAATTGCTGTCTTGGTTCTACCTTTAGCCAGTTGCGGATTGCTGGGAAAAACGTTTCATCTTTCTGGGTCCTAGTGTACTTGTATGTCAAATGAGAGAGGTGAGTGAAATCAATCTCTAAGATCCCTTTTCAGTTCTAGTGTTCCACAAGTATCTATTTTTCTTGGGTTTGTTTCACTTGCATATACTATGGTATAATTGGTTACTGATTCTCATATTTTCCTGCTTCCTTCTGTTTCAACTTTAGAAATACTCAACTAGACTCTCAATCCCTACCCTCCAAAGGTTTATTTCTTCCCCTCCAATTTCCTTCTAACAAAAATATATTTATTTTTGTATACTTGGACACAGTGGTCCCATTTTCTAATTAAGGTGATACGTTCCTTGAGGGTTGAGACGAGAGTTTTCCTGTGGGTGTAAACGTTATTTTTTTTAATTGCCAACCAAGCTGCCAGTTTTTCCAGAGCAGCAGGATATGGGTTTTAAGTAATGTAAGCAGGAAATGGGTCTCCAGCCCACGCAAAATAAATGCAAAAGTACTGATTTTCCTAGAGTCCACATCTGGCTTACTCGTTTATCATTTCACCCTGAACTGAAATTCTCCCACAGAAATGCAGCATGACATCCATGCCTATGGAACGTCAGACCAAGAATGAGGCATTAGGTGATCATCCTGTGGTTCTCACTTACACATATAAATAATTTGGCTCACCCGGGTCAACATCATGCTTTTCTCTTCAATGGTAGGATTTGGGGCCTGAACTGAGTATTGGCTTCATATCTCCACATTCAGTGATTTCGAATAGTTCAACAGCTCTAAAGTTCAGTGGGATGAAATGTGGTCAAGTGACCATCATCTGCAGACAGAGCACCCAGAGGAAGACGACCCTCTAGAGAAGGATGGCACAGGCAGGATGCCTCTCTGCTGATGGCCCCATTCATTCTTGTTCCTCAGGACTCTAAATATGAACAGTTACTCCAAATCAAACTTCCTTAAACGGTACTCCTTGGCAAATGGAGCTAAATGATCTGCAGCCAGAGACATCAGGAACTCAGCAATGCCATTAAGGGCCAAATTTCTGTCTGTCTGTCTGTCCACTCTTCAATCCACAGAGACTGCTTTACCCTCCAGGAGACTTCCCTCAGGGCTGGAGAACAGCTGCCAGCGGCACTTGGGGCTACTTGCCTCCTTGTTCACATGCATTGGAAGGGAGGACATTTCTGTTTCAGTGTCCTAAGCAAGTCTTAACGTCACTCTTGTTGGAGCAGCCTGGGTTACATGTCCATGCCTCAGACCAATGACTGTGGTCGGCGCATGGGATATGCTGACTGGCCTGAGTCAGCTGAGTTGATACCAACCCTGAAATTTTTCCTTAAGTCAGAACCCCGAAAGGAAAAAGTGAACTAAAATCTGGGTACAGTTAGGAAAGGTGAAAGTTTGGGATGGATGCTGAGGAAGCTACCAAAAAATATCCACCACAATCTCTGCATAGCAGCTCTCGGTAGAGGGCCAGTCTCCCAGCTGAGACCCTCACAGTAATGCTGCTTGGTGACAGGGGCTCACCCTCTTCAGTCAGGCTTTCCCCCATGGCCATGATTCCTATTTCCAAAGCCTAGGAACCCTTGACTTGTAACATAATCCTTCCAGCCCCGTTGTAGGATCATGGTTGGGTGCCTGGCTTCCATCCCACACGCTTGGAGGGCAGCATCAGTTCTCACGTAGCTTCAGAATCCTCACACAGCACCAAGCCCAGTGCCTCACACCCAGTGGGCCTTCACCGCACCCCCAAGTGATGGAATGAATGAGGAAGCAGAAATCTACGCCCGTCACACACCCCTATGTCTTTCTCAGGCCTGCCCGAGCCAAGCCACTTACCTACCACTTTGTGGTTCCCTACATTAGAAAGCACCAAAGAGATAATACAAGCAATGAAATTTTTTCTGGTGTATATACTCTGTATTAAATCATATACATTTAAAATCTCTATTCTCAGATGTCTGTGCACCACCAACCAATTTCTAATATATTAAAATACTTTCCTTTGCATTAAGAAATTGATTACTGTTTGGAAGAGGGGACAGCTCAAAGGAGAAAGGCTAAGTCAAGTTTGGAAAAAGACCAAGGCCCCATTTCCTAAATGTTCTTCCACAACAAAAGTTACTGGTCCTTCCGCGCCCCACTCCCCGCCAAAGAACAGCAGATTGCTACTGATGTTAACATTCAAGCCTCTCCTCTCATTTTATCCTCACTTATAGGGGCAAAATCCTTCTTCCCATTGTGAAGATGAGGAAATGGAGATCTGACCAGCTGTGTGACATGCTTAAGCACACACTGTAAGTTGGTACCAGCCCTGGAATACCAATCTGCCATCCATGACACCCAACTCCCGCCTTTTGACCAACTGCCAAATTTCATCTGAAAATCTGCACAGTTATTCTATTTTTGTGTCATCTCTGTTGACACCTACCCTTGACTATGTATCATTAGTGTCATGTTTGAATTCCACATGATGTCCTCCACAATTTGATGTTGGAAGTGGAGCAAATCATATTTATAGATAAGGCAAATAGGAAAAAAATGTCTTTGAGACGCCACTTACATTCTTTGGACATTCCCACTTCAAAGCACTTCTGGAGTCGACAATACTGGCATCGATTCCTGGTGACTTTATTAATAACACAGTTCTTATCTCGGTGACAAGTGTAAATCATGTTCTTCTGAATACTTCTGCGGAAAAAACCCTGCAAGCAAGCAAGAAGATGAGGAAACTAAGTAAAGCAATTGAGTTTCGTGAGAAATCAAAGCCAGCCTTATCAACACATCGATTGCTCTTTTTGAGTAACAAAATGTTGGCAGCAGAAAAGTTAACTTATTTTAACCCCTGTGACATATTAACGGTCGGCCCTCCCTTTGTTGCCAACCAGAAAGACCTTTTTAATCAAAACTTGACATGGTCATTACTATCCCACTAAGGGAAAATTAATACCAAGAAGATTCACTTGGAAACCATAATGCAGAATTGGGTTCCCTACAAATAGGCTTAGCTTCATTATCAGTTCCCTTGCTGGCCAGAAAGATTTCAAGGCAGCCCACTATCAAGAAACTGCATATGAGGCTTTGCATTTGCAAAATAAATTATTTGCTTCATGAAAGAATTAGGTCCTTTCAAAGCAGTCTTTTCTGAGTTCTCTTACATATTTAGCTTCTGTTACATTATTTAAAATAGGATTTAATTTACGAAGTGTTAAGAAAAAATTATCCAAAATTAGAAACAAGGTAGAAAAATTTAATGGTTGTCCTGTACCATATGGCAGCCACTAGTCACACGTGGCTATTTAAATCAAAATTTAAATATGATTAAATAAAATAAAAAATTTGGTTCCTCTGTTGCACTAGTCATATTTTAAGTTCTGGGTAGCCACACATGGCTACTGGCTACCATATTGGACAGCACAGATATTTATATAATATTTTCATCATTGTAGAAAGTTCTTTTGGGCAGTGCTGTCCTACAGCACTGACTGAGAAGTCCACCTAAGAGTCATCTGATGTTCCAGGGAAAAGTAACTTCGACTTGCCTTGTACCATTGATTAGACCCAGTCTGTAAAGACTGTAGCAGACTGGTAAGTTACTAGGATTTCTATCCAGTAGAAAACATAACCCAAAGCTTATTGTTTTATTGCCCTGTAGAACATTAACCAATTTTGTAAGTAACTTTGCAATCTTATACCAGTGTTTTTTCCTTTTACCATATCCGTCTATCTATTTTTCTCTCCTCTACCTACCTAGATTATTTTTCTTATATATCCTCCTTTGAACCAGCTTTTTCATCCTACTGTTTCCCTCATTTATGGGTTAAATAAATCTTTGACATGTGCTTACTGCATATTTGAATGAGAGGTTTTCTAACTTTATTGAAAATTTTATTTTTACAAAAGAAGCAATTGATCATGATTTTTGTGAAACACTGATGAAAGAAACGCAGACTTTAAGCTCCTCAAGCATTGGGGTTCCTGACTTTCTCTTTGAACTCCTCATTTCTACCATTCTACTTTACGGACAATGGATAATCAAGTGATGCTTTTTGAGTATAAAGATGAATGAATAGCTAGTGAAGGATACACCTGCTGTCTTTTCTATCTCCTAATTGCCCAACAGTAAAGGACCTCACAGTGATATAGCTATTAAAAGCAAGGAGCTTATGAATTGTGATGTGAATTTTACCTACATTAGAAACAACTCTCTTAAATGTGAGAAATACATTACCAAATGTATTGAACAGAAAATAAGACTTGACATCTGAGTTCCCCTTTCCCTATAATGCATTAACACTCCAGGAGCCAGAACTAAAAAGATTCAAAACTAAAGCACATTAACAAAGAAAGCTTTTGTAACGCATATTGTTTAGGATATTTATGTGGGCACCCTAGGATCTTAATGTCTAAATAAACATATTTTTACTGACATGGTTCAATGGTGAATGTCTGGAAATCTTGTGTAAGGTTGCAACTCCTGTCACCTATCCTAGACATAAGCATTTTCCAAGAAAACACAGTTTATTTTTGTAGCTCTGGAGCTACATATACGCTCACAATCTAAAATAATATGTTACAAATATTTTGAAACTCTAAAAGGATCTGTGTACAGTGGTCACCTCAAAACACATCTTTCCCTGCAAAAAATATCTACAGGACACTTTTGGCAGTCAGATGTACAAACTCAATTTACAGAAACTTCCACTGCTCTCCTGCCAAGAAACACCTGACTGGATGGAAGATACAGTCTTTTTGGCATGTGTGAAGAAAGTGAGGCATGGACAAAGGTGACCTCCTCCATTTATTAAAAGCTGAATTTCAGTTCAGCAAATTCGTAGTGAGTGACTGTGGAAGAGAGAAAAACAATCTCATGATGCTCAAATGAAAGAAGAAGAGAGAATGAAAGAACTTTATATGTTACTAATTATTCAGTCAGGGTGGTTCAGTAACAATGACAGCAGAAACTAAATAGGACTTCTTGGTTTTCCAAATCAGATTTTTGGCTGGATTTCAGGAGAAGGTCTAAGTTTCAGTAAATCATTTCTACCATGGTAGAATATTTGCTGACTAAAATATATGCTGTGAGGTATTTTCATACATGGGTTGGGTAAACAGAAATGCCCTCCCAGGCCAGAGAGAGGTTTGCATTCTACAAATACTTCTTCTGCCCCGTCGATATGAATTGTTATATAAACCTTGCTCCCTTGTAGAACACTGTTTTAAGGACCATGTGTGTGTGAGTTTGGCCATATCCACTTCCCCCCTGAACTGTATTTATCTACTATTTTTATGAAGGTTGCCTCCTTTTATTTTAACAATACTTATAATACTTAAAGATGAAATTTTTCATCTTTATGTTAATTGGAAAACTGGCATTAACTGTGTCAGTATCAGAAGACACTCATGAAGTAAATAAAATGAAAGTAAAGCAGTACAATAATCAGAGGTTATTTTGCTCTAACTGGATACAGGATCTGCTAAAGGCCTGCTCACTCTTTGCTAAAAAGGGAGCTTAGCAAGCATTAGAGGCATCTCAGCACTGACTTGAAACTTTCTCTTAAAGGAATTCAGAGAAAAGTTTCTCAATAAGTGATTCAATGTGATTTAAAGCTATGAACCTGTCTCACCTAAAATTAGGAGCCCCATACTTTGGGAAACAAAACTATGATCAAAACCTTGCCATATATATATATATATGGGCTTTAGAAGTGCTAAGTTCAGGTGTGAGAGTTCTTGAAGCCATTGGATGGGGTGGGAATAGGTCTGGGGGGTAAAGGATGGAAAAGCTGAGCATGTGAAGAGGAAGGATCTGGTTCCAAGGGAGGATCAAGTTGAGGGGAGAAAGGAGGTAGGATGTAGTAGAGAAATATTCCTGGACTGGGAGCTGAGAGGGCCGGGCTGCAGCCTCAGGACCACTGCGTGGCTTGGGCAGGTCACAACAACTATGGGGCTAAATGAGAGCCTGGACAACTTATTTCCAAGGTCTTTTCCAGTTGTAAATTTCTGGGATTCCAAGTGTGTCAGGATGCCAAGGAGTGATGAGTTGGGATGGCTTGAGAATGAAGATGAGAGGGTTTCCATGGTCAAAGAAAATGGCCAAGGAGGACACAGGTGTTTGAAGACTAGGGAACGACAGCCCCCGCCTGCATGGGCAAGAATGGCCACTTCCTGGGACCAGCCTGGGGCTTAAAGGACAGGAACAAGAAGGTTTTCAGATGGCCTTAAGTTTATCTTAGAATTGTGCCAATACGACACCTCTGTGAGGGACCTCAAGAATCTATGGCTGGAATTACACAAACACAAACTTGAAGCTAGAATGCTCCAGTAACTGGCCCAAGGGCTTGTGGCTGTAAACCTTAAGGCCTGGTTATCTGACACCAAGTCTTGGGCTGATGATATCACAATTTTACTCTTTCTTTTCCCAGAATATCCTTTTCCCCTCGTAAATCCAGGAAACTTCTATGCAATCTTCAAGACTTTCATGACCTCATCTAGAAAAGACTTCTCTGACTGATCCAAATACAAATGAATATTTCATCTTCTACACAATCTCAGTAGTTTGCTCTTTCCTTCTATATTACACCTATTCAAGGATGTTATTCAAAATATTAAACTTTCCACTTCAGAGGTTGCCTGGGCAACACAGGGGCATGCCAGCCTCTGGCCAGTGGTCACAGCCCCAGACATTGTGACTTCCCCATTAGAGTGCCACAGGGCCACCACCCAGCAAGCTGTCTTCTTGTTAGGATCCAGACCTCCCTGACAGAGGAGAAGAGGGGGGCTAGAGGCTGATGCCCAGGGACTGGAGCAGCAGGTTGGTGGGGGCCAGGTGTACCTTAGGGTGAACCCAACGTGGCTTCCCTGGGATTAGGACAGTGGCACTTGGATGGGGCAGGGAGATGGAGGGTGGGGGTGGGGGGTGGACCAAGAAAATGGCTATTTACCAACTAGTAGGAAAGTATTTCAGAATTTCAACGCTTACTCAAATGGTACCAGATAAATATCCTCAGGGATCTCCTGTCTTCAGAGAAGAACATGAGACAGAACAGTCAATATATAATTGTTGATTGAATGAATGAATGATGAAGACCTCAGCTATAAACACCAGAGCCAGGGAGATAGTTGTGGATTTATTATACCTTAAGTCCATAAAATATTCCTCAATATTAAATGTATTCCTTGAGGATGATATTATCTGTACTAAAGAAGGTAAGCAACCAGATTTCTCTGAAGTTTGTAGAAGACCCCCGATTTGGGTTGTAATCAGGTTAGTCAATCATGGCTTCTATTGCTTAATCATGACTTCTGTTGTTTGTGATAGTCAAGACCAGTAACACAATTAACAATCTAGTTACTGGATCAAGAAGATAATTCTGAATCACAAAGGGAATAAAGTGTTTCTGAATCATGAAGTTTTCAACCCATCTCACTTCATACTCTTCTACTCTTGCTATCAAAGAACTGAAGTCCACAAAGATGCAAAAAAAAAAAAAAAAATTCACATGCAGAGAAGGCTGCATGTGCATTAGAAGCATTAGGTTCATGTCTTAGTAATAATCATGGAAAACCCATACCCTACCCAGATTGTGGGGCAACATTGCTTTAATTCATCCCTTATTACCTACAGTGCAGAACAATCCTGAATCAAAAGGAAATATAACTCTCTCCTATGCCTAAATATTCACTTGTACCTAAAGACCTAAAAATTAATAATTTCCTTGATAGACTAGTCTTAAATCTCAAATCTATAAGGGATGTGGAAAAAATGGCTCATCTCTGTTCCTTCTACATATTTTAATATGGATTAAGTTGGGCTACCCTCTCTCCTCTAATACTCTCAAATCATTTCTCTAAATCTTGTAGTTTTTTTCCATACATGGATCCAGCCTCAACTTCCAGTGTTCAAATGTTATCACACATACTATTTTCCACCCTCCACCCCCCACCCCCCACACACAATGATTGGTGGAGGAGGGTGTAGATACTGCCCTAGTGGTTAAGAATTAGGCTTTAGTCAGACACATGTGAATTTGAACTCTCTCTCTGCCTGTTACTATCTGCATAACTTTGGATGAGTTATAGCAAGGCCTCAATTTCCTCATCTGTAAAATGGGGATAATAACAGTACATGCTTCAGGGGATTACTGTGTGTATCTGATTAGGAAAGACATGCAAAGTGTTTAATACAATGCCTGGCACATAGTAAGTGCCAATGAATGGTAGCTATTGTTTTGACTTACCCCCTTTCTCAATACTTTCTTCTGGACAATTTCCAACGTACATTTTGTGTTTAAATTCCAGATTCCCAAAAAAGGATAGAACATTGTTCTGAATCCTTGAACAAAATAGGCTACTGAGAAAGGACAACCTCACGATTCCAAAGGTCATCTCTGTAATTACCCATGCATTCATTCGCTTGTTGATTCATTCATTCAATGCCAACTAACTGGGGTGGATTTGGTGGGCACTCTCGGGGCACACAAAGATAAAGATAGTGTGGTCCCTGCCCTTTTTCAATCTACCAGGAACGATAAGTCAAGGGAACACTCTATAGTAGATGATGTGACTAAGCCATGTGATGAGAACATTAATGGAGGCAAACAGTGAAAAGCGCCCAGAATGGTACCTGGGACATAGAAGGCACACAAAAAATATTTGTTGAGTAAATGAAGAACATGGGAATTTAAAGGAGGTAGAAGGGAATGGGTATGATCCCAGCTCTGAAGAAAGTGTAGGCTTTGAATGGCAGACTCTCCCCCAAGGGCAACATCATGGGCAAGCAGAAGAGATCAGGAAGAGGTGAGGAAATTTAGGGAAGGGCCAGAAGTCCTGGCTGGAAGAGACATGACTGATAGGGGTGGGGTTGGTGAACGACACAGTTTGAAAAGCAGGTTGATGTTCAGATTGAAGAAGGTCTTGAAGGCCACTCCAAGGAGTTTACAAGCTATTTGACATTTAATAGGAGGCATAACACTCTTCTGTGCAGCAGAGTGCGAGGGTCAGAATTATATTCTGTGAAGATTATTCAGGGAGCTGTGCATCACTGATTTCATCATGCATTCATTTAACACATAGTAAAAGCAGATATTGAGCACTGGGCATCAATACAAACATATAAAACCCTGAGCCTGCCCTTGTGTCTGGGCAGGGTATAGACCAAGAAGCTTTACTTTTTTAAAATAACAGTGCAATTTGTTGAATTATGTTTAATCATAAAGTTGCATGTAAGAATTCAAACTGTGATGTTTTAAATGGAAGCCATTTACACCATGTTTAACGTGTGGAATGCATCAAGAACCTTTGAAGAAAGGCACTAAGTAAAATACTTTTTTCTTTCTTTTTAGGCAATGTGACACCATATTTAGTCATACAAAAAGCATTGGGTCAGGAGAAATTCACATCTGGAAACAGTGTGGGAATCCCATCTATTTGCATTGGGCTATAGCATAGTTAATTTCCATCTCATGTGAAGTTCAAAGGGGTAATTCCTCTTTGCAAAGGGGAAGAAAAGGAAAGAAAGTGAGGTGCATTACTTAGTCACTTTTCTTTGTTCATTAAAAGAAAATGAACCTAACCTCACATCAAAGGTAACCTCACATCAAAGGTAACCAAATCCAAATGTCCATCAATGGGTGAATAGACAAACAATGGGTGATGTATATATGTGATGGAATATTATTCAGTCATAAAAAAGAATGAAGTTTTGATGCATCCCACAACATGGATGAACCTTGAAGACATCATTTTAATGAAATAAGCTAGACACAAAAAGACAAACATTGTATGATCTTGCTTATATGAAATGCCTAGAAGAAGCAGGTGATAGGATACCAGGGGTAGTGGAGGTAGGGAGGGTGTATGGGAAGGGGAAGGGGAAGCTACTGCTTATTGGGTGTACAGTTTCTGCTGGAGGTGACAAAAAAGTTGAGGGAATGGGTATCGATGACGGTAGCACAATATTCTGAATGTAATTAATACTTCTGAATTGTATACCTGAAAGTTATTAAAATGGGAACTCCGAGTTGTACATATGTTACTAAAGTAAGAGTCAAAAAAAAAAAAAAGAATGAAGTACTGACACATGCTATAACATGGATGACCCTTAGAAAAACGCAAAGTGAAAGAAGCTTGACACAAAACATCACATATTATATGATTCCATTTCTATGAAATGTCCAGAACAGGTAACACCATAGAGACAGAAGCAGATTGCCAAGGGGTAGAGGCAGGGGTTGTGGGGGGAATGAAGAGTGACTGCCTAGTGGGTATGGGGTTTTATTCTGGGATGATGAAAATGTTTTGGAACTAGATAGAGGTGGTGGTTGAACAACAGTGTGAATGCACTAAATGCCACTGAACTGTTCACTTTAAAATGGTTAATTTTATGTGATATGAATTTCACCACAATTAAAAATAAAGGTAACAGATGACTGCCCTAGGTAGTTATTCCCCCATCTAGCAAGGCTGGAGCACAGTGAACTGCGACCCCAGGCATGTGCAGAGCTGCCAAAATCCCATTTCCAGCCAGAATCAAAGATTCTGCCAGTAGGAGGTGAGCACGGAATAATCCCATCACGGCTACACTGGGAAACGTGGTTTTCAGACCAGGAAACACGTTGCCTTAAACAAACAAAAAACACCCTCCCCAGCGAGTGGAAGTCTATGCGTGACAATGTTGGAAATTTATAAATAGCGAGATCTGGGGGGAGAAAGAGAAAAGAGAAGACCTTTTCACCCCACTGAAATACAATGGGTGAGAGGGAGGGAGAAAGTAAAAAAAACAGCCTAGTATTTTGATGACCAACAGAGTTTCCTCCTAAGCAGGGAGGGTGTGTGTGACTGCAACGCAAAGAACACGGAACAAGTCAAGTTAGGGAGGGGGCCAAGCTGGGAGCCACGAAAGGAAAGCCACACAAAACTCAGACTCCAAACAAGAAAGCCGAGTTGTCCCAAGGGGTACAGTTGGAAAAAAAAAAGAAAGAAAGAAAATCCCAGCCAAGACAGGGTCCCAGAGTTGGGAATTTAGTAGGATGGATGACAGCAGTGAAAGCCATGGCTTGTCCAATTATTTCATTTCACATATCATTTCCCAGTGCCTCTTGCCCGCTAACTCGGAAGGCATCTCTTCCAACCTTTTGCTTGGAAACTGCCCGTGAATGTTAGGCCTGTCTTCCTTCAATTCCTGTGGGCCAGAAGATTCCTTGGCACACTAACTGTTGCTTAGGTTAAAAAAGGCAAGCCTATATTTTGGGGAGGTGCCTAGAAAGAGGGCTTAAAAGAAGACAGTGATTACAGATTTGGCAAAAACAGAGTCTGTAGGAACTAATCTTTCCGGAAGAGTATGGTTACGGCGTCTCCCTGGACTTTGTCAGGTGTGCCTCTGAGAGCTCAACCCCTGTCAGACCCAGAGGCCACAGCTCTCAATCCTTTTAATCCACAATTAATTAAAACTTGCTGAGAATACCAGTGAAAAGGTGTCCCATGTTCTTAACTGAGAACCTGAACTCACAACCTCAGAGATCAAGGTCTGCGACGTCTCACAAAGGGCACAGAGCCAATGCACTCGGTTCACGACATTCTTTATTTCAGAGGAACATGATCCAGGGGAGAAATGCACTTGGTCACATAAACTAGAAACCAACAGTAAGCAGAGATTAATCGGTTGCATGGAACGTGTTTTAATTTAGGGAAAGAAAGAAAAAAAGTCTTTTTATATTTCCAAACATGACTTGGATAAAGTAATAATTTCTAAAATTGACCCACTTTTATCCAAGTCAGACCAATTATCATAACCCTATTGTAATGGATGGGCGGACAATTCATCAAGTATTTTGTCCAATAACCTCAAAACAAAATTTGGGTGGAGAGCATTTCATAAGACAAGTAAACACTGCTGTTTTCAAAAGGTAAAGAAGTCTGCTCCACACACAGGTGACTTCAGGGATGTGCACCCTGTGCTGTCACACAAAGCCCAGGGAGCTAGGAAGGGCCCCTTGCTTGGTTCACTGCTCTGCTCTCTATTTTTGAATGAGGCCACACATTTTCATTTTGCACTGGCCTCTGCAAATTACGTAGCCAATCCTGACTCTAGGATACTACAGCAAAAGTTCCCATCATTTGTGAGGACATAGCAGACTTGAGTATTCTTTTCCTCTGGTTGACCTGAAGGTAAGTTTTAAGACTGTGGATCAGACAGAATTTAGCATGTCCACCCAGATTATACCCTTTCCCCTTAGGATTCCCTTGAGATGCCTCTGAGCAAGTCCACCATCCCAGCAAGACACAAAAAGGAAAACCAGTCAGGAGCTATTTTATGATCTACTACCATGCTTTATTTCTCAAATGGATAAGGGACGTTGGGGGCAGAAGGTAGGGAGGGTGCAAAGACATTTTTCAGAATTGGATGAAATTTCTTCCCAAATAGCATATATACTGACACACAATTTCTGGAGGTCCCCAGAAGCTCATTCACAAATCTCTTAGGAGTCTTGGATCCCTGCTAAGGAGCCAAAGAAATAAAGGGAAAAAGGAAGGTGAAAAATATGAGTTTGGAAGATTAATTGGCTATCCAAAGAATTTCTGGGCAGCAGGTTAAATATGATAAATAGTAAATCTTGGGGACCATTTCCCCTCTTCTCAGAGTTTGAATTCAGCGAGATGGTAGGGAGAAAAACTATATGACAGGAGAAAACTCTAAAATGGAAGATTTCACTGGGCTCCACATAGCTTTCTTTAAATCTGGTCTTGAGAATTTACTTTAAACCAAGTAAAGACATCTGTTTTCTAGATTACTTGGGTCAGTTATTTTGTGCCCTTCCACAGTGAAACCCATAGTTACCAATTTATTATCAGGATTACTCTAAATATAACAGGGCAAGAAGCCAGTGCATTTTAGGTTGTTTAATTCTCAATTATTTTACTGAGAAAATGAACCAAAATAGTTCCTCAGCTACAGCCTGAGAGTTAGCAGACTCCAGCTGCTTTGTTCATTAATTACTAAATCTCATCTGGACCTAAATTAAAGATCCTCATCTGCACTGAAGAGGAAAAAAAAAAAAGGTAAGCAGAAGGAGAGAGAGCCAAAACATGCTCAAATGTGTGTAAACTCTTTGAGGAAGGGCATGAATTTTAAAGACTCTTTTAGAAGTATGGTATGCAACATTTCACCGTCAACAAAGCCAGGACTTAGCCCTATCATAACACAGTGATTGATGACAGTGATATCACCATGACAACTGTGCATATCACATCATTCAAAGGCCTTTCAGAGACACCAATAATTATGAAGTTCTTACATTGTTTTAAGATGTTAAGAAGGACCCAAATTAGTAAAGAAAAAAATTGCTTGTTTCCAATGTGGTGTACTTATTCCAAGTAAACTTGATTTTCAGGGTCACACGGGACCCTCCTTACTGGGTTTTTTCTCTTTTATTTTATATGTGGTTATGTCCTAAAAAACTGAAGTGAAAAGGAAGAGCTGATAGAGGATGTGGGGGGAGGAGAAGGGAAGCTGGTCAGGCATTTACATTAAAGCCTTCACGAGTCTGACAACTGGAAAATAATGGGGATTTATTGGATGTAGCCTTCTGCTTCTCCTCACCACAGGCACTGTGCTCTGACAGTGTAAAAATCTCACTCACAGTTTATTGAGAAAATATGGCTTAAGCTCCAGCTCCCAAAATGGATTCTGCCCTTGTATGGAAACGTCATGGGGACTGCAGGCTAGTACCTGATGTGGAGCATTATCCCACATCCACACCTCAGAACAAACAGGTTTAGTGCCCTCAAAGCTGCATGTGCCCTTTGTTGAGTCACGTTTATTTGCGGCACTCCAAACCTAGAATATTCTCTCCTACCTCTGTGCCTTTGCAGGTGCTGTTCCTTATGGCTCAAGTCCTTCCGCCACCTGGGCCTCTGTCTCATGCCTGAGCATGCACCAAGATTCTACCCTCCTGGGGGGCTCAGGCACCCCTGAATCCTGCACTACCTGCACACCCCTGTTGTAACACTCACTCTCAAGGATGCTGCAACTGTCATCTCTTCTTCCTCAAACCTGGGTCCTGTGCAAGCAAGAATGCAGATGAATCTTAATCGTCTTTGTTATAGAACATGTGTAGCTTTATAATGAAAACATAATGTGTTCCAAGTTATTTTGCTTTTTAAATATCATATGGATATTCCATGTAGAAAGGGAGGAAGAGAAAGATAAGCAAAGAAATCCAAATTCAACAAATATGACAACCACCAACATTCTTTAAGTATAAGAACAAGGAAAAAGGAAGTTACATTTTAAATAGTAAACCGTAATATCATAAATTCAGGCAGTAATAATAACTTCATGAGTTATCCCACCTCCTTTCTTTCTTATTCTAAATTAGGAAGACATAGGCTCAAATTTCACCCACAGGCTCTACTTTCTTGATCTTTAGAATTAAAGTAGCCATATTCTGTCAGCACAGTGCCAAGATTTGAAATCAAATAGGTCCCCAATGCAAAAGGTAAAGTTCTTTTAAACAACATAGACTTGGCTGCAATTAGCATGTTATCCACCTAAGCACCAGACTCTATAAAAATACACTCCTAGAGTTGCTCCTGTTTTGAGCACCTTAACTTTGGTGCTCTCTTAACCTATTTTGCAAGAAGAAAATTTTGGCAGAATACATATAAATATTTTTTAAGTGTTACTTCTCTACTTTTATATTTCATACTTGACTTAGTCTGATAAAAAGAGAAACAGCCCTTTGATTACTCTGGTGAGAGGAGGAAAAATAGTCCCAGTAATAAAAGAAGTACCTGCCAATTAGTTAGATTGTTCTCCAGTTTTCAATTAAAGGCAGCCTAATGGATGTCGGGGGACCTGGTTTATTTTCCCTGACAGAGCCCTTATTTTTAAACTCTTAGCTTCAATTTCTAAAATTGCTGGCTTTAGACAGAAGAAACATATATCTTGAGTGGAAAGCTGTACTGTTCTTCTTCTATTTCCTGTACCAAAATTATGTTTTTCTCCTCAGTGGCTATTTCCCATCTGGCTTCACAAAGCTCTCTGCTGCCCAGGATGGACCTGCTAACTGACAGTGGCCCCTGATGTGACAACACACTCCAAGAGACGGGGTGTCAGTTTTTGTCCCCGGGGCCAGGAAACTCACCTGGGAGCTTTCGGGGAGAGGGGCGCACCCTATTTTCACTCTCTTCAGATGACCATTCCATGAAAGTTCATTTACCCTTCTAATTTCCTCCAGAAGGACAAAGAAGATAACTTAGGAGGGTGTGTTTATCTTGAACTCATCTGGAAGCATTTCAGTTTCTCTTCTGCATCTGCCTGTGCACTGAATTTGGGAACTATTTTCCCTAGATCAAACAGGCCTGAAAATTTCCTTGGACATGGCTGGCCTTCTTCCTTGGAACACACACGTTTTTGGGATTGATATTTTTATCCAGAGTTTTCTCAAATGAGTAATTAGGAGATGTCCACGGGCAGGTGTAGGAAAAATAGCCAGACTCCCATAAATCACGATCAGGCTACATTTAAGCACCAAAGGACTCAACAACCTTCTGTAAACAACTTAGCAGTTTTGTTTCTTTAGGGCAGCACTGTCCCTAGACTTCGGGGATTTGTGGGGATAATTCCCTTTAACGACAATGGGAGTTGTGGCAGCTGGATAAATCCCCAAAGATTGGACCAAACGTCCCTCAGGGCTAGCAAATAAGCTGTGAATCACATTATCCTGGTAATTTGAGATTTAACGTGTAGGTAGAGGCAGGGCATAATGCATCATTTATTCATTCCTATTTGTTTTCAGCATCACCTGAGGTTTACTTGGTTCAGACCAAACACGGCTGCAAGAGACACACTAGGACTGAGCTTTATACCTGAGCGAACATTAGAGCAGACCCTGTGAAAACACCAGGCAGTGACACAAGAATGATGCTTTAATCCTGCCAAGAAAACGGAAAAGGCTTTCAGGAGCCACGCAGAAGGAGATTCTGAATTAATTTGTAATTTCAGGTTTCCAAATGGCTTTTATGAACTTGCTTATCCAAAGTATTCCAGAGCATCATCTCTTTTAATTTTTAATTTTTATCCATGCTGTGCTCCAAAAAATATACCGATCTGAATCATTGCCCCTCGTCTTGTTATCTTAATGGGGGAAGGACAGAGTATCTTGCTGGCCATTCCACATTAGGTGTCCTCATTTACAGATTGAAAAAAAAAAAGGGCCGGAGATAAATTATTTAAAATCTATTGTATCAGTGTGTGTTCTGTAAGCATTCACTACCAGCAAAGCAGACAGATTATTTTTCACTTTTAATTGTGTTGATACCTTATCTGCTTTGTTGAAAGTGGAGAGTGGTATGTGAAACCACATCACACTCTGAGGAACAGGAAGCTATGGGGTCTATTATTTAAAGCCAACATAACCCATTTAGTGGACGTAACTTTAACACACTGCAAAGGAGAGAAAAACCTGGAGTTGCTGTTTACTTTGGTAATGTGTGTCTACTGCCGTGTCAAATGTGAATGAGGTTAGGACAGGGCCAGATTCCTTAAAGATCTCAGCCTTCTGAATCAAGGACACCAGGCCCTTCTCAGGCACAAAGGAAGTCGTTGTGTGTCTGTGACAAGGGGATCTCGACTTGCATTCCTCCTCTCTCCCCCGTCCAAATCTCAGGCGTGTTGTAAAGCAACAATCAAATGCGATTCATCTCTAGGTTTGGTTGACGATCTTGTCTTAATCTGCAGAAAATATCTAGAGTAATAAAAATATATTTAGGTAATAAAATTATTAATCTGTGATTTGAACCTGACAAAATTGTACAGAGAGTAAAAGGACTCATTACTAGAAATTCAAAATGAGCCCTACTTCCCCTTCTTCCTTTTTTCCCCGAGACACTCACCAAGAAATGCACAATTATACTGCAAGTGGCAATAAGTTGCCAAGAAGTATCTTGCCATCATCTGAACTTAAAATATCCCTTCCAAACACAGCAACTCAAGAATTCATTTGGGGGAATTGACAGATGAGTGGTAGGGTGTATACAGATAATGATTGTACAATCGTTCTGATGGAGTTTATTAAGTAGAAGATGTCACAATTTTTTAGCCTTTGTGTCCTCGGGCCCCCAAACAGTCCCTGGCTTTCAGTAAATATTTGTTCATACAGATGAGCAGGGCGGTAGGATGGTTAAACAGAAATCGCATCTCAGTGGAAGTCCAAAGGGCGGTGGGCTGGTTTACGCCCTGCCTTTAACTGGCTTTGGGACCTTGGGCAAACGGTTGACTCTTCTGGCAGCTCTGTTTCACAGGTTTTACATGATCTCGATGTTCCTTCTGATACCGATGTTTCGGATTCCCATATGTCTGAACAAGGGAACATACGTTCATCACGGCTCCACTGTGAACCTTACTTCTGTATCTTTTGTAGGAAATGGTTGGTTTGGTAAGATGCAAACAGCTGAAGAAAGCCAAAAGTCTCTCAAATGTGGGTCTTTTTCACACTGAGTCAAAATCCGGCAAAAGGACAATCGCAGCAAAATAAAAACCAAGTCCATACCAGGGACACAAATATGAACTGCATAAGATGTGGTTTTTGTGAGTTTCATTTTCATGCTGTCATATGTAATTTGTGGCAACCCGCTTCAGTGAAACTCAGTGAAAGCCACCACACTATTTTTACTCCCCAAACCCTACCACCTCAATCCGGTTTGAGCTTCAAATTGAACTCCTGACCTTTTCCAGCAATTTTCCCCAGAATCTAGACAGCCCCATCATCACCTCAAGCCAAAGAGGGGAGCGGCAGCCAGGAACATTCTGCCTCTGCTCCTGAAGGGAGCCAGAGTGAGGGAGAGGATCCTGCCTTCCTTTCCATCTGGTTTCTCCAATAAAAGAAAAAAATAATAAATGGAAATGAAAAGCATACAATTAAAAAAAATTACATTTAACTTCCTTTTGCTAATGTCTGTAAGATGACTTTTGGCCTGGCAGGAGACTCCAGATGGGCCGTGTAATGAATATAATTTAATACGAAAAACCGGAGTTCACAGAAACACATTTTTCCAAGTCAGAAGGTACTGGATTGTCTCACACTGTTTAATGCAAAACACCGGGACAAGTCATTGCATTTCTTTTCTTATTGCACATTGGCCTTTAAACCTAATATCAATGTGGCCAGACCTGAAGCCATCAAAGCCATAAACTGTCACTCTTCTAGATGGTTGGCACCGGTGCACACTCACCCAAAAGGCCAGAGACCACCAACCACTCAATGTGTTTTTCCTCCGGGGTCTCAGGATTTATACCACCAATTAAGGCCATAATGAGTGCCCCGCATTGACCTCCTAGGAGCAAGAATTAATTAAGCACAGTATTTCTTACTAAAGAATGACACTTTTCCAAACGAGTTATATAAAGTAGCCATATTTCCTGGGATTGCTGTGCTTCCATGCAAGATTCCTAATTGTCAAAACAAATAGAACAATCTGGGAACACGGTTTAGTTTATGTTTTTAATTTGACAGTAAAAGAAGAAAATCTTTATTTTTATCCATATTTTAGGGGCAAGGAGAATGTTTTCTTCATACTGCATGTGTGCAAAGTACAAAATTATTTACATAGTCATATCACTACTTTTAATTATCAATATCACCACAAAAGAAGGAGGCTAAGAATTACATTTATAATAATCTCCTTCACTGCCTTCAAAAACTGAAGAGTTGTGTTTTTGAACTTACTTGTCCCCCAAATTTCTTATGGTTCCATAAATTGTGTACTAATTAATAGTAAATAATAATAATTAACAGTAATTAAAGGCTTTCATTTGTAAGCTATACCTTAGGTAGTCTAAGTCAGGGGTTAGCAAACTTCTGCAAAGGACCAGAGAGCAAATATTTTAGGCTGTGTGGACCATCTAGTCTCTGCCCACTTCTCAACGCTGCACTACAGGGCAAAAACAGCTGTAGATGATACTATATGAATAAGCGTGGCTGCCTTCCAATAAAATTTTATTTGTGGCCATCAAAATTTGAATTTCATATAATTCTTATATTGTGAAGTATTATTCCTTTTTTTGAAAAGTTTTTCAACCATTTAAAAATATAAAAAAAATTCATAGTTCACAGGCCTTACAAAAACAGGTGGCAGGTAGGACTCAAGCCTTCAGTCGAAAAAAAATACACAGATTTTCAGGTAATCAATGAGGATTGAGAAACCATCTATCTGCCTTCCCCAGCCCTCACCTCACCCCCCACCCAGCATGTATGCATATGCCTAATTATTCACATTATCGTCCCTGAAATGGTTTATATAATACAGGGGGGAAAACGTAGCTTCATACTGCTATGGACCAGAAGATGAAGAAAATCTCAGCCTCAAAGAAACACTAGGAGCATGGCAAGAAAAAGAGACCTCTTTCTTCCCAGCCCCTTCTCACAAAGAAAATTCCCATTCAGAAAATTCCTATTCCCTCTTCTCCTTTAAAGAGTTAACACAGCAAGCCCAGATCTGGAAATCCCTGTAGCCTACTTGCCAATTAATGTATTTAACTCTAAAGAGCAGGGGCTTTTTTATTTAGCTTATCCATCATTAACGGAGCATTTTGGTTAAAAGTATTAGGATTTCCAAATAACTTTATGGCTCTGTAAATTGCCAACATACCATCTGCCAACATACCTCTGTTAATTCTGCAACTGAATTAACATTTATAACCAAAAAATAATAAATAAAGCAAATTATGCTGCAAATATTCGCGTGTGCCCAATACGCACTTGAGAATGATAATTAGCATTTTATAATCACGCTTCATTTTCTTTATCCAACTCCCTGTCACATTAATGATAAAATATTTTAAACTGTGCTCTATCAACAAACGGCAGTACAATCTCTAGATTAGCCATTAACTAACAGGGAGAATGAAAACAGTTTGTGCTGCTGACATTATGCATCCAGAGAAGTTTTATTCATACATTCTCCGGTCTCCCTTGCTCTTTCCTCTGTCCTTTTTCATGTGTGTGCTTCCAAAACCAGGCCAGAAAGCTAATGTTTTATTTGCACCATCCAACTCCCAGGCTCTAAGAGAGCTAAAGGCACACATTTCTTTTTTCCAGTACAAAAAAAATACAATTTTAAAACGTATTATATCCTTCTGGTCTAGAAAACTGAAAAGGGTCTGTCTAGGGGTCAGGAAGCTTAAGCCACTCATATGCAATAACTCTGGACTTCAAATAATTCTTTCCAAAGTTCTTTCTCATTATGATTTGACATCTGTGACTGCGGTATGTGCAATCCTTTTCCTAGCTCCAAAGAAAAGTTAACTTAACTAAATAAATCAGGAAAGGGCATATATATATATATATATATTTTTTTTTTTTTTTCAACTTTTCGCCAATTAGCAAAATTTCCCCAAAGTTTCCCATTATCTTCCTCCAAAATCACTTCTTTAAAACAACGGTATCCAGATGCTTTCTTGAATCTCTTCTGCCTTGTGTTCCTCCCCCATTTACACTAGACATTTCAAGTCTTTCTCATTGTGTTGCCTGCTCTGTGTGTAACTCCCACACCTCTTTGGTCTAGTGCTGTAGGGTCTTATATAGTAGACACTAGGCATACATGGCTAGTGAGCACTTGAAATGAGAACTGATCCAAACTGAAACATTTGGGGAGTGTAAATACCCTTCCAATTTTAAAGACTTAGTATGAAAAATTAATGTGAGATTGTCATTGTTTACCTTGGACATAACATATGCTATGTGAAATTAGGAACCCTCTGCTTTACTAGTCAAGCCCGTGATCTTGAGGCTTGCTCTTGTGAAACTTATGGTTGTAAAGGGGGGGCTAAGCCCACTTATAATTATGCCTAGGAGTCACCTCCAGAGAACATCTTTTGTTGCTCAAATGTGGACTTTCTCTCTCTAAGCCCAACTCTGCAAATAAATCCTTCACCTTCCCCCCTGACGTGCGACAGAACCCCCCAGGTGAGTGAGTCTCCCTGGTGATGTGGGACACGGATTCTGGAAATGAGCCTGATCCTGGCATCGAATGGTTGAGAATGCCTTTTGGACCAAAATGGGGACAAGAAAGGCAACAAAATAAGGTTTCAGTGGCTAAGAGATTTCAAATAGTCGAGAGGCTGTCCTGGAGATTATTCCTATGCAAGCTTCAACTAGATATCCCAAATGGCCACAGTATGGAAAAAAAAAAAAGAGAGAGAGAGATGTAAAATATCTCATTAGTTGTGTTTTACATGAATTGTTGAAATGATAATATTTCGAATATTGAGTTTAATAAAACATTGTTAATTCATTTCACATGTTTCTTTTTTTTTTTCCTAATGTGGCTGCTAGAAAATTTTAAACTGCATAGTTATTTGCATTTGTGGCTCACATTAGATTTCTACTGGGCAGTGTTGGTCTAGAGGGTCCTAAATGCTCTGCCACATGCTCTGCTATTGACCAAAATGATCATCATTAACAGCTCAACTCAAGTAAAGCTTTTGATCAAATAAATCCTGCATGAACCCCATCAGGCAAGTCCAAACATCTCAGAGAGCAGCACTCCTGGTCTCAGCCTGCATATTGTGTGCAATCACATTTTTACTGAGATAAAGGCTTGAGGAGTTGGATACTCACTCAGAGATGGAAGGAAAGTAGAAATGACTCCATGGGCTGCTATGTGCTCAGCCTCCCCACTCTGTCTAAGTCCCGCAGGAAAGGTGAGGGATTGGCAGCCATACTGTAGAGGCTGTCTAGTGGTTGTGGGCGTGGGTCCTGCTGCCAGATGGTCTGGGTTCAAATGCCATCTCAGTCTCTTCTTAGCTGTGTGATCTCAGACAAGTCACAAAACCTCTCTGTTTCTTCATCTTTAAAATGGGTGGAGACAGTAACATTTTCTATCTTATAGAATTAGAACGATTAAATGAACTGATTAAATGAACAATGGAATGAACTAATACATGTTAAGAGCCTCCAATAGCACCTGCACAGCATAAGTGCTCAAAAAAATGTTACCTATTATTTTGATTAATACTAGTCTACATTTAAAGGTAGATAGAAGTTTCATAGCACAAACGGAAGTGGCAAAAGGTGCAAGTGAAGATGAAATGAAGCATAAGGAGACTCAAGAAAGGTTGGATGTGGGTGGAGCTGAGAGGAGAAAAGGCTGTGGAGGCACCAAGGTACAGTATGGTGAGGATGAGAAGAAGCACTGCCTCACTGGGCCATTCACACAAGCCATGCCTGTCACTAGCTGATGGGTGACTGCCCCTTATGGCCCAAGAGAACAGTCTTAAATTTAATAGTTTATGGATACTCCTTTCAGATTATGGAAAAAAGGTACATGCCATGCTTTCTTGCTGTGTCTTCTGGCTGTGGGCTTTTGGTCTTGCTTTCCTCTCATTCTGCTAGAGTTTTCCGTAATATTTTTATGACGAAAACAAGTTTAGAAGACTCCATTCTTTTATTCTCATTCGTTGTATCTTTCTAGCATCTAAAGCAGAGGTTGTGAACTGCTAAACTGCAAGCTGAGCTGAGCCAACAGACACGTTTATTTTGGCTCAGACAGTGGTGGCCGGCAGTCTTCTAAAAACGTTTAAATTAGTTGCCAACATTTTAAAAGTAGGAGATTTCAATCGCAGGAGACTGATTTGATGTTCTTGCCCAACACTTTCTTGCCTAATCACTGTCTGATCTTGGCAGTGAAATGTCTGGAGAATCAGAAAAGACACTGAAAAAGCCATAGTCCTCGAGTAATAGAAGGCTTCTCTTGAAGTAACTGGAAAACCTGGCAATACTGGTCACATATTCTCACAGGGGCGTGCTTCACAAAGTGCACCCCACATTCCCTTGTAGCTTAGAAAAACAATTCCCAGGCTCCATCCCAGACCCACTGAATGTGAAATTCTGGGGGTGGGAACCAGCAAGCTATGCTTTAACAAGCTCTCCAGGTGATTCTGATCAATACTAAGGTTTGAGCTCCACTGATACAGGGTCAAAATAATTAGAATACAGCTACTCTCTTTGCCAAACTCCCCACCACTCCCTTATTGTGCCAAATCAGACTAAATCATTCATCCATGTGCCTGGCCATTCCTTCCAGGCACCTGAATTCTCAACTCCAATAGTAAAACTAACTTCAATAAGAAAAAAGTAAATACAACTTCCCAATGGGCTCATTTTTTCAGAAAATTATCAGGCATTGTTTTACCCTAAACTCAATTAAATAGATTGAATAGGTAGTGACTTTTGCCTTTTGAATTATATGAAGCATGGCCAAATGCATCCTTGCCATATTTTCAAAGAATAAGGTATCAGAGATGGCTAAATATAAAAGGGATCTCAGTTACCATTTGAAACCAACCTGGCTGACATCACAGATGGAGACTCTTGTTCAAAAAGGAAAAGGGGAGTATATTGGGAGCACACCATTATCCAGGAACTACGCCACCCTTGAAAACAGGGCAGTAATAGTATCAACCTCTTAGGGTTGTTGTGAGGATGAAATGAGCTGAAATGTTGTCTGGCACATAGTAAGGGCTAGATAAGTGCATATATTACTAAAGAGATCCTGAGTATATCTGCATTACTTATTTCTCAAAATAATTCTGATGCTCAGATGTTTTTATCCTCATTCTACAAAAAGTGAAACTGGATTTCAGTGGTTTGTCCAAGAAAGTGGTGGAGTCAAGACCCGAACCCTCCCCACCCAATTCCCAATCCAATGAAAATCATTCGACTTCAAGGATGCAAAACAACATAGGAAAAGCAGGAAGTACACCACTGCAATATTCCATCTCACTACAATTGAGTCTGCTGTGAGGTTTACAAATCTCTCTCCCAAATGAATACGACCAACCTTTCCTTACTCAGGGGGAATGGTCAGTCAGTGGCTCACTCAGGTTCCTTTCTTGCTCCCTTTCACTGCACTCTGGTAACACCCAAACCAAACAAATGGGCAAGAAAGTCAAATTAGTCTGTTTCACTTCCATGAGCTGTTATTAAAAACATACAGTAAGGGAGTTGTTAAAACATACAGTGGAATTAGTGTTACCTGCGGTTTCTATTATCTATGATAATCCTTTGCAATAGATAACCGAAGCTTGGCAAATGATGAAATGTTTGCACCAAGTAGAGATTTGAAGACTTCCTAGGATCTCAGAACTCCGCCTAACCAAGTAACAATTAAAAGCCACCAAAACCAATTCCATTATTCTATGGATCTCCTTAAAAGCCAGGAAATTCAGTACTTTAAAAATTCATTGTATGTACTTATTCATATGCACTTATAAGAACTTGCACAAAAATTCAGCATATTTCACTTGGTATTGTGTTTAAATTTTAAATATGAACAAAATAATAAATAGCTTTTGGAGTTTTAATTTTAGTTGAAATGCAATAAAGGAAAATAAAATTCATGGTTAGAGATGGGGATGGATTGCATAATACCCCAATGCAAAACCAGATTGATATTTTTGGGAAAAAAAAACACTCAAAATATAATAAAAACACCTCCCATTTCATAACACAGTGCACCACACTAAAACCAATGAACTCACCATGATGGATTCATTGAGTAATTTTTAAGTATTTTTAAAAATACCCCTGCATATTTTCTCATTGCCCTTCCCTTGACATGCTGTACTTTGCAAAAATTCATGTCCAAGTTCAAAGAAGAAAAAAAGAAGAAAGGCATACAGCATTTTTTTAAGCAGCCCAGCCTTGGAAATATGTACAGAAATTTATGCATGTTTCAAGTGCTCTTTCTCCTTTGCCAGAGGGTGTAATTAAAGGCCCATAGACAACTTCCAAGCTGGGGCCAAAGAGAATTTCTGTCGATGTCAATGGGAGTTCAGCACCCTGACCATGCACAGAAATAGCTCTCCCAAAAAGGAATAAATAACTGTCTTGGCAGGGAGCACACTGGAAATGCAGGGACTAGAGCATCTCACATCAGATTTAGTAAAAACAAAATTCTCTCAGTGGCCTAGAGTTGATAAGATGATAATCACATGATCTGACATAAGCCAGGGAAAGGCAGGGGGCCTGAATCCAACACTACCTCTCTGGGAGATCAGCTGGCAGAGCCAGGTCTCACTTGGATTTTCTGATTTGCTTTTTTCGCTCTCTGCAGCCACACACATTATGTACACCCTAGGTGAATTTCATTTTTCTCAGTTACCTATGAAGCAAAAGCTCACTCACAGCAGCTGAGATGGGTGGCAGCTAAATGCCCACCTGCCATTTAACTCAGTAAGTGCCTGCCCCATAGTACAGCAAGATGGGAGGAGGGAACCCATGTTTCTCAGCTCGCCTTAGTTCCCACCTGCTTTTCATAAGACTTTCCAGTACTTAAACATGCATACTTCTATACTTTCCTGGGTCTTTCTAAGTGCTTAAAGAAGCATATTTTTCCTACAACAAAGCTCCTGTGAATAAGCCACTAACTTCATCTGGCACCTAATCAAAGAAAGAGCACCCATGATTCCAAATTAGAGAAATCACTTAACTTCCGACACCTTCTCCCATAATTTCTGACATTGGACTGACAACTCTCATACCTTTTCTATCACAATTCAACACAACAAATATACGAAAAGGTACTCAAGCATTTTAGCATAATGGTTTTGATGAAATATAAATATGACATATTGTATATTCAAATGGAATAGATGCCATCAAAAGATAGCTTATGGAGTACTGGGATTATAAATTTGGTAGATTAGAGGCCCAGCCAGTTGAAGGAACATTTGATGCATAAAGACATGCCTCTGGAAACTATCTAAATATCAAAAATGTGTTCCCCTAAAAAGAAATTCTATTATTCTGAAACTAATTATTTATATTAAAGAGAAACAGTACAGATTAGGGCAGTAGCTTTCAAAGTATTTCTTGGCTAAAAGTATGCCCACCTAGATATTGCATAGCTCCTCCACAATTTGAGTACTGTATATAGAAGTGAGATCCAAACTAAATTCTCATTTCCCTGAGGAACAGTCACATGATTCCTGCTGGGTTTGATTAATAAGGATAATTTTCATGATTTGGGGGAGTTTCCAGTCCCATATGAATGGTGGTGTTGTGCACTTAGAATGCTACTATTTTCAGATTCAAAAGCACAGAGGGGAACTAACGCTGTTTGATCATTTTAGTTTCTCCAAATTTGTTTAACCATGATTTCCTTTATAAAACCAAAGTATCCTCCCTCTCGCTGAATGATATCAGAGTTTTTACTGCTTATTATCTTAAGACTCATAGAACACTCTCCAGTTCAGAGATTCAACCAGTATAAAAGATTTTTTTTTTCTGGGCATCAAAAAAGCCTCCATAGTGGCAGAAATGAGAGGGTCACTGAATATTTCACTTTATCTTACTGGAATATTTACTTTGCAAATCCACTAATCTCTGTTACAAATGAAGCATTACATAAAGTCTTGAGAGGGAGAAGGGGGCCCATGTTAAAACCCAAGGGCTGCCTCAGAAACACAACAACAAGTTAATAAGTTAAATTTATGGAATATGCCGCCTTGCAATTTGACACTAGTGAATAGGAAGCAGACATCCTGGCAGACAGGCCACCTTGCTGTACTGACAAGTTCGAAGACAAGCTCTATAAAAACAGCTCTACCTTGTACACTTACACAGCCTGCACTCTGCTGCTTTTGAAATAAAACAAAACTAACCCAAACAAAAATGCCCCAGGCAACAGTGCTGGCCACAGAACTGGTGCCAGAAATCTGGGCAGGACGTTGCAGGCAAAGGAATGTCATCTTTTCAGTATGGAACAAGGGACAAGGCTCTAATGGGGCATGGCTGCCAGAACCCCAGCATTTGCCCTTCACCCCGGACAATGCTGGCTCTGTACAGACAGAAGATGTGCACAGATTTTTATTCCCCTCTCTAGATTTTTCCAGGGATGAGTTCTAGGGTCCATAGAAAATAATATGTCCCATTCTGGCAATGCTTTTCCATATGCCACATCTACTTTTCTTTCTGAGGCAGAAAAATACTGAATCGAAGAAGAAGAAAGAAGAAGAAGAAGAGGAGGAGGAGGAGGAGGAGGAGGAACGGGAAGAGGGAGAAGAGGGGGAAGAGGGGGAGGAGGGGGAGGAGTGGGAGGGGGGAGGACGGGGAGGAGGGGGAGGGGGAGAATAAGAAGAAGAAGAAGAAGAAGAAAGAGAAGGAGAAGAAGAAGGAGGAGGAGGAGGAGGAGGAGAAAAGATACAGTTTATAAAGGGCACAAGAGAAATTCCAATCCCAAAGAAACTATTATGGTAGGAGAAACTTAGTAACAAGGAAATATCTAGAAGGATACGTGATTTCCATGCCATTAGTGTTGAGTTGCGCTAATATTATGCTCGTGCTTAAGGATTCATATTTTTAGCATAACATGAAAATAGAAAACAAATATTTCATTGGGTACTCCTCTAAGGGAACAGCAATTCTATTTCCAAAGATGGAGGAAGAACTAGCTTTGTAGATATTAATGAGAGACATATGGCAGTCTCCAACAGTTTGCTTTCCAAAGGGATTTTCAGAGATCATTTTGGTTACATGTGATTTTTGCCTTGTGGGCTGATGTTAGAATCTAACCCCTGATAAAGGTATAACAATACCTAGTAAGGCTTTCACAATCTCAAAATGTCAAAACAGATGATACTAGGAATATGGAAATGTTTAGAGTCACAGGCTTTGAAAAGATAGTTTGTTAAGATTCAGGGAAAAAGTAAGTGTAAAAATGTATCCAAGGAGATTTCCACAGTAGCCATTTCAGCAACACAATCATACTACGAATCAAGGTCAAGGATGGTAGAACTTGGCCTTGTAAACTCCTAGTTTCCACATCTGTGAAAAGAAGGGGATAAAACCTATTCAATCTACTTCCCCAGGTGTTATGAGATCAAATAAAAAGCCTATGGCAGAAACTGTTAGTTCTCCACCAATCCACTATTTCTTTTGATAGTAATAGGTTTACATGTAGACACGTGGCTAGATTACATCTCCCAGACTCCTGTGCAGCTGGAATTGGTCATGTGACCAGTTATGGCCAATGATGTACACCATCCCAGGCTTTTTCTTTTTTTTTTAACCTGAAATTTTTATTTTAGTAAAATATATACAACTTAAATTTTCCCCTTTAACCACATTCAAATATATAACTCAGCAGTGTTAATTATATTCACAATCTTGTGCTACCATCACAACCACTCATTACCAAAAACTTCCATCACCCCAAACAGAAATTCTGTACCAAATAAGCATTAACTACCAGTCTCCAACCACCCCACCCACCCAACCCATTCCCAGAAAACTTGATTCTAGTTTCTGACTCTATAAACTTGCTTATTCTAATTATTTCATAACAACTAAATCATACAATATTTGTCCTATTGTGCTCTGAGTATTTCACTCAAAATAAAGTCTTCAAGGTTATCCATGTTGCCTCATATATCAGAACATCATTTCTTTTTATGGCTGAATAATATTCCATTATATGAATATATCACATTTTGTTTATCCAATCATGTGTTAATGGATAGCCAATCATGTGAAGCAACCTTGGGTAGCTTCTGTCTTTTGGCAATTTTGAATAATGCCTCTATGAATATCACTGTGCAAATAGTTGGTCCAGTCCCTGCTTTCGTTTGTTTTGAGTTATCTACCTTGAAATGGGATTGACGGATCAAATGGTAATTCCATACTTAACTTTCTGTGGAACCACCAAGGTGTTTGCTACAGCAATCACAACTTTTTGCATTCCCACCAACAATGATTGAATGTTCTAATTTCTCCTATCCTCTCCAACACTTGTAATTTTCTATTGTTTTTATTTTTTAAATAGTTGCCATTCTAGTGGGTATAAAATGGTAACTCATTGTGGTTTTGATTTCCATTTCCCTAATGGCTAATAATAGTTAGCATCTTTTCATATGGCTTTTAGCTGTTTATCTCTCTTCTTTGGAGAAATGTCTATGCAAGAACTTTGTCTATTTTTAACTGGGTTGTTTGCCCTTTTATTGTTGAGTTGTAGGAGTTCTTTACACATATCAGATATGTGGTTTCCAAATATTTTTTCCCATTCTGTAGGATGTCTTTTTTACTTTGATATACAAAAGTTTTTAATTTTAATGAATACCCATTTATCTATTTTTTTCTCTTATTGCTCTTTTATTTGGTATAAATCTAAGAAACCATTCCCAAACACAAGATTCTGAGGATGCTTCCCTATGTTTTCTTCTAGAAGTTTTACAGGTTTGACTTAATTTTTACATATGATGTGAGGTAGGGGTCTACCTTTATTCCTTTGCACATGGACATCTAGGTTTCTCAGCACCACCTCTTGAAGAGATTATTCTTTTCCCATTGAGGAAAATTGGCACCCCTGTCTCAGTTGAACTCTCAGTTTTATTCCATTGTTCTATATCCCTGTCCTTGTGCCAGTACCATGCTGTTTTGATTACTGTAGTTTTGTAATATGTTTTAAAATCAGGAAGTGTAAGTCCTCCAACTTCATTCTTCTCTTTCAAGATCATTTTCACGATTCAGGGCCCCTACTCCTTCCATGTAAATTTGATGATTGGCTTTTCCATTTCGGCAAAGGCGGCCATTGGAATTTTGATTATTGAATCTGTAAATCACTTCAGGTAGAACTGACATTTTAACAATAGTCTTCCAATCTATGAATGAGGAATGTCCTTTCATTCATTTAGGTTTTCTTTGAGTAGCTTTGTAGTTTTTCAGGTACAACTGCTTTACATCCTGGGATAAATTCATTCCCAGATATTTGATTCTTTTAGTTGCTGCTGTGAATGGATTTTCTTTTCTTGATCTCCTCTTCAGATTGCTCATTAATAGCACAGAGAAACAGTATTGATTTTTGCAAGTTGACTTTGTATGCTGCCATTTTGCTGACTTTCATTTATTAGCTATAGTAACTTTGTTGTGGATTCTCCAGGATTTTCTCTGTTTAAGATCATGCCATCCACAGACAGGGAAAGTTATACTTCTTCCTTTCCAATTTGATTGCCTCTTAAATTTCATTTTCTTGCCTAATTGCTGTGGCCAGAACTACCAGTACAATGTTGAATAACAGTGGTAAGAGTGGCCATACTTGTCTTGTTCCTGACCTTAGAGGGAAAGTTTTCTGTCTTTTACCAGTGAGTATATTAGCTGAGGGGTTTTCATATATGCCCCTTATCAAATTGAGGAAGTTTCCTTCTATTCCTAGTTTTCTAAGTATTTTTATCAAGAAGGTGTGCTGGAGTTTGTCAAATATTTTTCTTTGTCAATTGATGTGATCTTGTGCTTTTCTCCTTCATTCTATTAATGTGGTGTATTACATTAATTGATTTTCTAATGTTGAATCACTCTTGCATATCTGAGGTAAATCCCACTTTGTCATGGAATATAATCCCTTTAGCGTGCTATTGGATTTGGTTTACTTGTATTTTTGTAGAGGAATTTTGCATCTATATGCATAAGAGGTGTTGGTCTACAATTTTCTTTTCTTGTGGTATTTGGCTTTGGTATTAGGGTGATGTTGGCCTTATAAAATGAGTTAGGGAGAGTTCCCTCCACTTCAAGTTTTTGGAAAAGTTTGAGCAAGATTGGTGTTAATTCTACTCGGAATATTTGCAAAAACTCACCAGTAAAGCCATCTACTCCTGGGCTTTACATTGTTAGGAAGTATTTCATGACTGACCCAATCTCTTTACTTATTATTTGTCTGTTAAGATTTTCTATTTCTTCTTGAGTTAGTGTAGGAAGTTTGTGTGTATGTTGGTTTGAATTTGTTATGTACTCCATAAAAGTCTATGTTCTTTTAATGCAGTCTTGTGGGGGCAGACCTATTGTAGGTGGTATTTTTTGATTAGGTTGTTTCCATGGAGATGTGACACCCCATTCGAGGTGGATCTTAATTGGTTTACTGGAGTCCTTAAGAGAGCTAACACAAAGTATTAGTTAGAGTTCTCTAGTGAAACAGAATCAACAAGAGATATCTATAAATATAAAATTTATAAAATGTCTCACGCAATTGTGGGTATGCATGAGTCCAAATTCTGTAGGGCAAGTAGCAGACTGGCAACTCCAATGAAGGTGTTCGATGAACTCCTCAGGCAGCAAACTGGCAACTTCGATGAAAGTGTTCGATGAACTCCTCAGGAAATGAACCAGCAACTTCGATGAACTCCTCAGGAAACGCTTCACTGGGCAGCCGAAGAAGAAATGAAGGTCCTCTATCTGTCTCGCTTAAAAGTCTTCAACTGATTGGATTAAATCCAGCTGACTGCATCCTCTCATTGTGGAAGACATGCTCTTCGTTGATATCATCAGTCACAGCTGCAGCCACAAATGTCCTTGCAGTAACAGTTAGGCCAGTGCTTGCTTGGCCAGACACCTGGACACCATCACCTGGCCAAGTTGACACATGAACCTACCATCACACAGAGACACAGACATTTGGAGATGCTAAGCTAAGAGATGAAGCCCAGAGTTTGCCCCAGAGAAGCTAAGTGAGAACTCATAGATGCTTATGGAGAAAACCACTGGAATAAGAAGCTGAAAGCTACGCAACCCAGGAGTAAGGACCAGTGGATGCCAGCCATGTGACTTCCTAGCTGACAGAGGGTTCCTGACGCCATTGGCCTTTTCCTCAGAAAAGGTATCTAGCTCTTGATGTCTTAATTTGGACATTTTCATGGCCTTAGAACTATAAATTTGTGAACTAATAATCCCCTACTGTAAAAGCCAATCCATTTCTGGTATTTTGCATTTCAGCAACTTTAGCAAACCAAAACAGTGCGTTTCTCTAGGAATTTGTCCATTTCATCTAGGATATCTAATTTACTGGTGTCAGTTGTTCAGAGTATTCTCTTATAATCCTTTTTATTTCTGTGAGGTCAGTAGTGATGCCCCTCCCCTTTCATTTCTGATTTTAGTTATTTGTGCCCTCTCTTTTTTCTTTGTAAGTTTAGTTAAGTTTGCCCATTTTTTTTAACAAATATTTCTGAACTTTTAACCACTTAAATAAGCATTTCTGAACTTTTAAACCATTAAAAATTGTATAAATCACTTACAATTCCCAAATTAAATCACTATTGCACCCAGGTCTTCATGGGAAAAAAAATTTTTAAAAAGCAAGGTTACAGGCTAATTCAGAATTCACTTTCTGCCTCCTGTTTATTGATAGAACAGAAAGAAGATAAAAAAGATTTTCCTGCTTTTCCAATCCAAAATGACTTCCCAATTTAAAACAAATCTGCTATGCTGGTTTGGATATATTATGTCCCCCAAAATGTCATGTTCTTTAATGCAATCTTGTGGGGGCAGATATTTTAGTGTTGATTAGGTTGGAATCCTTTGTTTCCTGGGAGATGTGACTCAATCTACTGTAGGCAAGACCTTTGATTAGCTAATTTCCATGAAGATGTTACCCTACCCATTCAGGGTGGGTCTCAATTAAAACATTAGAGTCCTATAAAAGAGTTCACAGACAGAAGCAGAACAGCTGTGAGTGACATTTTGGAGAACAACTGAGAGAGATGTTTTGGAGATGGCCATTGAAAGCAGACAGATGTTAGCCCAGAGGTTGCTCCAGAGAAGCTAAAAGAGGACAAAATGCCCCAAGAGCAACATTTGAAGAATGCACAGGAGCTGAGAGAGGAGCTGGAACACAACCCGGGATCAACAGACACCAACCACATGCCTTCCCAGCTAACAGAGGTTTTCCGGACACCACTGGCCTTCCTTCAGTGAAGGTATACTCATGTTGACGCCTTAATTGGGACATTTTCATGGCCTTCAGACAGTAAATTTGTAACCACATAAACCCCCTTTATAAAAGCCAATCCATTTCTGGTATTTTGCGTAACGCATAACAACAGTATTAGCAAACATGAAACAGATTTCTGTCCAAGAGAATAAATAAATGTTTTCTTCTTTAAGAACTGTTACTAGGAAAAGCTAGAATGTGATTTCAGTTACCTCAACGTTTCTAAATATGGAAGTATATTCTACATGTTGAGATTCTTATTTTCTTAAAGGACTGAAGGCCCACAGTATTCTTGAGTTTATTATTCCAGTGACTAGTCCTTACGAGTTTGCTTAAAGACAATATCCAAGAGAACATACTTTTTGCAGTGAAGAGTTACTCTGAGGTAGAGAGCAGAAATCACTAAAAAAATGATCTGGACTTTGGCCATCATAGGAATTTTCCTGTTTATAAAACTTCCTAAAAGTTTACATAACTGTATCAACATAAAGCCTACATAATTGGATGCAATTCATTATAAATTTAAATAGAATGTATAAAATTATTCTATGTGTATTACCACATTAGACCTCATTTATTACTGTATTAATTATTAGTAATACAGGCATTGGTAATAAAGCTGTGACAAGAGAGACTAGCTGTAGTCCCCCTGAAGTTTAGTCTAATGGAGGAGACTGATTTAAACAAATGACTCCACAAATAATATAAATTAATTACAGTTGTGCTAAGTGCTACAAAGGAGAACAACTGAAAGTTAAAAAGAGGGAGACCTAATCTGGGGGCTCCAGAGAAGGCTCTGGTGAGGAAATCATATTTAATGAGTCCTTTTGAACTACTTTAGTGCTTTCCTGATCCCTAGTTGCCTGCCTAGAGATATGCAAAATAAATGGTAATTTCCATTTTTCCACATAATTCATAGGCTGTTTTATTCTAAATTCCCTCCCCCTCCTGTCCCACCTTCAACTTTGCCTGGAATACTCCTCTCTCCCCTTCCTCATCTGAAAAATGCTTTCACATCTATAAATTTGTCTAGTCTATAAAGCCTTCCCTGAACATGTAAGAGGGATTGGGGTCCCTTCTCTGTATCACCCCAACACCCCTAAGTGTTGGAGTACATGGCACGCTGTACTATTTCCTTGCCCATTCATTCATTCATTCATTAAACAAATATTTATTATGTACTTATTATTTGACAGGCACTATTCTATGTACTTTCTAAGCATTAGGACACAACTGTGAGCAAAATACACACAAAAAATCTTTATTTTCTATATCCCAGAGCTTAGCTTATAGAAGGTGCTGATAAATGTCTGATGAATGAGTGAATAAAACATTCTCTATTTTGGCCAATTATAACCATGGAAAACAGTGCCTTTGCTCTATAAATGAAACTACTCTGTATGGTTCAAAGACTCTAATAATGAACTTGATGGCAGGCTTCCTAATTCAGAGTATTAGCTATTACAGCATGCAGACATGGTCTTTTTTTGTTATTATCTTTAGTATGCTACATTGTTTTGGGGGCTCAAAACTGCAGCCAACCCTTAACAGAAGCAACTATCAGGGTAGGCAAAGCCAAGAATGTTCTCCAAACAGATCATAATGTCGATGTTTATCCACGCCAATTTTTTTGTTTAAATGTAGTTTTTAATGGCCTTGGTCAAATAAAATCACTAAGCACATTTGTAGTATTTAATAGAAGTTCTAAAATTAAGTGCAAACATCCATCTTCCTGACTGCCAAACTCTTCTGTGACTTGAACACTCTATTTGCTGTCTGCCAGGGAAAAAACCATCCAGCAGCCAAACACTGTCACAGAGCTGAGGGCCTCCCTTCCCTGAGGGACTAAGGGGGTTTAAACTCTCAAAGGCTGCCTTCAGGAGAAGATGTGACTTCACCCAATGTCTCCTCGGAGTCCTTGGAGAGGCCGCCACACTGGCAGCACCCGGCCTCCCCGGGGGCTTCTGTGGTGTGTGCAGGGCTGGGGCTACCAAATGCTGGCTTATGGATGGGAAGTTTCCACCAGGCCATGGCAAAGCAGGGAGAACAAAGACAAAACAGCATTTCGACCGTGCTCGTTTTTGACTGTCCCTTCTTGGAAAAGACTGCCTTCTAAGCTCTTCCTCCTTTTACTATTTGTTGTAAATATGTCATTCCTTTGAGTGAAATGATCGCAACAATAGTTTTTTTTTGTTTGTTTTTTTTTTTCAATGCCTTGCCTGATTTTTGTTTTAAATTTTTGGCCCAGGAAATCCCAAAAATGAGAAACCCCCAATCTAGACCATAATACACTCTGACTTTCTACCTTCTGTTTTAGTGTGCTTGAGGCACTGGGGTGTTTTTTATCAGGCATAGGATTCCAAACCCAGTTCTGGAAAAGGCCGGTTGTGTGACCTTGGTCAAGTTTCTTAAGCTGTCTGAACTGTAGTTTCTTCATCCATAAAATGGGGGTCATGAGAGCCTACCCTGCAGGGCTGGTGTGAGAATTCAGTGAAACGTGAATATACAATTTCCAAATGCCTGGTGTGGAGCAGACACCCCACAAGGGCAGTTTTCTTCTTCTTCCTACTCCACACCTGCATCTGCAAACACCAGGGACTCCCACTCCACAAGAGCCTCCCCAACAGGAAATCGGTGCAACTATTGGGTTCATTGTTTTTATATTTGTATTTGGCTTTGGCTTAGGTTCAAACTTGTGAATTCGATTTCAATTTGCGGATTTGCTCAAGCCTACAGAAGTTAACAGACATGGTAAGATGAGGTAGAAACAAAACGGCCAAAGAATCCAAGTGTTTGTTTTCCAACCTGAAATGCTATACACACACAGCTGGCTCCTCCTCCTCAGCCGGGAGATCTCAGCTGACCCCTAGCAAATCAGATCCCACTCAATTATTTTGTATCACAGCATTCAGTTCATTTCCTTCCAACTTTGAATTATTAACTCGTTTTTTGGCTGCCCCTTGTTCCAGACAGTTAGTTCTCAGAAGGCAGGGACCTTGTCTGTCTTGTTCACCATTGTATCTCCAGCACCTGGCACAGGCCCTGAAACTTAGTAGGTGTTCAACAAATACATGTTAAAGGATGACTGAATGGGTGGATCCAGTTGTCAGAATAACCTACCCATGAAACTAGGGAATAATAGAAGACAGTATAGAATTAAAAGTCAGCTCTAATGGACTCATCTCCTTTTGCAGTGTGACTTTGCCACTTTTCCCCTTAAGAGGTGGAGTCTATTTTCTCTACCCACAGAATATGGTCTTGGCCATGTAACTTGCTTGGCCAATGGGACACTACTAAACGTGATGCAAGCAGAGGCTGACAGGCCCTTGAACACTGGGGACTGCCCTCTCCTACTGAAGGGAACTCTTCCACCACCAGGTGAACAAGGCCAGCTATCCTCACGGACGATGAGAACATGGAAAGAGGATCCACTCATCCCAGCCAGTCATGTGAGTGAGGCCACCCTGGATCATCCGGGCCAGGCTGAGCCAGCCCAGACAAAAAGACCAGCCAAGAATTGTAACAGATAACGCACAAATATTGTTATAAGTCACTAAACATTGTGGTGATTTGTTAAGGAGGAAAAGCTAACTGAAACAGCAGCTCATAGAATACATGGCACAAACCTTTCCAAAGTGGGATACCAGGTATTTCCGGAAGTAGCTCCCTCTATAGGGAGACTGCTAATTTTTCTGACTTTGGATAACAAAGAAGTAGAACTGAGTGTGAATGAGGGGGTGGAGGAATGACAGGGCAGGAAGAGTCTTGAGGTTCCCTAGCCATGGAACACAGGACAGGCGGCCATCAACAACTCTTAGCAGTGGGGAGGGAGAGAACAGCAGCAGTCCCAGGCCCACACTCCACCAAAACGGGCTGGCCTACCACCTTTGCCGTGATGGCTTTGGGCCACCAGTTTCTGAGTCTAGAAATTCTGAGAAGGGACATATCGCCATGCGCTAGGGCAGGACTCATCTCTATACTCCATGGGCCAAATCTGGCCCACTATCTGCCTTGGTAGATAAAGTTTTATCAGCACATAGCTATGCTCAATTGTTTACATATTATCTATAGCTCCCTTCATGCTACAATGGCGGAGTTGAGTAGTTGTGACAATGATTGTTTGGCCTGCAAAGCCTAAAATATTTACTAACTGGTTCTTTACAGAAACAATTTGCTGCCTCCTGCACTAGAATAATCAGAAGTGGTTCTCAAGGCAGGTTGAGTCTTGACCTGAGTTTTGAAGGAAAGAGGCAATGTTTATTTTCATGTAAAGAAATGGCAAACTGCTGAAAGAATATCACAAAGATGAGTACTGAAATTATAACTGCTGTAACATCATTGTACGTGAAAGTCATTATAATAAATTACTAACGATACTAACAATAACTAAACATATATACCACTTACCATGTGCCAAGTACCGTTCTATATGCTTTATATATAGGGACTCATTTTATTCTCACAACATTATGAGGTAGCTGGTATTATTATCTCCATTTTCCAGAATAAAACACAGAGGCACAGAGAATTAAAATGCTACAGAAAGGGAAACGTAAAATATTTTGAGCCTGAAATTATCCAAAATTGGTATAGATTATGGCAATGAGCAATGAACTGATTTCTCAAGATACAAGACAGTCAGCTTTATTACTTTATATTGTTAAACCTTCTTGGCTAACCACACTGTACTTTCCATTTTATGTACTCTCTGTCCCCTGCAAAAATGGCCATCCTCAACTGGAAATTCTCCAAACAGGGCATCCCTAGGGTGGGTCTAGTGGTTAGGCTGTCAAGGTGAAGCCACTGGCCATTCTCAGCAGTGGACTCCAACTTTCTCATGTAATTCTGACCACCCTCTTATGGCTGCCGGCAGAGGCTGAGACTTCCACCCAGTCCCTAGGAAGATAGATGACTCTTTTCCCAAAACAATAGTCAATAACGTCATGCTGGTCATGACTGGCAGGAGTCACCATAGGCACTACTTCTTGGAAAAAAAAAAAAAATTGTACACACACAGACACACACACAGGGTTCTGTTTGGGAGTCCTGCTTTAAAACCACAGCTTCCAGCCCAGAGAAGTGACCTTTGATCTCCAGCCCTTCCAGGTCTCCAAGGGCCCAGGAGCATCTGCCAGAAGCACAAAATCGTGTCATGTGTGGGGCCCACCGTGGCCAATCGAATTAAATATTGGCAGAATTCCACAAGAGAAGGTGCTTCTTGATTCATTACCTCAATAGCATAAGGAAGAAATTCCTAATAGATAAGATTAAATTTTTAGACTATCAGATATACCCTTAAATTGATATACCCTTTCTAGAGGACATTTTGGCAATATGTATTAAAAGCCTTAAAAATATATACAGTCTTTGACCAAGAAAGTCCTCTTCTAATGATTTATCCTAAAGAAATTATCAAAATTATCAAAGATATAACTAAAGGGTATACATTAAAGTATTATTTATAATAGAGAAAAAGTAAGAAACACCTTAATTGTCCAAAAACAGTAGATTAGTTAAATATATTATGATATAACCATAAACCACTATGTTAATGGCACAACCATAGAAATTACGCATTTGTTTAAATTTTGGTCATGACAGATCATTAAATTTAAAAAGCAGGTTAAAACCAGTGTCCAGCATACAATCCTATTTTTATAAAACACACACACACACACACACACACACAAATAACATTCATATATATTCAGAGAAAAAATAAGTTTAAACAGGAGTTCTCTCTCAGGGTAGAACTATGGTTATTTAAATTTTCTATTTTTTTTAATACGAAAAAATTCTGCATTGTATTAGAAACTTTTAAAAATGAAAAAATTATATTTGTTTTAAAATTCCATTTCTCTTCCTTTAGCTGTTGCATTTTACTTTCATCTTCTCATATTTTCCAGTTCTGTGAATTTTATCACTGTATTTTGCCAGCAAGCCAAAAAGCTGAGCAGCCCTTCTCAACAACCAGGGGGACAGGGAGGCCATGTGTTGAGCCCCACCCTCGATTCAAAAATTATCAAAGTAGGCAAATAGCTAGCACACTCATCTGACCTTAATGGGTTTATATCTCAGTTAAAAAGATGTATGATAATATGACTCCAGGAAGCTTAGCTGAGTTTATCAAAGTTGTTTGTGCTGGGATGGGTTTTGTTTTCGTTGGGGTTTTTCCTAAAGAGTCAGAATCCTAAACTGACACAAGAGGTCAAGGAATTAGCTGACTAAGAGCCGATTAAAACAGTTTGTACTGTACAGATTGTGAAACAGCTTAATATGTCGAGTTCCTGGCGTCTGCCACAAGAGGAGACATGCTGGATAACTGCTTTCCCCAGGACATCATCAAAGCAGGTAAGCTGAGTAATAGCACACTTCATTAAAATTTCTGGACATTGAGAAGACTTAAAAGTTTTCTGAAATAAAAGAGAATCTTTTCCTTTGACTCTCAAATCAGCATTAGAAAATGATTTATTTATATATTGTACAACAAATGGACAGAGTGAACTGGTATTCTGTTGAAGCCTTCCCAAATCCCAAGATAAATTAAGCAGGTTCAACTGGGGATTACCAATAATAAAACTATAGTTAGATGCACAAGCATTTTGCTTTTATCCAGCTGCCAATTGGTTGCCTTGGAAACTTTTCTGACTATTATATCTGAAGTTATTGGAAGAAAGGACTTTTTGCAAAGCCTTTAAAACAACCAATGTAATCCCAAAGGCAGAGATGTTACTAAGTCTCTAATGAATTTCCCAAAGCTGTCCTTACTCTGTAAAATAATACACATGTTAATTCAAATGACTTGAAAGAAGAGAAAATTCATATAACCACTTTGAGGGCTGAATGACATTTATGCATTTATTCAACCATCTTTAAGCACCCCCTATATGCCAGACTCTGTGAGTTGCTGGGCAATAGAGCTAGTGACTGTACCCACTTTGAGTTCACAGGCAATAATACAGGCAATGTGGATGACTGAATGCAAAAATGTCCCCAAATTTCCTCTCTCCTTATCCACTCCCCTTGTAATTTAACTTTGCACTCCTATAAAGTAGTTGAGTTTATGTTCCTATCTCCTGAGTCTGGATTGGTCTTGTGACTTTTTTTGGCCAACAGAATGTGACAGGGGTGACAGTGAGTTATGTCTGAGCCTGGGCCTCAGGAGTTCTCATATGCTTCTGTTTTCTCTTCTGGAACCCTGCCTTTGAGAATTAGCCAGGGCCAGCCCAGTAAGCACACGAGACCACATGGAGGAGACCTGAAGTTCCCCAACAACAGTCAGAAACCCCCAGAAGCAAACCAACCAGCTAAGCTGCATCTGACCACAGGCACACGGTGGTCTACCATGTAAGACCCATGAACCACCCAGATGAGCCTGGCCTAAACTGATGACCCACAGAATTGTAAGCTAAGTAAAAAGTTGTCATTTTAAGTTTTAGGATGGTTTATTACACAACAGCAGCTAATACCTACAGTAACAATAAGTGCTAATGCTGATAGGTCAAATACAAAATATTATGGAAGCACCTGTAATATTACTCCAACATATGAACAATTACAAATGAATCATGCTATTTAGTTGTACAAACAACAGATCTCAACAACCATCCAGAGAGAGTTTAAAGAAATTGTATATCTAGGGAAGGGCTGACTCAGGACAGCCATAGTTCCTTTGAGAAATTTCCTATTGATGAGTTGAATTCACCTATTAAGTCATTCTTTCTTTTTTCTCTTTAAAAAAACAAAAAAACCTCTTGCACTCAATTAAGCCAATTGGACTAGATAACAATTGTCTAACTTGATTCAAAGCAGCCATATAGTCTCTGACACATGTTCAGCCTCCAGTACTTTGAAGGCTGGAATTTTAAATCCAACTCCCCTGAATTTATGACACACATACAGTAGCAAGTCCCTACAGGCTGAAAATCAAACTGTAATTCAAAGGCCACAGGGCTGAGAAAACAGCCAGGAGATAAATCCCAATTTCAACCTTGGAATCTCCGCAAGTTGATTCAGTGGACTGTCGGTCATATTTAAAAATAAAATAAAACTACAAAGACACCAGACGGCATGTTCTAAAGAGAAACAGGATGATGCCTTTCAGAACTCCTTCAAAAGATTCTCATTACCTGAAAAGAACTGTTGTGAAGGGGGAAGCAGAGGCTGGGGCTAGAACAGGTGGCCCCAATCAGTCATTTTCAAAAGTTTCTGAATTTTAAACTGAAGAGATATAAGGAAAAAATGCAAACCATGAAGTACAACCCATCCCACCACATTGACCAGAGGTGAAGTGACAGATACCAAAGCAGCCCTTTTTGGAGCTGGGTAGGCTACCTCCAGAGAGGACATCAAGAAGGAGAGCTCACTGGGCACTGAGGCATGGTACTCACCTTACACCCCTCGCAGGCGCTGACCCCATAGTGATACCCCGATGATTTGTCCTGGCAGACGAAGCAGGGTTTGTAAACGCGAGGGGGAGGAAGTGGAGACGGAGGGCTTGGGACGAGTTCCTCAGAGCTGGTACTTTGTGTTTCAATTGCTACAAAGGAGACGGGGGAGACAGAGAAAGAGAAAAACAAAGAGAAAATGTGTTTAGGTTCATTTCTTTTCCTTCAGCGTGAAATTCTATATCTCAAATTCAGCAATAACACTAGCAGGGATAGGCCAATAATGACAGTTGCCATGTCATCACAGCAGTAGACATTTACACGGTGCTCTAGATTCACAAAGCAATCTCACATGTCTCTTTCATTGGAAGTTCACCATAGCACTGGGAGGTCTATGATGTTTGAACCATTTTACCCTCATGAGAAACAGAAACTCAGAGGAGTGCAGTGACTAATCCAAGCTCACACAGGGCAGACTCAGGGCCAGGACACAAATTCAGATTTTCACTCTGCCAACCCCAGGCTCTTTATACTTCTGTTTCCCCTGCTTCTGTTCAGAGACCCTGAAATGACTTGTTTGACCCCACTGCCCATTTAACCAAAAGTAAACTTTCTTAGGAAAAAAGAAGAAAATGCCCAAAAAGAAGAAAATGGCCATAACTGGTCTTCATTAGTAACAATAATAGTACGATCTTGCTACTCAAAGACTGGCTCTCACACAGCAGCAGCAGCAGCATCTCCAAGCTCATCAGAAAACATAGTACCAGGTCCCAGCCCAGGCCATGGAATCAGAATCTGCATTTTGGCAAGATCTCCCAGGTGGGTGAATGTACAATTAATGTTTGAGAAGCACTGGGTCAGACCTAATGATGGCACAGAGTGGTGAAGTGCACTTCTAAGTCATGTGGCTCTTTATTCTCAATTTAAAAAAGCATAACCCCATTTTGTTAACTAACCACCAAAATCACACGGGAAATGGGAATTTACAGAACTCAATCTCTAAGTGTTCTCCCACACCTATCCTCCAGGTATATGTTCAATGTCAAAGCAAGAACTAGCCTTATTCCTCTCAGCAAAGAATGCAAAAAAAAAAAAAGTGGGGGTGGGGTGGGGGGGTGGCAATGGGAAAGGTCATTAGAAATTGTCAAATAATGACCCAGAATCTTTCAGTCTGCAAATCACTGAGCGGTACACAACATATTTCCTAGAACATAAAACTTTCAGTTGAGCCACTGCTTGTAACCTTACAGATGAGATACTCTACTGACTGGAATATCCTGTAGCCAAACTTTTAGCAAGTCAGATCAACTCTGCCCCCCTAAAGATATTGTTAATCCCTCCTCGTCTCACAATCCTGCTACCACGCACCAATCTAGTCCACCATCGTTCTCACCTCAACTATTGCAATACCCTCTGCATTGCAATAGTCTTCCAAGAGTCCATTCATCAATCAAGCAGCCAGGATAATTGCTTCAAAAGTTGAAATCAAGACCCCTCATTTGCCTGCCCAAAGCTTTCCAATAATTGTCAATTAGATCAAAGTCAAACTCCTTACTATGGTCAACTAGTAAAGCCCTGCATCTCTTACCAACATTGTTGCCTTTGATGATTGCCCTCATTCACTGAGTCCTCAACAACTGGATCTTAATCTGTCTCTTGGGAGAAACTCTTTTCCCAATTTCATGCTACTGAACTGACCATTTCCCCTGCCTGGAAAAGTCTTTACTTAAGTCTTCAAGTCTGGTTCCTTCTCATTTCTTAGATCTCAGAGCAAATGTTGCTTCCTCAGAGATGGCTTCTCTAATTAAAACGCCTCTTCCCACTCTGGTCACTCTCTATCCCATTATTTTGTGTTATTTTCTGTAAAACACTGGCTGTGTGTGTGTGTGTGTGTGTGTGTGTGGCCAACATTTGTCTTTATTTCCAGTGCTGTTTTGTGGAGTATTTCCACTGGGCTCTGAGAGAGGGAGAGTTATCTGTGATCATTTAGTTATCTTTTTTTTTTTTTAATTCAGTTTTATTGATATATATTTACATACCATACAATCATCCATGGTGTACAATCAACTGTTCACAGTCCCATCATATAGTTGTAAAACACTAGCTTTAAATTTAGGAAAGTTTATTTGTAAAATTTTATATTCTACCTCTCTCCTCACCACTAGAAACTTAACCTGCATTGCTTACAACTGTTTTCCTGGCCTGGAAGACATCCTTTTGTCCTTGTTCATTTTTCTTCCTCATTCCAAGTACTAAGTGCCCCTCTAAGTTGTTAAATTATAAAATTAGAAACCAAATAGCTTTCTTAAACTCATTTGCTTCCTTAAAGACATAATTAATTATCTCTTTGGAATAAAATCAACTAGAATTATAGTATTTTCATAATTCAGGAGAATCTTGGAATGAATTCATTAGCGTAGTACAAGTTCTAGCAGAGAAATCTATCACAGTCTTTACTGGTTGGAACCAAGGTGTCCAAGATAAAGACACCAATCTCAGGTGCATTATTTCTTGTGGCAAACATGAAGTCCTTACTATGGACAGCTTGGGACAGTGGTGGGAAAAGTTCTATAGAAGAGTTGGCGTCTGAGATGTCATGAAAGCTTATCTGCTAGCAAGCTGTAAATGTGAAAGCATTCTCCCACACTTGGCTAATCAGCTTCATTTACAGCAAAGGAGTAACAATGACATGAACAGGAAATCATGACTTGTTAAAATGACAAAACAACATTGCTCTGGTAAAACTCCAAGAAAATGAACACATAAAAAATCATCCAGAAGGACTGTATGTTATGTGAATATATCTCAATAAAAAAATCATCCATAAACCCTTTCACTCAGAGAAAACCACTGTTATCATTTTAGTTTATATCCTTCCAGACTTTGTTTCTGTGCATTTAAATGTTTTTGGTTTGTTTGTTTACCCAAGTGGAATTATACTGCAGATTCTGTTTGGGACTGTCTCACTTTTACTATGAATTCATTTCCTTGTCAATAAATATTTTTCTTGCAAAACATTCCACTATGATGAACCTGTTTGTAATCTCAGCACAATTCTGACTATTTCCTTAGGATAAATTCTCAGAAGTGTAAGTATTAGTTCATAGGGTATGGTCATTTAAATATTAGAGGGTGGTTAATTTTTAATTCATGTTGATAAATTAACTTCTGGAAGACCGTGCTAATTTACATTCCTAATTTCAACATAAGTGAACCTTTCCCTGCATGCCTTCAAATCTTTTGGATTGGTTTTGTGTGCCTCTACATCTGCCTGTGTGTTTCAGAAATTTGGTGGGAGCCCTGTCATCACCACCATTATTGTTACTGCATTGTATTTTTCAGAGAAGCAACGTGGGGATATGTGTGTTTTTCAAGGTTCTCCTCGCTGGTATAGAGCAGCTAATCTGGCTTGTCTAAGAAAGTTGTAAATAGAATTCTGTTAGGGCTGGATTCAGCTGTCAAAGCTAAGGCCTGAATTTCAAAAGTGAGTGGTAATTTTCATAAATATGCCACGTCAAATACATGCAGTGAAAAGGAGTCCAGCATTTCATCCTCCCAAAGAAAACAAACAGAATTTTGGACAATGTAATATCCAAGAAACTTGAGGTAAGACATAAAAAAGCGGAGGCCTTGTAGGAGCTCAGAACTCCCACACCATTAAACAGAGGTTGATAAAAGACTTTTTCTATGGATGAGGATCATTTGTAACAAATGAGTGATTCCCGAAGTTGCTATGAATGAAAATGTTCTAAATGCATACAATCAGTAGTGGGGCCCTGGACTTCTGTTAAGGCTATGGTGATTTCACCAGTTCTGCTGTGAACTTTCCCATGTTAGTACAACTGCTTCTGACTGTTCATGTGTCCAATCGTTTATTTCACTGAGTGCCATTAACACGCCAAGCACTGCGTTATGTGTTGTGGACAGTGCCTTCAACAGTCCCTTTGCCTTGACTCGTTTGGACTAATAGGGAGTAAACCAACGAATGTGATCCTTACAATGGTTCCCCAAAGCAGCTGCACATTACAATCACCTGGGGAGCTTTGAAACCTCCTGATGCCCAAGTTATATCCCAGATCCACTGTGTCAGAAAATCTGTAGCTGGAAGCCAGGCATCAGTGTTCTTTTTTTAAAAAATATTCCCAGGTGAATCCAAATTGCTGCATATTTTACACTGATAAAATATAATGAAAGAGAGAGCTACGGCTCTTATTTGGCCCGGGAGAAATCACAGGATGCTTCCCTGTGGAGGTGACTGGGCTGCGTTTTGAAGAATGAATTAGCTCTTTCTCTTGTGCTTTAATTTGAACCCTACAAAGGCCATAAATGAAAACCACACAGACATAAACTGAAAAGTCTGATGTATGACAAGAAATAACCAACTTAGAAAAATGTTCTCTCTGGTGGTAAAGAATTACATATTTGATTATATATTCAAATGTCACCATCAATATATTGATATACTATGGTCCTTTCTTTCCTCTCTGTGGCCCATAACACTGAGAATAATGCAAGGGAGAAAAATAGAAAGAAAAGAAAATATCAGAAGTATAATCAGATCACCAAAGCCGGCCTCAAGCAGACACACCAAGATAAGTTCTAGGATTACAACCAGGATGTATCAACAATATAAAAGCAGATATGGACTTTAATGCAATCTCTTGTCTTTTTGATAATGTAGCAAAAATATACTTATCCCCTTTGGGAAAGTTTATTAGAGCTCCTCCTCCTTTTGCCCTCCCCTGTAATAAAGACAATAGGAAAAAAAGAAAGGGTGAAGCCCGTGGCTCCCCTTTCGCTGGTCATTTTTTGGTATTTTAAGTAGGTACAGAGTGTCTGGTCATTGACCTGTTCACTGTCACCCTGCCTAAATCAATAATCTATTAGACCCTTTAAATTAGAGTTAGATTAATCAAATGCCCTTGAGATGCCTCAAACATTTTGTTCCTTATTCCAGGCAAGCACAATCAGTCTACAGAATGATAAAATTTTTGCCTGAAAACTCTGCGGGCTCAGCAGACAATGTGTTCAGTATTAGCTCATTCAGCGATCTCAGGCAGGCCAAAAAAGCAGTTTTTAGACTTCCCAAGGGGAAAAGAGGCTTGTGTCATTCAATAAAACAACCACACTCCAGTCATCCTGGTGCAATTTCAGTTGTGGGGAGCAGGTTTTGAAGAATAATTTGGATCTGCTTTTTGCTTCCTTTTATTTATTTCCTTGCTTTGCTTATGGACTTATTCAGTACTGTTTGGTTATTACAACCCCCACCCAGCAGCAGCCTCCAATGTGGCATCCAGACTGCTAACCAGATGGGCTGCCTTGCTTTGTCAGGGAATGGCCAAGTCAGAGGAACTTCTGCTACTCAGGCAAGATGGATCTGGGCTCTGTGGTTCCCTGCCCAGGGCAGCGTCAGCACTAGAGGGCTCAGGGGGCTTCTCTGGGCTGGGCACCTGCCAGAGGAGACGCGAACCTTAGGAAAAACAAGAGAGGAAACACATCTGTACCGATGGAAGCTTCCAGCTCATATTTTAAACTTCTCCATCCCCACAACGTAGAGACTGACTACCACAGGAAAACAAAGCGAGAAACCTCATCTTTGTAGGACAATTAGACAGCGACTCTGCCTTTAAATCTGTGCTACTTAAAGCATTGTCCCGACCAGCAGCAGAATCCTGGGGCGGGGGCAAATTTTCAGACTCTATGACGAAGCACCACTTCTTTCTTTCTTTTTTCTAATCCCTCATGGATTGATCAAATTCAATAAAAATGAATCTCTAGATAAAAGGAATTACAAAAAAAAAAGTCCAAAACATGAGCCCCAACTTCTTTTTAAAATTAGATTTTGACAGGCATAGATGACTCAGTCAAATTGCTAAAAACATTCCTAAACACTTGCTCTCAATTTCTGCATTTATCTCTTTGTGGACTGGCAATCGGCGACCTCACCAGTCCGCGGTCTGCATTTGAGAAGGCCTGCTCTAAGTAACTTCAAACTCAGAGCTTGATTGCAGACAAAATAAAAACAAAATCAAAGCAAACCAAAATCTCCACAGACTTGGATGACACAAAATAGAATACCAACGCTCCCGCTGACATGACAGAGTTTTCTTAAGTACTGCCACAACCACAACTCTGGGGGTAATTCTTATCCCTGCCACAGAAAAGAAAAAAAAAAAGGAAAAGAAAAATTAATGCTGCTGCCTGTTAAAAGGAATTGACACTTAAGAACTTAACTCACCTGAGAAAACACAGTATGAATGTCCTTGTTGTTACAACACACCTGAGTGTCATTTAAACATACAGAAAATCTCCAACAATAGCTCCCTTCACAATTCCTAACATGCTTGGCATTTTTCTAAAGGTTAGATTAAGTAGCAGATAACATTTTTAAGAGCAAGAGCGCCCAGTATACTTTTTTTCTTTGTGGGAGCTAATTTACTGCTGGCTAAAACATGTTGACAGATTCCAGGATTTTATGTTGGGCCTGATTAGAGGAGAGTAGGAATCATGCGTTATGAAAGCCCTGTCCTTTTACTAGAACCTTCGATGATTAAGACAGTATTTTAATGTACTCTCTGGGCAGCTGAGCCTTAAAAGAAAAAGGAGTTGTAAAGCAAAAGGCATTTCCTGCATGGCCCCGGGGGGATTTTGAGCCCAGAGCTTTGGGTCCCTGGTGGGAGGGAGCAATTTCAGCTAATTAAGGGGGAAGAGCCGAGTGTTGCATTTGGTCAAAACATTCAGTTGGGCTTCATTTTTGTTGGCACCAAAGAGAGCCGGTCTGGATTTTTTTCCCCCTTTTTCTGTGGATTCACTGCAGGATTGCAAGGCCCACAGCTCACATACATTAGGAGGAAAGTCAAAGGAAACGCCAAAGTTCAACCAAAGTACAAGTAATTAGAACCAGATTCTCCACTGCGTGCGCGTGCGCACACGAAAGCCTGTGTAGACATTTTATTAAAATGTAATTCACATGCCTCCAAACGTTTGGGGGGGGGGCGGGGGCGAACAACTCCATACTGATGTGCATTTAATTTTCATGTCGCCTCTGCATGAGGGGGTCTGCTTTTAATTATCTTTCCGGAAAAGCGGTTTGTTTCCACACACATGGGTTTTGCAAATCTGTGAATCGCATTCTGAAATTAGGTAATTGCCAAACAAGAAAAACTCTGCTTTGAAATGGTGTCGCCTCACTCTGCTGCTGGCTTTGTTATTATTAAGCAGCACAAAGATTAGTCCCCGGTTTGGGGCAGGCAGGGGAGAGGGAGGGAGCAGGGAAGGAAAACATCATCGTGGGGCTTTGGCAGTCTTGACTCAGTAACCTGCCCGTGACCCTGAAGAAGTGTGTGCTTGCCCGGGTCACCCGGGATCCTGGCCGAGGGCTAGAGCTGGGTTATGAGAATCCCTGCTATTCTGGCCACACACACAACAGGTGCAGAGCACAGGCATGGAACAAAAGGAGGAGTGGGGGAAGACTGATCTTCCGGTTCTGAAATAAAGCCTGCTTCTCCAAGTGCAGTCCCTAGACCAGCAGCATAAGATCACATGGGAACTTATTACAAATCCAGAATCTCAGGCCCCACTTCAGAATGCCTGAATCTCTGGGGGTGGAACCCAGGCTTCTGTATTTTAAGGAGTCCTCCAGGACACTGAGGCAAGCCAAAGTTTGGGACCCACTGATCTAAATTTATGCTTCCTGAAGGGTGGTGGAGGACTAGCTGCATCAGCATCACCTGGGAAGTTGGTAAAGTGCTGACTCAGAATATTCATTTTAACAAAATCCCCAAACGATTCCTATGCACTTTAAGGCTTGACACATACTGACATAAAAATGAATTGTTACTGTCCCAACCTCCCCAGAATCAATTTGAGTTAATTTGGCAGTGAACTCTGTCAGCTTCCCTTTGCATGGGTCCTCACTAAATATCCTGCTTTAATTGAGTATTTAATGTTGAATACTTAATGCTTTAAGACCTTCAGGCTGCGTGTGTTTGTGTTCACCACAAACCATAAGTTTTCATTCTCTCCCATGGAATATTAGCAGACTTTAGTTGGCAGTGGGTTCAAAGCTGCACTGGAACAGCCTGAACTAAAAGTATCTACTTTATACTGAGCACTTACTATGTGCCAGACAGTGGGCTAAGTGTTTAACTCATTGACTTAGTTCTCCCTAAAACCACGGGAGGGAGGAGGAATTTCTGCACCTTCGAATAAGGAAATTTAAAAACACAACCATGCTTTCAACTTTTACTAAAGAGAGTTCAAATGGTTTAAAATGTAATTACTATTATTTCACTAAAACACTCGGTTTTTTAGCTTCTCATTTTCTGTTTCCCTCATTTATTTCCTTGGAAAGAAAAGTCACTGGGTATGGTCCGGTCAGGCCTATTCATTAAAGTTTAAGAACTGGAGAAATGTGTGACTACCTTTTTTAAAAATCTTGCAAACAATGATTTTATTGAACATATGCTTACATTTGACAAGATGGTTTGAGCCTTAAAAAAGAGAGTGGGGGAAAAAAAGAGAAAGAGAGTAAGGCCAGGGATCCACTAATCACTATGTATTTTAGCTACACCAGCCTGGGCTCAGGGCCAGCAGTAGAAATTATTCCTGGGACTGACTTTTACCATGAGAAGTGCTGTCATATTTTCATAAGGGACCGTGACACATTCAACACCTACATTCCATTTTTATAATATGCTTTCTTGCTTCAAGGAACATACTCCAAAATTATCTCATAGGTTGTTTCATGTGACGTTATTAACAGACGATGCTTTATATCACTATTTTCTAGGACATACTAAGATAGCTTATGACAGGGTTCAAATAAATCCTCCCTTAAAATCACTTAGGAGGCCGACACATCTAACTACTTATTAATGATCTGAACCATGAGGCATCAGAAAGGGAACTGCATTAAGTGAACAAATGCTGGAACAGGCCTCAGGAGTCATGTGTAGATGAAGCTAATTGCGCTGCAATATTAAAGTCTCCTGAAGAATTTATCTCAACATGGTATAATTCAGTTCCATACTCTGTTTCTAATCAGGAGCCCCACAATTTAAAACAAATAAAAAATAAAAAATAAAAATAACCACTCTAATAAATGATATTCTTTTATCTGCTCAAATTTCCTGCACACCAAGTGGATTAAAACAGCAGCATTAAAATGTATACCATCTTAGATATGTAATTTTTGCTTATATACTATGAATATATTTGAAAACCATGTTGGTACCAGCCTTTCAGAAAACTAATGGGACAATTCTTTTTGGAATATTTCAGGAAATTATGATTTTACACATGGGAACTTTGCCACTCCTCTGAGATCTGAGAAAGTTCTTCAAGTGCCAATTACATCAGAATTTAGGCAAGCCCTTCTTTCTCAACAAAATAATGTTCTTCTTACATGGCTCCAAGCTGTTGCAAAGAAGTTTTTGCTGTTTGGGGTGGTTTTGTTTGTTTGTTTTTACAGTTATAGATTCATATTAGCCACCTCAAAATAACTTTGAAACTAACTTAATTCTCACTGTGTGAATTTTCTTGGTTACAAAAAGAAACTGCTGTGAACCTGCATAAAACGGTATGTAGGACCTGATGGGAAGTGCATGGGCTTTACTGCTAGGTGGACTTGGATGATCACAGAATTTTCTCTGAGCCTTAGTGTCTCCTTCCTGAGAATGGGGATAATCCTAAAATTCCTGTTGGTGAAAGGGAGATCATGTTTGCAACATGCCTGGCGAATAAGTGCTCAATAAATGAAAGCCCCTTCCACCTCCCATAATCTAAAGCAGAGGCTCTTAACCAGCAGCGATTTTGCCCCCAAGGAACATCTGGCAATGTCTGGAGACATTTTTGGTTGTCATAGTTGAGGGAAGGTCTACGGCATCTACTGGGTAGAGGCCAGGCATGCTGCTAAACATCCCACAATACACAGGACAGCCCCACCCCCACCCCCAAAGAATTATCCATCCCAAATCAGACAGAGTACTGAGGTTGAGAAACCCAGATCTATGGTAGGATGCTACTTGTGGGGAGACCTGGGACAAAGGAGTGGGGGTATCAAAGAAAATAACATCCTCTGGCTTTGGAGAAGTGGAAATTGCACAATTCCTAGAGGGCAGAATGCATAAATTCAGTTCCTAATTCTGCCTCTTACTAGCAGTCACTTAATTATCCTGATCCTTAATTTCCTAATTTGAAAAACGGAGGTGGCAAACATGCTGACTACATTGCAGGGTTTATGCTTTGGAAGCTATAAAACCATATAAAAACATATAAAAATAATAACTAACATTTTATTATTAGAGTATTATGGAAAAGGCAGGTAAGTTGATATCTTTACAATGTGACTAACATTGTTACCATAGACGATGGCAGAAACGTCTCTAAAATCTAGTCAAATAATATTACAACACTAATAACTAGCATTTATTGAGCATGTACTATGAACTAGCCTCTATGAACTATTAGAAAATATAAGCATTTTACACACATTAATTCATTTCATCCCCACTATGATTCTATGAGATAACTACTTTTAGTATCCCTATTTTAGAGGTGGGAAAAAGGAGGCACAGGGTTAGGAAACTTGCGCAAGGCAATACAGTTGCTAAATAATGAGAAGGGATTTTAGTGCAAATAGTCTTGAGTTCTAGAGAACGGGTCTGACCCAGATGTTTAGAGAAGACAATGACATCCTCTCCTGTGAAGACCTAGAACTTCTTGGGCAAGTGGCTGTCCTTGGCAACAAATTTTGGGGAATATAGAGTATGTGTAAGTCAGACAGACAGCAAGACAGACACACAGAGTTATCCCAACATAAGGACCAAAGTGAAAATGGAAAACTAAAAAGAAAGAAGCAGAGGGGACAGAAATAATGCCCTTTTTAATTTCCAGTCAGAGCAGTAAAGTAGGAAAGTCCCCCACAAGTAAACACAGGATTTAGAAGGCACACACAAACACACCCACTAACCCCTCCTGCATCTTCCCTGCTGAGAAACCAACCCCCAGCAGGGAGAATGGCAGCAGCTAAGACCAAGGTTCCAAAAGCCCTTGGCGGTGGTCCAAGGGCGTGTGATTGAACACTGACAGGAGCGACAGCTCAGGTCAAATGTGGCCCAACGGCTTGCAGCTTCGGAGCTCTGCTGGGAGAGGAGGAGGGGAGCAGGGGAGGACTCGCCCCCTACCCCCTACACTGGCTCTCCCTCCCTCACCAGTGGGCCACATACACTCCCTTAACCAAAGTTTATCTGGCACAAGAACGAAACCAATATGCAGAATTCTGAAGCTGTGCAATAGCTCTTCTGTCATTGTCTCCAGAACCTGACTGCTCCAAATGAGGAGCTGAATTACTCTCTTCCCAAGAGGACTGAGGTGGGTGGGAAGAATGACTAGAATCAGGAAGACCGAACATCCTTACTGTACCTTCTAGCTGATTAATATGATGATTTTGTTTTGCTGACACTGAGCATTAAACAGTTCAAGGAGACAAGTGGTGATATTTTATTTGAAAAGATTCTTATATTTCTATACGGAATTGTTCAGTTGATAGAAATGCTATGCTATTATTCATTGATTTTTTTTTTCCTTTCATATCAGTGATTTCTCAATATGCCTTGGGGTAGTTTCAAATTGCTTTCATTTGATTTCATAAAAAAATTGCTAAGGAAAGTATAGAAAAAAATCATTCAAAGAAATTTCCACCAACATCCCAAATATGGGTAACTTCCAAGGCTAAGATCCCCTTTAAATAGTCCCTCCTTCAGGGAACTTGACCACCTTTATACACAAGTTGTTTGAGGCATGTAGCCCAAACTCTGGAGTTGGCCTGCCTGGGTTCAAATCCTAACTCTGCCACTTACCAGCTGTGAGACTTAGGCCAAATTACAGAACCTCTCTGAGCCTCAGTTTCTGCTTGTGTAAAACAATAGTACCTCTCTCATTGGACCATTGTGAGTATTAAATGATAAATCAGCATAAAACACTTGGGACAGTGCCTGGTGCACAGAAGCTTATGTAAGCACAGTTATAATTACCATATCAATGGTGATCCTTGTGCTGATGAACCCAGTGTTACTCACCTTCCCGTTTTTCTCCAACCCATTGGTCTCGAGTATTGATTTGCTGACCTTCACTTCCATTTGGAAGTTTTCTCTGCTCTTTCGTCTACACTAGTCCCCCAATTATAGAGAAAACAGCCTAATGTAGAACTCATCTTCCCTCTCAAAATAGGTTTGTCCCTCCTGACATACCTAAGAGATTCCCTACAAATTAATGTGAGTAAAGCAAGTCCTGTCATCTTTTTCTCTAAAACTTATACTCTGTCAACTATCCCTTCCTTCCCAGCCTCAAAAGCATTGCATCTGAAGCACTGCCACTGCCCTCTCCTCCTGGGTTTTCCTGGCCAAGCCCCAATCCATCTGCCCAGCAACTAAGAAACAGTTTCTTTAAATACCTCTCTCATTTGAGAGCCCTGGATAGCTGCTCAAAACCCAAGGTCCCAAAGCTTCAGATGGATGTGTAATTGGGGGCTGGGGGATGGCAGGACAGGGCTGTGATTATCAGTCAACATCACCCAGCTGATGACAAATATTGACTGAACACCTAGCAGGGGCCAGGCACTGTGCTAAATGCTGGGTTATAAAGAAGTAAGAAGACACTGTTCTCTGCCCACGCAAATAGACACCTAAAAATATAAGACAGCAAAAATGGTCCAAGCCAGAGGAAGTATATGAAGGGTGCCTGGGGCTTTCATGGTGTGTCATATTACCAGCCTTGCCTTTAAATAACCAGGGCTTTAGAGTGTGCTGGGACAAAGCAGGCGCTTAATAAAGGTTGGCTGGGGAAAAAAAAATCAACAAGTGAAAAGAATGAAGTCCTCACAGAAATCTTTATATGTGGCATCAAATAAATGATGATAGTGTCTGCCAATTCAGCAGAATCTACCAGCAACACACATTAAATGGTGGTACATGATTTGAAATGTGTTTGCACTCACAACACTTCACTTGCTTCCTGGTGACAAAAGTGTGAAGAGCAGGAGCCATTATCATTACCAGTATCTTAATCTCTAGTATTCACATCAGGAAACTGAAGCTTAGAGAAGTTAAATGACCTGGTCAAGGTCACAGGGTTAAAAAATGGCTAGATCCACAACTGGGCTCCTGAATCCAGATACAAGATTGTTACAAATGAAAAAGAAAGCCCTCATTTCTATTTAAAATAGTCCTATTAATTTTTTAATGTTTTAAGTCAGGTTCAGTAAACGTTTTCTGTAAAAGGCCAGATAGTATATATTTTAGGCTTTGTGACCCACATGGTCTCTGTCACAGCTACTCAACTCTACCTTTGTAGCAGGAAAGCAGCCATAAACAAGATGTAAATTAATAGATGTGTCTATGTTCCAATAAAACTTTATTAACAAAAGTGGACCAGAGGCCAGATTTGGCCCAGTTTGTTGACAGAGGAGGTAAGATAAAAGAAATTAAACTGCCTCCCTTTTATAGTAAATGCATGTGTTATTAGAAAATCTGTGCTTTCCCTTGCTTCCAGAGTAATAGAGTATGATGCCCATATGTCAACAGAGATGTGGGAAATATTTTAAATATACCAACACTATAGAGTGTTGTAAGGACTACACATTTTCTTCAAAGCAAACCTCATGTATACATTTTTATTAGGGAGGTCAGTATGTCTAACATAAACACATTTTAAAATTCCTTCCTACATATTCCGTCTATTGGGATTATTTATCATGCCTTGTTCCCTGGCTTAGAGCCAGGCAGAATACAGGAGTTTTAATACCTTAATCCATTACATGGATATTTTAGAGCTCCAGAAGACAAAATAAAATGCACTCTCATGGTCATCTATGCAATAAACCTGATATGCCATTTAATATTTCATGTTCCATTTTATATTTCAGTTGTGACAGTTTCCAGCTTTCAATGTGCAAAGTGACACAGTTTCAGCCATCTTTTTGCTCCAGTTTTTTCTGTTTGTTTGTTTAGAGAAGTCTGACAATCCATCAACAATAAATTGCGGGCTTTGAGGGGTGATTATTGTTACTCCCCTATATTCTGAAGAAGTATGGAAATAACTGTCCATTGGCATATGCCAAACCGTCTGTGGCAATGTGGTGAATGACCTGGTCATGACTGCTTTTATTGGGCCATGTTACCTTGTTGGAAAAAGAGGTTAGGATTTATTTCTACAGTTAGTTAGCTGGGTAGCTGGTCTGTGAAGATGGCATGCTTGATGAACCACACCTCCCAGATACACAATACTATGTAGGTCCTTCCCCTTGAATCTGGGGCACTCCTGTGATTTGCTTTTTGCCAACGGAATGTGGCAGGAGTAAAGCCATCTGAGGCTAAGTCATAAAAAGCCTCCTGGGTTTCTTGGGATGCTTATTCTGAAGAAAGTCAGCTGCCATGTAAAGAGTGCAACTAACCAAAGATCACCAATTTATAACAAAGCCGAAGCCAAAAGAGAAGGCTATGTGGAGAGAGAGATGCTCAGACACCCTCCCGCAGTTCCAGCAATCTTAACTGAGGTACTGGACATGTAAATAGAGAAGCCTCTTGGATGTCCAGCCTAGTCAAGACTTCAGATGGCTCTAGCCCCATGGCAACCTCACTACAATCACATGAAAGACACCCAAGTAAAACAGAACTTTGACTGATAAATTCAAGTTAATAATAATAACTAATAATTAATCAATAATTGTTGTTTTAAGCCATGAAGTTTTGGGTTGAGCTCTTACATAGCAATTGATCACCAAAATTAGTCTATATTTATTACTAGAAGATTTTTTATTGTCGAGTCATCAAGAACCTGTGAACAGGGCCCATCTCCACTCTTACAGAATATAATAGACAGTTATTTGATTTCACATTCACTGTCCTAAACTATGCATACATTCCTCCTAGTTACAAGAGCAACTGAAAAATTCCATCTAAAAATAATGATTAAAAAATTCTAGGTAAAAAGGAGTATGATAATTGCTTACCTGTGAATTCAAAGACTGTACCAATCAAAATATCATAGAATAAGGCTCTTAAAAAACAAGATCGACTGCAATGCAATGGTTCTTTTTTTCTCAAATAGCTTATAAAGCTTACTCACATCCATTTGAGCCCACGTGTGAACACCACCTGCCTATCACTTGCACACACTCTCTTTCATTTTGAGATGCAGATGTCTGCTTATAGGGTTGTTGTATTTTTATTTGTTCCTCCAGGGAACAGATTGAATTCTCCTCCCCACACTGGACATTGCAACTCAAAATAATAGCAATGACCTACAGGTAATGGGCCATAATACTCACTTGATACCCACTAAAGCAGGGTTTACATCACTCGCTCTCTGTTACCTTTCATGAAACATCTGTTTCATATGAGCCTGTTAAAAGTGCATACATCTGTAAATAATAAGTCTGTGTGTGCACATAATTTAATGAATTAGGACATAAAAAGGAACTGAACAGTAGGGGCCCAGCAATTAGAGTAACTGCCCATTTTATTAAAAATGTATTGTGTCCAGCTTTCACTTGGGAAACCTTGTATTATTATGTGGGTTCTGAAGCTTCCAACCTTCTCCGTCATCTCTCCCCACAAAGAAAATAAGAACTTACTTTGTATAGTTGGCAAAGAGAAGGAAAACACATTATGCAAAGCTGAGTTGGGAACTTGTGACTCGCTTTCTCCTACTAACTGTGATTTGGGATGGGTGGTTGAACCTCTCTGTGCCCTGGAATCCTCATCTGTAAAATGGGGGTAATAACAGTGCATGTCTCTTCAGGATGCTGTGGGGATTAGAAGACATAAGGTGTTTTAAGCATTTGGCACTTAATAAGCACTTAATAAATATTAATTATGATGGTGATTTGTTTTGTTTTCATAAAAAGCAATCATAGCTTGAAACCATTCGGGGGGCAAAAAAAAGCAAGCCTTGGTTCAAAATTTTGATTGTTTGCTTTGGTTTTATTTTTATTTTCTCTCTTTATACCAGTTCTAGGAATGGACAAAAATAAGGAGTAGTGATTTCCTGGTTAACAGGAAATAATGTCAGAAAATCTCTTCCCGTGATACCAAAGGGAGTACCAGAAACCCAAGGAAATATGCCATTCTCATAATATTTTCACCAGGTTTCCTTACACACACATTTGCAAGGGTTGCCATAATAGCCAACTTGAACCTCCAAAAGTTTTTGACAGGCTCCTCAAGCTCACTTCCGGTGTTTTGAGTGACCTGAAAATACATAAGTAAACAAAAGCAGACTACCTTGAGATATTCTGAATTTCAAGTTCAAAACTCAGCATGTCTTCTGAGCAATGACTGGGTACCAGGCACTGGGTTACAAAGCAGAGCACACATATGCAAGTGGGAGAAGACACTCATGGGAGAGAGAGAGCAAGGCATTTCTAGAACACAAACTGGGGCTTCATAGAGTACGGCCTGTTCCTCTCTGCCTCCCTGAAGTCTGTCAACATGTTTAAACTGAATTGAAAGACTTTTGAAAATATTGGAAGATACTGTGTCCATTTGCAAACCAAGCAGGTAGGGAACACAGAAACAGAAATCAGACGTTACCATAATACAACTGCTACAAGGAACATAACAGAAGTCCAGCCCAATGGGATTCAGTGAAAATCTTGGCTTAGCTCTGCAAAGTTAAGTGTTAGCAAAGTGCAAAGTAGTTGCCAGGCCCCAGGAAAAACAGTTCTACCCAAAAGGAAAATGAATTAGGCAATGACTGAAATCACCACTTTATAGTATTCTGTATATATTTTCCTGCAGTCTATTTACTGTCTACATAAAAGGATAATTAGAGCTCATTAACAGCATTAGGAGAAAAGAGTAAAGACTGCAGGGAAAAGGGAGATAAACAAAGAGAATGAACAAATATTGAAAAAATAATTACAGTAGAAGCATATTGAGCTGTATTGTCCAGTGCAGTAGCTACTAGCCACATGTAGGTCTTGAAAGTTAAATTAATTAAAATTAAATTAAATTAAAAAGTCAGTTTCTCAGATGTATTAGCCACATTTCAAGTGCTTAGGAGCCACGTGTGGCTAGCAGTGCTGTACTGGACAGCACAGAATTATAGATCATTTCCATCGTTGCAGCAATTCTACTGGAGAGCACTAATATCGAATATATGAAAGGCTGCTACACGTGAACATATGCACTGATTCAACCACAGCTTACTGAGTGCTGACCAAGTACTATGCTACTGGGAACACAGATAAAACACACAATACCTGAGCTCAAAGATTTCTCAGTCAAGTAAGAAAACCCAATCAATAAACCACCCCTCTACCCGCCCCCCACACACAAAAGGAGAAATGGGTAGAAATAAAGGAGCAAATCAAGTGACTTCAGTGGGAGACATGGTACTGAGTTTCCAAGTGTTCCTTGTAAAATTCCTTCATTTTTTCTATATTTAAAAATATTTTCAGAATAAAGTATTAGGAAAACATCTATTTACTGAGTATTATGGGTCAGGTTCTTAAAATGCACATCCTTACTTAAGCCTATTATGAGCTTGCAACATAAGCGTTATGGATCCATTTTACTGGGATCTCAAGTCCTCACAGATGAGGCACACAGGAAGAGGGGCCTGTCCACGTGAGCCTGCCCTGCCCCACACTGTTTCACCATAGTGCCCTTCAGCATCTTGTAGACTGAAATTTGCTTCCAGCTAGAGCCCACCATGTCACCTCTGGCAAATCACTTCAATTCATCTAACTGTCTCCATTTACTCAAAGTACAGAATTCAACAACAATTAGCTTTCAAACAAAAGAAACAGGCAGAACGTGGCAGATAAAAATCCAAACTTCAGAACAATATATTGAATTTACAATAAACTTGAAATCACTGAAATAAGAGCCTTCTCTAAGTGGCTCTTCTTGTGGTTCTCAGTAAATACAAGGCTAATTCTGATACCCAACCCCTGTGAGCTGCAGCAGTGACTAGGCCAGTGCAGACTTCAATAGCAAACAGGATATAAAATCGAAAGGGCAAAGGAGTAAATGGTTTCCTAGTTTGACAATTTAAAAGGCTATGGTTTATATTACAGATATGATTTAATCTGAGGAAACCGTGTGAGTTACAATTCTTTACCTCTTTCTTTTCCCTCTTTCCCCTAAACCAAAACACTCCATAGTCCTTTCTGGGTATTACTGGAGCATAAAAAAGTGTTCAGGTGATGGTAGCACACAATCGAAAATTTAATTAAGGCCACTGAATTCTATACTTTAAAATGGTTAAAAAGGCAATTTTAATATAAATATCCAAAATTCACACTCACAAAAAAAAAAAAAATTTTTTTTTCAGTAATTCTTTACTCAGCTAAAAGAGGTAAGAGAGCAAATTGTTGAAGATGAGGACCCCGACGTGAACAACTGCATGTGGAGTTCAGAGACAAGGCCTACCTGGGATTTAAAACCCAGGTCTACTACTTACTATCTATGTGACTTCAGTCTATGTACTCACCTTCTCTGAGGCTCAATTTCCTCATCTGTAAAATGAGGATAATATCTTCCTCATAGGGTTTTTTGTGAGGATTAACTGATAATAATGTATGGACAGTCAGAGTAGAATTTTGTTAAACATTTAACCAGCCACAAAACAAACATAAAACCCCACAACAGTTCTTCATTTTAGTCTCTTTCAGAAGACAATACTTCCTTCCTTATTATAGGACATATAAGCTACGATTTTATGGAGGGTTAAAGACGGCTACACATTCCTTGTCACTGCCCCCACCGAGAGGCTGAGTTTGCATCTCCTTCCTTGAATCTGGGTTGGTCCTGTAACTGCTTAACAAATAGAATAAGGTGAAAAGGACTCTATGCCAGTTCTAGATTTAGCCTTTAAGAAGACTGGAAGCTTCTGCTTCCCGCTTCCTGGAACGCTCACTCTTGGGACGCTCTCAGAACCTAGCTGCTCTGAGTAGCATATGCCACTTGGAGAGGCCACACGTAGGTACTGTGGTCCACAATCCACCTGAACTCCCAGCCAACAACCAGTGAGTGAGCTGGCGTGGACTTCTAGTCCAATTTGACCCCTGGATGACGCAGCCCCAACTGACATCACGTGGAACACATTTGTCCAGTTGAGCCCAGTTATTCCACAGAGTAAGATTTTTTTAAGCCACGAGGTTTTGGGGTGGTTTGTTACACAGCCATAAATCACAGACCCAACCATCAAATAATATAGTTTTTAAAAATCTTATCTATTAAGATCAAACCCCCAAAGAACATAATTAATCAGCAAACACTCCAGAAATATCCATGAGACTCTTCAAGAAGCAAGTTTGGAAGGTATGTGCTTATTTCATTGCTCAAGACAAGTTTAAAACTCGTTTTTGTGAACTACTTTTAGACGTTACCTACAAGGCTTTTACACAGAAAACCCTCATTACTGCTCCATTACGACAAAAATGTATAACTTTCTTGATCATCTTATGCACCAGTATGGTTCTCAGTGTTTTTTATTTTTTTTATTTATTTCCATAATCAAACTCAAGTTCAAAGTCCTAATGAGACTTTTGTGTTTGTGTTGTAAGGAATAGTGTCACAATGACTTGTGCACACAAGTTGTTCCCATTAGATTTTGAGTGCAGGGAGCAGGGAGAGAGCTGGATCCCCTTGGTGTCTCCCACACACACATCAAAGACCCTGGGCCACGGCAGACACCCAAGAGCCGTTTGTGGATTGTAACGCTGCACGATGGAAGCCATCACGAGCTCCAAAAATGTATTGCACCAATGACAGCACCTTTGGGCAAAGTGTATTGTGACAGCTTTGAAGGTGACAACACTCACTTGTAACAGTCAATCATTTAAACTATATCAAGGGTTTGGTAAATGGATGCCCTCAAATCAGGACTATTGTACTACCCAGCCTGTGACAAATGGGAAGGATTGTCACCTCCGTTTTGAGAAACAGAGAAACCATTTCACTGAGGAAAAGACATACTGACTGAAAAATCACTGTTCGCTATTAGTAAAGGCACATAAGCTACATGTATCTTGCTAAAATCAGAGCAGAAGGTCTACCTTCCTAGGAACTATGTTTTCAAGTCAAGACTAGAATCTTAATTTACATGATCTCCAATCCTTTCCACAAATCCTGCAATGCAGATGTTGTTTTTGCCATTTTATAGATGTAGAAATTGATCCTGTGTTAATTCAGGAAATTTCCGTTATCTCAGGCAACAGGCCTGATTCGGGGTTGGGGGGAGGGGAGTGAGGAGATAGAGGTGGAGAGCTGCACGTAAGGGTAATTAATGTATGTGGGAGAAGTGGGGAGAAGCAGCAGTAAGACTCCTATAGTCTGACAGCTTTTCACAGTCTCTGATCTGAGGGCAAGAAAATTATTATGCTTTTGTCTCTATAGAGTGAGGCCTTCATGTCAGGTGATGTGATAACTTGTGCAAGAGTATTTGCAACTCCTGCCCACTACAAGCCCAACATGGGTTTCTGGAAACGCTTTCCCAAGTAACTGAGAGACGCTCTATTCATCTGCATCCTCCAACTTCCCCCACAAATCCAAACCTGTTCATCCCATCTCTAGTTCCTATTGTTTCCTCTGATAAGCAGGGCCCCAGTGAACAATTAAAGCTTTCAATAAATAATCTCTAAGCACATTCATTTGATTGACTGTTATTTGATACAGCAGTTAGTTTCAATGGGGCAGTTAATATTGATCACATAAAGTACTCCAGACAAACATGAAACAGTTCCAGAACTCCATGGATTATTACCCTTTATCTGCCAGTCATCTGGGTTACTTGTAATGGTCACGGAATTTAAAATCAATAATAACAATTAGTGTTCTGTACACCAAAACGGATGAATCATGTGAAATGGGTTTTCATATAAAATCACAGGTAAAGCGGGCCTCTAACATGGAAAAAATCTCTCGGAACTTCCAGTGCACATTTGGCAAGGCACTTGCATGCAAGTCTTTGAAACAGGCAACAAGAGAGAAAGAAAGGTGTTCAGGAGAAGATGCAGCCATAAAAACACAAGCGAAACTCCTGATAGCCTTAATCCAAAGAGATGAAGCATAGAAGATAAAAGTGATCAAACTCAGTGTTAACAAATGTAGTAAAATTAATGGAACTGGCAATTTATATCCTCAGAAATGGGCTTCTACCTTTTTCAGCTTCTGATTCATAGGCATTAATTGTGATTTTTCGTAATAAAATGGCAACAATGGTATTTTAGCTTCACGGCACCACTACTGTAATGTCTGGATAATTAAAATGCAAAGCAACAGAGAAATGTTTCATCATTTAACTGCAACCAGCACACTATGTGAAACCATCCATTCCAAAGACTTGTTTTTCATCAATTATTTGTTATTTATCTGATGTAAATATAAGAAGGACTAATTAAAATGTATGCCTTTTTATACAGCTTCTTGTCATTAAAGCCAATGAAAGCGTTCTGAGGACCATAATGAAATAATTATGTTTGCCTTTAAGAATTCTCTTCAATAACACATGGCAGTACTGAGCTAAATTAAAACATCAGGCACTAAATTTCTCTTGCCTCCATTTCCATTTTAGATAATTATACCCCCAAGCTTTCCAATAGACCAGACCCTAAAAAATCTTTTGGAGCTGAAACGGTCTTCAGATCATCAGCCTTTTTATAATTATGGACTTTGATGACGAGACAAAGGTATCATAGCTGTGAAAGCTTTAATGCGTTTGAGAAGGGGCGTTATTATAAGAGGTCTTTATTTGCTCTGGAAATCGGAGAAAAATTGGGATAAATGTGATCCAAATCTTCTTTTTCCAGTTAATTGATACACTCATCTTCACTGGTCTTATCTGCAGCATTTCTACCACAGTATTTTGAATTCAGCTAATTTCTTGTTTCTGATTTGGAAAAATTTTTATCTGTGGAGAACACTAATTGATGAATAACAAAATACAAACATTCAACCAAATCTGTGTCAAATTAGGAGAGTAACTGCTCGTTCAATTAAAAAAAAAAAACCTTAAAAAATAAAAAGCTACCTTTAAAATAGGAGTGGACCGAGGAGAAGCTGTACATTTTAAAAATAAAATAGTACCCTTTCATTTGAATTTCTCCTTCTCCAAAACCCAAATCGAAGATAGGTCCCAAGGCAAGCAATCAGAGTTTAAGAGGAAAAAAAAAAAAAAAGGCTGGAAAGAGGTCAGGAAAAACCACTAGGCGGTTTCAGGACTGGTGGCAAAGTGAAATGGCTTTAACAATGTTGTCATATGATGCAGATGGGGGTGGGAACTTTGTATTTATAAAAGTAAATAGGAGTTCCAGGGATTAACTCCGACAATGTGAATCCCCTCACATTTTGTTATACACAGAGAGTTGGCAGGGTTCATGGAATATTCAGTGTTGCTGGACAGACTGTCTTACGAGACATCAGAAAGAAATTGTTGACAGCTGGGAAACAAATACTTATTATATGACAATGTAAAATTGCAATTATAATCTCAGAATCCGCTTTTATGAAAATCACTCTATCACCCCCAAGTTATTCTTTATTCTCTTTAGAGAAATCTCCTTTGTGGAGATTGTCACCCACCACCACCCCTGTTTGAATTAGCTCTGTCTCCCCTCCCCTGAGCTGGTTTACCCCATCAGCTGCTGTGGAGGGCCTGGATACTCCAGGAATCCATATGCCCCAATTAGAGGAAATGCTCAGCCAGGCTGGGTTGCCTCGCTGATGTCAGTTCCTGTTATCCTCGCCTTATCATACAGGGGGCCAAGAGTCTTATCTTACTGACTGGCCCCCTTTCAGCTCCCCACCCTACAGGGCCAGAGAAAAAGCAAGTCAGCATTTCCATTGCCTGTTTGAATTCCCACCTAAGGGGCACTGACAAATCAAAAGAAATAATAAAATGCCTCCAGACTCTCTCTCTACTCCCTTCCTAGGTAGAGAGAACTTTGGCAACTTTATTTTTCATTCATTTAAAAGGGGTTGGTGGTGGGATGAGATGACAATCATACTTCTTAAGGAAGGAAGCTGGGATTGAAAGAGAATTCAGGGCAACATATTGACTGATGAGATGGTGTTATTAGATCTTACAGATGGGGTAGGTTATCTCATCTCCTATTTAACAAGGGGTACTTAGGCCAAGCCGCTTACAGACAGGATACTGATAAATCAGAAACCTGAGTTAACTGCACCCTCCTCCCCTCATTGCCCCCAACTCCCAACTTCTTAAGAAGTTGGCAAAGAGCTAATACAGATTTGTTCATTATTCAATTTAATTCTACCACCACCACCACCCCCACCCTCACCACCACCACGCCAACCCTGCACACACACAAGTGCTGGAATCAAAAAATCCAATCGTTTTTGGCAGGGGATGACTTCTATTTACAGATCTATAATTTGCTACAAAAAGAATTCATATTCAGAAGATGACCCCAAAGCACAAGGCGATCCTAAATCATAATGAAAAAATTAAGCTGTGAGCGCTGTAGTTCTATTGACCATAGAATCCAGGCAGAGACTTTCTGTGCCACTCCTGGGTTCAAAGGGCAGCCAGGGAGATGTTGTAATTTTGAAATATCTGGTATATTTCAATGATTTATGTGGGAACTGTGGCAGTATATTTAAAAGTGGGTTATTCTAGAAAATCAGAGACATGTAATTGCCATAACTTCCCTATAATTTGAAAGGGAGATTTTACACTAATATCTTTCAGAAAGGTTTTTAGCCAAGATTTTTTCTGATTAATTTTCATCAAAAATTCCCATTTCTGAAATAATCTTTTTAATTGATAGTTAACTGAATTTATATCAGAACATTTAAAGTATAAAAATGTCATTTTGGGATAAATGTATTGGCCCTTCCATGTAACTCAAACTGCACAGAATATTTTAAGGTATTCTAAAACGAGCACTGCATTTATTGTTTTTATTTTCAAGTCCTGTGCCACTTGAAAAAGTTCATATTTTGCCTCTTGGTTTTACATCTCCATCTTCTTCCCAGAGGGTAACTTCCTAATTAAAAAATTGTAATTTTTAAAAAATTTGATTATAAAGATTATAAATTTCTTGAGCGCTTAATTTATAATCTTTATAATTTATCATGTATTTCCGTTCTGAGATATAATTTAATGATGCTTGTGGAATGTATAAAGGACAAAACAAAAAGGTGTTCTTTCCTTTTCAGTCATCTCGGGGGCTTAACATGTTGAAGGTAAATTATAAGCATACGATATCCAGAAGAATTTCCTTTACTCTTATCCTTTAAAGAAAAGTTAATAACAATACTGACCGGTTAATATATGGTCAGAGGCTCCCAGAAACGAGAAGAAAACTTCTGATTCATGTCAGCTACCCTATCAGAAATTGCCATTCTGGTCATTTATCTATTAAGAAAGAAAGGTCTGATTCAATGCAATGGCTTTACATTTTGGGATGGCAGATCAAACTATAAGTACAGTTTCCAAATCAATTCCATAACTTAAGTTTAAGTGAACAGATTTATGCCTCTCCTACCGTTCTGAATTCACATTTTTCCTAGCGATAAAATTTAAACTCATATTTTTTTCTTCTAAGCTGCACATCAGTAATTACCTGACAAACATCAATTTATCTGGATAGCGACAATATTTCAGTATTTCTCTTTTTCACAGGGAAAGTAAACTCTGCTAATCTTCCGCTTGTTTTTAAACGACCCTGCCTTGTGCCCTCTGAGGTTTGAGCAAAAGTCCCTTCTTGTCTCTGCTTTCTGATGGTATTAGTTACCACGGTCATGTGGCTGAGAAGCAGAAAATTATGTCCTACTTTAGAAAAACAATTGAGCCTTTTCACAGAAATATTTATTCAAAACCCCATTCAATTCATATGGTGACTGTCAGTCTTTATTTAGTCTCTCTTTCAGAGGGTATCTTTGATTTTGCCACTTTGACCCCAATTTATATCTCACTAGGAGAGGATTTAGATACTCTTTAGTACTTAAAATTTGGGTCCCACTGATTTGAGAAGGGGACTTATGTTCGCAACACTACTGTGTGTTTTTAAAATAGATGATTTCTTCCCATTAATGGGCCAAATCCTATTTCGAAAGGAAAATACTGTTTTCTTTTTTATTTTGATGTGTTAAGTAGGGAGAAGACAGGGAAGAGGGCCAAGAAATTGACACACTCATGGTTTCACCAAGAGCAACTATGTTTAGGCCCCCAAAATATTAGGATTTATCCTATACCCACTGAGCAATTAATGCCAAAAACATCTGGAGCAGCCTAAAACCAGGATAATCCGGGAGGCATCTGAATAGAAAAACTTGGTGACGCTGATGCCTTCCAGGGGCAGTCTTAAATCAGTATTATTTATACCACATTCCCTTAGTAGCCCTCTAATCCTGACTTTGAATTTTATAACAAGCAATTCATAGGCCCTACTCCAACCAGCAGCTGGCTAGCATGTCATTTTTCTGTTTTTAAAATTAAAAAGGAAATAAAGAGACTATTCTAACACCTTTCAGAAAAGCGTCTGATGTGTTCTATGTTCAAAGGTTTTGCACTAATTACTTCATAAACACACACACACAAACACAACCCATAAAAAATAAGTAGGATCTCAAAGCAGAAAATAGTTTTGGTTGGAATTTAGTACTTTTTTTTTTCTCCTTGCCCACCGTTTCCTCTATGTTAAGAACATAAACAGATCTGCTTCTCGTCAAAATATCTATTATAAAAAATAGAAAAGGTTGTGGCTTTTATGTTCTTACTTCTCATGCAAAGGTAGCCCTGATGTGCTTTTATTTCACCAGCTATGCCAACCTGAACCAGACTGCGTGGCAGATATGTGTTAGAATTTTTTTTTTAAGTTTTCAGTTATGCTTAAAAATTTAATCCTTGAACAACTAAAGTGACCAGTCATAAAGTGGTTTATGGAGGATAAAGCAACTCCGCAGGGGCACAAACAATATTTACATTTTATTCACTTAACCTAAAGTTTGGATGTGGAAATTGACCACAATAAGCACTAATTGCCCTGCTTACAAAAATAAGACACTGGAATTTCTGAAATCTCTTTGTCAAATGCCTTTATTTACTTTTTCTAATGCAAGTTTCTTTGATTAGCTGAACTTTGCTGTTATCAACACTTCTTTCTTATCGGCTAGCCCTAGGCGAATGACACATTCACCACTCTTTCTCCCTAGATAAGGCAAATCCCTTGTTTAACTTGTCCAAGAACAAACAAAGTCCCCCCTCCACCCCCCCGCCCCGCTCCTACAACTTAATAGGCATGTTTGGAGGGTTAATTACAAAAGGGGGGATGTCTACAGCTTTAAAAAAAAAAAAAAAAAGCTCTATTAGATTTATTAAACTTTCCGCCAGGATCCTGATCATTTTTTTTTTCTTTCTGCTAAAAATTATGCTCCATTAGAACTTTCTCTTACAAGAAAAAGTTTCGGAGAGCCCCAGTTCACTGGTATTTCAAATAACCTTGTTTCATGCTGTTTTAATTGCTACAGATCTAAAAGATCTGTTCGTGGGATGGAAAATTATTTTGTAACACTCAGTTTCTTTGAGTTTTCCGGAAAGAAAATAGGCAGTAGGAAAGAAAAAGCATTTGGGGAGCAGCTGAAGATTAAGATGCCTACTGAAACAATAATCTTTTTGCCCTACTTTTGCTCTATGAAATGTTAAATCAGCCAGCCAAACTGTTGACATCAAAAGGTTATTGATTTTTCAGCTGCAAACCTGTTGCTTTCCTGACCCAAGAAGCAAGCCTTTATTCTTAAGAAAAAGTTTCAGAGAGGGCAATTTAAATCTTATCATTGTTCCCACTCTCCTTTTTCTTCTTTCTCTTTAGATAAGCCACCCAGTTATTAGGAAAACTCAATTTTTTCCAGTTAAACTTTGACCTCTTTGAAAACAAAGATTTAAAATGTCATTTTCAGGCTAATGCTCCAATGAATTGTCAAATAAAGTACTAAAAACATTTTGATAGATAGCTGAGCCATTTATCTAAATCACTGTCAGGGCAGCGAAGCATCCTGCAGGCTCCCACTCCAGCCACCCGAAGGTGGGATTTTCTGGGACTTCTGGTCATTTCTCAAGCCTGCGGCCAGACTACTGTTGACCAGATGCATGCCTCGGCACTGTGTCAGCATCAGATAACCAAATAGTCAATATTTTTTTAAAAAACTGGGCTACCACACTTATATTTCCTTTCCTTCAACCGAAGCCTAGGTTCACGTCCGAATCGCAAGATATGGAAATAATGGATGGCTCAGCCCAAGGGGTGTTCATTGCCAGTAGTTTTCTAGCAAAACAGCAACTTCTTAGAGCAACAAAGTGACTTGGAAAGGTGGCAGCAGGGTCAATGCTAAGAAATATTGCCTTTCCTCAGTAAGGAAAACATTGAGGGCAGCTGCTTTAACTGGTGGTTTATGAACTTCAGGAGCAGCAGCCACCTTAATTAGGCTAAATTCCTTGCAAGGAAGATGTCATATTTTAATTACTTTGGGCTGTTGAAATACACAAGGGGGGGTGGTAAAAATATACAGCTAACAGCGAAGCCAAAGAACAGTAAAGTTAAATTCCCCTCTGCAGACATCTTAGTGAAAACTGCACACTGTTGTCAAATTGCCCTACTTGAAGAATGTTTCAAAGTCCTGTGGTCACCCTCTACTTTTTCCCCCCCTCTGCATATTTTTAAAATTGTTTTCAAAAGACTGTAAGGTTGGTAAATAGAAAAGCAAAGGTGGGGGAGGGGTTGTTTGGGAAGAAAACATGTAACAGGAAATTTTCAGCAGAGGGAATCAATATGCACGCCAGCATATCACACCCCTGCAGCATTAAATCATTAAACCCTTTGTCTTGCTACCAATGCAGTTTATTTCCAATGTCTTTATTGCATGCAAGAGAGACAATTAATTTTTTTTCTTGGTATAAGAAGGGAAAAAATAAACCTACATTGAGCAGTGTGCCGATGTTGCCACTCGGTTTGGGTCAATCCACTGAAGCATGCTTTGAGAGCTTTCTCCTGGAGCATGCAGGAAGACGGACTCGCAGTGTAGAAATCCAGGATTTGCCCAGGACTCACTGACAGAACATCCATACAGTCAAACATGATCTCCCCTGCACCGAATGTCTGCAAAAGTGCTTATCCTCTAGGTGCGGAGGCAAATGGCATAGAAAAGTCCACCCAACTCCATCAAACTCTGCCCCTTTTTTGGCACGTAGGCTGTTGGTCTTTTTCCCAGCCCCGAATCATGAATTATGACAGACAAGCCAGCTAAAAGCCTGTAATTGATCCAAATGATCATTTACCATTTTCCAGGCTTGGTCGGCCAATCCAGCCGGGGCGGGGGGTTCCCAGAAAGATCCCAAGTTCTCCTTCCAAGCAAATGCCTGCAAAAAGCCTTCCGAATGCGTTCCGGATCCTACCCCGACGGTGCCCAGACAAACCCTGCCTGGATCGCTCGTGTCCTCGGCATCCCGGTCCTCAAACAGCTCGGATGGGGGAATTCTGGTCCCCCCTTTGGCAAAGAATAGACCCTCCTGCCTCTGAACAGCTCACTTCCTACTACTTCTGTCACACGGAATGAAAGATTGAATTGCCTAATATATGCGAGTGAACTTTCGGTGAACCCTTCCCGGGCTGCTAACCTTCAAATGACCCAACTAGTCTGACATCACCAACTCCCAGGATTCTCACAGAGCTTAAAAACTCCCAGCAGCCCTGCAAAAGCAGACAGCCAGAGAAGCAGGCAGTGAGTGCAGAAGTCGGCTCGCTCATTCCCATTTCTCACCTTAAAAACAATACAAGAAGTGTTTTTAAAACGAGCTAGGGGAGGAGCCAGGACGCTGCTCCTGACTCACGTTGAGCGCCAACTTCTCTCCCTTTACGCCTTTTTATTTGCCGCGGCTTAGCTTGGAAGCGAGTGTTCTCCCCTTGCTCGCATGCCTCCCGCCCACCCCCTCGCCTTCAGCCCACCCTTTAAATTCCTCTGTGCGCCTCTCTGTCTGTTAAATTCCTTGTAACTTATGTATTTTTCCACTCCTGAAAAAGCAGATGCAAGCCCTAAACTGTAGAACAGAGAACAGCTACCCCCGGGGAAGCCTTGAGTTGAGAAACTTTCCATTTGATAGCTTTTTGCTCTTTATCCCTCTTGCAAGCCCTGGTTGAAGGGGTTGCATTTACACTTGAAGTTACCCAGCTTTCTGGATTCATTTACTCTTAAAAATCTGTCAAGTCTATGATACAGCATATGGAGTAGATACACATACAGAGATATATAGGATTTTAGTTCCTATCTGAGAAAACATAATAGAGTGGTCAAGAGCATGGCTTTGGGAGTCAAACTGAATAGGATTCTAATTCCAGCCCAACTGGTTACCAGCTCTGTGATCTGGGGCAACTATTTAACCTCTCTTGGTCTGTTTTCTCATCTGCAAAATGAGGATAGACTACTCACCTCAGTGGGTTGCTGTGAGGACAAAAAGAAATAATGCCTGTATATTGTTCGGTATACTTCCTGGAAGAAATGTTAGCTATGACTCATCCTCTTATTTTTCACCTGGGAAAATAGAAGTTCAGGGAGACTGAGACCTGCCTGAGGTCACACAGTTCAAAATCACCACTAGAATCTAGCTCCCCAATACTAAAATTACTTCGCAGTTCCCACATCCGTACATACCAAATAGCCATGTGGTTGCTCCTGCTCATCACACAACACATGAACACCTATTTTGAAAACTGGTTAAGTATAAGTAAGGACTTTATATTTCCAAGGGTTAGTTTTCACCAAATAGCCATCAAATTCCAGCCTCTAACCCAATCCTGGCAATGTATTAGAATAGAATAATTTTAAGAGTAAATGACTTAAAAAAAAAAATTCCTCCCACACTAACCCAACCTAGGGAGGAGAAGCTCCTTAGTCAGCCTGAAAACACTAAGGAGGACAGGTGCAGTATTTACAAATAAACTCAGGCAGACAGAGAGCTTTAAAAGGGAGAGCCAGTCCACCCTGCAGCCATTTTGCACAACTTGCTTAAAGGATGCAATGTACATCAAAGAAAGGAAACTCTAGGGAGGAATTAAAACACCCTACTACCTCTCCTGCCTCTCTAGTATTTATGTACAATTCTCCCACAAAACAAGGTGGGAAGGGAGAGAGAGCCTCCTTGTCCCTTGCAGGGAAGCATGCTGCTCCTCTCTCCTTTTTGTGGATTATGTTGGAATGTGCATTGGCATCCAGGCCTTTTAAAAGCCTGTCAGGGGGCACCCCATCCAATGCTGAAACTCTGTTCTGTCTAGCGGAGTTGCTAAGTGGCACTCATGGTGTAACATGAAAAGTATGCATCACACACACTTACTAAGTCAAAGATCCTTTTATGAAGGTACATTAAAACAATTTTAAGCCCAGCAAGCTCAATTCATTGAAAAGTCCAGGGTGATAAAGGAGTGAGATTTTGCTGAAAATATGTGATTCTCTTTCTCTCTTTTTTAATATGGCCATTATTTTGTAACAAACCCTTATTATGAGAAACCCTTTAACTACAAAGAAAACACACATTTTTAGCAAGGGAGCTCAGAGGAATTTACAAAACATTTAACACACTGTCATTAAGATAGTTGTAAAGATACACAAAGCACCACATTATGTGCCACTTTCTACTTGGTCCAAGAGACTAACAGCTCCAAATGCTTATTTAAGGTCCTCAGGGTTCCTTGGAAACTGGGCTCATTTTGCACTCTGTAATGGAGGTGGATAGAAACTTGTTAGAGAGGAAGCAGCTATAGTTAAAATACAGCAGGAGGAACTTAAGTTGGAGATGAGAAACAAGACACCACTGACAGGTGTGTGGTACAGGTATCTGTTACAATGGGGAGTCATGGCTTCTCCTGCTGAAGATCTTTCCAATGAGTAAGAAGGCACTGGTCTTCCCACAGGGAAGAAAGATGAGAATGGGCATCCCTCAAATTCTGTTCACTCTCATTGTGTTGGGCTAGAGAATCAGCCTCATCTATGATGGTAGACTAACTGCTCCCAAATTTCTTCCCCCAATACTGTGTCATTGTGTGGTACACAATGTGTGTGTGTCTGATGTAGGGGTTGGGATACTTGGTGTTTTCTTTTTTTGTAAAAGAGTATTTAAAATTTTTAATCACCTTAGAGTTCTCTGAATGGTAGAGAAAAACTTGGGCCTTGAAATGAATGATCACTATTTAAATCCTTGTGAATAGAATATTATGGGTTTCTTTTAATGCAACGATTTTCACTATTCAATTCATCATTTCTCACTATGAATTAATTAAGCTGATAGCAATTGTTAGAGCTATTACTTAATCCAAGTATTAATTTATTAAAGCAACCCCACAATTTAGCCACCTGTTACCTATCATTACTTCAAGCAGCAAATCTAATCCTTACAATTCTTAAAAACTTGATTCTTTCTCCAAATTCTTATCTTAAGTGAAATTAAGGAAAGACCTTTGAATAAGCCACAATTCTTTAAGTATGTGTCCATGTACTAGAAAGGTTAATGAATATGGTAGAATTAGGAAAATGGCCTAGTTAATTTTTTGACAAGGAAATTAAGTTATTGACACTGCTTTAAATATTAGACAAAATGTTGAAAGAAATATCCTCTTTCTTGGTTCAGCATAAAATAACATTCTGATATGTGTCATCTCCTCTATTTTTTTTTGTTTGATCAATGATAATAGAAACTCTAATAAAAGTATGTTTAACCATAAACAACAAAAAAAGCAAAAGTTTGAGAGTGAAATACACTTTGTTTCAGAGAAACTGTATATTTGTCAGTGTGACACAGCGCATTTGAAACCCATAATCATAAAACAAAAATTTATAGCCAGGGTTCAGGGTCTACATCTGTTTCTCTGGTTTTTGTACAGCAATTACCCACTGGACAATCCAGAAAGAAACACCATGAATCATGCTTTGCAAACATGTTTGAAGTAGAGAGTTTTGTGAAGAAAGAGCAGGCGTCAGTGTACAACAGCATTGCAGCTGGTCGTGTTCAAAATTGGTCAAATGCCTTGTGATGTCTAAATAAAAAGGTTCTCACAGATGCAGACGTATCTGACCCAGGCACAAGGCGTGCAAAGTAGACACACACAGAGGAGGGGTGCAGGGAGGTGAGCACTGATCATTTTAAAAAGACACGCCTACCACTTTCATGTTTTTTTGTTTTGTTTTGTTTACAGTTAATCCCACATAAACCCTTCTTACCACTGTTCTGACAGAAAAATAAATGGCTTGTTCTGAGTGATGTGTGTATTTCAGAAGAAAAGCGAAGACAGGGATGTTTTGCCCAGCCCAAGGCAAGTGCTGATGTGAGGCAGAGATGTTTCTGTCAGTAGCTGGGAAAAGTTCTAACACTATTCAAGGCATGGAAACTTTGCTTCTGGCTCTTCGATGTGAACACCTGCTAATGCAACAGACTGTTGATGTTCGTAGATCTTATACCAGAAAAGAAAAAACACTTTTCAAATTTGAACTTGGAAGGTGGCTCAAGGCATCAGTGTAGAGGCTGGGGCTTCGCAGAACCCCAAGAAACATTTGTTCTTCCTCTAATCTCTCTCTCCTCCTTGAATCTTGGCCACTTTGTCCTTCATTTGGTTCTTTTCTCTCCTATTCTCTGCTTCTTTCGGATTTCCTCTCTGAAGTCTTCCCACACTTTACTTGCAAACATTGTTCCTCTAGGACAAGATGCTTCTCTTCCTTTTCACACTTGAGTTGTTTTCTTTCGCGCTTCTATGTTTTCTGCTGTACATAACTCACTAAGACAACTCTTTAAGCCCAACAGTTTCTGTAGGTCCCAACTCGAATCTTAAGTATGTCTCCCCCCGAATGCCTCAGGACTGAGCAATAAGCTTCCGACCATTTCTAAGCCTAATGGCACAGCTGATAAAATCTCAACCTCAGTTTAGGGAAGCCCTCTTTAGCTATTTCCTTACGCCCCCCTCCCCTTTTATAATTTATATATTTTAAAAAGTAATGCATAGTCACTAGATTACAGGTTACCAGAGGCAGGGCTGGGGTTGAGTAATTGGCAGCTAATTCTTAATTGGTGCCGAATTTCCTTTTGGGAGGATGGAAAAGTTTTGATAATGGGTTGGTGGTAATGGTAGCACAACATTGTAAATCTATAATTAGCACCACTGAATTGTACACTTAAAAATGGTTAAAATGGGAAATTTTATGTTGTACATGTGTTAGCACAATAATTTTTTTAAAAAAAGTAATGCCTACTCATAAAATACATACTCATAAAATTCAGAGAGCCTAGTCTCAAAGATGTAAAGTAAAAATGTATACATGTATATGTAAAAGTTCTCTATGTATTAACTCATCAATTATGGAGTACCTACCATAGGCCAGACACTGTTACAGGTGCTGGGCAAATATCTGCATATCTTTTTAGGAGGATTGTTTGCTGCTTTTACACAAATGTAATCTTATAATATACATGCTGCAACATTTTTTACTTAGTAATATTTCTGGAACATCCTTGCATAAGAATAGTACGTATAGATCTTTCTCATTAAAACACAAACACACATGCACACAAATGAATAGAATCTTTTTACATCAATGCACCATAACTCAGTTAACCAGTGCCCAACTGGTGGTCATTTAGGTTGCTTCCAGTTTTTCGGTATTACAAGAGGCCCAAAGGGTATGTGTACCAATATATCTGCTGGATTAAATCCTAGTAGGAGTATTGCCAGGTCAAAGATTATATGCATTTTAAATTTTGATGGCTATAAAAAATTGTACTCCAATATAGTTGTGCTGATACATAGCTCCCTTTGTTCTAAATCAGAGGTCAGTAAACTTTTTCTGTAAAGGGTCATGGTAAATATTATGGACTTTGCAAGCCATATGGTCTCTGTTGCAACTACTCAACTGTACTGTTGTGTATAAAAGAGTTATAGACCATATAAAAAAATGAATGGGCATGGCTGTATTTAAAACTTTATTTACAAAAACCAATAGTTGTAGACACGGCATCGTGGGATGGAGAACATCTTCTTGACCAAAAGGGGGATGTGAAAGGAAATGAAATAAGCTTCAGTGGCAGAGAGATTCCAAAACGAGCCGAGAGGTCACTCTGGTGGGCACTCTTACGCACACTTTAGACAACCCTTTTTAGGTTCTAAAGAATTGGGGTAGCTGGTGGTGGATACCTGAAACTATCAAACTACAACCCAGAACCCATGAATCTCGAAGACAGATGTATAAAAATGTAGCTTATAAGGGGTGATAATGGGATTGGGAAAGCCATAAGGACCACACTCCACTTTGTCTAGTTTATGGATGGATGAGTAGAAAAATAGGGGAAGGAAACAAACAGACAAAGGTACCCAGTGTTCTTTTTTACTTCAATTGCTCTTTTTCACTCTAATTATTATTCTTGTTATTTTTGTGTGTGTGCTAATGAAGATGTCAGGGATTGATTTAGGTGATGAATGTACAACTATGTAATGGTACTGTAAACAATCGAAAGTACGATTTGTTTAAAAAAAAAAGAAAGAAAGAAAGAAAAACAAGGAAAAAAAAATGATGTAGTGCCCCCTTGAGGAGCCTGTGGAGAATGCAGGGGTATTCGCCTACCCCACCTCCATGGTTGCTAACATGACCACAGACATAGGGGACTGGTGGTTTGATGGGTTGAGCCCTCTACCATAAGTTTTACCCTTGGGAAGACGGTTGCTGCAAAGGAGAGGCTAGGCCTCCCTAGATTTGTGCCTAAGAGTCTCCTCCTGAATGCCTCTTTGTTGCTCAGATGTGGCCCTCTCTCTCTGGCTAAGCCAACTTGAAAGGTGAAATCACTGCCCTCCCCCCTACGTGGGATCAGACACCCAGGGGAGTGAATCTCCCTGGCAACGTGGAATATGACTCCCGGGGAGGAATGTAGACCCGGCATCGTGGGACGGAGAACATCTTCTTGACCAAAAGGGGGATGTGAAAGGAAATGAAATAAGCTTCAGTGGCAAAGAGATTCCAAAACAAGCCGAGAGGTCACTCTGGTGGGCACTCTTACGCACACTTTAGACAACCCTTTTTAGGTTCTAAAGAATTGGGGTAGCTGGTGGTGGATACCTGAAACTATCAAACTACAACCCAGAACCCATGAATCTTGAAGACAGTTGTATAAAAATGTAGCTTATGAGGGGTGTCAATGGGTTTGGGAAAGCCATAAGGACCACACTCCACTTTGTCTAGTTTATGGATGGATGAGTAGAAAAATAGGGGAAGGAAACAAACAGACAAAGGTACCCAGTGTTCTTTTTTACTTCAATTGCTCTTTTTCACTCTAATTATTATTCTTGTTATTTTTGTGTGTGTGCTAATGAAGGTGTCAGGGATTGATTTAGGTGATGAATGTACAACTATGTAATGGTACTGTAAACAATCGAAAGTACGATTTGTTTTGTATGACTGCGTGGTATGTGAATATATCTCAATAAAATGATGATTAAAAAAAAATAATAATAAATTAAAAAAAAAAAAACCAATAGTGGACTGAATTTGGCCCGTGGGCTGTAGTTACCCTGTTCTAAACTAAGAATTTAACAATTTCACTAAATTCTACATAGTCTATTTATATCTATAAAAAAGCAGCCATATATGTTTGGGATTTGTTAACAGTTTAATTTCCTTCTCTTTAAAAAGTTTTACCAAGTTTTAACCTCTATGACACATGAAAAATACTACGTTTCTTTTATTATATTACTTCATCCAAAATCATCTTTCCTTCTTACTTGATTCATAATTTCCCCCTTTCCAACTTCACTCTTTTCACATCTGTTAAGTAAAATAAAATGGCAGGCTGCCTTGGACGTTGCCAGGAAGGACCCCTTTCTGAGAAAGGATTTTCTGGAAAACGAAAACAGTTGACCTGCAGGGGCTCTCTGAAAAATGAAACAATGGAATATATTCTGCAGAATTGCAAATAAGCAATACCTGGTGATAAACCAATTTTGGTCCAGGAGAGAGAGCTTATCAGAATGGACATAGCACACTAACCAATGTATATGGGCTCCCCACTTTGTAAGAACCCCCTATGAAAAATGGAAACTGAACATCAGCCAATCAGAACATTTCCTCATTTGTTTCCACAACTGGCCTATAAAAGCACCCCCTTTCCACTCCCTTGGTGCTGGAGCTCCTTATCAGTATGGTAGTACCCCATTCTTGAATTGTTTGTTACCCAAATAAGCTTTGATAAAAATGTAATTTGCCTCAGTTTATCTTTGACACATCCTTTTACAAGAAAAGGTGTAGGACAGCATCTCGGCCTTCAAAATGTGCCCAGATGTCCCTTTTCTTTTCCTTCTTCACTACCAGACCTTGCTTTAAGGCCAACTGTTTCCATCACCCTCTCTCTCTCTCTCTTTCTCACTAGCATGATGTTGATTCTAATATATGACAGCAGTATTTGGACAAAGGAAAATATAACAGTGACTCCTGCAAATAAATGCCAATGGTACCTCTGGGCTACAACTTCCTCATAACTTTCCTGTATCTTTATACATATTTTTTCCTGTCTTGTTTTGCTGAGCTAAGGTTAGATGTACCTCTTATTTGGCAGTATGCTTTGAAGAATGGCTAGATCCAAAGAATGGCTAGAAGCAAAGGTTTCTGAGAGTGCTTTGCAAATATTTCATGTTAATATAATGAATATAACCTAGACGCCTACCTTAATTCCTTATTCAGTGCTTCATTTTTAAAAAAATCATGTATATAAGCAGAGGCTATTAGTTGGCTCTAAAACTGTGCTGTTTAGATTAACTAAAATTAAATACAATTAAAAACTTAATTTCTCAGTTGCCCTAGCCTCATTTCACGTGCTTGAAAGTCACATGTGGTTAGTGGCTACTGAATTGGATAGCACAGATATAGAACATTTCAGTCATCACAGAAAATTCTATTGGACTGTGGTGCTCTAAGTGGTCAGTTTGTTGATTAGAGAGTACGTGATAGGTGGGTGCAGGGACTCTGGACCTTGCCTGACTGAACACCAGCATCACCTCTTACTAGCTGTGTGACTCTGGGAAAGTTACTTAACCTCTATGTGCCTTAATTACCTCATCTGTTAAATGGAGATATTCATGGATTGACATCTACATTAAAGGGTTGTGGTAAAGATTAAATGAGGTAATATAAGTAAAAAGCACTTAGAACATTGCCTGACATATAAAAATTAGTTTTAAAATGTCAGCTATCCTGCAAAGGAGAGGCTAGGCCTCCCTATAATTGTGCCTAAGAGCCTCCTCCTGAATGCCTCTTGCTCAGATGTGGCCCTCTCTCTCTAGCTAAGCCAAATTAAGAGGTGAAATCACTGCCCTCCCCCCTACGTGGGATCAGACACCCAGGGGAGTGAATCTCCCTGGCAACATGGAATATGACTCCCGGGGAGGAATGTAGACACGGCATCGTGGGATGGAGAACATCTTCTTGACCAAAAGGGGGATGTGAAAGGAAATGAAATAAGCTTCAGTGGCGGAGAGATTCCAAAAGAAGCCGAGAGGTCACTCTGGTGGGCACTCTTATGCACAATTTAGACAACCCTTTTTAGGTTCTAATGAATTGGGGTAGCTGGAACTATCAAACTACAACCCAGAACCCATGAATCTTGAAGACAATTGTATAAAAATGTGGCTTATGAGGGGGGGACAGTGGGATTGGGGGGGGCCATGGGGATCACACTCCCCTTTGTCTAGTTTGTGGATGGATGAGTGGAAAGGGGGGGAAGGAAACAAACAGACAAACAGACAAGGGTGCCCAGTGTTCTTTTTTACTTTAGTTGCTCTTTTTCACTTTAATTATTATTCTGGTTATTTTTATGTGTGTGGTAATGAGGGTGTCAGGAATTGATCTTGGTGATGAATGTACAACTATGTAATGGTACTGTGAACAGTCGAATGTATGATTTGTTTTGTATGACAGCGTGGTATGTGAATATATCTCAATAAAATGAATATTAAAAAAAAAAATGTCAGCTATCCATAGGGAGAAAGTAAAGAAGTCAGGAACACACCGCTCAAATATTACTACTACCAGGTACAGAGAATCTTCTACCAGAGCAGCAGAATCTTTCAACCAGAGTATGCACATGTCAGACTGTGAGAACCCAGAAATATGGGATTAAGCAGGTTCCCCCAAGAGATTTTGAAGCATATGCCTTGTTAAGAACCACTGCCGTGAAGCATGTTTATATAAACTGTAGGCACTGAATCAGAATGGCAATGAAGTATTTGGCAAGCCCCACCCTGTTGCTCCTGTAAGATGCAGGAAATATATTAAATGACTTGCTGCTTTCTGCAGAGATGGAGTTTAGCCTTAAGAACATAAGGCCAATTATAAGTAATTAAATGGCATGGCCATTACACAAGACAGAAGACTTGCATTATCTATCTTATTTGTATGTATGTATATATGTATGTATGTATTTATCTACCCATGCACCCCATCCACCCACCTATCCATTTACCCATATAATAATCCATTCACCTTTCTACTTACCCACCTGGCCACTGATCCGTCCACCTAGCTACTTGTCTATCCGCCCATGTACTCATCCAACTATCCAACCAACTACCCATCCATCTATCTATCTATCCATCCTTTATCCCATTCACCCATGACCTAACCCCCAAAGGTGATCAGGCAAAGAATGACATTTTGGCAGACAATATATAGAGTTTGGAGAGGGAAGGAAGTGGAATTTCTCAGGTGATACTTGCGTCTCTCTCTAGAATCCCTGAACAATTAGAAAAAGCAGGTTTGAAAGGGATTTCTGATGAGATGTGCTGGCAGAAATAATATCAAAGGCAATTGCCACTGGGATTTCAGTTAAACAGGTTTGATAACTTAGATAGCGGTTGGGGAGCCCCTCAGATCTAACACTGGTCTCTAAGAGCATCCTAGGATTTGAAATGTGAATGAGGCCGAGTTCTATTGGCAACACAAAAGTTTCAGACTCTAAAACAAAGCTAAATGTCCAAGGGAATTTTATCCGATTCTATAGGGAAAGGAAAGTAAAAAGTAGTGGTTGGGACGGGACGGGAGTTTAAAGTCACCCTGGTGTCTGAACAGAGAAAAAGGCAACTAAAAAAGCCCAATGTGATTGAGTGGGAATTGTGTGGGTGACAAAGCCAAATAGAAATCCCATGAAATTTCTGTTGGCGAAACAATGCTCTGCAGACAAAACGTTATACAGATGCGTACAAGCATACACATAATGTCATCATGATATAAATATTTTTGATGAAAAAATAGTTGTTCTCTCTCCTTTCAATCTGTAGGTGTAAAGTCATACCCTCAACACCTACTACGTCAACCAAGGGATTTGAATGCTTCTCTTTGAGAAGACACTGTGGTGGATTCCAGTATTAGTTTTTGGCATTTTGTCATTGCTTGCTTGTTTGTTTTTGAGTTAGAGATGTTGCAAAAGAGATTAGCAAAGATATTTCAGAAGGTAACATTTCCAAAATTTAAGGTAACACATAATCATGGCAAGATGGGAGAGGGAAGGAGTGGACCACAATATCAAATAGCTCCCCTCTCTGTTTAAGCAAAATGCAATGATATAATCTAATATCCACTGCAATGATTCCAAAGGTGTGATTCTTCAGCTTCACACCCGGGGCTACCTGATGAAAATCCCTAGGGTGGGGTCTCATCACCTGCATTTTAACTACGGTCCACAGGTGTTTACTCTACACACTGAAATGTCAGACCCTTTTCTCGGATGGAATATTCCATTTGGTGAACAAAGCACAGGAGAACATTTGGAGGATTAAGTGTAAAGAAAGATAAGTTGCTGGGAGTGGAAGTGGCGGAACCCAAAGCCTTAATCTCATAGTCTCCCGAGTCTTCTTGGTCTTCTCATTTGTAAATGAAGAAAATGTCTACTTCAAATGATAATGTGAACCACAAAAGAAGATGTTGTGGAAGAACTAAATGAAGTAATGTATGAGAAAGATCTTTATAAAACTCTAAAGTATGTTGATTATGATGATGAATGCACAACTCAGTTATTATATCAAGAGCCACTGATGGTGTGTATGCTTTGGATGGATTGTGTGGTGTATGAATAAAACTGTTTTAAAAAACAAAAACAAAACAAACATCTCTAAAGTACTATGTAATGTTAGACATCACTATTCAGACATTTGGTAACAAGAGACAAAAAATTGTTACTTTTTATAAACTCTGTGGCAAACTGCTAATTCTACCGTACCCCACCCTCCATATCCATTATCCCCTTCTTTTATGATAGGTTATTTTAGCTGAGCACTTAGCTATCCAGATACAGACCACATTTTTCAGCCTCCCTTGTAGCTAGATGTTGCTTGTGATATCGGGGGACTACTCAACATAACATTACTGAAGATTTCCACTTCCAGCCAATTATCATCTTGTCTGAAACAACAAAAACCAACAGACAAACCAGACAGAAACTAAACAGTAGGTTTTTCAATTGCTCCAGTTTACTGCCTTGAGAGAGTCTTCATGCTGGTGTATTCCATGAGAGTTAAGGAGACAGAGCTGCAAAACTCGGGAGACAAAGGCAGCTAGAGTTTGCAAGACAGAGAACCAAAGAGGAGAGACCTGCACAGAGTGAAGACTGGAGATCTGAAGAGGGTCCCCTCAAGTATCTATAGAGTACTGATTAGTGTAGGTACATGAGAGAACCACATGAGGCTAGGAAAAAGCATCATCTGAAAGGAATAAAGGGCACAGTGCCCAGCCCTTGTGCTGATTTGAAGCTGTGATGGACCCCAGAAAAGGCCATGTTCTTTTAACCCATCCTTGTGGGGGCAGACCTATTGTGGGTGGGACTTTTGATTAGGTTGTTTCACTTGAGATGTGACCCACCCAATTCAAGGTGAGACTTTACTGGAGCCCTTTATGAGAGGACAAAAGGCAGAGACACTTCAAGAGAGCTTAGAGAGAGAAACACCCCAGAGATGTTACAAGAGAACACATAGATGCTCAGAAAGGAGGCCAGTGGAACCAGAAGCTGAAAGCAATGAGATCTGGGGGCAAAGGACCAGCAGATGCCAGCCATGTGCCTTCTCATATGACAGAGGAACCCTGGATGCCAGCAGCCTTTCTTCAGAGAAGATGTCCTCCTCTTGATGTCTTAATTTGGACAATTTTCATGACCTCAGAACTATAAATTTATAAGTTAATAAATCCCTATTGTTAAAAGCCAGTTCATTTCTAATGTACTGCATTTTAGCAACTTTAGCAAACTGAAACAGCTGTCAAACCAGACCAGGAACAGCGCCTATTCCCACCAGCCAGGCTACACAAACTTATAATCCATGGAGCACTGGGTAAGTGTACTTGGGAAGGTCTTGCCTCTGTGGAGAGGAATAATTAGCCCTTGAGTGACTGCTGCTCCAGACATGCCAAAGAAATCATGATAGCAAGACCTATAAGGATCAAACTATGTCCAAGTAATCCCAAAGCAAAACTCAAGAATATTTATAGAAATTCAAAAATGTCCAGTACCAAACAAGGCAATATTCATAATGTTTAGCTACCAGGCATACAGAGAAGACAGCTTGACCCATAATGAGGAAAATAATCAACCAGGTGAAATCAATCCAGAACTGACACAGATGTCAGAATTAGCAAACAAGGACATTAAAACAATTACTGTAACTTTATTCTATATGTTCAAAGAGTAGAGACTTGAAACACAAAAAAAGAGATGTGAACTACAATGCCTCAGAGGAAAGATAGACTGGATGGGATTAATGACACATTATATATACACTGCAGAAGAAAAGATTAGAGAATTTAAAGACATAGCAATGTAAGACAAAGAATAAAAAAGGATTTTTAAAAATATGAAAAGATAACTGGTGAGCTGTGAGACAACTTCTAGTGGCCTAATATATATAACGGAAGTGATAGAATTCCCTAAGAGAAAGGATCAGGACAGAAACATAGCTGAAGGAATAATGACTCAAAATGTTACAAATTTGATGAAAACTAAACCTGCAGATCCAAGAAGCTCAATAAATCTCAAGTACAAGGGACCTGAAGAAACTATACCAAGGCACATCATAATAAAATTGCTCAAAACCATGATGAAGAGAACATTTAAAAAGGAGTCAGGAAAAAAAAAGAAAAAGCATTAGGTACAGAGGAACAAACATAACAGCAGCTTTCTCCTCTTGAACAATGCAAGTGAGAAGACAGTAGTGTGCTGTTTTTAAAGTACTGAAAGGAAAAAAAAGTCATTGACCTAGAATTCTGTACCTGAGAGAAGCAAAGACAAAATAAAGATTTTTCAGCCATAAAAAGGCTGAATTCATCACTAGCAGATCCACATTAAAAAATTTGTTAAAGGAAGACTTTCAGGCAAAAAGAAAATTACACCAGTTAGAAAGAAGTATGAATCTATAGAAGTCAGCAAATATTTTCTTAAAGGGCTAGAGAGTAAACATTTAAGGCTCACAGTCTTCACTATCTCTGCTAGTCCTGTAGCAGTGTGAAAGCAGTCACAGAAAAATGGCATAACTGTATTTAAATAAACTTTCTTCAGAAAAAGACGTAGCTGCAGTTTTCCATCCCTGGATCTACAAAGGAATGAAGAGTATGGAAAAATATAAAATGTTTTTCTAATTATTGAAACTCTTTAAAAGATATTTGACTGTATAAACAAAAAACAGTAACAATATATTGTTGGATTTTAAACATATGTATAAGTAAAATGTATAACAATAATAGCAAAAAAGTCAAGAGGAGGAGAAAATGAAGGCAAACAAGTGTAAATTTCTAAGATGATACAAGAAGTAGAATAATATCACTAGAAAGTTGACTGTGATAAATTAAAGATTTAAACTGTAACCCTAAAGCAATTACTGAAATAAAATAAAAAGCTATAGCAAATAACTGAGCAAGGAGATAAAATAGAATTTAAAAAAATACTAATTCATAAAAAAGGAAGAAAACAGGAACCCAGATTCAACAAACAGAAAACAAACAGCAAGATGAAACCCTTAAATCTAAATGTATCAATAACCAAATTAAATGTAAATGGCCAAAAAACACCAAAATTAAAAGGCAGAGATTGTCAGACTGGATAAAAAAACAAGACTCAATTATGTATTGGCTATAAGAAAAGAACTTTAAGTGTTAAGACATAAATAAGTTAAAAATAAAAGCATGGAAAAAGATATACCATATTAACACTAGTCAAAAAGAGCCAGAATAAAATAAATTTGGAGTCACTATATTAATATCAGACAAATTAGATTTAAGGGCAAAGAAAACTGACTAGGTTAAAGAATGCCATTTCATAAAGATAAAGTTGTCAATCCACCAAAAGGACATAAATATCCTAAATGCTTATGAAGCTAACAACAGAGCATCAAAATACTTGAATCAGAAATGAGAGAACTGCAAGGGGAAATAGACAAATTCAGATTTACAGTTGGATATTGCAATATCCCTTCTCAATAAATGATAGAACAAGTAGACACAAAATTAGTAAGGATTTAGAAAATTTGAACAATTTTATCAACCAAGTAAACCTAACTGACATTCCTAGAACACTCCACCAAACAACAACAAAATACTCATTCTCTTCAAGTGGACACAGAATGTTTATCAGGATTGACCATATTCTGGGCCATAAAACAAATCTGAATACATTTAAAACTTTTGAAGTCATACAAAGTATATTTTCTAACCACATGGAATTAAATTAGGAATCAGTGAAAGAAAGGGAAAATTCCCCAACTCTTGGAAACCAAATAACATTTTTCTAAATAACTTATGGGCCAAAGTAGAAATTAAAAGGTAAATTTGAAATTATTTCTAACTGAATGAAAGTTAAAGCAACATAAGAGTTTGTAGGATACTGCTATAAAAGTATTTGGAGGAAAATGTATAGCACCAAAAGCCTGTATTATAAAAGAAAAAAGGCCTCAAATGACCTCGGCTTCTATCTTAAGAAATTAGAAAAAGGGAAGCAGATTAAATACAATGTAAGCAGATGAAAGGAAACAATAAATTTCAAAGCAGATTTTAAAGAAATAGAAAACAAAACAAAACAAAACAAAACAAAAAAAGAGAAAATCAGTGAAATGAAAAGCTGTTTTTTGAGAAAATTTTAACAACTGATGTGCTGGTTTGGATATATTATGTCCCCCAAAAAGCCATGTTATTTAATGCAATCTTGTGGGGGCAGATTTATTAGTTTTTTGATTGGGTAGAACCCTTCTATTGAGTGTTTTCATGGATCTGTGACTCACCCAACTGGGGGTGACACTTTTGATTAGATTATTTCCATGAAGGTATGGACCCTGCCCATTCAGGGTGGTTCTTGATTAGTTCGCTGGCATATATAAGAGAGAAGCTAAGAGCCGACACAGACCCAGATGTTTGCTGACACTTAGAGATGCTTGGAGATGCAGACAGAAGGATATTTGGAGATGCTAAGCTAAGAGATGAAGCCTAGAGTTTGCCCTGGAGAAGCTAAGAAAGGACCCCCAGAAGTTAGAGAGAAATGTCCTGGGAGAAAGGAGCAAGGATGCACAGGAACTGTGAGAGAGGAGCTAAGACAAAAGCCCAGAGACATTTTGGAGAAAGCTATTTTGAAACACAACCCAGAGCAAAGGACCAGTAGATGCCAGCCACGTGACTTCCCAGCTGACAGAGGTGTTCCAGATGCCATCAGCCGTTTCTCAGTGAAGGTATCCTCTTGTTGATGCCTTAGTTTGGATGCATTTATGGCCTTAGGACTGTAAATTTGTACCAAATATCATCCCCCTCCCACCCCTGCTTTATAAAATCCAATCCATTTCTGGTGTTCTGCCTAACAGCAAAATTAGCAAACTGGAACAATTGATAAATGTTCAGCTAAACTGATAAGGAGAAAAAGAGAGAAGACACAAAGTTACCAACATCAGGAATGAGAGAAGGGAAATATTTACAGATTCTACAGGTATTAAAAAGATAAAAAGATAATATTATGAACATTACACATACATTCAACAACTTAGATAAAATAGACCAATTCCTTAAAAGACACACTACCAAAGCTCACACAAGAAGAAATAGATAGTTTGATATTACAGATACCAAATTTGCAGTTAAAAGTCTTCCACCAAGGAAAACTACAGGCCCAGATGTTTCCATGATTAATTCTACTAAATACTTAAGGAAGAAATGTCACCAAGTCTATGTAAATCCTTTCAGAAAATTGAAGAGGAGTAAATACTTCCAATTCATCCTTTGAAGCAAGAATTACCCAGATACAACAACTAGACAATAATATTTTAAGAAAGCTACACACCAATTTTTTCATGAACATGGATGTAATAATTCCAGACAAAATTTTAGCTCTTCAAATCCAACAATATATTAAAATAATACATAATGAGAAAGTGAGTTTATCCCAAGAATGAAAGGTTGTTTTAAAATTTGAAAAGCAATCAATGTAATTCACATTAACAAACCAATAAATAAAAAACGTGATCATCTTAGTAGACATATAAAAAGCATTTGACAAAATCCACTGTTCATTTCTAATAAACTGTCTCAGCACAATAGAAATAAAAGGTAATGTTCTCATCCTAATCAAGGGCAGATAGCATCATACTTAGTATAGGAAGATTAAATTCTTTCACTCTGAGATGAGGACATAAACAAGGATGTCAGCTCTAACCATTTCTATTCACCATTTTACTGGAGATTCTAGTCAGTGCAATTAGACAAGAAAAAGAAATAAAAAGTGTTCAGATTTGAAAGAAAGTGATAAAACCATCTTTATTTTCAGATGTCAAAATTGACTGATTATGTGGAAAATCTGATGGAATCTACAAAATAGCTACTAAAACTAAGAAACAAGTTTAGCAGGTTGCAGAATCAATATATAAAAATCAATTGTATATCTATGTGCTAACAAAGAACAATTGGAGATTGAAATAAAAATGTGATTTAATATAGCATCAAAAATATGAAATATTTGTGATAAGTCTGACAAAAGATGTGAAAGAGCCTGATCTCTGAAAACTATAAAACATTTATGAGAGAAATTAATGAAGAGAAATAATAATATAATGGAAAGAAATGGATCAGAAAACTCAATATTTTTAAGATTATCTAGATAGATCCCAAAATTGATCTATAGATTCAGCATACTCCCAGTCAAAAATCTTAGCATGCTTTCTTTTAGAAATTGACAGACTAATTCTAAAATGCATATGGAAGTAAAGGGAACTAAAACAGTACAATTTTGAAAAAGAAGAATAATATTGGAAAACTAACATTACCCAATTTCAAGACTTACTTAAAGCTACAATAAAGATAGCATGGGTTTGACACAAAGGTAGAAAATAGATCAATGGAACAGTAAAAAGAGTCCAGAAATAGACCCACTTATACATGGATAACTAAATTTTTTTGGTTTAAATAATAAGAGAATTAATTGACTTTAAAAAAATGGAAAGTCTGGAGATAGGGTGAGCCCCAGGGCTTATTTGATCCAGTGACTCAACAGCATCAGCAAGTGTTTCATTTTCTTTTTTTCCTCTCAATTCTGCTTTCTGCTCTGTAAGATTCATCCTATTTTTTGACACAGGTTCAAAGACAACTCAGTAGAGAAAGGATAGTCTTTAAAAAAAAAACGGTGCCAAAATAATTAGATATCTATTTAAAAACAAAACATTGATCCATACTTCTCACCATATATAAAAAAAAAATTAACTCTCAATGGATCATGGCCTAACTGGGCCTAAATGTAAAACATAAAACTATAAAACTTAAAAAAAAAAGAAAACCTTGTAACCTTGGATTTGACAAAGGTTTTTTAGCTACGACAGAAAAATTATGGCACATGGAAAATAAATTGATAACTTCTACTTTGTCAGAATTAAAAGCTTTGTTCTTTAAAAGACTATGATAGAGAGAACCTACGATGGCAGCTAGGTGAGACAGGGCAAAAAAACACCTCCATGAAAAATACTAGATAAAAACCAGAAAGTGACCTGGAACACCACTTCCAGCGACGCACCAGCTGGACAAGGTCTGCTAAATCCACAGGGAATGTGCATTTGGTGAAACCAGGAGCCTGCATTCTGAAACGAGTGAGTGAGTCAGCTGAAAGTCCTGCGGCCGTGCTGTGGTGCGGGGAAACGGTGGGCTGGCATTTGGAGATGGACTAGTCCTTTAAAAAAAAAAAAGCCCGGGAGTGGCTGCAGATATGACGGGGAGATCAGCGCAGTGAAGCATGGCAGGAGCGGGCTGGGCTAACACCTCGGTGTCTGGCGTGGAGGATACCCTTTCCCACACCTGCTGCTGATTGTCTCGAGACCAGGGGAGCAGAGGGGAGCCAAAAGGAGAAAAAACTGCATTCTTTGCAGCCATCTCCCCAGCGGGCAGGGGACGCTCCTGCCCGGGTCCAGATCCACAGCCCAGAGCCATGCCAAGAAACCCAGTGTGACGGAGAATCTTTCCTGCAGCACTACACACAAGCCACAATATCGGCCATGGACAGTGGCCTTTAACACACCCACAGCTGATTGTCCTGGAGCTGGGAGGGCGGAGCTGTGCAAAAAGGGGGAAGTTAACGCGTCCTATTCAACCATCTTTGAAGCGGGCTGGGAGCACCCCTGCATGGCCCAGCGACCCAGGGCTTCCCTGGCAGGCCAGCACACACTAGTGATGTGGCACAGCCCTCCCTCAGCAGAGGTCCTGGAAGAACACAGCTGGGAAGGGGGAACCGCTTGGAAATCCCAGGGACCCTACGCGAATACCAAGGACTTGTGGGTCAGTGACAGAGACAATCAGTGGAAAGACTGAAATGAAGGCTTAGGCTCCTGCAACATCCTTAAATCTCTGGGGACACCTGGGAGGTTTGATTATTAAAGCTGCCCTGCCTGCCTAACCACCCAGACACATGTCTCACATTCAGGGCGGACAACACTAGCAACACACCCAAACCTGGTGCACCAATTGGACCCCACAAGAATCAGACCCCTACACACCACAAAGACAAAGTGGGGGAGAACTGACTTGAGGGGAATAGGTGATTCATGGATGCCATCTGCTGGTTAGTTAGAGAAAGTGTACGCCACCAAGCTGCAGTTCTGTCAAATTAGGGATCAAGTAAAGCAAATGCCAAGAGGTCAAAAACAACAAAAAAATCTTAAAGCATATGATAAAACCAGACGATATGGAGAACCCAAACCAAAACACCCAAATCAAAAGATCAGAAGACACACAGTACTTGGCACAATTAATCAAAGAATTACAGACAGGCAACAAGAGCATGGCTCAGGATATAAAGGACATCAAGAAGTGCATGGCACAGGATATAAAGGACATAAAGAAGACCCTAGAAGAGCATAAAGAAGAAATTGCAAGAGTTAATAAAAAAATAGAAGCTCTTATGGAAATAAAAGAAACTGTTGGCCAAATTAAAAAGACGCTGGATACTCATAAAACAAGATTAGAGGAATTTGAACAACAACTCAGCCTCCTTGAGGACCAGAGAACAGAAAATGAAAGAACAAAAGAAAGAATGGGGAAAAAAATAAAAAAAAAATTGAAATGGATCTCAGGGATATGATAGATAATATAAAACATCCAAATTTAAGACTCATTGGTGTCCCAGAAGGGGAAGAGAAGGGAAAAGGTCTAGAAAGAGTATTCAAAGAAATTGTTGGGGAAAACTTTCCAAACCTTCTACACAATATAAATACACAAAGCATAAATGCCCAGCAAACTCCAAATAGAATAAATCCAAATAAACTCACTCCGAGACATATTCTGATCAGACTGTCAAATACTGAAGAGAAGGAGCAAGTTCTGAAAGCAGCAAGAGAAAAGCAATTCACCACATACAAAGGAAACAACATAAGACTAAGTAGTGACTACTCAGCGGACACCATAGAGGCGAGAAGGCAGTGGCATGACATATTTAAAACTCTGAGAGAGAAAAATTTCCAACCAAGAATACTTTATCCAGCAAAACTCTCCTTCAAATTTGAGGGAGAACTTAAATTTTTCACAGACAAACAAATGCTGAGAGATTTTGCTAATAAAAGACCTGCCCTACTTCAGATACTAAAGGGAGCCCTACAGACAGAGAAAAAAGCTGAGGGACTTCACCACCAGTAGATCAGTCCTTTAAGAAATGCTAAAGGGAGTTGAGCAGGCTGAAAGGAAGGGACACTAAACAATTGACTGAAACTACATGAAGAAATAAAGGGTACCACTAAAGATCACATGGTAAATATAAATACCAATACTACTGTATTTTTGATTTATAACTCCACTATTTACTTCCTACAGGATCTAAAACACATAAACTATAATGATAAATCAGTGGTTTTGGACTCAATGTAAAATACGTAATTTGTGACAAGAACTATATAAAAGTGGGGGAATGGAGGAGTATAGGAACATAGTTTATGTGTCATATTGAAGTTAAGTTGGTGTGCTAGTTTGAAGGTATTATGTCCCCCAGAAAAAGCCATGTACTTTGATGCAATCTTGTGGGGCAGATGTTTTAGTGCTGATTAGATTGGAATCCTTTGAGTATTTTCATGGAGATGTGACACACCCAATTGTAGGTGATAACTCTGATGAGATAATTTCCATGGAGGCGTGGCCCCACCCATTCAGAGTGGGTCTTGATTACTGGAGCAGTATACAAGCTCAGACAGAAGGAGCCAGCTTGACATAGCCAAGAGGGACTCTTTGAAGAATGCACAGGAGCTGCAGATGAGAGACAGTTGGAGGATGGCTGTCAAAAGCAGACTTTTGCTCCAGAGAAGCTAAGAGATGAAAAACACTCCAAGAACAACTAAGAGTGACATTTTTGAGAAACTACAGCCTAGAGAAGAGCATCCTGGGAGAAAGCCATTTTGAAACCAGAACTTTGGAGCAGACGCCAGCCACGTGCCTTCCCAGCTAACAGAGGTTTTCCGGACACCATTGGCCATCCTCCTAGTGAAGGTACCCGATTGCTGACTTGTTACCTTGGACACTTTATGGCCTTAAGACTGTAACTGTGTAACCAAATAAACCCCCTTTTATAAAAGCCCATCCATCTCTGGTATTTTGCATTCCAGCAGCATTAGCAAACCAGAACAGTTGGTATCAAAGAAAAACAAGATTGTTATAGACTTTAGATGTTAAATTTAAGCTCCATGGTAAACACAAAGAAAGTATCAGAGAATATGACCATAGAGATAAAAAGTAGAGTAGGGGTTCAGAGAAGTGGGGGAAGGGGCAATGGAGAGTTAAGAAATGAGTGTAGGGTTTCTGTTTGGGGTGAAGGGAAACTTCTAGAAATGGATGGTGGGAAGGCGATACCATTGCAACATTCTAAATGTGATTAATCCCACTAATGGAATGCTAGGGAGGGGGTGGAATGGGAAGATTTAGGCTATATATATGTTTCCACAATTGAAAAAAAAAAAAAGTCTAAATAGATGACAATTAAATGCCAAGGATGATCCTGGATGGAATCTGAGGATGGAGGAGAGGAGGCTCAAAGGGACACAGATGGGACATAAAGGAAAAAAAACAAAAAAAGGAAATATAGAATGTAAGCTTTGTATCGAGGTTGAATTTCTTGAACTTCTTAGCTGCATTTAATGGATTGCATAAAAGAATGTTCTTGTTCATGGGAAATGTATATGTGAATTATATTGTTTTTTCAAGGATGTGTACAGCTTGCTCTCATATGTTCAGAAGACAGAGCAATAGATGATGGATGATAGAGAGGGAGAGAGGGAGGGAGGGAGGGAAAGAAAGAAACGAATGGTGGTGTGATAGCATGTTAAAGGTAGTGGATCGGGGTATTGGGGGAGGGAGGTCGGGGTATGCTGGAGTTCTATGTATGGGGTTTGTACTGTTTTTGCAAATGTTCCTGTAAGTTTGAATTTATCTCAAAATAAAATTTCTTATATAAAAAAAAGAAAAGACTATGATAATAACTGAGAAGAAAAGCTTTGAAATGCACCTGATAAAGGGTTTGTATCCAGAACACATAATGAAATTTCAAAACTCAATAATAACATAACACTAAACACAAAAGGTGAGTGACTTGAACACAAACATCACCAAAGATAACATGTATCAAAAATAACACATGAAAAGATTTTCAATATCATCAGTCATTAGGGAAATACAAGTCAAAAAGATGAGATACCATTATATACCTATTTGAATCACTAAAATTAAAAACACTAACTGTGTTGTTGTGAATGTGCAGAAACTGAAACTTTCATATAGTACTGGTGGTAATGTAAAATCATACAAACACTCTGAAAAAAGTTTGGAAATTTCTTAAAAAGTTAAATATGCACCTAATCAATGATCCAGCCATTCCCCTCCTATGTATTTACCTAAGAGAGATAGTAGCTGTTCTGGTTTTCTAATGCTGCCATTCTGCAAAACACCAGAAATGGATTGGCTTTTATAAAGGGGGTTTGTTTGGTTACAAAGTTACAGTCTTAAGGCCATAAGGTGTCCAAGGTAAGGCATCAACAAGAGAGCACCTTCACTGGAGAAAGGCCATTGGCATCCTTAAAACCTGTTAGCTCGGAAGGCACATAGCTGGCATCTGCTTGCTCCCAGGTTGCATTTCAAAATGGTGTTCTCCAAAACGTCAGCGTCAGCCTTCAACGGCCATCTTCAAAATGTATCTCTAAGCTGCAGCTGCTCCCTGATTTTTCTGTTTGTAAGCATTTTTAGGGCTCCAATGAACTAATCAAGACTCACGCTGAATGGGTGGGGCCACACCTCCATGGAAATAATCTAATCAAAGGTATTACCCACAATTGAGTGGGTCACATCTCCATGGAAACACCTTAATCCAAAGATTCCAACATAATCAACACTAATACGTCGGCCCCCACAAGATTTCATTAAAGAACACGGCATTTTGGGGGACATAATACATCCAAACCAGCACAGTAGTGATGGTTTGTACACAGATGTCCATAGCAGCTTTATTTGTAATAGCCAATAACTGGAAACAACTCAATTATCCATCAACAGATGAGTTAATGAACAAACTGTTCTATATCCATAAAACAAAATACTGCTTGGTAATAAAAAGGAATGAAGTAGTGATACATGCTGCAATATAGATGAGTCTCAAAATAATTATGCTGAGTGAAATAATCTAGATGCAAAATAGTTTATAGAGTATGGTTCCATTTATGCAAAATTCAAGGAGATACAAACTAACATATAATAGCAGAAAACAAGTCAGTGGTTGCTTTAGGATGGGGGTTGGGGTAATAGAGAGGAAAGGGAAAGATTACAAAACTATTTTAAGAAACTTCTGGGCTGATGGATATGTACATCATCTTGATTGTGATGATGGTTTCTCAAGTGTTTACATATGTTAAAAATGATCAAATTTCACATTTTAAATTTGTTCAGTTTATTGTATGTCAAGTGTCCCTTAACAAAGTTGTTATAGAAAACAGTATTTAACTGAATATTTAACAATCAGTATGGTATAGACACTAGCCATTGAGAATAAATGCTGCCCATGTTGGTGTGTTACAACTGAATACTAACCAATCTTGGTTGCAAAGGTGGTCAACTTCATTAGTTATATGAGAAATTAAATTTAAGATCACAATGCTTTACCACTATACAACCACCAGCATGGCTACAACAAAACAAAACAAAACAAAACACAACAAATAACAACAACAAAAAACAATGATAACAAGGGGTTGGTGAAGACGTGAGGAAATCCGAATTTTCATCCATTGCCAGTGGGAATGTAAATTTGTACAACTATCCCAGAAAACCATTTGGCATATATACTGAAATCTAAACATGCCTTAAACCCTGTGACTTGGTAATTCCATTGCTATATACATATCCAGTAGAAAGGCATAAATATGATCATGTATAAGACATGTACAAAACATGGTCACAGCAGCATTTGTTATAATAGCCCCAGATTGAAAACTACCAAATACTCTAATGAATGGATAAATACATTGTGCTATATTCATACAACAGAATCCTATCCAGGGATGAGAACAAATGAACAACTGCACGCAACAGTGCAAACAAATGTCACAGAATAATGTTAAGTAAAAGAAGCCAGACATACACATAAAAGTACTTTCTATTTAGAGAAAGTTCAATAAGAGTACTAATTAATTCATGCTGTTAGAAGTTAGGACACTTAATGACTAGAAGGAGATACACAGGACTTTTGGTATTGTGGTTATGTTCTGTTCCTTGATCTGGGTGCTGGTTAAATTAGTGTATTTGTTCATGGGGAATAAAATCTACCAAACTGCACACTGCTGATTTGTGTACTTCTATGTATGTTACGCTTTAATAAAAGTGTTTACTTGAAAAAAATAGAGAGTGGATGTACTGAAAAAGTTTGAGAACAACTACTCCAGTCAACAATCTTGAGACTTTAAGGAGCCCTCAACACAAGCAGGTCAAGTACTGAAGGTGGTGCTGGTGAGGAGGATAGGAGTCACTATAGAACTAGTTTTAAATATTTAACCTAAGTACCAAGAGCATTGTGATGAAACTTCATGTCAGCATGTATGTAATCAGGCCCCTTGTTGATATCAATATCTAATGAAAAACACCAACACCTCAATATATTAAGATATAATTTTTATCTTTTAAATAAACACCTGAGAAATTAATTGCAGGGGGAGGAAGAGAATGAGGGACAAAGGAGAAAGGAAAATAAAATATCCCTTTTCCTCTGGATAACTGTCTGCTATCACTTCCCCACCAAGAAGCACCTTGGCCACAATATTGGAAAGAAATGCTATCACACTTAAAACCAAGAGCTATTAGATAATTTGCAGACTCATTTCAAGGGAGTACCCACCTCTGAAATGCTTGATCATGACTCTTCCTCACAACACCTACAATGCCTGGATGAAAGACTTTTTAGAAGTAGGATTGGCAATTGCACTGTAATCTCCAATTCCCCATTATCTCCTGTCCCAAGCTCCTCCTCACCCAGCCTTCCCAGCTCTTAGGCAGGCTGCTGCACTGCCCCTGCTGGAGAGGAAACTTTTCCCTGAACTATTCCCATTTCCTCAGGGCTCCTATTGTCTCCCCCAAATATATTCCTGCACCTTTTAGACTCAGAAAGTTTGAGTAGCTTCAGACCTCCTCTCTGGATGTCCAGAGATCACCATCCTTGCAGCCAATACAGTCTCCTTTTTCATACCAACCTATCAAGACAAAGCCTGTTTTAGTTTGCTAAGCTGGTTAAAGTAGATACCATGAACTGTGCTGACTTTTAACAAGAAGAAATTATTAACTTACAAGCTCACAGGTTTAGGCCGTGAAAATGTCCAAATCAAGGCATCATTGAGACAATGTTCTTCTTGAAGACTGGCTGCTGGCGATTCTAGACTCTTCAGCGTGTGGCAGCATCTGCTGGTCTCTCCCTTCTCTTCCAGGTTTTGTTGCTTTCAGCTTCTTGCTTCCTTGGCTTTCCCTCTTTGCCTGAATTTCATTCTTTCATAAAGGTCTCCAGTGAGAGGATTAAGACCCCCCCCCCCCCCCGCCAAGTCTTGCCTTAACTGAACCAACCTTATCAAAAGATCCTACTTACAATGGATACACACACACAGGAATGGATTAGCTTTAAGAATATGATTTTCTGGGGTACATATGTTCTAAATCACCACACTCCACCTTTTGGATCCCAAAAAGACATGTTCTTTCCATATGCAAAATATAGTCATTCCATCACAATATCCCACATGCCTTAAGTCATTTCAGTAACAATGCTAAGTACAAAGTCTAACTGAAATCAGTTATAGTTGTGATCTGTTCTGACTGTGAAACTTAGAAAATAAGTCATCTGCTTCCAATATACAATGAAGGGACAGTCATAGGATAAACATTCCTATTTCTATAGGGAGAAATTGGAAGGAAAACAGGGGTTCACAGGTCATAAACAATTCCAAAACCCTGTAGGGCATATTCCATTAGATTTCAAGGTCTGAGAGTCACCTATGGAACCATGTTTTGTCTTCCAGTCCTGATACAGCAGCAGCCCCACCCTTTCCAAGTGCTTACACAGCAGACGTGCTCTCCCCAAACACTGGGGTGAAGGCTCCAACATCTTCAAGCACTGGGTGGTGGCTGAACTCTAGGCTCCATCCTTGCCAAGTACTGGGTTGGTGGCCAAGCTCTCTGCAATCCCCAGGCATCTGAGAAAACTGAGGTGGTGACACTCTTCCTGAGCAATGGGGCAGAAGGCCCACCCTCTCTAAAAATTGGGACATACTCACCTTTCCACACATACGGGTGGGCCTGCTCTCTTGGCCTGAGAAGATGTCTTCGGTCCATGCCTCAGCTTCCACAGCCCTGCCCTCAAAGTGATTTTCCCTTCAATCTGTCCCTTTTCTGTCCCTTTTAATACAGGCTGCCAGTTGTTCTGTTCATATAAATCTTGAAAAAAACTTAATCAGTTTAGCATGTAATACAGAGGGGTCCCTACCATCAGACAAAAGAACTTGCCACAAATCCTTTCTGGAAAACTGCATTTCCAGTCCTGACTTGCACTGAAATGGCTGACTGTTTCCATGTTCAGTTAAACCCCTACATGGAGCACAATTCTCTGGGGACTCCTTTTCCAGAAGCTCAGAATTTTCCAAACCATCAATTTCTGGTTTCTTTGTGCCCAGGAGTTCAGTTCTCAGCTTATCCCTTTCCTCTCACATTTTACTATAAGCTGCTAGGAGAAATCAGGCTGCACTTCCCACGTTTAGTTTGGAAATCTTCTCAAATGTCCAAGCTCATCACATCGCATCTGACATCAGGACTCAATTTTGCCAAGTTCTCTGCCACTTTAAAACAAGGATCACTTTTCTTCCAGTTTGCAATGACACATCCATCATTCCTGTCTAAGGCTGCATCAGGAGTACCTTTAGCGCCCGTATTTCTACCAATAGTCTCTTCAAAGCAATCTAGGCCTTTTCTCTCAAGCGCCTCACAATTCTTCCAGCCTCTTCTCATTAACCAATTACTAAGCCTTTTAAAACATTTTTGGCCATTGCAATAGCAACACCACTCTTCTGATGCCAAAACCTGTTTTAGTTTGTTAAGCTGCTCAAAGCAGATACCATGAAATGTGTTGGCTTTTAACAAAGGGAATTTATTTCGCTTACAAGCTTACAGTTTTGAGGCCGTGAAAATGTCCAAATAAAGACAAAGCATGATCAAGACGATTCATTCTTCCTGAAGACCAGCTGCCAGCGATGTTGGGCTCCTCTGCCACAAGGCAAGGCACATGGCAGAGTCTGCTGGTTTCTCCTTTCTCTTCTGGGTTTTGTTGCTTTCAATTTCTTGCTCCCCTGGCTTTCTCTGTCTGTCTGAACTCCATTCTCTTATAAAGGACTCCAGTAAGAGGCCCCGCCTTAACTGAACTAACTTTATCAAAAGATACTACTTACAATGGGTCCACACCCACAGGAATGGATTAGCTTTAAGAACATGATTTTCTGGGGCATAATAGTTCTAAACCAACCCAAAGCCCTCAAGGGCAGATTCTTTGACCTTGATTTAGCGTACCGGTTCTCAACTAGGGCACTACTTCCTAGGGTGCTTTGGGAGACTTTTGAAGATATTTGTGGTTGCCTCTTTGACTGGGGGCACTATTGACATTTAGTGGGTGGTGTCAGAGATGTTAGTTGTTCTGCATAATGTCCCACACAAATTTAAAATGTAGGTCATTCATGCAGGTAGATAATCTTTCATAATTATTTGAGCCTAGAACCTAATTCCTTCTTACAAATGTGCACTTTTTTTTTTTTTTTTGGTATGGTTTAACATGCACTGGATCTTCTGAGCTGGATTTGCCTGGTGAACTGAGGGAAGAGTATACCTTGTTTTGTACAGAATGTAACAAGAGGTGTTCATTATTTCAGAAAGTCACTTTCTCATTCTACAAAACCTCACTTCTCTCAGTCTGCACTATGGCTGCTGCTTTCATACTATTTCAGTCTAAAGATATAAGCATCTGGCTCCTTCATCATGTAGTACAGTGTATTCATGCCCAAGCATTTATATATTACCTTATAAATGATTTCAGTATAAATTACTTTTCTTTCATTTTCCTTTACGTTATTGGAATATTACTCTGATTTTTAAAAAGTTTTGCTTAAGTAGCAAATTCAGAATGGTATAGGTTGTGTTCCAAAATATTTAATATACAAAGAAGGTATTCAGTCTCACAGGGCTGGGACCTATTGATTTAGAAAAGTAGCTCCAATTCTTCTGAAAAATTTTCAGATGCTTTTGTGAGGGATTGACCTCTTATGCCAAATATAGGCTGACCTTTGCCTAGTGGTGTACTTTTAGTATTAATCTCCTGCATAGGAGGTGGGGGGGGTGATTTATAGTGTTTCCTGATTTCCATTGTATAAATACTCTGGCCATGGCCAATTTCAAGAATCAACTAATGTGATGACACTGAAGGTAGAGTTGGGTGGTGTGGTGGTTAATTTCATGTGTCAACTTGGCTACCAGCATATCCTGTAGAATTCACTGTCACCTTCACCGGAGATCCCAACTTGTAGCCTGCCCTGAGGAATTAGGGCTTGCCAATTTCCAAGCCATGTGAGCCAATTCCTATAATAAATTTCTTAACATTTATATATATCCTGTTGGTTCAGTTGTTCTGGAGAACCCTGACTTAATAGAGATAGAGATGCCAGAAGAGATCAGTTCTGTGAACATAAACAAGCTAGCTCCAGCACAGGTAAGGGGATCCGAAGAATCACTGTTATCAAATTTCTGCTCACCCTAAATTTTTTCTAGGATTACTCTAATAAGACTCCAGGGGCCATAAAGCAAATAAAGCAAACTATGTAAGTAAATAAATAAACAAAAAGTCCCAAGCCTACAAGGGTAATACAGATGCCAGTAGGCTCAGCTAGTTCGCTGCTCCAAAATTGACAAGGAATGAAGAAAAGAAGTAACTATAATATTCTTAATCAAGTCAGATGATATCAGTTGAGTTCCAGGATAAAAAGAACCCCCTCGCTTGGATGAGAGCTAGAGGATGGGGCAATATGTTCCCCACATTTATTCTGCTGCTGGCTTGAGAGAAAACATGAGACACATTTGTGAAACTGTTTAAGGACAGCACCTGTAAAGCACCATTTAATTAGCCAGGCAATGGACATTCATAGGAGGCAGCCTAGGCCTACTTGGTTGTAACTTAGCTTGTAAATTCCTGCTAAATGAACACACTAGAGCTCTGCGAAGGGCAGCCTATCGCGAGTGACAGGATAAACCTACACTCAGTTACTCTACTATCAGTCATTTTCAGGACTGAGGGATCCTTATAATGTGTTTTGGCCAGAGTACAAATTCTCATCAAGAGAGAATGATGGAAGGATAATTGGTTAACAGAATGGACCAAAACAAGAACGAGATTGTTGTAAATGGTGCTCAAACATGAAAAAGTGATTAAGTTCTGAAGCAATGGGAAAGTTTCTGATGTAATACATGTCTCTTTTAGAATTTGTTCAGGACCCAAATTAGCAAAGTTTCCATTGCTCCTGCAACTCCATGTTAAAGAACATGAGGAATTCTTAGGATTTGAAAGTAAGCCTCCCAAATGTATATGGGCATTAAAGTACATTCACTATCTATGGTGGCATGAAAAGTGTGAAATTTCTGGAGCATAGACACAGGGAAATTAATTAGTTAGCTGGCTTGGACATGGACCCTAAGTTCTGTTGGCTACTTTAAACTCTGTATGTTATTAGAGGGGGTACCACCACAAAGACCTTTTGCAATATAGAAAGCAAAATTTTATACTCTGCATGTCCTTCTAATGCTTTAAAATCTTCAAAAATTTCATGCACAGTCCTATATTAGAGGGTCTAATGACCAATGTTAAAAGGGACAGTTAACTTAAAAGGTATTAAGTTTTGGGAATTCATATTTTCTATGAACCTTGAAGGTTCCAGTGGATCAGAGAAGGTCCTTATGCTTCATGGTGCTGCAGAGTTAACACAAATTTTAATGAGCCTATGATGAATGTGTTCCAGACATGCAAAAGTTTGTGGCAACTGTCAACCAGAAAAATTTGCAACCACAACAGATAATGGCATATGGTATATAAGCTGATGAGGGGAAAGAAGGGTCACAGAGTCTTCACTAGCAGATGCTCAATGACAAGAGGAAAGTGAGTTGTGGGGTTTCTTGGGAAAACAAGAAAACAAAAATGGAGAAAAATTTTTGCCATGTCAGTGAAAGATATTCATGAGTTACATATTTTTCTCTGGTAGCAGAGGAAGAAACCCAAGGAATAGAGCATTCATGACAATGGGCCTAGGGCCACTGTGGCCAGAGAGTCCCAAGTCATCAATTAGAACTGCAAAAAACATGCTGCCTTACACTCTCATAATTGAGAATTTAATAGCACCATAGCTTTTGTTGTTGTTGTGTTTAAACAGCATGGTGGCATTTATTCTGTCACTGCTTGCTTAGCTTGCTGTCTGGAGCCAGACAAATCTTCTCTTAACAATTCTTTAATGAAAAAGGAACTTCTGGTAGCACTGGAGGCACTGCATGAACCATAGCTCCAACATCCCAGTTGCAACTGGCGGACAGCACAAACAGAGTGACTGCCAGTTGCTTGTAGCCCATGCTATAAAGTGTTATAGAGAGTCAAGTAGTAAAAGAGAGACTGTGCCTGATCAGTGTAGTTGATGAAATATAACATATGTTATGTGTGTGTTTCAGTTGGGTTTCCCCAGAAGCAGACACTGAGACAAGGCTTTGAGTGAAAGTAGTTTATATGAGGGATCCCCAGAAGCACTAATAGAGAAGTGGGGAAGTGAGAAGAGGCCAATGAAAGTAGTAAGAAGTTACTACTGTGGGAAAGTGGTGCTCAGTCCTTCTGGGGATCTTAGGAGACAGTGTAAAAGGCACTTCAGAGTTACTCTCCCGAAGGCATAGAACTTCCTCCTCTGTCCTTGTTGAGGGTTGCTTCTGGGAGTTTTACTTTTCCAACACTTTTGATACTGCATGAGAGCCAAGGATGCTCTCCTGGCCAGGAAAAAAAGTCTTCAGCAAAAATTCCAAGAGTTCATAGTAGGCAGCCTTTGGTGTGTAGAGGTGAGGGTGAAAGCATATGAATGGGATTCTGACAATATTTGCTACAGAGTGTTTGTGCGTGCATGCACACATACAAACATAAAAAGAAATGAATCTTGAAGAATGGAACTAAGATTGGTGTAAAAAGGGAGAAGTCACTGCTAGCAGGTAGAATATATGCTCAAATGTTCAGAAAGAGGATATCCAAAGTAGAGTCAGTGATGATGATGATAATTGTGCCTTTAACTAAGAACTTATCATATGCCAAGCAAGTAACCTTTTATATATTATGAAGTATCTCTCCAGCAATATCCAAGGTATTATCCTTCCCATATTATAGCTGAGGAAACCAAGGCTCAGTTAGGTAATGTGTTCCAAATCGCAGTGAGTATTGGACAAACCAGAATTTGAATTCAAGTGTGTTTTACTCTAGACTGTGTTCTATGACCACCACATTGCCTAGTAAGTCCATTTGTTTGTCTTCAGAGAGGCCTGCAGCATTTATTAGAAAGATATATTCTGCCACGGAACACCTCTCAAATTTGGACTTAAGGAGTTGGGTCTCTTTTCTCACAGGCATGGAGATATCACTAGAGGCATTTTGAGAAGACACATATGATGAATCGGGCAAACATATGCTGAAAAGATTGTGGTGGAGGTCATTCAATAACTGTCAAAAAAATTGTGGGTGGTAGAAATGGGAAAAAAGATAGTCGTGAAAGACAGTGTACTCCAGAAAAACCTACAGGACTTGGTAAGTCACTCCATGTGAAAGGCAGAGAAGGGAGGCAAAGCCTGCTGAGAGGTATCAAAATGGGGGCAGAGAGCAGGTAGTGGGGATGACTGACAGCCATTGAGATGCCTTGGCTTGAAGGCAAGTTCAGTCTTCATACTCTGACTCGAGGCAATGCAAAACATCTGAGCATGGGCTACTAGTGTGATAGTGGTGGCTGGGATGTCTGTCACCCTGCTCACTGCTGGGGCTGATCTAGCTGCAAGGTGGCCCCTTTCTCCCTTCATTATTGATGAAGGCTATGTGCTTCCTCAGAGCCAGTACCCTTCCCATGTAAAGGAGGACCACTCCTCTGACTCACTGAGATCCCTTATTGGAACCCTCAAAGAAGTTCTGGAGATGGTTATGTCCATCTGTGACTGAACGTGGTCAGCCCAGGATATGGAAGGATGCCAGTGCATGTTTATAAAGGTTAGGGTCATGGAAATGGATGGAATCACATAAAAAAGAGGGTACTGAGAAAAAAGTGGGAGGACCAAGGATAGTACTCATGATTAGGAGGTAGGAGCCAACCAAAGGAGGAAGAGATAGAATAGACTCAGGAGAATGACCACTGCACTATTGCTACTAATGCTAATACCAAACATGCTTCAACAGGTCCCTTGGCTTATGCCATACCTCTGGAAGGTCATTCCCCTTTCTCATCAATATCCTGCCCCTCTACCAAGGGCTGGCTCTTATGCCTCATGTGCCATGAAACCTCCTAGACCAATCTAACAGAAGTGCTTTCTTATCTCTCTGAACTTCTGGAGTAGTGGTGTCCAATAGAACTTTCCTCAATGATGGAAATACATCTGTACTCTACAATCCTGTAGCCATTAGCTACATGTGACTGTTGAACACTTAAAATGCAGCTTGTTTAACCGAGGAATAGAATTTTACATTTTAAATTTCATTTTATTTAATCTAAATTTAAATTGTAATAGCCACATGTGGCTATTAGCAAACTTTTGGACAGTAAAGCTCTAGCTTTTGCCCCACCCCCCATCTTAGACACCTTGACAGATTTCTGATGTCCTCAAACAGATATTTATTTTAATTTTTTCTGGCTTTTCTATTTATTCTTGCTGGGAGCATTGGTCTGTTACAACCTACAAGCTCTAGAGCTCTAATGCCCCTCCTGGCCCCATTCTACAGTGCCTTGTACTAAGAATATTTCTGCACATGTCACAGTTCTCCAGACTAATAGTAAGCTAGTAAGAGCATGAGTTCTCTCTCGGGTCAATTTGTATTCCCACAACATTAAAATCAGTTCCTGTCATATGCAATGCTAGTAACGTGCTTGAGAGCACATTATGGCTGCCATTTTGTCTTGGATCATTGACATAGTAAATTACTTATCAATCTTGTGGCTCAAATTAAAAACAACAACAAAAAAACTTTTAATGACTTTCATAAGCTCCCACTAGATGCCAGGTCTCTGCTCAGGTCTCTGGGGAGCAAGAGATGGCTAAAACATAGTCCTTAGCCCCACAGGGTACAGGGTTCAGGAGTCAGGGAGTAGGAAAAGAAATGAGCTAGGCTCACCTCTCAGACCTGAAAATGCCATTTAGCCAAATGTTCAGTGTGCCTTAGGGGATTTAGGCCTATATTCCTGGTGTTATTTTCTCGGGTCTCCATAGAATCAATTTTCTTTGCCACAGGAAGAAATAAGATAGAATAAATGGACATGAGACCTATTAAGATTCCTGAAAAAAATGTAGTAAGAAAACATGTTCTTTGAGAATCAATGCATGACTGGATGGAAGAGGAATGAGGAGTGATTGTCTAGGACAGAAACTCTGAAAAACTTCACTTGTTTTTTATAACTGCAAAATAAATTCATCTTCCACCAGAGAGGGCTTTTCTTTTTGTGGGCAACCTGTGAAACTCAGACCCCATGCCTTACTTACCATAGTCTCCCTTCTTCCATTCCACCTCCAACCTTTCATCCTGGGGACCTTGCAAATAGTAGGAGCGCAAATAAATAAATAAAACAAAATAAAACAAAATAAAATAAAATAAAATAAAATAAAATAAAATAAAAATGTCTGCTAGAGGAACAAAGTGGAGAGAATGTTGAGAAATATTTACGCTTCCCTTCCTTTCCTTAGAACCATATACTTCTTACAAATGGAGGATATTAAGTCAGTCATAAGATCTTCCTTTGGTCCAGAGAGCAGGAACGCTCAGAAAAAAACACGGTGGTTCCAGGGACCTAAAGGAGGATAAGCTTTAGCAAGTCATCCTTCTACCAGGGAGTCTGTGTGTAGCTGCTGGCTACACAACAGTCCAGGGCAGCTAAGCTAATCCTATCGGAATGTTAAACAGAGTGCAGCCAATACCTTGTAAATGTGGAAGGACACCATCAGGGCTTTGCCAAGACTGTCAGAAGGACCCCACCCCCTGGAAAGAATGAAGTAACAAAGATTGCTGGAAAAAAGTGTAAAGCACCTGAGAAGCCAATGACATGTTGACAAATATCACTCTTCTCTGCTTTTCTCAAATCAGAAGCAAGCTGTTGACATATAAGCAATATCTAAACAGAGTTTGCACAGTCCAATACTGGGCTACTCCTTGACTTTTAGCAGCCTTTGATATGCTCCAGGTGGATTCTATCCAGGAAAAAAAGAAGTCCTGAAATAATCAGTAAAAGTTATTAGGAAGGCTTTGTACTGCAACTATAGCTTCTGGAAAAACACACCTTTTAGAAGAAAAAGGAATTCACAGTTTTCTAAAACTTGCCCCCCCCCCGCCCCCTTTAATGAAAGATGATGGCTGATTTCATAAAAGAAAAAGAAATGGAAATAACAGTGCTAAAAACCAGCATTCAAATGTCAAAGAAGACAAGATTTTCCAGGAAAATATCACAATTGATCTTAAGAAGTTGAAAAGTTATTAGGACGGTAATTTAGTTTGGGATGCAGTCTCTTCTCACTTCAGAGCAAATTAAAAAAAAATCACAGAACTGAAGTTTTTATTTGTGTTTTGATTATAAAGTTATGCCAGTTATAAAGTTATCCTAGCCTGGTCTGCCTAGATGTACTCTGGTTAAAAGATGAAATTGAGGTCAAATTTAACATTAATATCCCATTCTCCCACCCAAGTCACATGAACTAAAGTGGCTTCACATGGTTTTGCTTCTAAGCCATGAACAAATCAATGGTGTTGGATAAAGCTGGCTTTGGGTAATTGGGTTTTATTCAGCTCAGGGTTCAAATTATGTTCTTGAACTTGTAGTGATGTCTTTCCTCAGTTTTGGAAAATTCATGACCTTTTTCTCTTTAAAAAATTGCTTCTGTCCCATTTCTCTCTCCTCCCCTTCTAAGAGTTCAAATATATGTTAAAACTTCTGAATAGGTCCCATATGTCTCTCTGCTCTTTTCTGTATTTTCCATCCCTTTAGCTCTCTGTGCTTCAGTCTGAATACTTTCCCTCTACAGTTCACTAATCCTCTCTCCAGCTGTGTCCAGCCTACTGTGACACCCAATTACTGAGCTCTCCATTTCAGTTATTTTTTCAGTTCCAGAAATTCTATTTGATTCTTTTAAAATAAATTCCAGTTTTCTGGTGAAATTCTCAGTTTTTGCCATTAATTTCTCGAATATGCTAAAAACAGTTATTTTCAAGATAAGTTTATCTTGATCCATGTTTATCTTATCTGGATCAGCTGTGGGCCTGCTTCTATTATCTGTTTCTTTTTGGTCCTGTTTCTTAGTAGTTTGAATGCTGGACATTGTATATGAAAAATTTGAGATACCCAGGATATTATCTTCCTTCCGGGAGGAGTTCCCTCTCTGAAGGTATATCTAGACATTCACAGTAGGGGGAAGTTTACCTCAAATTATTCAGGGGCTCAGCTGACCAGAAGATGAGTTCCACCTTTTTCAGCCTGGGTCTATCTTGGGTTCACCTGCTCCTAAGGTGTTGCCTTCCAGGGGCAACAGGAACCTGGGGTATTTACTAGGGCCTTTCCTCCTGAATTTCAATCTTTGTCTTTCCAGCACCATACAATTTTGAAAACTCCACTCTGCTTTTTAAGCAGCTTTTTTGCTTGGCTTCTTTAACATCTTGCCTTATGCAACCAGGAATCAGAAAATGCCCAAGGGGGAAAAGTGGTGCACATTGGGCTTACTTCTCTGGGCCTTCCTTCTCTCAGATGTCTTGGTCCCTCAAGTCTTGGATACCTTGACAGATTTCTGATGTCCTCAGATATTCATTTTAATTTTATCTGGCTTTTCTAGTTATTCTTGCTATGAGCATTGGTCTGCTACAAGCTACTTTATCAGAGCCAGTAGTGAAAATGTTGAATAACTGTGTTTTTGCAAAGCAAAATTCCAGAGGCAGAAACTATAAAAACTCAAATTGGGAAAATTCATTCTGTGTTACAGGAACTGTATGTGTATTGGGGTTTTCAAATGAATAAGATGATATCCCTACTCTGGGGGTATTCACATCCTAGCAGGCCTCTTCTGAGGTATATTTGACTCCATTCCATTATTATTCTTTGCTCATTTTTAACATTTAGTTCAAGACCCCAACAAACCTTTGCTGAGAGACTCGGCAGATATTGAGATCTCTACTCTCTGAAACTTTGTGCTACTTATTATCAACATCTCACAGAGCAACATGTCACAATGCTGGAACTGTTTAATACGCTGTTCTTTACCTGCTACTCCTACACCTCCCCTCTCCCACTAGATTGCAAGTTCCTTGAAGAGAGGAACTAGATTTGATACTTATGCTGTAACCTCCAAATTGCCTGATAAATATTATTGGTTTATTATTATTTTTTTCAGCATGATTACTCCCTGGGAAAATTCTCATACTCCCAGTATCTTTTTTTCAGGAAAAGTATGGTGAGAAAAAGGTGACCCTCTTTACAGGGTCCTGTCTATGGAAAGAGGAGAATTTCTGGGACTGTAACTCTTGATGTTAGTTCTTCTTTCCCTTGCAAAATCAATAATTACCTCTCTTGCTCTAGATCAAGGTAAAAATAGGAGGTGTTTATTATTCAAAGCATATAACATGTATTATCTCATTAAATCTTGAAAATAGTCCTCAGTGGTAGGAATTTTATTATTATCCCCATTCTACAGATAAAGAAACAGAGGCACAGAGTGGTGCAGTTACAAAAACCCAAAAATAAGGCATGCTTCTCTGGAGTTATCAGCTGAGAACCCTGACTTCAAGGCATCTCTGGTGGTGGACCCCAGCCAGAGGTGGTTAGTTGATGGGATATTGCTGATCATATGCGACAGTCTCTGCCTGGAAGAAAAACCTTGGATTTCTTCTGGGTCCATTTAACATTTTTCTTCTTCCCATTTTTAGTTTGTTTTTTTCTATCACTGAGGATTGAGTTTCATTACAGTGGCTACAGTGGCTTAACAAGCTAGGGGCCTATGTATTCCCTGCATAGAAAGTCTGGAGGTAGGCATATCAAGACTTCTACAGTGAATCCACAATGCCATCAGAGATCCAGGCTCTTTCTAACTTTATATTTTCCTATCCAAATATGTAGCCTTCATCCTCATGCCTGCAAGATGGCAGCTACCTCCTCAGCATTGCATCTATATTTCAGGCAGGAAGAAGAGGAAGACTAAGATAAAGAATAAAGCCAACCAATTTTGTTCCCTTATAAATAGCTTTCCCAGAAGCCCCATCTGGTGACTTCTCTTTACATCTAGGTAGCTTGGATTGGGTCACATGGCTGCCCCTAGCTGCAAAGAGTCTGGGAAATAGACTATTTTAATGGACACATTGCAGCTCTGAATGAAATCAAGAAACTTTTGGGAAGGGAAAAAGAGAGAGGAGAAACCCAAAGTATCTGCTATCATTATTCAAATTTTAATTGAAGTCAGAAGAAAAGAAAGAGCATTACCAAAGGTCAGCAAGTCCAAAAAAACATATTTCTCAGTGGAACATCACAGTGCTACATGAAGCTAGAACAAGAAACCCATGTCTTCCTGGATCAAGTCTGTGTATCTATCATCTGTAAACGATCTTATGTCCCAAAGCCAGTATGGTATAGTGAAAAGAGTCCTGAATTGGCAATCAAAAGAATAGTGGTGACATCTTGCTTTTGCTATGTATAATTTGGGGGACTTTGGGAAAGACATTAACTTCACATTCCTTATCTGTAAAGTGGGGATAATCGCATGTGTCCTACCCACTTCAGAGTCGGGAAGGCAAGCATAATGAATGTGAAAAGGCTTTGAAATCTAGTGACCTATGCATTTTATTTATTATGCCATATTTAAAAATCAGAAATGGAGAAGTATAAGTGGAAATCAGCTAACTATTTTCATAAACTTTCCTTTTTATAAGTCCATTTAAAATTACATATATATAATTTTATAACAGTTTTACATTTTGTATATTTAAACAAAATATTTCACTATAGATTATTTTGTAACATTATAGCAAATATGCATATATATGTACATATGTATGCAGTTGCTTAATGAAATTTTGGGATATCTTTGTAATGGATTATGGCAGAATTTACATATTCCATTTTAAAACTTAAGCTTCTGGAACTCACCTGATTGCCTAATCTACTTCTGTGGTTTATCCCATACAGGAGGAAAGAAGAGGATCTGGAATTATCAGCACAGCTCGACGTAAAAACTGTCATCTTTCCCATTGGAAATATGGCAACTGTGTTGTGTTTTCCAAGACATATGCCAGTAATATTTCAAAATATGATTAATATCTTGTAAATTTGGGAACGTTTTTTCTTGTTTTTTCTTAGTGATACCGTCTATCTTTGTGAAAGCTTATATATTAAGCAGCTTTTTAAAAGCCTTATTGTGGCCTTTCTCTCCCCTTGGTGTAGTAGTGTAACTCTCATCGATGCTAGTGAGAGTTATGTCATAGAATATGCATGGTTACCTGCCTCCTGCAGGTAGTGGTGATGGACCAGCCGTGAAATCACTGCCTGGAGTTCAGGAGCCTACCTCAATTATTTAAACTCTTAGAGTGGGGGTGGAGAGGGAGGGTGCCTGGCCACATCCCTTCAGACTACCTCTCAAACTCAGAACTTCGCCTTTTTTGGAGCAGGAACTAGTACTCAACACATATATTGAGAGGGGGTAGAATGAGAACAAATTACATGTCAAATTGTATGATATCCAAAATCCAAAGTTAGGGGAACTTTCACCCAAATAATTTACCTTAGCATCAGCTTGAATTTTAGTACAAGTTTATATGAAAGGTTATAGCCTTCAGTTAAGGGTTAAATATCAGTTCTTGAAACTTATAAAAGGAAATTATGTTTTTCCTAATAAAAGAGCCCACCTACTTCTTGCAAATCACAGGATTTTACATGGACTTATTTTATAGATAAGAAAAATGAGGCCCACTAAGGCTCAATAATTACCCAAAGTCAAACAGTTATTTCTAATCCCTGATCATGAACATAGCAAATGTTATGACAATGTGGAACCTGATGACTGGACAAATATATACACATGCCTGGGACAGAATACATAGTCTATAAATATTCTTTGAAAAAATTCAATATTTTTTTCATGCAAAGTACAGAGAGATAATCTAAGATAAAATTATCACCATGTTTTACTGAAATACTAGGAAAAGTCAAACTATATATTCACATAGGGTTTACCATAATAAGAGCCAAATAAACATTATTGACTAAAGGAAGTCTGTTGAAAACTTAGAGCATGGGTAATAAATACCCCAGGAAAGTTATTTCTTAAGCTATATTATTTTTTCTTGGGTGATGACTTTTATTATTGTGAAGCCCAAACTTGATAAATATGATAGGATATGGATTTGGTTATTCTATTTGGAGCAGATTTTCCCCACAGATTTAAAACTTGTACTACTGGAATCTTTAGTCTTGCTAATTGACTATCTGCTTCAGTACTTGTTCTGACCTGGTTTGTCTTGACTTTTAAGACTCAAATATTTACTATTCTCTCTTTCAGATCTTTTCAGGCTTTCTAAAAGAGAATGGTCTCCTTCTCCCTTCTGCTTTCATGTACCTCAAATATAACTACTATAACATTGCAATTATTTGTGTATACACAATTGCCTTTTCTATGAGACTGTGACTTCTGAGAGGGCTGATGCCCACACATATTTATTTGTGTCCACAGCAAGTAAGCACTGCAATAGAAACAGAGTGGATGTTCAGTAAATGTCTGTAGAATGAATGGAAACAAATGCCCAGCCCTCCCCATATCCCAGACACCCAGGCCTCTGCCCTGATTCTGTCCTCTAGGTGCTATGATAGTCAGTTATTGAGTGCTGCTTATGTGCAAAGCAGAGTGCTAGCTAGCATGCATCACACTGCATTTTATCCTCACACCCCCAAGAAGCCGGTTCTATTCCTGGCTCCCATCCACGTATGAGGAAACAGACTTAGAGATGTTTAGTGACTTGCTGAAAGTCACACAGCTTGTCAGTGACAGAAGTCTCTCAAATTGCTGTGGACAAATTAGCAGAAGGAACTTGAGACGAAATGGACCTTGTCAGTTAATAGCCACAGCGGTTGCAAAAGCAATCCAAGCCCAGCAGATCACTCAAGAACCAGCAACACAAAAAAATCCAAACTTGTTTCCATGGAAAGTACAGAAGACCGAGCAGCCAGTGACCCAACAAGTTGCCCAGGCAAAGAGAAATTCTGCCGCCTCCCCAGGAACCATTTCTAGAGGCCCTCCATGTGGAAATGTATCTGTTTCCCGACCAAAATTCATCATGCTGCCCTCTGAGCTCATCTCACCACCTCCCCCCGCCGCACATTCTACAAAGCTGCTTCCACCCTCTTTTTTTCCCTTTCTTCTTGCAACCAGCGATAAGATTTTGTGTCCCCAGCTCCCCCTTCACCCTGTTTATTTACAAGGGTAACATATCCCTATTCAACAAAACAGATCAGTGGCATTTTCTACAACTAAATCAAAAACCTTCTGCAACTTCAAAGAAAAAGCTGGTAATATTTAAAACAGTTTCTAGATCTTTTTTTTTTTAATGCCTGGAAATTCGCACGACAAAGGAAGTAGAGAAAACCTCCCCCACCCACCCCATGCGTTTGTGACTATTTACAACGCTATCATTGTTTATGTTGAGTTCTATTCATTTTTGTCAGCAGGCTTCCCTTGTACAGTTTAACTGCTTTCTCATGCCAAGCTCTCCATGAATTGTCACAATGGTTAATGGGAAAATCTGTATCAAATACTATTTAATTTTAAGGCATTTCTGCCTGCTAATTTATTACCAACTACAAATTTCATTTTGCCGAGGCAAAAAACAATTTGTTTGTTTCATGTTGAAAATAGCTTTTCAAATAAATTCTGATGGTACACTTATCAAGCCCTTTTATCTTTCATTAAACTAATGCTTTCAAGTATAATTAAGAAGGGGCTGGAAAACTAGATATATTGTAATGTTCTGATATTAAAGGAGACATATCAAAATAAATTTGCAATCATATCTTTACATCAATCTCTACTATGACTGCGATAGTATTATAACCATAATTAATTAGCTATGGAACAAATTACTAATAAATCTTTAGAAATTAAATGCCTAATTTTTCAAAACCATATGCCTTCTTAAATTGATTATTTAGAATTTAGAGGCTTTTTAATTAGGAAGAAATTTATGCAATGCTGTATGTAATAATTAGGATTCAGCTTTTCTGCGATACTTTTGAACCATCAGCAAAAAATTAAATCTTTCTGAAACAGTTCAGGTTAGTTATAGTATTTCATTGTCAAAGTTGAACGTATTTTTGAAATTTAGAGGTTAATGTGGCCTTTCCACATTTCTTTAACTTCCACCTAGCCTTATGTTCTCAGGGCTGAAATCATTAACTAAATCCAAAGTCAACAGGGGATGGCGGATGGGGTGGGGCAGAGGGTGGAGTGGGAGGAATCTTCCCGCTGATTTATTCCTCTAAGAAAGTTTTCATTTTATCCAATAGTTTCTGCAAACTCATCAATCCAGATTAAACATTTAACACTCTCTTTTTATATCCCCTAAGGATGAAGTAGACATATTTCTGAGCCTTGCCATCATTTTTGGTGATTATTTTGACATAAGACACAAAAGCTGCTTTGTCGGGAGGGTGGGAACATCATTTGGGATCTAACAAAGGCATTGCTGAAGTGAGACCTCATTAAGTGTGTGGTCAAAAGACCTAAAGAGATGGGGAAGAGGACCTGATGGTCAGCCACTTTATACTCACAGGGGCCCGCTGAGACAGGATTTCAAAGCCAGGCCCTCTTGACTGGCCCAGCAGACTGGCTGGCACAGGTGGCTTGGGCCACCTTGTTTCTGCTACATAAAGGCATGTAGAGGCATGCTTGGAAGCTACTGTAAAGGAAAGAATAACAGCCAAAAGAAAATAAATAAATAAAAAGAAGGAAAGATTGCCTACACAATCCAGAAGCTGATTGTTTTTTCCTTCTTGCTTCATATCCTCTTCCCCACCCCTTCCCCCACTTCAATGGTTTTCTTGGAATACAATCCAGCCAATAGATTTTCCATCTATGGGTGTTATTGGAATACAGGCAAATTGGGTAAAATTCATTTTCCTCAATAAACAGCTGGATCCTGCGTTCTCCCAAAGCCAGTGTCCACTTGTGTGCCTAGGATTAAGAACTATTTTTCTCTGCTAGCTCCAAAAAGCCACTGTTTCTTCTGTTGGGTTTCCGGTGACTCTCACCCAGCCATTTCTTCATCTGACAGTCTTCCAGCAAACCTATCAAGCCTCTCCAACACATGACTCAAGAGTGACAATCGCTAACAGATGCATTTGTACTCAGGGCAGAATTGGTCTTTAATTGTTGCTTGAAAGAGAAAGGAAGAACGAATATAGCACCTCTGTTCACTAACGCTGGCAGATAAACTAGAGATGAAGCCACATTTATGGGGAGAAAATTGCTTAACGCCTACAGAATGAAATTTCAGGCTTTGACAGCTGCTAGGTAAGTAGATGAGAATCATTTTATTCAGGTTAAATGTAACACCCGACACATCTTGAACAATGAGAAGGTGTCGGGGGCCCGAGGGTGGTGACGCCCTGGGCTGCACAGGTTCGGAAGAGTCTCCTAGGAGGAGAAACATGGAGAAAGTGGCCAATCATCACCTCATCAAAGTGCAGTTCCTTATAATGACAAATGGGAGGCACAGCTCCCCTCACACAAAGGGAGCTTCAAGACAACGGCTTCAATTCCCCAATTTTCAATTCAACAGACAAATACTGCAGACTGACTCTTAGAAGTCAGCCCTATTTTAAAGCCTAAGGCCTCTACCTGATGCTTTCATCACATGCCTGGATTCCTTTAACAGCCTCCTAACTTGTCTTCTGACTTCCATTCCTGACTGCTCTAAATACATCTCTACCCCTCAGCCAGAGGAAACAAGTCTTCTCAATGGCTACTGCACTGCTTAAAATCCTTCGATGGCTGCCTCCTGCCATCGGAAAAGCCCCAACTCTGTAGGTTGACTCACCAGGCCCCTCACGCTGGCCCTTGTCAACCTTTCCAGACTCATTTCTCACCATGACCCTGCACCTTCTAAGTCTATGGTAGGCTATTCCCCCTCCTTCCCCTCTCATTCTCTTTTTCTGGCCAATGCCTACGCATCCTTCAAGTTTCAGATTAATTGTGCCTTTCCCCAAGAGGCCTTCTCAGACTCCCCAGGGTATAGGGCTTCTAGTATAGCCTTATCACACTGTCTTGCCTGTTCATTTTTTTGTCTCTCGATTTTTCAGGGTTGCAAGAGGCAGAAAACCAACTTGAATTAGCTTACAGTAAAAAGGATATTTGGGGCAGCTCAGAAAACTGAAGAATGTGTTGAACAGTCAAACTCCAGGAAGGCAGAAACGGGGCCCTCCCAGAACCCCTGGATTTGGCAGCATGGCCTTGAACACTGGTCTCGATGGAACCATCTGCTTTTGCTCCCTGCCTCTGTCTGTCTCAGTCTCTCTCCTCTACCTCTCACCAGGAGGGCAGAACCATGTCCACCTGGTGTGCTTAGGCTCACAGTTCTTTGGTTCCAATGTGAAAGATCTAGAGAAGAATTCTGACTGGCCCTTTTTTGGGTCATGTAACTGCCCTAGACAGGGAAAATATAAATTGTCTGCCATGGTTTTGGGAAAATATAAATTGCAGGCCCCATTCAGATCACATTTAAAGGCCGCAGGTACAGGGAAGGGGGATGGAGGAGGACAGGGCCAGGTGGAGGCAGGGGCAGGCATGCAGGTCACCTACTCCTGCAAAACAACCAACCACAAAATCTCAGTGGCAAACCACAATAAGCATTTATTTTTCATGAAGCAGCAGGTTGGCTGAGGCCAACCCATTTTGGTCAGGTGGCTGTTCTCCTCCAAGAACTAGAAATCTAGTTGGGGGGTGGGGTGGGGTGGGCAGGGGTTCACATAAGTAACTAGTATGAAACAGAAAGAAATATGTGCTATTTTAGTTCAAACAACACACTAGGGCAAGTTGTGGGGGGTAAGGGGGAATGAATTCCAACTAGGTAAACTCGGGAAGTGACCCTGGATAGGTGGGAGTTAAGCACAACTTTAATGGGAAAGGGAACAACTTCTGAGTACTTAACTACATGCCTGCCATTCGACAAAGTTTAGAGGGGTTTCTTATTCCCCTACAGGGAATCCAGGAAGGACATAGCATTCTTGTGATTTTCCACAAGTGGTTTTTTAAGTCGATTGCTCAAAGTTACACAGCTAGAAGTTGGCAGAGCCTGGTTTGGGCACAGGAACCTTTTCATCACCAATGCCTTGCTAGTGGGTGACATCTGGTACAGGTGCTCCATACTCGTGAACTCAGTAAATGAATAAATGTATGGTGCCTGATTCTCTTTCTGCTGACCCCTGGCAATAGAAGAAGTCAGGAAAGGGCACTCCAGACAAAGGGAGTAGTCTGAATCTGGTATAAGAGCAGGCACTGCACATCTTGGGAACATCCAATAGACGTGTGTGACAAGAATATCAGGTATATGAAGTACTTAGGGAAGTACATGTTAAGAAGGAAAACAGAAATAGGAGTGAGGGATGTATGTTTTATTCTGCCTCGAAGTATCTATTGAGGCATGTGGTACTATTCAATATATGACCTTACAGTAAAAGTGAAGGATGCATTTAAGGCAAAATTGATTGTAGATGCTATCTAGTAAGTAATAATCTGGAACAACTGCATCTACAAAAACTTTTTATCAGCATGCTGAAACAAGAAAGAAATGCACTTAATCAGGAAAACAATTTACTTCTTTTTCTCTTTTAAGTTTTCTGAGTGAATAGAATTTGGCTAGCTAGTTTTCTAAAGCAGGCTGGACTTTTCTAAAATTGTTCTTTTCTTGAGAATACGGAGATGGTGGAAATAAACTGTAACTCAGTAGTGCCAAATATATTACATATCAGCCCATCTCCTGCCACTGTAAACTCCCAACAGAGAAAAGACATCAGCCTTAGCCCAGAGAAATGGGAGTCAATCCTATGTGTTGGCATGATTACAGAGCTAGGGTTCTGATGCCTTAAAGAAAAATTTTAACAAGCTGAAGTACATGTCCCTGCCCCAATTTCTAATACCCTGTCAAAAAACTACGGAGGCAGGAATTGAGAGTCCAGTCTGCAAGTCTTAATACAAGGCATCTGCCTAACACAGAGGATGACTCTTCCATTGTTAGTCCATACACTGGCTCTTACCCCACTCTCTTGGTTAATAGGAAATAACAACAGTAAATAGAGCCTGCTCTCAGAAAGAGATACAGCCACCGTACTGCTTTTTCAGATAACAAATGGAAAAAGGGTTTACCAGTCAGTAATGGGAGGGAGGCTCTGTGGCAGTGCACATGAATTCCAGATTATTCTAAGCAGCCATGCTGGATACTTGAGGAGAATACATTTGTTTATTTGTTTGGAAAGAAAAAAGGTTAAATTGTATTTTCGTTTTGTTTCCCTCTCCCAAGTAGAAATGTTATAGATCTCCTGAACTACTAATACCCAACTAAAGCCGATTTCATATACCTGTGCTATCCAATACGGTAGCCACTAGCCATGTATGGCAGTTTAAAATGAAATTTAAATAAAATAAAATTAAATAAAATTAAAAATTGAGTTCCTCAGCTAATGGCTGTCTCATTGGATAGCACAGACATAGAATATTGCCAACACAGAAAGTTCTATTGGACAGCATTACTGTATACTGATGGTGGTCATCCTCTTCAGCATTGCCAAGCTCCTACTTCTACCAACTTGAAGGCTTTGAGAAAACACTGAGATTTAAAGCAGGGGTAGCAGAGGCTATGAATATAGGGACTGCTCTAGGAACCAAATCACCTTTTCATTTCTTATATTAAAAAAGGGGCCACCCCGCCAAGGATCCACATTCTTTCCATGCTGAGGATCTACACTCCATCCCATGTTGTGGGCTGGCAGAGAAAAGCCTTGTGGTGGATAGAAAGTGCCCCAGATTAAGATTCAGAAGACGTGAACTCTTGGTTCTACAACTAGTTTTGTGTCTTTTGTCTTACAACCTCTCTGAAGCTCACTTTCTGCATCCATACAATGATGAGAACCAAATGAATCTGTCTGGTTAAGTGAATATAAAGGTGTGATATCCTGACCAAACACATGGAATTTATAGTTGCAGAGTGACTGCAGAAGTAGCATGCATTCAGGAATTAGTACTCTAGGATTATAGCTGGGGACAATGAGCCTTTACTTTAGACACTCTTAAACAGGATCTTTACCTATGGGTGAAAGTTGTAACCTCTGAGCAGCAAATGTCATTGTGCCTTCTTAATGCAATTTATTTAGAGAGTTGTATGTGACCATCCCACATATTCAATAAAGAAGAGCTTCCAAGATTCTCGTGGGTCACCCAGTGCTGGTCAGGACATAGGCAATGCCACATGGGGGGGGTTATAACCATGGATGAAGCTGCCCATCCAAATTTCTGAAAGGGGCCATCTCCAACCACCAAGGAACTCCTAAAGGAGAATATAGTGTTTTCCCTAAATAGTATTAAGTTCAAAAGTTTCCAAACAAAACCCAAAGGGGACAACTTAGAAATATTAAACAGAGGTCACTATACATTTATTGACAGTTGACCTGACAGTTTTGACACATGAAAGGCACTGATTTTTATGTGTATGTGAGGACATCTAGTCTTGCTTACCTATTCCGTGAGAATGGAGGACATTTCTTTCTTTTGATCTGTCTTTGCCCGCTGTGTTCCATATGCTTTTGGATCATATACTTTGTACCCAAAGAAACAAGCCATTCACCACTGCAGGCCAAAGAAAGATATGCTTCTAATGTTCCTCAGTTGGAATGTGGTTGTCTTGCACTATAGTTTGCTCCCTATTCGAGTTGCTCCAAAGGTCATGACTATGGACCACACACAAGCTTGCCACGTTGCTGGTGGTAGAGGGGATGAGATGGATGTGGATGTATTCCATATTCTGAAAATTTACCATTAGAGTAAAGAGAATATCCACCACAGGGCAGAGATTCTCAGACTTTAACATCACCAGGATCACTTGCAGGGCTTGTGGAAACAGGTTGCTGGGCCCCACCCTAAAGAGTTACTGATTCTGTTGGTCTGGTTTGGGTCATGGGCCTGAGAAAATTCTAACATGTTCCTAAGTGATGCTGAGGCTGGGGGTTCAAGGATCAATTTTGAGAACCACTATTTTAGGGCCTTCTCAAACTTGATCCCAGATGGACACATGCAAAGAGAAGTGTATTTCTCAGAAAATTCCATTTTCTTATGTTAGATATCAAGTTGAGTAACTTGAACAAACGGTGATAATAGTTAACTTTTGCATAGCTCTTAATACGTTACAGATATTGGTCTAAGTGCCTAAATATATTAATTTATACTGTCATCTCTATTTTACAAATGTGGTTCAGAGAAGTAACTTTGCCAATGTTACAAAGCTAAAGTGAACAGTAGGAAGCCTGGCACCAGATGCTTTTTCCACTAGATATACTGCATCTCCCCTCCAACCCTACTCTCTCTCCCAAATTTATGCTTATCCTGGGCAAATGGCAACATTCCTTTAAGACAGTACTCCATTGGAGAATCCCCTAAATGTGATGCTGAAACAACCCTGAGGCCTTCTGATGTTAGCCTTGGTCAAGTTTATTTTTAATACCTAGTAACTATAACAGACCATGATTTCTCATTTGCCCACATACACCATCATTTTGGGAGTATCCCTGATTTGATAATTATTACTTTACAGGGGATTTAGAAAGACTTGACAAGTAGAGAAAAAGAAACCTGAATGAAGAAAGAGAAATAATAAACATGAAAGAGAAAACAATAAAGCAATAGGAAGGATAAAAATAACCAGATGAAAGGTCAAGGTAGGTAAAACATGGGAAACAGGATTCTACAGAAGAAAAAAACCTAAAATCTAAACATGCATGATAGGAAACTTAAACTGTGGGGAAACGTCACCCTGAAAAAATAGAAGTCCAAAATCTAAGAGAAAAGCTGGTCAAAGGAGATAATTGAGGGAACAAGGAGGAGGAGAAATTAGTAGAAAGAGGGAAACAAAAGATGCCATTAATTGGATTTTGAACTCTAGTTATCATAACTGGACATTTCTGCTATATCAACATTCCTCTTCATCTTGAAAATATTTTGTGTGTTTTTAAAGCACAGAAACACCATTTGGTTTTGTCTCAACTCTGACCACTCAAGTCCTGATTGCTTGATTGTTTATTTTTTCTTGAGCAAAAGAAGTTTCACTAAAGGTTGGCATGCGGGATAAATCTTTCAGAGGAAAGGGGGAAATAATTCAACGGGAAGGAAGGATTCATTATGACAAGGGCCAGGTCAGGAAAATGGCCACATAACTGCATTCCTGAAAGCAGAGGCCTGTGTAAAACTAAACCTGCCCTGCGTTAAGGCTCTTTGCTCTGCCCTGAGATCGAGTTGAGGTCGCTTCAGAGGCAAGTCCCAGGGCCTGAGACTCTGAACATTCTGTTTCAGATTAAGAGCTGGGTTCACCCAAGGGGTACAGAGTAGGGGAATGTACGGATGATGTCAGCTCTAGCCCAATGGCCGGAGTCCTGCACGTGAGGATCCCGTCACTCTGTGAAACTTCTCTAGAAGTTGGTTGTTCCAGCAAATGGGGCAAAGGATGGTGGATGAAGAGGGCGGCATCCCCTTTTATTCCAACCCCTTCCCATTACTTGTCATCTTCTTTTTGCTACATTTCTATTTTAATGCCATGGGGGAGTTCTTGGATTTTAATGTGATAGGCTTGGAAAATTTATTAACTTGCCCCCCCATCACTAGTTCCTATCCAGTCCCACATGAATTTTCCAGCCATGCAACTTACAAAGTTACATTTTCTACATAGTCTTTCAGAATCTATCCTTCAAAGATCCATATTCCTCTTCCCTCTGCTCTCCTTATTCCCAGAGGAGAATTTTCTGAGAGGCCCTATCACTTTATTTCATTGAGTCTACAACACCACTGGTTGCAAGAAAGAGGTACCATCATATTATGTACCACTAAGAAAGGAAAAAAAAATTCTGCTTATTAAGCTATGATAAACCATCAGTTATAGGGATTCTAATTTCAGAGATGGTACAATAAGCAAGTGTCTCACAATCCATGACGTGGTATCTCCTCTATTAGACTATCTGCTCCTTGAAAATAACGACTGTGCCTTACTCCTTTTGTCTCTCAAGGCACCTCCAAGGCAGAATATAGCTGTTTGTATTTCCCAAGTCAGCTTGCTAACAGCATTGACTGAACTGTGTGTGTGCACGTGTGTTTAATCATACATTTGCATGGCACTTTATACCCATTCTGTCCTTAACTTTTCCCAAGATATTCAGCAACTTGGCAGGAATTGAATTATTTTTCTTGTTTTGCAGCTGCTCAATCTGACACAAAGAGATGTGCACGGACATAACCACAGTTACATAGCTAATAAGAGTTGAAACTGGAGCCAGGTCTGAGTCCTGCATTTTTCTATGCTTATTGTGGTCAAGAAATAGTAGAAAGTAGAAGGATATGGATTCCTCACCTCCCACTCCAGCTCCTGAGGAAAACCCTGCATTTGATTAGAAAATAATGAATGTCTCCTTTTTCCTGTAGGCTCTGGCATGGGGTCTCTTATTTTATCTCCGTGGCAGCTACCTGTCAATGTGTGGTGCTTGGAGCTGATGGTGAGGAGTTTGTACACACCAAGACTATCTAAACAGACCATTAAGTGGTAGTAAAGTAACACATGTGAACGACAGGTCAATAAATTCCCAGCAACTTATGTTGCCTGCAAGGAGCTGGCTATTGCTGAGCGTTGTTGTGTTTACATAAAATCAATTTTACAAGCGATCTTAAATAATTAGGGACGATGCCATCATCCAGAGGATATTCTACATTCACTGTAATAGCTCCGGCATTCGTTTCATTGATCTCTTTTGTTTGATATTATGTGTGGGTTTTTCCTCCCAAGCTGCTGTCTTCTCTGATAGCTTCTTTATGAGATGCTGAAATGCTACCTTATGAGGAACCAATACACACGTTCTTATCAGTATTATATAGGCTAAAAAACCCTGAAGTTACCTAACAGCAGAGTCTTCCTGACACTCAGGTTTATGTGTATTTCAGTTAAATTTTCTACTCTCAAGCCCTTAAAACATTTAGTGAAAAAGATCAACTGGGGGGGGGTGTTTACTATACATATTAAACACAAGAGTTGGAGGAAAAATAAAAATGATTTATATTGAGTTTTATGACAATAGCAGACTATGCTGGTTTCCCTCTTAAACTTTTAGCCTTTGGGGTGATGCTTCTTTACCCTTTATAAAGTTTACAGAAAATGGAGCATTCACCCACTAATGATGCTTTGGCAGGGGTAGAGGGGGAAGCCACTGGTACCATTAGGGATGAAATTTCCTTAAAGAAATCTTTAGGAACTTCTCTGCCAGTGACTGACAGTCAGAAGCATCACCTTGCTTCAGCTACTCCATCAGGTACCAGAGAGACTCTCTGGCTTGTGACCGTGGTGCTGTAAATCCACAGTTACCTTGGGGCGCCATGGGTTCCATCTGTTCTGTGAAGTGCCTACATAAACCAAGCCTCTGCAAGCCATCTGCAAAGTGCCCTTGCACATGCCTGTTGGAGTCCCGTGCTAATGCAATGTGGTGATTTTGCAATTTCAAGTTAGGTTCATTTTAATTGTCATTGTTAAGATCAAATGAGTTGCAGCTGTCTTTCTCCTGCAGATGAAAATCATAACCTTGATGTTAACGTTATGAACTCTAGTTTTCTCAGCCAAATTGCCACACTTGGGGCCTTGCCTATAGTATGCACTTAACAAATATTTTTGAATTAAAAAAAATTGTGATTAGGAAAAATTTTTTTGCAATGTGGGAAAAATTCAGGACTCAGATAAAAAAATGGATTTGGTTATTACTCAGCTGTTGGTGAACCATGTGACTTTGACCATGTGACTGCATTCTCTGTATCTCATTTTCCCCAGTTGAAAAATGGGGTGTTGGGTCAAATGACTCAAGTGTATCCACTAGCTCTAAAATGTGAGTTCTAAATTTTATCCATATTCCTCTCATGGGTAATTCTAGCCTTCTTTGAATTTTCTTATCTAGGGAACATGACCCAATCTGGAAATTGTGTATCCTCCCTTTTCCTGTAATCTACAATCCCAACTAAATTGTTATATAAACCAGCCCAGAGATTTTTGGTTATGACTAATTACCCATCTTAAACGAAATTATATACTATAAAAGATGATTTAATTAACTCTGGTTGGTAATTTTTATTTGCTTAAGAAGAACTTATTTCCTATTGCATTAATTTAAGTAAAAACAAAAAAGCAGTTTCTACATAGAAATATCTCCCCGGCACAGGGCCATGCCTAACTGTAAGGGTGCTCCCTTTCTCATAGGACCGTCAACAGGACTTTCGCATATGCTTATCTGCATGTTTTTCACTGTCTGCTTTGTAAGGGATAAAAGCAATACATAGCTTTGAACATTGTTTTGCCGAGTCCTATTCTCAATCTGGTTGGTATTTAGTCTAACAAGAAAAGAAAAGACAGGATGGTTAAACAAAGTCCAGGAATACCTGTTCTTTTACTGCTGATAAGCTCAATTGTGTGGGGCATGTCTGAACGGAATCTGTCATTAACACAATATACTACTTAGTCCAAACATCTGTAGGTCACATTATTTCTCTACAAGCCAGTGAGAGAAAAAGCAAAACCAAGATGGGTTATTAATCACTTACTCAGTGTTTCTCAAGCAGCACAGGAAAAAAAAAAAAAAAAAGAACTAACATAATGGTTTGAAGAAAGATTACACAGAAGAAAAACAAGGCATACTTCATTAATGTGAAGCAAGCCCACCCAGGTCCCATCAAAGCTACATTTTACACAAGGATTACTGGTGGGCTCTGGGGACCATGAGGGGTCGGAAAAGGACCCATGCCTCACCGAGGACACCCTGGTAGTTATCTTTCCCTCCTGAAGTAAACAGAAGTTCAGATTTGCACAACTGCTCTATTAGTGTTGGAATTGCTTCTACCAGGGGTGTGGGAAACCCAAACAGATGGAATGGGCCAAACAATCATTGGGACAATCTCACGCCATTAGAAACAGGTAGACCTGAGGAGAAAAGTTCAAGTGTCCGTTAATGCCAACTGTAAAGAAATAGTGCGGTTTCCTGGCTATCCACAGCTGTCAAGGCAATGGGGAATTGTATGGGTAGGTGCACGTTTTCACACGTGTCAGCAAAAGTCTGTTTCCAAATAAAAAATTCTACTACTCAGGAACAGCATGTGTATTGTTGACCCTCCCAGAAGGACTTTGGTTTCGCAGAGCAAGGAGGATCACAAGGTGTCTTAAAGATAAGGTTGCATCTAGGACTGTAAGGACTGGCAATTACAGAGACAGAAACTGCTTCTTCTTTTAGTGCACTCTTTACTAGTAAAGGATAACATTTTGAGACAGTTTGGAATTGTGTCCTATTGGACGACATGCATTCCATAAGCGTTAATGGACTCCCCACTATGCGTTGGGCATGAGGCATTCTTCTAGGCAGCTGGTATGGGGCTTATGGGGAGGCAGCATTGTGGTGGGTGGGGGTGTGGTAACATGCAATGTGGCGTGGGCAAAATACCATTTTATGTAGCTGATGTTATACAAGGAAATAATAATCATTTGTTTTCGAGTTTTTCTTACTAAACAGTGCAATACAACATCAGACTTGCAATAAAATATAATACACCACAAGCTAACATTCTCAGGATACTCCCTATGGGCCAACCATGGTTCTAAGGGCTCTTCATGGATTAATGCATTTACTCCTCATTAATCCTGAAGAGGCAGGTGAAACATTATCCCCATTTCACAGATGAGGAAATTGAACCACAGAGAGGTAAAATAACTTCCTTCAAGATATCATAGCTAGTAAATGCTAGGTGGGGACTTGAACTCAGCGAGCCTGGCTTCAGAGTCCCACTCAAAGAAATAGTGTGGCTAAATTATCACAGCTGAGCAGAAGAAAGACCTCAGTTCTGATCATGGCCCATGTGTCCAGCAAACATTCATATGTTTATACATTGTAAGAAAATTTAGAGCTAGAAGGGATTGTGTGGCTTCTCTATCACCCAGTAGGTGGTGATCATCTATTAAACTGTCAGGTAAAGAAATATAGGTCCAAAAAGAATCTGAGTTTGCTTGAAATAAATGTTTCCATTACTCAGCTGATACTTATTAGCCCCATTTAGTCCCTTTATCCATCCAAGGAGGATGTCTTTGATTTCAACAATTAGTCACAGGACCTAAAGACTACAAACTAATGGATCACCTTACCTGACTCAACTATCACCATATTACCACAGAGCTCCCTAATAAGGTGGTAACCACCCGTATTAAAAGAATACCACCTTATATGGGGAACCTTCACCATTAAGGATTGATAGCTGTGATGTTGCCTACCACACCCACTGTTTGCCGGACACAAAATAGATCATCATTATGAAGTCACTTAGTGCCATGGACAGGGTGGTAGAAATACATCATCATTGAGAAGGTTTTGGGTCACTACTACACCTAGGGTCCTAAATACATTGTCTTGTTGAAGATAATGACTTTTCAGAGGTGGAATATGGAGGATAATTTTCTAGGCATTATTTTCTCCCTGGCAGATCTCCTCTAAGACTGTTTTGGTGTCTAGCACCATGTAGTAATAACTTTTCATCGTTTGTTGACAAACAGGTTTATTTCTCACTGCTTTAAATTTTCAGTAAAGGCTACTCTCAGCCTAAAAGAAAACCAGTGCTTCTTGCACAAAATAGAAGGTAGTCAGTTTCAGAAAAGGTACCCAGGAAAAAAAAAGAAACATAAAATAATGTTGGAATCTTTCCTTGGTGTTTTTTTGGATGTGGCCCTGTAATTCTTTCCTAGGCATATGAGCCAAAGTCAGGGTTAAAACTGCTCAGTGTGGTGTTTCCCACGGTTTCCTGGCAGAGGGCCTGGATGTACCCGCCTGCCCGACTGTGCTCTCTAGCAGGTGACCACAGTACCTGCTTTCTGCACCCAGCTATGCTCACCCAGCCCTGCTAATCTTGACATTCACCCTGCTGAACTTCTGCTTGGCCCTCTGGAGGCTAAGTAAGATTCCAATTTGGACTTGACTTTGTCAGTGGCTTGAACTATTGAAACCTACTTGAGGACATATTATAATCATAAGACTCCCTCAACTTTTTTTTTTTAAATTCAATAAGCGATGGTTTCCCTACCAAGTACTCTATATAGCCAGACATTGCTCTAACTTCTTACCTGTGAGCTACTCTGACTTCTGGTTCATTCTTTTCCAGCCTTTTAATACCCTATCACCTATGGCTGAACATCAAATGAAGACAAAGGAAAACGGCTTCTCTATCGGGAGATAGTCCAAGTCCCTGATGGGTATACCATAAAATCATTGACTCACCAAAGTTAGAAGGGACTGTGAGAGATTATGTGGTCCACTCCCCCCTGTCATGGTAAGAGAAAGGAGTTTACAGTTCCCTTTCAATCATCAGAGAATACCCAAAAATACAGATCTTAAGATACTACTATTCACCAAATTTCTCAGGCCAAAGTCACCTTTCATTCTTTTCTTTCTTTTACATCCTCATTTCCAATCTATGGGTAAATCCTACAACTCTACCTCTAAAATGTATCCCATATCTTTCCATTTCTCTCTCTCTGAAATTAGAAACCTCCATCCTCTCTGGCCTGGGCCATATTACAAGCCTTCTAATTGGTCTTCTGGTGTCTACTACTACCTTCCCTATAACATTTCTCTACACAGTTGCCAGAGAGTGATTTATTTAAGTCAGTGGTTCTCAACTGAAGGTAGATTTTTGCCTCCCAGGGGACATTTGGCAATATGTTGGAGATACTTTTGGTTGTCACAGTTGGGGTCTGGAATCTACTGGGTAGAAGCCAGGGACTGTATTAAACAGCCCCCCCCCCCCCCACACACACACTAAGAAATTATCTGGACCAAAATGTCAATAGTTCCAAAGTTGAGAAACCCTGATTTAAACATAAATCAGATCATGTCATACTCCTTTTTAAAGTCATTCAGTGGCATGTTTATATTTAAAATTCAAACATTTTACTATGGACTACAAGGTCTTAAATGACATAGCCCCAATATGTTTCTTGGAACTCACAGCAAACCCATGTGTGGGGGACTTAATCAGGTCCTAAGGCCTGTGGGCATGAACCCATAAGTAAACAGGACCTTTGAAGATGCTATTAGTTAAGGTGTGCCCACACTGAAGGAGAGTGGGCCTTAATCGAATGCTACTGAAGTCCGTATAAGCAAAGGAAGTTGGGCACAGTAGGAGAAGCTATGGGAGCTGCCAGAAGCTGGAAGTCAATAGAACCCAGAAGAGAAAGGACATGCTGCTGCCACGTGCATTGCCATGTGAAGGAAAGGCCAAGAAACTCCAAAAAATGTTGGCTAGCCAGAAGATACTGAATCCAGGAGGAAGCAAGACTCCTAGTCTTTGAACTGATGAGCCAATAAGCTCCTCTTGTTAAACCAACCCATTGTATAATATTTATTTTAGCAACTAGGAAACTAAGATACTCTGTTTCCCTTCCTCACTGGCTCTGCAACAGGCCAGGCTTGTTCCACCAGGTGTAGGCAGTCACTATGAGTCTGCAATGCCCATCACGTAGACTTTCCCAAGGCTCAATGTCAAATCCTACTTCCTTAGTGAGGTCTTTCCTGATCACCCAACCCCAAAGACTCCTCCGTACACTTTGTTTCACTCCACCTGGTCTTAGTTTGCCTAGTTGGGAACTAAGATTAGGTGGAATTTATTAGGAATTTATTAGAAAGCTAGAATTCCAAAATCAAAGTGTCAGCAAGGCAATGTTTTCTCCTCAAAGTCTGTAGTGTTCTGGTGCTGGCTTGCCACAATCACTGGGGTTCCCTGGCACCATCGCTCCCTCCTGTCACATGACCTCCTCTCCCCTTGTATCTGCTCTTCTGGTTTCCGCTAAAAACCAGTTTCTGGCTCCTCCCTGTGGCTTTCTCTGACTTCTGATTTCTTCTCTTTATAAGGCCTCCCATAATCTGGATTAAGACCCATCCTGATTCAGTTGCCCACACGTTAAAAATAACATCTTCAAAAGGGTCCTATTTACAATGTGTTCACACCCACAGGCATGCAGGTTAAGATTAAGAATGTGTGATTTTTGGGAGGTATAATTCAATTTACCACACTATTTTATTTTCTATTTGCATAAATTACTCTGATATTTTCTGGTATACATATTGTTTATGTATTGGTTGTTAGCTCATGAGACTTGGAAGAATTTTCACCCCTTATTTGCAAATCCATAGTGAATGTTCTATAAATATTTGTTGAATAAATTAACTTCATGTTTGTAAAGTATGAGTTCACTGGGTTTGCATGTTTTTGAGTGGCCTAATAAGTGATACCTATATGAAAGAATAATTTTTTGCACCAGGGCTCATATTCGTTCAGGAACACTTATGGAGCATTTCCTATAGGCCAAGTACTCTCCTCATCTCTAAATGTTTGTAATGCAAAATTTACTGACTTGCTTGAAAATTCATTTATTCATTAATTTGATAAGCAGCAAGTCAGAAAGTGTGCAAAGGGCTTTGCTCTTATAAACAACTGAGAAACATGTGTGGTCTTTGAGAAACCTTCAGCTTGAGCTGCCAGCACCATCTTCTAAGAAATCAAATCTGATATTACCACCCTGCTTAGGCTTGTCAAAACAGCACCTACACAATACACTCCTAGTTCTTCAGCAGGTCCTTCAAGACTTTCCTGGATTTGTCCTCTGCCTGATTTTTCAGCCTCAACTTCAGGTTCCCCACCTTCCAGATGTGAGCTGCTGCTGGGCAGGATTAATGCCCCATTACTCTTTGCATGCCCAGTGCCTAACAGTCTCTCGAACAAAAGAAGGGCTCATTGATCGCTGAGTTAATGAAAACAGAGCCTCAACACTCTATACCCTATTTTTCAGTTCTTTAAGATTACCATGTAGATGCTTATCAAAATCAGAATAGGTTAATATACGGCTATGCAATTAAAAAACAGAAACTCTGTTCTAGAATCACCTCTCAAATTGAGAACAATAACATTTGAGAGTTTCAAGAATTTTGCACATAAAATGCCACCGGTATTTTAAATACGTAATTTTGTAAAAATAAGTAGGACTTTTTCAAGAGCAATTAACAATGACATGGCTCAGCTTCCTTAGTTGTCTTCCCACAGTAGTGGGTGTGGGCCGTTGATTCTTCAGTGAGAAATTACTCAGCGGTCCAGGTCATCTGCTAGAATTCACAGGTAAGGAATAAAGTCAAGGGACAAAAATGGAGTGAAGGATCCCACTGCCTGACCCCTTGGCCAGCACTAGGGAACATTAGGCAGATTTCATTTAAAATGTAATGCACACACCTGGAAATCTGCTTTTAATTAGGAAGGGATAATGAAGTCATCTATCAAGGCCAGGTCTGTTTGTCAGCAACTCAGATGCAAAGCAGAACCAGGAATGCCTGTGACGTGAGTTTTCAATGAAAACAAATCCAATTCCCTATAAGCAGATTACCACCTCTTGCATTTGTGTGCATATATATTCTTGCTCTTTGGCCAAATGAAAGCATGAGTTGTTTGTGTGTATATGTATTTAAATAATGTATTAGAGTGAATATCTTTGAACTTATCTGCTTGTGTGTAAATGCTGTATACATAATACATATAATTATAACAGATACAAATGATAATTACCGTTTTTTTCTCTCAAAATAAATGGTAGAGTTCTTTATTACCAACTTCACTGCCTATTGTACTGTTAGAAGAATTCTTTAGTTTCTCTAAACTGTAAGAGAAAAACTCTCAATTGCCTACTTTGAAAGTTCCCAGACTTCATATTGCATGGAATGATTAAAACATCAAACCAAGAAACAAATTTGTGGTTTTCTATAGTTTGCCAACTGTCTTAGTTTGCTAGAGCTGCTATGACAAATACTACAAAATGGGGTGGCTTAAACATCAAGAATTTATTGTCTGATAATATTGTGGCTAGGAGTTCAAAATCAAAATGTTGGCAAGGCACTCTCTCTCTCCTTGTGTGTGCTCTTCTTGTTTCCTCTGACTTCTGGCTTCTACTGCCTGACTGTATCTGAATCTCCTCTCTTTGTAAGGCCTCCGGTCATACTGATTAAGACCTACCCTGACTCAATCTGGCTACACCTTAACTAATAACAGCTTCAAAAGGCCCTATTTGCAAATGGGTTTATAACACAGGATCATGGATTAAGATTTGACCATGTCTTTCATTGACTACAGGATTCAATTCCCATCACCAACTTTTCATTTTGCCAAGTTAAGACATTAAAAAATAAAAACTATTTATTGCTGTCACCATTTAATAAAAGGAAATATATTGACCCCCTCTCCCCAATATAGGCAGTAAAGGACAGTCTCAAAATAAAAGGAAGTTTTCAACTTGAGGAAACTTAGGTTTTTAAAAAATTTAGGTTAATAAAGAGATTTTCTTGTCTTATTTCACCAAGAGCAGGGAGAACTTGATTGCCTACAAGCCTCAGAGCAAGATCCAATGTAGGGGTGATTCACTGCTACTTTGATTCTTCTAAAGTTCTCCTTTAAAATCTTAATTTCAGGTGGTTTTGGGGGTTTATGTAATTCCACCAACATTTATTGAGGCCCTACTACATGCTCAGTCCTGAGGTAGGTACTCTACCAAAGCCTGCAGTAGCAGAAATCTCTCTTGCAAGTGAAGATGTGTTCTTTCCTGTGCTCCCCTTTGCTATTTCATGGGGAGGAGGTAATGGTGAGGACTAGAAAATGGGGAGAAGATTCTTGCAACAAAGTGTGGCTGATGCCATTTATTTGGGCATCAAAAGGGAAGGCTCAAATGCTGTCATATCTCAGAACTAATCGCTTTTCAAAATGGTGCTCTCTGCTGAAATTGAAAAATTACCAATTTTTCAATAAACATTGGTAAGTATGTCTATCTTTTGCTTTTCCTAGTAGTTATTCTAAACTGAGGAGATAGTGGAGAGAAGATATTCAGAACCCTATTTTGACATATTTAGATTGACAAGAAGAAAATGACGGCACATGAACTCTTGGCTGACAAAAAGAGGGTACAGGACAGGCGCCTTCTTAAGCGCAATCCTCTCTTTCTCCTCCCTCAATCCAAATTTATTTCTTTTGCTACAACCCTGAGGATTTTGCTGTAATAAAGGACTGACCATATGTTTACCATTCTGGGAGTCATCTGCTTATTTCATGAGGTATGGAGCGGTCCATGAACTATTCCAATCATGAGGATAATATTTAGAAATTCGCTCACTCAAGACCCTGGAAAGAACGCTTTCATTCTGTCCACAGAGAGTTGATCTGCAATCCCAGAGACCCGACATGTGTAGGCAATATAATAATTTTTAAGGTAGATTAATAAGAACAATCCCCTTCCAAAGATAAACTTTTCTGAGAGTGGTGTTTATGAGCCATGAACTATATATAATATAATTGTGCCCTGTAAATGATCTCATTTATATTTAGCTGTCAAACTCTCCACCCTGCCCCTGCACCTTCTCCTCCCCCCATTTTTCAAGGTCTGGTTCCGGCAGTTTTCTGAGAACATCAGTGCTATCTACATAGATGCTAAAGTCCTTTAAAACAAAAGTTTCTGTTAATCTTATCATTTGTTTCACACTATTAGCACTTGATTAAATTTTCATGTGGGTATTATTTTATAATATTTACTCATATATTATCTTCCTAAAAAATAATATTGAGAGGTGGAAGTCAAGGCATAATATTATATTGGGGAGAGTATTGGATTGGGAATTAATCAGACATAGGTTCAAATCCTGTCTCCACTACTTGTTAGCCTTGCAAATGTAGAAAGCTTCTTAATCACTTTGAGCTACACTTTCCACATTTTTAAAATAGAAATAACAATACACGCATTACAAGTCTGTAACAAATAATTACAAAAAACGGTTGCGAAGGCCCTAGCACAGTCCTTGATACATCAAAGCCATTAAATAAATGGCTCTAGTTGTATATTTCACACCTACAGGGAAAAAATCAGTAGCAAATTATCTGTTCTACACCCTCTATAATGATGCTTGTACATGTCATAGTGTGGTGTTTTGTTTGTTTTTTTCCTTAAATTCAATTTTCCTCTGACATATTCACCTACCATACAGTCATTCACAGTGTACAGTCAATTGTTCACAGTGCCATTATATAGTTGTGCATTCATCACCTGTGTGGATTTGTATATATTATGTTCCCCAGAAAAAGCCATATTCTTTGATGCAATCTTGTGTGGGCAGGCCTATTAGTGTTGATTAGATTGTGATTTTTTGATTGAGCATTTCCATGGAGATGCGACCCACCCAACTGTAGGTGAATAACTCTGATTAGATAATTTCCATGGGCCTGTGGCCCCACCCATTCAGCATGGGCCTTGATTAGTTCACTAGAGCACTATATAAGCTCAGACAGAAGGAGTGAGCTTGCTATAGCCAAGAGGGACACTTTGAAGAATGCACAGGAGCTAAGAGAGGAGCTGCAGATGAGAGACAGTTTGAAGACGGCTGTTGAAAGCAGACTCTTGCTCCAGCGAAGCTAAGGGAGGACAAACGCCCCTAGAGCAACTGAGAGTGACATTTTGAAGAGGAGCTGTGGCCTAAAGAGGAATGTCCTGGGAGAAAGCCATTTTGAAACCAGAACTTGGAGCAGATGTCAGCCAAGAGCCTTCCCAGCTAACAGAGGTTTTCCGGACGCCACTGGCCATCCTCCAGCGAAGGTAGCCAATTGTTGATATGTTACCTTGGACACTTTATGGTCTTAAGACTGTAACTGTATAACCAGATAAATCCCCTTTATAAAAGTCAGTCCATTTCTGGTATTTTGCAATCTGGCAGCATTAGCAAACTGGAATATCACCACAATCAACTTTTGAACATTTTCATTACCACACACAAAAAAGAATGAGAATAAAAGTTAAAGCAAAAAAAATAAAACCCAAAACATTCCATACCCCTCATCTCTCCCTATTATTCATTTACTTTTTGTCCTCATTTTTCTATTCATCTGTCCATATACTAGATAAAGGGAGTGGGAGCCATCAAGTTTTCACAATCGCAAGGTCACACAGGATAAGCTATAAAGTTACACAATCATCTTCAAGAATAAAGGCTACTGGGTTGCAGTTCAACAGTTTCAGGTATTTCCTTCTAGCTATTCCAATACACTAAAAACTAAAAAGAGATAGCTGTATAATACATAGGATTCAGCTCAAGAATGACCTCTCAACTCTATTTGCTATCTCTCAGCCACTGAAACTTTATTTTGTTTCATTTCTCTTCCCCCTTTTGGTCCAAGAAGGCTTTCTCAAGCCCATGATGCCAGGGCCAAGCTCATCTCCATGAGTCATGTCTCCCATTGCCAGGGAGATTTAGACCCCTGGGAGTCGTGTCCCACATTAGGGGGAGGGGGTTGGCAGTGAGTTTACTTGCCGGGTTGACTTAGAGAGAGAGGCCACATCTGAGCAACAAAAGAGGTTCACTGGGAGTGACTCTTAGGCACAATTTTTAGTAGGCTTAGCCTCTCCTTTGCAGTAACAAACTTCATAAGGGCAAGCCCTAAGATCAGGGTTTCGGCCTTCTAAATTGGTAGCCCCCAATGCTTGTGAGAATATCATTAATTCCCCAGGTGGGGAAAATTAATATTTCAACATTTTTCCCCTAGTCCATCAAGGGGCTTTGCAAATATATTTTTATTCTCTGCCCAAAATACTCTGGGATGTATTGGGACTTCACACTAACCTGTACAAACCAACCAGATTTCCCTTCCCATTCAATGTTCCATGTAATTATGTTGTTTGAATAAACTGACCATACAAATTAAATTATATACTGTGTGACAAAAAATACAGATTTTGCACCTAAGAAACATCTCTTCCCTTGGTCTCACACAGGAGTTGAAGTTTTAAAATCAACATCAATATCGTCCTTTGCCCCTTAGTCTGATCTAACTTAGTCCTAACCAAGTCCATCTCATTCATATCTCTAATTGAAGTCTGATTTCCTTTTTCTGACTCTTTAACATTTCCTGTATGGGGTAATGCTGACATTCATAGTTGCCGGACTCTGGCTCCAAGTCTCAAGTGTCATACAGATACCCAAAGTTCCAGGGGCCAACCAGATTATACACAAAGAGCTCAGCATCTCAGAATTTAGAACTAGCCAATACAACTCAGGAATAGACGTAACTGCCATAAGAGCTTACAATCTAGGAAACTTTACAGTAAGCCTTCCCCTGATAACCTATGCTCTCAGATTCAATTCTCAGAGTTTGTACATTATAGTTAGTACATGTTATTGAGGCATTATAATGTTTGTCTTTTCCTTTCCAGTTTATTTCACTCAACATATGCTCCTCAATGTCCGTTCACCTCACAACTTCACTCCTTCTTATAGCAGCTCAATATTCCATTGTATATATACACCACAGTTCGCCATACTATTCATCAGTCAATGTACCCTTAGGCCACCTCCATCTACTGCAAATCATGAATACTGACACCATAAACCCCACTTTGAAAATGTTCATTTATGTCACTCTTTTCAGTTCTTCCCAGTGTATACAGAATAACTGAGTTGCAGAACCATATGGCAACTCCATGCTTAGCTTCCTGTGGAATCACCACACTGCCCTCCAGATGGCCTGCATCATTCTACTTCCCCACCAACGGTGATTAGGTACATCCCTTTATCCACATTTTCTCCAGCACTTGTATCCCTCTGTTTATTTTTTAGATGGTTTTATTCACACATGATACATTCCGTACTAATTAAACAGTCAATGGTTCCCTGTATAATCACATAGTTAGGCATTCACCAACACCATCCATATGAGGACATTTCCATTTCTTCCACAAAAAAGAGGAAGAAGTGAAAAAAGAAAAAAAGAAAAAGAAAAAAGAAAAAAAGACAACTTAAAATCAAAAGAAAAAAATGAAATTAAAATAAAATACAATAAAAAAATCAGACAACACCACCAACTCCAAGAATCCCATACCCCTCCATTATATCCTCTCTTATATTGCCTTTGTTACAATTAATGGATGCTTATTACAATGTTCCTGTTAACTATAGACTCTAGTTTGCATTGATTGTATTTTTCCACAATACCACTCCATTTTTAACACCTTGCAAAGTTGACATTCATTTGTTCTCTCTCACATAAACAAATTTTTATATTTGTACATGTAATCACAATTGTTGACCACTCTAGGTTTCACTAAGTTATACAGTCCGTCTTTATCTTTTCTCTTTCCTTCTGGTGTCTTACATGCCCCTAATCTTCCTCTTTCACAGTCATCTTTGTTCAGTGTAGTTACATTATTGTGCTACCATCATCCAATATTGTGCTCCAAACCTCTTCTCATGTCTTTTCCTATCTGCCTGTAGTGCTCACTTTAGTATTTCCTGTAGAGTGGGTATCTTGTTCACAAACTCTCTCAATGTCTATTTGTCTCAGAATATTTTAAATTCTCCCTCATTTTTGAAGGACAGTTTTCCTGGGTTTCAGTATCTTAAATATATCATATCACTGCCTTCTCATCTCCATGGTTTCTACTGAGAAATCCACACAGTCTTATTGAGCTTCCCTTGTAGTGATGGATCACTTTTCTCTTGCTGCTTTCAGAATTCTCTTTGTCTTTGACATTCAATAATCTGATTATGAAGTTTCTTGGAATTGGTCTACTCAGATCTATTCTGTTTAGGGTACACTGCACTTCTTGGATCTGTTATGTCTTTCATAAAAGATGGGAAATTTTCAGTGATTATTTCCTCCATTATTGTTTCTGCCCCTTTTCCCTTCTCCTCCTCCTGGGACACCCATTACATATACATTCATCTGCTTCATGTTGTCATTCAATTCCCTGAGATGCTGCTCATATTTTTCCCTTCTTTTCTGTATCTGTTCTTCTGTGTGTAGCATTTCAGATGTCTTGTCCTTCAATTCATGAATCCTTTCTTCTGCCTTTTCAAATCTGCTGTTTTATGTCTCCATTGTGTTTTTCATCTCTTTTATTGTGCCTTTCATTCCCATAAGTTCTCTCAATTGTTTATTCAAACTTTTGAGTTCTTCTTTATGGTTGCCCAATGTCTTCTTTACATCCGTCTCTTTTGCCATATCTTCCTTCCAAATGTTGATTGATTTTTGAATTGATTTAGCATATTTGTTTGAAGATCTTTAATTAGTTGTCTCAACTCCTGTATCTCATTTGAAATGTAAGTTTGTTCCTTTGAGTGGGCCATATCTTCATTTTTCCTAATGTGACTCATAATTTTTTGTTGTCTAGGCATATGGTTTTCTTGATTACCCCAATCAGATTTTCCCAGACCAGATGGGCCCGGGTATTGGAAGGTGTTATCAGAATCAAGTTTCCCTGAGGATGAGACCCAGCAGGTTGTCAGACTTTTCTGTGAGGACTCTAGACTCTGTGCTTTTCCTATCCTGTGCAGCAGGTGGTACGTGTCAGCCCAGACCTCCCCACTGGTGTTAAGAGGTGAAGTGCATTTAATTCTCAGTGGACCCTGTCCTGGCCAGGGGCTGAGGGCATCAGAAGCCAAGATTAAGTTGTTTCTGCTTTTCTCACCCCTAGGCCCTGGGGTCTGAATTCTCTGAGGGAGGGCAGCTCTTGAGCTGTGCCCCCCCCCCCCTTTTCCTAGGGAAGATACACCCTTTAGGGAGTTATCTCCTATACTTGAAGCCCCCCTTTGTCTCTCTGACTCTCTTAACTCTACCCTTGCTGGGGTCAGCACTGACAACTGAAAATGCCTTAGGCTTTCTCTATTGAGCTATTTAGAATGGAAGAAAAATAAGGAAAAAGAAAGCCCCTTTTCAGAGCCAGTCCCCAGCCCCCCAGTGTCACCAGTCAACCAGTGTTGGTACCCAGTTCTCTGTGCCCCCTTTATTGGGACACAGCCATTTTCCCATATTCTGAGCTCAGCCATCTCCAAAAGCCTCTGTTTTTATTTATTAATTTTTCCCAGAAGCCCCACCTTGTCTCTGCTGGGAGAGACCTCAGGGTTCCTCTTCTGCTTGCTCGGGGTTTATCTGTGCTTGTAGAATATATTCAGTAGTACAAATTTGTTAATTAAAACTGCAGTTGGAGCTTGGTTGATGTGCTGGTTTGGATGTATTATGTTCCCTCAAATGCCTATATCTTTGATGCAGTCTTGTGTGGGCAGGAAAGTATTGGTGTTGATTGGGATGGAGACTTTTGATTGGATGTTTCTGTAGAGATGTGATCACTCAACTGTGGGCGAGATCTTTCATTGGATAATTTCCATAGAGGTGTGGCCCCGCCCATTCAGCATGGGCCTTGATTAGTTTACTAGAGTACTATATAAGCTCAGACAGAAGGAGCAAGCTTGCTACAGCAAGAGGGACACTTTGAAGAATGCACAGAAGCTGAGAGAGTAGCTGCAGATGAGAGACAGTTTGAAGACGACCATTGAAAGCAGACTTTTGCTCTGGAGAAGCTAAGAGAGGAGAAACACCCCAAGAGCAACATTTTTGAGGAACTGCAGCCTAGAGAGGAATGTCCTGGTAGAAAGCCATTTTGAAACTAGAACTTTGGAGCAGACATCAGCCACATGCCTTCCCAGCTAACAGAGGTTTTCCGGACACCATTGGCCATCATCCAGTGAAGGTACCTGATTGTTGATGTGTTATCTTGGACACTTTATGGCCTTAAGACTGTAACTGTGTAACCAAATAAACCCTCTTTATAGAGGCCAATCCATTTCTGGTGTTTGCATTCTGGCAGCATTAGCAAACTAGAACAGTTGAGTTACTTTCCCTCACTCCAGGTAGCCTGCTTCTTTTTCCCACAGTGAAGTTTTTCAAGTTAGCCTGCCATGCTGTTAGGGGAGGGTTGCCAGCTCTGCAGTTTGGGGAGTTTTACTTACTGTTCTATGCTGCGATCTGAGCCATTCCACCCATTCCAGGCTGGTGTACGATGTGTGTCCAGTCATGGATGTCCCCCAACAGTTGTTCCAGACTATTTACTAGTTGTTCCTGGCTATTTACTAGTTGCTCTAGAGGACTAACTAAATTCCACACCTCTCTATGATGCCATCATGCCTGTCCACCTCCATAGTGTGGTGTTTTAAAAAAAAATGGCCACACTATTCTTTGACACTATTTCTACCATAGAGGGTGGGGGTGGTGAGTGGGTGTCTATGTTCTCCTTGAACGGAGGCAGGGTTGTGTCTGCTTCAGCATGGCAGAAGTGTTGCCATGTGATTTCTGAGGTTAGGTCATAAAATCCCAGCTGCTTTCACTTATTTGTTGTAACAGTTGCATTAGAGCCACCAAATAACAAGTTTGGTTACTCTGAGACCCCCTTCTAGGAAGGAGTCCACAGGACTCATCAGACTTTCAAAGGGGTCTGTGATCCAAGGATGTTTAAAAATATAATCACCTTCTCTTTTTTTCCGAATGACCCCAATTCCTTCATGAGTCCCCTTATTCATTTATCAACCACCGTTTCTTGAGTATCTACCATGTGCAGGGCATTGTTTCAGGCTCTTGAGATACAACAGTGAAAAAAATAAAGATCTGTCCTCTTGGAAATGACATTCTATCAGAGGGATGTATACACAAACCACATAAAAAACATATAAATGAATAAACAAATTTTATGGTAATCTAAAAGATAAGTGCTATGGAAAAAAATAGACCCTACAAGGAAAATGAGAAGTGTTGGAGGAGGAACTGAAATTTTAAATAGAATGGTCAGGATAGGCCCATTGTGAACATGACATTCGAGCAAAGAGTTGAAGGAGGATAAGGACTGAACCATGTGGATATCTGAGAGAAAAGCATCCCGAGTAAGGGGGAAAGGCAGTGAGATGGCAGTCTGCCTGGCATTTAATAAGAACAGCAAGTAGGCCAAGTCAGGGAAGGACTGAGTAGCAGGAGATGAGGCTGGGGGTGGTACAGGTGTAACACTTTGAGCAAAATGGGTGGGGAATCATAAGAGGATTCTGAATAACAATTGAAATGATGTGATCTGTGTTGTGTTGTGAAAAGACTGTAGGGTATGGAAATATTGGAGGCCAATTGGAGCAGCTAGTAGGTCACTTCAAAAAATCGAAGTAAGAAACAGTGATGGTTGGTTCAGGGTGGTAGGAGTGAAGAGGTTCTGGATGTATACTGAAGGTAGAACCAATAGGATTTCCTCATGGATCATATTTGGTGCGGGAGAGAAAGAAAGGAGGCACAGATGATATCAAGTTTTATAGCCTGAGCAATTGGAAGGATGAAGTTACCATTAACTGAGATGGGGAAGGCTGTGTGTGGAACAGGTATTTTGCAGCAAGACTGGGAGTTCGGCTTTGGATATGCCAAGCTAGATATACAAGTGGAAATGTGTAGCTGACAGATGTATGTACAAGTCAGGAGTTCCAGGGAAAGTTCAGCTGGAGATATATTTGGGAGCCATAATATATAGATAGTATGGCATGCCATCAGACTGAACCTCCAGCCTACATCCCTCCTTTGATCCCCTACAACATTTTTCTTGCATCTCCCTAATGAAAAATTTTATTTTATTTTATTTTATTTTACCATAGTTGTCTATATAGTATTCTTACCCTCTTTACTGGACAATATAGTCCTTGAGGACAAGAATTGTGTACTATCCAACCTTGTATCTCATTTTGCCTTCAAAATACATTGGTTAAGTTGCATTGAAACATCTTTTTAAGTTCCTCTCCATTAGACGGTCACATTTCTGTTGCCAAGAATTGTAGGTAGATTGAAAGTAACATTTTTAATTTATTTTCTTATTACTCATGAACATTTGCCATAAAGTTCAAACTCTGTTTTCTTTTTCTCTTTCATGTAAACTACTATAAACCAATTTTTTCTTTAATGTCCTATTTTTAAAACACTAAAAATACATCCTATAAATAAAACTGAGGAAAAATGTTCAAAAGCAAACTTTAAACATTTTTTTCTTCCATTCCTGTAGTCTGCTTGAAAAATTAGCCCTTTTACAGTGCTCTCACTAACTTGTATGCTCTTTAGTTATCTCTGTGGGTCTCAAGTTTCTCATCCGAAAGATAAAGAAACCGGACTAGAAGATTCTAAAATTCCATAAATACTTCTTTTTTGAAAAATTAAGAATGACTCTGTTAAATCAGTAACATTCTTGGAGATATACTTAAAGAAATCAGTTTATTCTGCTCAAAACTAAATGTGATCCTAATAAATACCAGTAAGAAACAGGTCTTGCAGACAGTAATAATCTTTACCACACCTTCTTTCGACTAACTTACAAAAGAGATTATTTTTTAAAGAAAAGGAGATTCTATGAATGATATTAAGTGCTTTCTATGTAAGGGTTAAAAAGAATCTTTTTGAGTTCCTGTGTTTAACATTTTTTTGAACTAATAATACCTAAGTTTATTATAGATGCACTCCATAAAAAGAGAGCTAATCACAAGTAAAAGAGACCTAATCTCTGTGTTCTGGCTCAAGTGTATTTCATGAGACTTAAGATACAATTTGCATGACTAAACTGAATCTTGTAATTCTTAATTAAAACTACTTTAGCTAATTATGAGGTTTTGAAAAATTTTGTGTTTGCAATGTCATGCTTTTTCCTCTCATTTCAAAACAGAGAATATAGTCAATTATAAACCTTATATGATTTATAAGGCCCTTCTCAAAACTGATTTGGGGACACTGTGAGGTAACAACAATTAAAAAAGAAAAAAAAAAAAAAAAAAAAAAGCCAGATCAGGCTCAATGGTTTGGAGTGGAAGTCAACCACAGGGAGAGGAAAAACAAACAAAAAAAACTAACAACAAACCCTCCAGCTAAAGAAGCTGGTATCAAGAAGAGGCTAAGTGGCTTTGATTGAAGTGCCTTATGTGACAAAGAGGTTAAAATACAGGGATTCCATCAGATTATCTCAGATCTAAAAGTCCTTAGAGCGTGGGGAGGCCAGCCAAGGAAAACCATGCCCTCAGAAGAGATGGATGGAAAAGATTAAGAAAAAAAGGAAAAAAAAAAAAAGAAATCAGCTAGTCCCAATGATGGCAGTTAATCAGGCTACTCAAGCTTGACCTGGACTGGATGTACCAATCTAAATCCGTGACTTTACACTCTGTTATCAGATTTATTTAAAAAATACTTCTGTAGTATCTTGCACATGCCAGACACTATATTCTAAGAATGCCACAATTATTAGCTCATTTAATTCTCTTTTATACCTTATGAGATAAGTAGTATTAGTATCTCTAGTCTCTAGGTCTATAACTTAACCAAAGTTGCACTACTCTTAAGTGGCAGAGCCGGGATTCAAACCCAGACAGTGAGTCCTGAGTGTGTGCTCCTGGCCTCTATGCTATGCTGGTAATAAATGAAAAGACGACATTGCAAAGGGATTTGTGTGGTTCAAACTCCTACTTTTCCCACTTCATGAAACTCAATAATCCTAGGGAGGGTTCGCGGACAGTTGAGCAGCAGCACAGCACCAGCTGTTGGTTACGTATTATCACCTCCATGTACCCGAAGCGTGTCCAGCTCTGTAACCAATAAATCAAACCTAACAAAGACAAGACAAAATAATTGGGGCTTTTAACTCAGAATAGGGAACCTGAGTGCATAGTTGGGTTTACAATGAGTGGCTGAAAAGCAGGTGCTGGCGGGAAACTAGCATATTCTTTTCCCAGTTTGACAACATATGATGAGGAATATGACAATCTGCTTTGCTTCTACCACGGGAAAGTTTTCCACGACCTATGATAGTTCTTTTTCTCCTTTGTCTAAAATAAAATAAAATAAAATAAAATAAATGAGTAGCTTATACTTCTGGGTCCAAGTGGATGTTGATATAAGTTTTGGAAATGAGAAGAACAGACCACCCCCAAGAGGAAATTCCAGAGAAGAAAAATATACTATGGGTATACATAATCAAAACCTGATTTAGCATCCTTTAAAACCACAGTCTCCTTGAGGATTTTCCTTATTACTGTCTTCAGGAGCATGAAAACATTATATGGGATTTTCCTGATTATTGAATGCAAAAGCATGGGAAAGTTCCGTGAGTCACACGCTAGACAAGTCTAATTTGGAGGCTACTGCCAGGCAGTTTGGAGGGTTACATTTTTATTACTGCTACATGGCAGTTCTGGGAAGAGGAAAATAAGTTAGTTATAAGAAATCCCATTCTCCAAATGGACCAGAGGCTTTGAATCAATCACTCTTAGTCTCTTTTTGTGGGAGGAGGGTCCTGGATCCCTTTGAGAATCTGCTGAAAACAATGGAAGTCCCCCCACCCCACCCCCCAAAAAAAATACATGGGCATATGGTTGTAATACATTGCATTTTCTTCAGGGGGATCAAAAACCTCTTAACTCCCTTTATAAACCATGCTATGTTTTCAGGCTCTACTGGAATGCCACAGTTTAAAATGATAGTACAGAACAACTCAGTCACAGCACATTGTTTCAACTGGGTCAGAGACCACTGGGCCTAAAACCCCAACAACTCTCTAATCTCCCCATAATCACCTGGCCAAAGAAGGAAATTTAGGGGCAGGAAGTACGGAAATGTCCAGCTAGCTTTTTCACAAACATTACTGAATCTACTTGAGATAAGATGAAAAATCTCAGCAGCAATTTTTTCCCCAAAGGACATAAGGTTTTCAAGTTAAGAGAAAAACTGTTTCTAGTGAAAATTAAATGGAATTATATAAAACAGGAAAAGGATAAGACCTCCACAGGAATGCACATTAATACTGTCAAGTATAGGAAGGAAATTTAGATTGTCCAGGGTAAAATTTCGTGATTGAGCCACTCATTCATAATTTATTCATGAATTAATTCAAGCAAGTTTCCTACTGGGTAGCAGACTCTATGGTATGATGACATGTAGTTGATTCAGCACAGATTCTGCCCAGAAGTGCCAATAAAGTGTTGTGGGGATTCAGAGATGGGTTTCCTGCCTGCTGATATCACTACATCACTACCCACCAAAGAAACAAGTGTGACAACCAAAAGCCAAATTGTAGGCACCATGCTCTCATAGGCCTGAACTTTTAAAAGCAGCTATGTGGACAGTTATGATGATGATGATCTCTCCAAAAGGCAGATAGGCAGCTCACTTTATTTCTGTATCCTAAGTGCCTCACATATTATTTTGTGCATAATAGATGCACAGTTAGCATTTGCTCTGCAGATAGATGAAAGTTTTGCCTTCTCATATGGTTGTTCAGTGACTCTATAAAAGGCAGAGTCATCATATTACTCCTATTATACAGATGAGAAAACCAACTCTTAGGGAAACTGACTGTCCAAAGGTACTACTTCATATATTGCAGATCCACATCTAGAATTCAAGTCTTTCCAACTCCTAATCTAATGTTCTTCCCACTATACACACAGCTCACCAGGGAGCTGGAAAGTAATGAGTGATTATACATTCCTGAAATGAATGCTGTAAATCATGGAAGATGAGGGTTTGACAAACTGTACCAAGTGCTGCACAGAGCTGCCTGATAATTTTGTCCTGCTGTCATTCAATGGGCCAGTTTCGAGAGAAACAAATAATAAACTAATTAGTTACTGACATGGAACCAGACAAACGGAGAGAAAAGGAAAAGACAATAAGGAGAATGTTAAGTTCCTTAAAATTGGGGCAGGCTAAACCTGCAAAAATTAGACACGAGCAATGCCAAAGACTACCTTGATTGCAAAAGTGAGGTGAGAAGATGCATAATAAGTGGTTTTAAACTAGCTTTTGGTACACTTCCTTTATCAGAGGCCTCAAAACTTGCAAAACCTAAGAGAATTTGGGATTGTTCTCCCCTCCTAGTTTTGAAGAGCCAGAGCACAAGTTTACATTAGAAAGGATGGGGATCCAGCAAATAGAGAAGGAAAGGCAGCTGGGAGATTCCAAAGGCGACTGGGGCTCACAATCTCTCTTTTGCTAAGATCCTACCATAACTGTGGCCTTGCCTTGGTTTGCTTTCAGGGGCTCACCGGGACCACCTCAATGCAGAATTCCAAATTCTCCAATGCACAGCTGTTTCTGGGTAAGTGGTGATGGGGAGAGGGCATTTGCATAGAGGGCACCAACTTCACAGGGCATCTCTGATCTCTTTTTTGGACTTCAAGCACAAGTTATATTCTAGCAACTCTAGAGTCAGAAATGCCTCAGAAAACTCTGATACGCAGCCCTAGCATGTTTGAAGAAGTTAGTTAAGGTCATAGTAATCAGAAACAACACTCACATTAGTGCTTTCGAAGAACACTCTTAGCCAGATGCCACTCTTCTGCAACCAGCTTGAGCAGAGGCTCGGGTGGGTGGAGGAGCCATGCTCTAGTAACACAGAGATGTGATGGGCTGAGGGGGGAGGGGTTGAGGGAGGCCAGAGCAGACAAAAGGACACCGAGGAAAATAACAAGGACACAACCCAATAGAAACGTTTAACCTGTTTTCTCAAAGCAATTTCTTAACCTCGGATGAAAACACACAAATGAGGCTGGGGCTTGTAAAGTGGTAGCAAACCACAGCCCTGAGGACTACTTTGTACAGAGCCAGGGTGAACTGGTTTCAGATAAAGACTCCTTACACAATAAGCATTCAAATGAGAGGCCCACCGAAAGACAGATATAGGTGACCTGTAACCAAATCAGATGCAAGTACATAAAATTCATTAAGGAAATCGGATTTGTTTTCTGTGATCGATAAACAATCAAAAGAGCAAATGGACAAAAGGATGAGCACGAACAAGAAGTCTAATAATACCAAGTTTTCAAGGGAATGCTAGAGAGAAAAAAACAAAGAAAGAACTAAAGATAGATTGGTAGAAAGAAAAAAGAGAGAAGAAAGAAAGAAAGAAAAAGAGTGAGAAAAGAAGGAAGAAAGGAAGAAAGTGCCCCTCCCCACAACTCAGTGAAAGGCAGAACATGATGAAAAACTATCTGGTTAAGCTTCTTTTTAGGAATGAATAGCTAATGCTCACTAACCAGTTTTAGCAAGGATGAGGATATCCAAGTTTTATTGGAAATAATACAGCGTTGCACCAGAGGCTTGTTCCTTAAAACTAAGGTATTAGATAAAGCCAGGTTCATGTTTCCCCCACCTCTCTGTTTGGAAACGGGAGCACAAAGCCTAATTGGCCAAATAAAGGAGCTGGAGGCTCCACAAAAAAACCCTCTAAGCCCATGATTGATGTCCACTGACACCTCAGAACAAAGACACCATGGGAACAAGCAGAGGGTACATTCCATGCACAGCGTGGGGGTGTGGCCCCAGGCCCCATAAGGGAGGAACGCAAACCCCAGCCGTGGCCCCTGGATCATAGCAGCTTATTTTGGAGTTGTCACATTCTGCCTCATGGGCATATTTTCAAATGTGAAATTTATATGTTCGTTCACTCAATAAATACTTATGCAGAGCCTTCTATGTGCCAGGCACTGTTCTCGCTGCTGGACATACAGCAGAGTGCAAAAAAGAGAGGGCCTTCTCCCAGGGGTTTGATGTTCTAGTGAGGGTGGAGAGACAATAACCAATTACACAGCTACTTAATAATGTGCTCAGCAATGGTGAGTGCTATGAAGGAAAAAAGACAGCAGCATAGGGGGAGAGGGAGTCACTAGAAGAGTGCTAAGCAGGAAGTTCAGCGGAGACAATCTTTTAGAAGATACATATCCTTGGATTGTGACAACTTTCTTAAAGTTAAAGCCCCATTTCCCTCTCTGGGAAGCACTGATGCCCACCCTAAGACAAACATCCTGCCTCTGTTCATGCTGATCTGGCCTGTCAGATGGATTGTAAAATCCCCAGAACAGCAGGGAGTAGAACATCCAAGGTCATCAGTGACCATGGGAGATGGCCATTTTGGTGAGCCCTAATGACCTGCACCTCCTGACATACATGCCCTTACATGGACCCTCCCTGTGAGCCCTATGGGCTGGCCCCGTGACTCATTTTACCCAACAGAATGTGATGTATCCAACACTATGCCAGACTGAGGCTGAAGCTTTAAGAAATCCTGGTAGTTCCTGCTTTTGCAAGCTGAATGAAGCCAGGTACCTTGTAAGAAGTCCTACTACCCTGAGACCAACCCTGTGAGAGGTCCAATGTAGCCATGCAGAGAAGTCACAATGAAAAGAGGAGATCCAAGGCCCAAGTCTATAGCCCCAGCACCAACTTGTCACTTCTGCCTCATGGGCTAATGTGAGTGAAGTAGATGGTCCTACCCCAGTCAAGCTGCCCTAGCTAATGCCACACAGAGCACAGACAAGCTGTCCTCACTGAGCACTGCCCACAACACAGAATCATGAGCACATAAAATGGTGGTTGCTTTAAGCCACTCATCAAAACTTAACCAAAACAATGACTTTCAATTTCGGATGCTGAACTTATATAATAAAATTTTATGTGCAGCTTTGGCTTGGAAAATTGTTTTTTGGTTTAGATTTTTGTTGGTTTCTTGTTTGTGCCTTTGATTTAAAAATATCTCATTTGAGAACATGAATTGCTAGGTCTGAAATAGGGGAAAAAAATGTGTTCTGACTTAAGGCTTAAAAATAGAGATGTCTGCTCTTAGGAAGACAAGAATACATTTCTGCTGACCTATTCATCTCATGCAGGCCAAACTTACGTCCTGTCATAATTCTGTAGGTAGGAAGTTGAACTAGAATTGACCCCAGTGAGCATTTCCCAACTAGAGCGACAATACCCTGCCCTGGAATTCCTGACAACACTATCACCCGCATACAGCAGCCACTTACTGGCCATCTCGCAAAGTGCTGGCAGCAAGGTCTTGTCCAAACAGAGGGGACAAATCTGCATGGCTTAATGCAAAGGAAAAGGAAAAGCAAAGCAATTAATTCACCCTTGGGAAACATGCTGAGGCCATGAATTCAACCAGGTAGTGAAAACTGTCAGTTGCACTCATGAAGAGGATGTGCCATCCTTCCCTTGTCCTTGGGGCCCTTTCCGCCTCCTTTCCCAGGAGGGGCAGTGCGTGATGTGGACTGGGGTGGGGTAGGGAGGAAACTTTAGGAGGTGAACAGACAATAAACCAGGATATGAGAGGACATCTCTTCTTGATGGCCCTGATCTCAACTAGATTTGTGGCCTCTCTCTCTCAAAGGCCTGAGAGAGGTGGAAACTCAAGAGGTCTTCAACATGGGCTACTGCCGTGGTTCTCAAAGGATGGTCTTCTGACCAGCCACATCTGCATCACCTGGGAACTGGGTAGAAATGCAAATTCTTGGGCCTCAACCTAAACCCAATGATTCAGAAACGCTGGGGATCGGGCTCAGCAATCTGTGTTTTAACAAGCCCTCCTGCTGATTTTGATACAAGCTCAAGTTTGAGAACCATTAATCTATTGAAATCCGGGAAGAAAAAATTAGAGCTTCTATTTATATTTATTTTTAATCTAAAAAAGAGAAAAGCATTAACTTTACTAGAATGTAAATGTGGTTGACTCTCCTGTTATCATCTGATTCATTCATCTTGAGTCATACATGATATGCAATTTCCATAGCCCAAAGGATTTGAGATTGTTATATCTACTTGTTTATTCACTTTTAGCTTATTGTAAACTATTGCTCCTTACTTTTGCCCCATTGTGTGATTTACAAACTATATTATCTAGTTTTGATTTCACTAATCTGTCTCAAATGGCCAAGTGGCTTAAAAGAATTCCTACAGAGAAGCCACCAAGCCCAAGACAAGAAAATGGGCAGAGCTGAGGCTTTTACAATCTGCCTCGAATCACATTGCTCCCACTATAGATATGATTGAAAATAATATTTGAGTGAGTACCAAAATAAAATTTTGTTTAATAAAATGAAATTTAAAATATTTTTGTGATTTGATAATATAAATATATATTAGTCAGGTGCAAATTTGAATATTTCCTGTACATACTTGTGGACCCAGTCTTAAATACCTTTTGTTGACAGGATATCAATTAAAATTTTTGGAGACAGCTGATATACTCCACAGTGCTCTTTTAAATCTAATTCCTTGGTAGCACCTGCACAGTGAGTTCGGGAGATTGTATAGCCAAGTTGAGTTTTTGTCCAAGGTGAGTAGAAAACAATTAGAAACAATGTGAGAAATACAGTGCATGGATACCTGTATGTGCTATATAAATATTAAATACTCAAAATGGTTAAAGTTTATAAAACCAATGCCATAAAATCAGAATTTGCTACAAAGACACGTTTGCAGACATGTATGATTTAAGATATCTTATATGTAAGTGATTTAGCTTTTACAACATCAATATCAGATATGTACTTGATCAACCTTATTTTAAAGATGAGGAAACTGAGGTTCAGAGAAGTCATATACATTTATGAAAAATCCTGGGGTAAGATTCAAACTCTGGAACATCTGTCTGATCCCATTGTCCATTGCTATCGGGTGAGTGACTGCCTAAATGTGGCTTTTTAGCCCCTGAAGCCTATGAAGATAATGGTGGAAGATACAGGTGGGCCATATGGGATTGGAGATTTGAGTAAATCAAAGAGCTAGCATGGAATCTATTAAGACAGAGCCAGCAGTGGCCCCAAGGAATCTAGACTAGGTGACAGTGAGGCTAAAGAAGGTAGAAGTTTCCTGAGAAGACTCTTCTAAGGTACTACTGGTTCTATTGAAGTACTCCAATGATATAACTAGTGCTGGTTAGTGGGATTTGCCTTCTTACAGGCAATGAATGAACCTGAGTGAATGCCTGGAGTTAATAAACACAAGTGTCATTGTATTGACTCTCCCACAATGTCACACTGATTCCCTTCTTCATTAAAAATAAATCCTTAAAACTGGCATGGGATTCAATCCTGATCATATCCAATTATCTAATTTCTTAGGCTTTATATCTAGTGAGCTAAGCCTGACCAAGGGCTGAGATAATGGGAACCAGGCAGCTTAATGGAAATCAGTCTTAACATCTGGTAATCTGGTAAGCTTTCCTAGTCAACATGCTCCTTCATTCTCAACAACTGCAACTTTCAACCTTCCCTTTCCTCAAATCTATATTCCTAATATTTTCCCTTTACAACACTCGTTATAGCTTGTAATGATCTATTTGGAAGATTACTAATGAACAATTAATTCTTTCCCTAACTAGATGAGATCACCATAAAAGCAGAGCTAGCATCAATTTGCTTATTATTGTCTCCGTTCTGGGGCCTGGGACAGGGTAAATGACCCAATACACCATTTGAATATTTACTGTGTGATGAGAGATGAGTGGCTGCTTTCAAACCCTGACCCTTGGGCATGTCTCCTTCCCAAATGCCAGCGAGCCTTGGAGGGGGACCTCAGCCTTGTTCAAACAACTGTGTCAAAATATCCTGTGTTGATGGAGGCTGCAGTCAGTCACTTTGAGCTTCCTGATTAATTGGTGAGGGACATGTAGGGCAGACTCTGCAGTGGCTGCAGCGCTCATAAGTGATGCCCCATGTTAGCCACAAGATGAAGTTTCTAAGGACAAAGTTACCAGGGACTGCTTAACTTATCAGAGACACATAAGAAATGGGGAGCAGAAATAAAGAACAGTAAATTTGATTAAAATACTAATCTATTTAGTCACCATTTTTTTTATCAATTGACCATCTAATTAATTAATTAATTAATTAACTACTTAGTTTTGTTTGAACTGTGGCTCCTTCCTGAAAGCATCTGAGGCTGATGCCCATAAACAATACAAATAAAATAACCTTAACATTTATTAAAAATAAGTCAGAGGATACGTTGGCTTTCTCTCAACTCCTGTTCTCAAGAAAATCCAGGCATCCAGGAGAGAGGACAGTGTCCTGGGGATGCTCTAACATGATCTGGATTAAGGAAATTGCAACAGGAATTTAGAGTCATGAACAGATTAAATATAAATGGCAAAGATATGGATGTTTTATCTGAATAAGACTAGGCTGAGGGACCACAGGGAGAGAACGGCCCCAGCCATTCCCGCCTTGACTATTCTAGATTAGCCAGTCCACAGCTAGCCCACTGGCTGACCACAGATGCATGAGTGAGTCCAGCTAAGATCAAGTCACACTCTGCCCAGATCAGAAGAACCACTCATCTGAGACCACCCCAAACTGCAGACCTGGAGAATCATGAGCTAATTAAATGGTTGTTATTTTAAGCCACAAAGTTCTGGAGGTGTTCCTTATGCAGCAAAAGCTAACCAACACTGTTCATTTCACACATCCTAAGATTGTACGCAAATTTTCAACGATTATTCCCAAATAATCTGTCCCATCTTTTTGAGAAATAAATACTTATTTGCTTCAATCATCTGCTTTGCAGGATGGAAAAATCTTTTTAGCTTTCCCTGTCCATTTAAATTTAGTCCTTTGATGAATTTCATGTAGTTCAAACCTGTCTGCCAATATTATGGCTATTGGAAATAATATCCAAAGGAGAAAAATAAAGTGCATGAATTTCTGCTCAGTAGCCTCTATTGCTTCTTTTTAATGACAAAACCAAAAAATCACTCCAGAGGTTAAATTTGATTCCTAAAGCACTGGACAAACAGCTTTAGTGAGTTCTGTTTGTTTAGGCTTTTTTTTTTTTTTGTTCCTGGAGGTGTTAATAAAATAATTGAGTCTGGATTGAAGAACTCTTCTCTTTGTGAGCATAAGTTAGGGGCTAACCAAGCGAATCAACACCCACATATATTCTTTACAAGGTGGTAAATCAAGCAATCCAAACTTCAGCTTATATCCTCTCCCATTTAAGATGGTCTATATGTATAAACAAAACAAACGGGCAGAAACGGGAAAAAAGAGAAAGACAATGCTTAAGAACACAAATGTATATTTTAACTTACAAACACAAACATGCCAAATACTTTATAGAAAGTATGTATTAGAATGACAAACAATTTAAGCTTAAACCCTAAAAGCTTTCCACTCTCTCTGGCTCCCACATGTATATAAAAGGTTTAAATGAACAAGAAAAACATGCTGGGATTAGGATTTGATTCCAAAAAGCTTTTATAGCCATATAGAATGACCAGGAGTTACATTAGCTTCAAAAGACATACCAAACAAAAACTGATTTTTATCAAATAGCATTAATACTTCATGGACCAAAGTTGTTTTCACAAAGTATTTACATAATGAGGAGCTTGCCAAGCTGTGTAAATGTTTATGGCTTTAGGGTTCCCATTTTAGAGCTTTCAAATTCAGTCAAAAGGAAAACCATGTGCTTGTTTATTTGAATTTTAAAAGTTGTCAACCAGATATCAAACTCAACACTTCTGAAACAGGAATGGTGGGCCCAATCCTGACTCAACTATGTTAACACAGTGATTACTACACACACCCTGTCAGGGTGTGGTAGATGCACTGGACAAGTTGTTCCATTTCTTTGTTAATTAACCCAACTGCTTAAAGAAACTTTCTGACCTAAACATTACTTAGAAATTAATTCCTCTTCATCTTTAGTATGAAAATTTCACCAAGATTCTCAAGGCCCCAGACAAAAATTAATAAACTTAACTTTTTTTTCTTTTACAAAATACCAAGTCTTTTCATTTATGTTATGTGACTCTGCCCTTGAAATAACTCAAAAATTCCATCGACTTGAGCTTCTAACTCATTCCAAATATGATTTTGTGAAAGAAGAAATGAAGGGTTTTAATACTCCATTATTCCTGGGGCAATCAGTTATAGAGCAGAAAGGTGAGCCAAGTCAGTCAGAGGAAGTTTCTGGAATACACTGGTAGACTCCTGATTTTTAGCTTTAAAGTTTCTGCTAACGTGCTTTCATTGGTCTCTGTGTGAAGTCACATATTTAGAGACTGTCATGGCAAGCATGAAACTGAACTTTCTTCTCATAACTTTTGTGTCTGTCTGTCTCCTTAAATTTCCCATTTTTCTCAACTGCCTTCTCCTATCCTTATAAAAGTCTTTTCTTTCTGCATGTCGCTTTATTTTCCTCATTCTAACCCTTATGATCCAAAACAGCAGTTCCCAAACTTTGTCACAAGTGAGCAAATGATTGGATAAACATTACCCTGTGACTTTGTCCTGGAACCCTTTTGGATTACACAGTTAAATAGGTTTTTGAAGTGTAGCAAACCACATACCTCTGTTGGAAAGATATATTAGCATATCAAAGGCAGTAATTGTTTAACCCAGTATTTCCCAAACTAAAGAACTGGGTTCTGAGAAGCATACATTCTCTAATACATTATCCTTTTCCTTTTCAAAATATTCTTTTTTCTTGAATAAGGTTTTTTCTTGAGGATTTTCCCTAACAGGGCTCCATGTTCTCTTCTATTCAAAATATAGGAACTAGGGCTTGTGGTATAAAAGCAGAGATGAGGGAAGGAAGTAAAATTAATCTCCTCTTCCAGACTTTAATTATGCCTCTTCTTTTCTACAGCTATGCACGTTAAAGTCCAAGGAGAAGAAAACTGCAGGAAAATATTGACTGAGAATGGTCTATCGGCATGGCTGAGAGCAAAAAGACATGACTTTCATCTCCTAGCTTCTCACGGTTTTGCAGAGAAGAATGAGAAAGGAGCAGAGGAGGCAGAAGTGCTCTGCAGTCTCTATCCAGAAAAGTTTGCAGGGTAGCTACTTCATGTAAGGTCCTTCCTTCCATGCAGGACCTTTGAATCTGCATCTGAATTCTAATCTTCTGACTAACCCCTCATTACCAAAAACAAACAAACAAAAAAGTGTCTGCAAAATTTAAATGGAAAGTCAGCCAGATACACATGGGATCATGCCTTATTTTTTTTCCTCTTAACTAATGAACTCTGGCATCTGTCTTTGTTGTAGTCATCACAAAGTAGCACTGGACTCCATCATTAATTCTTCAATTCTTACCCTCTACTACCTTGGGTTTTTTTATTTACCTTGTGTGCTTCAGATGAGATTTAGGACTAGGCCAAGCCATCCTAGTTACTATCTCTGTTTCTGCCTTTGTGTTATCAAAAAGACCATGGAGAAAGAATAGCCGCCAAAGTAGAAAACTATACCAGTAGAAATGTATTTCGCTTCAGGTAAGAGAAAACCTAACTATAGTGGCTTAAACAAAGATGGGCTAGTTTTCTCATTTAATAATCACTCTGAGTAAAGGGGACTTGCTGCTGCTGGTTCCAACAAGAAGAAAGGAAGAAGGATGGTGCCTCTTTTGCCTTTCCCTTTTATTTGGAAAGCAAAGGATTTTCCAGAGCCTCTGTCTCAGCAGACCTCCTTTTTATCCCATTGTCTGGAGTGGTTCACATGACTGCAAGAGAGGATGGGAAAGTGAGCTTGCACGGATATTGTGGCAACCAATGAAGAGTCATTGCCGTTCCCAAAGATTTTTTTTCTCATGATTGGTATCCAAGTTCGATTACCGACAAAAAAGCTAAAATGCTGAAATACTACATAATTCTATGAATTAAAAGCCTATACAGAGAAGAATTTGAGTATGAGTTGTACATTCCCTTCACACCACAGATGAACTTATCACTTTCTGGAACTGAATTAGAGAAGAACTCTAAGACCATCTGATAAACTGCCATTGATTAGCGACACTACAGATCTACTTAACAATGTATCTATTTCATCTACTTTATAGTATTAGTCATTTGTTGATTCATGTATTCAACAAATTTATTGAAGGCCTACTGTGTGCCAGGCATTTTGATAGGTGCTATGCAGCTTCTCCTCTGGAGCTTGGTTTTAGTGGAAGAGACAAATATAATGTATTTAATTATAATCATGATATATGCTATGGAGGAGAAGTACTAAGTGTGACGAGGCAATTTCAGGAAATTAGCATAATTTGAAGTAAGTTGGGGAAAGTTCCTTGAAGATAAATTTAAACCAGGTTTTCTCAATCTTGGAAATAATAATATTTTGGGTCAGATAATTATGTGTTGTGGAGAACTCTAGAGTGCATTGCAGGATGTTTAGTGGCATCCCTGACCTCTACCAACTAGATGCCGGTAAGAACTACCCTCCCAGATGTGACAACTCAAAATGGCTCTACACATTGACAAATATCCCTTTGGGGGGCAAAAGTGTCCCCAGTTGAGGAGCAATGAATTTAAAAAAAAAAAAAAAAGACTTAAATGACAAATAGGAGACTCAACCACATGAACAGAGAGAGGTCATTATTTGGTGTTCATCTTTCATCCCAACCTCTTCCCTTGGTACATTTTTAAGCCCTCTCCCTTCATTCAAATAGCTTTAAAAATCCACTTCTAAGAAGTCTTTGCTGAATAAATGGAAAATAGGTGGCAAATTCCCTCTAGTTCCCATCCTGAATAAATAAAATCCCATGATGTTTTCCTATGCACTATTTCACAAACTACAGGGTGCTGTGAATCTGGAAGCACAGATAATGTTATTTCACTTTTTCTCAGACTGAAGATCTCCTTGCTGACATTATGCACAAACACCTGTGCTTCTGAACTTTATGGACAGATACCCTGTGTACTAATTGCTATATTTTGACCTCTCCTGTTTTTGCCAGGGTCTGCCCTAGATGCTAGTGCATAAAGATGAATAAGGGAAGCCCTGGGGCTTCCAAGAACACACCGTTCTGCTCACTCAGGTACAATATTGAATGAGTTGTATAGGGAAGCTTTTGCTTTTCAGTCACTTATTTTCTGCTATTTGAACGTCCTTTCAAATGAAAACAGATTTCAGACCCTTGAGAGGCAAGGGTAATGCCTATTTAATTCACAGCGCAGCACCTACAATATGATAGAGAAAATCTCAGCAGATGATTTTGATTGATGATAGTTCTGATATTAAATGATTAATGAAATGATTCTGTACTCACTCAGACAACCTGCAACTGAAGTGGTAATTCCACTAGGTTTGACTCTTTCTAATTATTTGCTGAATAAAGTGAGCCTTGGTTTTCATTTGCTTTAAGCTTTGTTAATAGCTTTCCCAAAGTGAGATTGCCTCCCACCCATAAATTCCTGGCTAGACTTTCAAGCTAATTCCTTATTCTTTCTTCTCTTCCCCCAGATGGAATTTTGCCCTAAAATGATCTCTCCTGTTGGTTATCTGTTGAGGCAAGTCAACTGTCCAGGTCAGGAAAACTGAAGGGAAGGTAATTCGTTCCTTTCTTGCTTTTTTAGAGCAAGACACTTTAAGGAGGTGGGGGGGAGGTTGAGGTTTCTCTTGCTTTCTAAGTGATGTTTTATTTTGGATAGAACCACATATTGATTCATTCATCCAGGCTGCTTGTAAAATAAAACCAGAGGTATAAGGACTGATACGAACATGAATTTCTAGGTCCTTTTCTATAAAAGGAGTCTGATGGTGGTGGCTCATCACTTGTAAATTAATGAACAGAATTGACCTTTTGAAGAAAACAGGGTCAGAATGAAAGGATGGTTAAATCAAGTAGTCGAACAATTGGGAAATTGAACTTTATCCCATGGAGATGAAAGCAATTCACCAGGGGGTTCCCTACAGGAACTAAAATCACTAATACAGTGAGAAGAGGTAAATACAGTAGTACAAAAAAGTCACCCTTTCTCTTTTCCTTGAATCCTTTGGAATCAGTCCAGGATAATGATTGAATAGATCAGCACCAATGCTTCTCAGTCTTCTGAGGAAGAAAAATGTCAGCAGGTCTCCGTACTTTCACATCAATGACATTTGTCCTGAGTGTTCTCTCTCGGTTTATACATTCCTGGCCAATAGCTCATAGGCTGAAATTCTTATTTTCAAATGCCCACAGTCAGTAGTACTTCCTGCATGCCTCAAGCTCCTGGCCATCTCCACAGGGGTTTCTTACTAATTTATTTCTGAGAAATTGTATAAATCACAACACAGAAAATATGGCCAGAAATATGCAAGACTTGATCAGTGTTAAGTGGAAACTATCAAAGATATACCTCTTTCCCAGAAAATGAACAGGTTGCCAAGCATTGCAATATATATTATTAGTTGGACTCAGTCATCAAACCTTCTCTTAAAGTGCAATGCTATGGAGCCTGGGAATGGAATACCATGGACTCATATAGACCAGCCAGGGTTGCAATACGGAAATGGAGAGAAGAAATTCCTGTGAGTTTATAGATGTGTGTGTTAAAACCAGACAGTCCTTTCTCTGGAAATTCTCTCAAATTAAGCAGAAGGTGTGAGGATTTTTTTGGTGGGACAAGGCAACAGAATAAGATTATAGGAGCCTTCCCCCTTAGGGTGCTTCGAAATAGTTTAATATTTTCATATTATGTGAATTCCATCACTGTTAAACTATGCTTGGATTTGTTATCAAGTAAAGGACAATGAACCTTAAAATGAAAGTTTTATTGCTATTACAGTCTCAGGCCTGGTGATATTCAAAATCGTTATTGTACAGAAGACAAAAGGCACTGCTATTGGAACAGACCTTAGCCATTCTCTTGGAGACCTGTGTGCAAAGGCCATGTGCTGTGCCAGACAATAAACTTTTAGTGGTTGTCTGGGGAAGGTCTGGTTAGGGGGCCCTGTGGAAAGACCCAGGTGACTCTCGTGGTGGAAGCTCATGGTAGTGGCTATTTCCTTAAATGATACAAGCATTTCAATATTATAATAACCAACAGAACTGTATTGGGAAAACTTCTGAATATCAGCTTAACTTTCCTGGAGGAAAGTAAATGAAGAAATGAATAAATATTCATAAGAGGATAAATCATTCATGTATCCATTCATTTATTCATTCTTCCAGCCTTATATGAATAATCAGGTTATCCAAAGTCTTCCAGAAATCCGCAGAAACTAAGGGTGACTTTGTTTAGTTGAATCTTTCTCTTTGAATTTTTCTATGTATAAGAGGCAGGTGAAGAACCAAGCAGGTTGGCAGCTGCCTTTTGGCCACATGTCAAAGTAATTGGAGAGTGTAAATGATTCCAGTCAAAGCCATCAATAATTGACAGCTGGGAATTCAGTATATATAGTCCCCAGCCACCTTTCCACAAAGGTGTATAGAAAATGTCTCTATGCTTCTCTTCAGCCATTCAGTTTAGACACCAGCCCACTCTCAAATAGTGCCAAACATTCCAATCATGAAAAACAAATGGTGTGACAATAGCCAGAGAACTTTCAGATCGGAGCATCTCCTTGGTAAACACAGCCTCTAGAAGTTATCGCTAGCTCTCCCAAGGGTTGCCTACTGCAAAAGAGGCTGAAACTAAAAGTTCACCAGGATTTGGAAATGATGGGTTATACTACCTGCGTGACCAAAGTGTAGCTCAAGGGCCCAAGATGACCCTTACATTTTAGTGCTTTGCTTAATTGTGTGTGTGTGTGCACGTACTCGGATGCCCAATAATGGGTGATTTCATTCTAAAGCCTATGGATCCTTAAAAGATATAGTGTCAAATAGTCGTAGAGGTAACCTACATATTTTAGATCTGATTTTTTTGAACTTTCAATTATTCTCCCCAACAAAATTTACATCAATTAAATTTATTCACTTTTTCATTCACCAAGTGCCCACTCTATATCATCCACTCTTCTAGGCTCTGGGGATGTGGAAAGTAACAGGAAAAACAAGGAACCTACAGTCATGTTACCCACATTCCAGGGAATAAACAAACAAATATTTACTTATAATTTCAGGTAATAGCAAGTACTTTAAAGAAAAGCAAAGCAGGGTAAGGGCTAGAGGTGGGTGGGGATGTGTTAGATAGGGTAGTCAGAAAGGCCTTTGTAAAGAGGTGACAGCTGAACAAGGAGCTGAACTATGTGAGAGAGAAACCTGAAAGATTTGGAGGAAGAAAATTCCAGGCAGAGAGAACAAGAGCCTTGAGGTGGGAATGATTTTGGTGTGTTTAAGTGACATCAAATAATCCAGTGTATTCAGAATGGACTGACCGAGGTAGGGGATAAGGCTAAATGTAACACTTGCTAAAGCCCCTCAAGATGAAGTCTTCAGTCAAATTGAGGGGACTTTTCAAACAAGTGCTGCAAGTTCTCCCTAAAAAACTAAATGCTTTCTAAATTAGCTATAGTGGTGGCGATTAGGAATCTGAATTGGAGAATCATTTTCCTCAAAAAAAAAAAAAAAAAAACCCACAAAAAAACAAAAAAACCCAAACCTCTTTATTGTTGTTGATAGCAGCCATGATTTCACATGCTATTCTATAGCGTATATACTCTAATATTTTTTGGGGGGTAGCTGGGTGGCTAGGGAATGGGATGGTGGTGTTAGTGGTGGACATATCCACTCATAAAAGAGAGCAAAAATATGCATTTCTAATGTCTGGCTCTTTGGATTTAGCACACAGGCCCAAGCTTGCTCTTTTCACCCATACTCACTTTTCAATGTCATCCCATTTCATTCCACTGGGACCTAACAAAGTCTCACACTATTAGAATGTAATTTTCACGAGGGCAGGGGTTTGGTCATCAATGCATCCGTGGTGATGTGCAAATAGTTACTGAATGAAAGCAAGCACTCTGCCCGGCTTCATTTGCTTGCTTGTCATTTGGACTTCCTCCCCTGAGCCTCACAGGGCACGATATGACTCTGAGAGGAACACTGCGGGATACTCTGGGTCTCTCAAATGAGCAGTTCTAGTGCGTCAATCATGCCCTCTCATCCTGAACATAATGAGCCACAGACCATTTCTTGGAAAAACCCCAATCTTTCCAGCACTGGTTGGCCACATTAACCTTTAGGTAATTGGCACTAAACTTAGGAACAGTTCAGTGGAGTTCTGGATAATGAAAGAGGTGGCCATAATTGCCCAAATGTTCCTGATGGGGTGAGTCATTGTCGGTAAGCAGAGAGGAACCACCCTTTCCCACCAGAGCTGGGATATTTATAAGCACTTAATGTCAGAAACTAGGAACTAGGCCAGGTGCTTGTGTTACAGAAATCTAACACTTGGTTCTTGCCTACAAGATGTTTAAAATCTAATGAGGAAAAATAGCAATAAGTTACACGAAATTCTAAATGAGTAAAATACAGTTCATTAGCAAACTGCTCTGAATTCTAAAAGTGCCTAACATAATATTAGAAAATAGTAGGTACAAGTATTTGTGGAATTAAATTCAATTGTTTTATTTATCTTGAGATAAACTACTTATTTTTAAATTATATATACACTGATAAAATAATAGACTTCCGATATCAAAACCAAAATGCAGAAAAGAGGAAAAAAAAAAGTAAGGAAGAAAATAAAAAGCTATTCATAATCTCTGAACCCAGAATGACCCCCCTCAACCATGTGGTTTATTCCCAACCAGTTGTCTTTTTTCTTTTCTTACGTAAATGGGATCATGTGGAAAACATAATTTTCTTTCCTTTTTCCCTCTTAAGACCATAGCATGTTTTTAAAAACTCTGTTTTACTGGCTAAATAATATCCAAATAAATTATTGTTTACTAGTTAGACTTTTCTAGCTTATTTGTGACTTTATTATTACATATTCCAACAAAATGTCTATATTTGGATGCTTCACGCTGTATACTGTGCTTTCCTGTGGACTGGTCCCTGGTCACATAGTTGATAAAATATCAGTTCAGGAAAGGAATATAGAAGAGAATGTATTAGAGGCCATCAGTGGCAGAAGCTCAGTGTTTGCTTGTTTGCCCTTGCAAAAAATAAACATTTGGGATTCTGGCTATTTGGCTGGGTTATCTGGTCTCCAGCAGGGCCCCTCACAGGAAATGAACTCAAGGTGGCCTTTCAGTTGACAGCCAGAAGATGGGGTGAATGCTGTTAGCAATTATGTTAGGGCAGAATCTTTAAGAGGTAGTTGCATGGATGGAACCAGTGGAGCCTAGAGAAGGTAATTAAGTGCCAAACCTGGCCTGACATGTACAATGCAGGAGACAGAAGCAAAGAAAATGCACACTGACATGCTTCGAAAGTCTGTCAAATTGTGGATTGCTTCTGCAAAGTTTCAGTTCATCATCAGGGCCCTGTAACTAACAGTTATCTTTTATCAGGGAATAATTATTTAAAATTCCTTGGGATCTGCTTCCTAAGCATTTTGGATGGACTTCTAGCATTGCATTTGGCATTTCATGGTGCATGTTTTTGTTAACTTAAATACAGTAATAGCTGCTTCTTACTGAACACATGGTATGTGCTAGGCACTGAAGCACTGGATATGCATCCATTCATTTAATCCTTCCAAAAAACCTACAAGATATGTCTGCCCTTTTACCATTCCTATATTATGCTTGAAAAGAAATGGAGATGCAGAGAAGTTGTGTCATTTACCCAGAGTCAGCCAGCCAACATGGGTGGAGGCTGGAACTCATACCTATGTTTGACTGACTGCAGAGCACATGCTCTTTACTACTCCATGCCCCTGCCTTTCTCCTTCCTAAGCAATGCTCACAAAGGACACGGCTGTCTTTACATCCTCCATAACTCATTGATTTGAGAATAGAAGGTGATCAATAAATAATGTTGGCTTAAATTGATTTGAAATGTTAGAATCAAGCCATGTTGGAGAGTGTTTTTACAAATATGTTTTTGTTTTCTTTTAATTTTTTTTTTTGTTAAAGTGATAGACAATTATCCCTTCCACATTGCGACTCTTCCTATCATGGTTTCGATATATGGCAGGTCAGCATAAGAAATTAAATGGGAATTTTTTGGAAGTTTTGTGGAGGCCACAGACAACATGCAAAGTTAGCAGATGACACCTAAAGGCCAGAAATGTAAAGATATCTTTAAAAGTTTAGTAACTCACAAATGCATTAAAATGTGTGTACTCTTAATGTATAACATTGCCTGTACAGTATGTATTTTACTATTTAATAACATAAATGAACAGCTATACAATTTTTTTTTCTTAAAATTAAATTTGTAGTAAAACAATTGTGGTTCTATGTATTGGTTTGGGGATGTGAAGTGTGTTTATGGCAATCTCTCATGTGACCTCTTGCAGTGATCTCACAGTGATCGTTGCACCTTGAGTTTCTCATATCTTGTGTCATTTAAAAACAATAAGCACTATTAAAATCATGGGTCCCAATGGTAGGGTTCCTAGTGCTTCAGAAAGTGCTACCAAGAAACAGAGGAAAGGGATGAACTTCAAGGAAAAAGTAGAATTGTTAGATATGCTTCCTTCAGGCAAAATGGCTGCTGCAGTTGGCTGCCATTTTGGTGGTAATGAGTTGACCTTAACGCGTAACAAGAAAAAAGAGAAGGAAATCCAGAAAACCCCTGCTGCAGCTATACCAACTACCAACAAAGCATTTGCATAAACATGAGATCCACATCTCTCTCCTGTAGAAAGTGCAACATTGTTTTGGGTGCAGGATTGTTACAAAAAAAGCATTCCAGTAGACTCCAGCATCACATGAGAAAAGGCTAAGTTGTTATATGATTCCCTAAGGCACAATGAGGGTGACGAGTCTACCTCTATGGATTTTCTGGCCAGCAAAGCCTGGTTTGAAAAATTTTAACGAAGGTTTAGTGTATGGCAACGTAAAAGTAACAGGAGAGACGGCATCTACTGATCAAGAGGCAGGTAAGGAGTTTCCTGACACCCTGAAAAAAATTTTTACATGGATTTTCCAGATCACGGGGGTGCTACGCCCCTACCCCCATGATGTAGAGAGGATAACTGTACATACATAGTTGAAAAATAAAATTGTAATAAAAGACAATTTTAAAAAAGCAACAGTCCTCTCCCAATGCCCTGTATTCCTGCTTTTCTCTCTTCCCCGTTCCACTTTTTCAGAGGCAATCACCAAAATCTATTTTAGCAATTTCTTTTGATCCCCATATTGCCAAATAATCTCTTAGATTGCTATTTCTTGATGTAGCAAATTTTATATTTTCTAATATCCTTTTTGGGAACAAAGATCTAGCTCTCTTATACCATCCTTCTTCTTGTCCCACTTCATGAATATATATTTCTAATTATATATTAGGAATAATTATAGTTTCTAATAAATATTTTATTAATTTGACATTCAGCTTTACATTATAAATACTTTTTAAAAAATTTACTGCAGAGCCAAGTAGTATACTATGAGTGTTTCATCTCTTATATAAATGTTTATTTTTCTGGCAGTTAATAATTGTTTCTCTTTTAAATTTGTTTAGTTCTCTATGTACCTATCCTTAATTTTTCTTTCAAATGCCCCATTATCAGCACTATTCTCCAATAGTCAAATAGACCAATATAATATCATTTCCATTATCTATATCTATATCTATAGATATATATTCCTTCTTTGTTTCTTGGAGAACTTCCTCCCAGAGTCCTCCATTCTATCATTGCAATCTGAATTAGTTCCTCTCTAGACCTGTGGTACAGTTGTCATTTAAGACTTTTCCTTTCCCATCATCTAGATATTGATTTACATTTCTGATTTCCTGTGTTGGATGTTTTGTTTCTTGGATCCTGTGTCTTTGTATTTCATAGTTAACTGACTCATTTGGCTGAAGCAAATCCTCCAGGATCATATTAGGAAGGAATACATGGGAGATAAATATTCTGAGATCTTGAATATCTGGAGATGTCTTTATTCCATGTTCACACTTGAATAAAAGTTTAGCCAGGTATAGAATCCTAGGTGGAAAGTCATTCTCTCTCATAAAAATAAAAACTTTGCTTTTTTGTCTTTCTCTCTCCCAATGATGCTGTTAAAAAGATGAATGTGTTTCTGATTCTAATTACTTTGAGTGTGACTTCATTTTCCCTTTTTGGATGCTTCCTGAACCTTCTTATATCAGTTACAATAATGTTCCTTGTTGTGAATCCTTTATCTATTGATCTTTCATTTACTCTATATAAGCATTTATTGTATCCTTACAGTCTAGAAATTTATTGCCTCAGTTCTTGGAAATTTTTTTTTATTTATTTATAATTTCTTTCCATTCATTTCATCTCTTTATCCCATTCCTAATCACCCAATATTATACCCTCTGTATTGATCTAAATCTCTCTTTTTCCTCCTCTCATCATACAATCCCTTTGTCTTTTTATTCCATATTATCTGAGAGCTTCTTGACATTGTTATCCAGCCTATCTATTAAGTGTTTTCATATCCGTAAGAGGATGTGAAATGTGACTTTCCAGATTGTCTTGGAGTTTCAGGAAAGTCTCCAGGGGCTGAGAATAGGGGGGCCAGGAAAGCCACTGAGGGTATGCTGAAAGATTACAAAACCACAAATGTCACTTGTTTGTTTATATTTTTAATACCATAGCCTGCCAACCGTGCTATTTTGAATCCCCACTCCCCCACCACCTTGAATGAGATTCTGCTTTGTCCCAGGTATTAAAAATAGTTTTAATTTGATAACTCTCTTGACAGATGATTGGGAACACTTTGCCTTTCTGGGGGACCCTTTCAAGATGACTCAGTCCTGCTTCTTTCTACATTTTCCACACTCAGTGAGATGCAGCATGCCCCCCCTGTAGCCCCTGCTCCTTGTTCTACTGTCAGTGGCAATGCCACACAGCCTCCCTCCCCAACTCCCACTTTTTCAGGTGGAGTTAAATAACAATCATTCTGTCCCCCCAAATTTGGGGGCACATATGTCAACATCTTGGAGTGTTTCTCTAAAATTCAACTTGTGCTCTCCTCTTCTTTTCCCCAAGGGGAGATGAGCAATGAAGAACAATTGATTACTCTCTCCAAAGAAACTCTCACTACTGGCTTCCCTCTATGTCCCCTCATCTTTTCTCATATATCTTTAAAGTGGGTGATAATAGGGGATACAAACCCAATTTCACATTCTCTTGCATGGATTAAATAGATTACCTGGGCTCTGTTGATCTCTAAGTTAAGCTAAAACTAAAACAACAGGAAAATCTGTGGCTATCTTATTTTATACCAGCAATTTTATCTTTATTTCCAAGAACTCTTTCTTGTTTCTTCTTTCTAGTTTTCCCACTCTTTATTATACATACCTTCTAATTTAAATGAGAATATAGTTTTTATCATTTTCTTCTGTTTCTTTTATTATCTTTGCTTCATTTAGGTTCCAGTTTTGTTTACTTTTGTTTTCTATTTTTTATCAGAGGCTTTCCTCATATGTTTGGTAGTCCCTGGTTGTCTGTTCTCATTTAAGAGTGAGGTACAAGTATCTAAATGGTGTCTCAGAAAAGAGACAAACTTGTGGTTACATTTGCTTTATTTGACTGGAAGTTGCCTTGTGCTTCAGGATCATAAACCCTGTTTACTTTCTAAATCTTAACGTATTAATCCATTTTAAAGCCACGGTCTGTGTTTTTGTTCAAGCTCTCTCTTTTGGTGTGGGCATGGAAGTCTACAGTAAAATGCATGATCCTTCATTATATAGGGCAGCACACACTTTCAGAAGTGTTTCCTACGATAGCTTTCTAAGTTATGGACAAAATATTTTATATCAAACTGGATGAAATACAATATATAAGCCAAATATATGGCATCTACTTTCCCATTCCATGTACATGGTCATAGTTCTTATTTGAGGAAATTTTGTATAAGTTGCAAAAGTAATCCAAGGGTATTTAAATTGAGATTACTATTACAGTTTATGGTCACTCCTACATTATGATTTTTTTTGAGCATGCGTGTTAGGTCACAGATGGAAAATTCCATCTCTTGGCTAAAAGTGGCACATTTTCTGAGAGGTACACACGTTGTAGATTGTTTCCAAAGATGGCCAAAGCAATCCCTCCCATCCAATGTGCCCTTCTGCAATGTGACCTTCCCATTCCTCCAACGTGAGTCTATTTCCTCATCTTGAATCTGGACTGGCGCTGTGACTCGATTTGACCAACAGAATGTGGAGGAAGTGATGCTGTGTGACTGCCAGGCCTGGGCCTTGAGATATCGTGTGGCATCCATTTTGGCCCTAAGTCCCCATGGAAGTAAATTTACAGTGTTGTGCTGGAGAGAGACCACATGGAGAAGCACTGCATCGCCCCAGCTGGCAGACAGGACCATGGCCCCAGATATCTAAGAGAGGTCCTCTTGGTTCCTCCAGACCCAGTAGAGTGCAGCCACCCCTGCACAAAACAGAGACAAGCTGTATTTGATGAGTCTTGCCTGAATTTCTGATCCATAGAATCATGAGCCATAACATGATTCTTGTTTTAAGCCACTAATTGGGGGTGGTTTGTAAAACAGCAATAAGGAGCTGGGACTAACTCACTTTAGAGGAACTATTTAGAGCAGGGATTCATAATTCCTACAGTGTTTTAGGTATCTGTACTTATGTGCACTTGTCAAGAGATAGGGCCACAGATTTTATATGATTCTTAAAGGAGTCTTCGTCCCCAAGAGACTAAGAACCACTAATTTATAGGTCATTTAAAGTTAAATACAGTGTCAAGACAGGTTTTAGTTCTAGTTCATGAAAAATAATACACACTTATACTATCATAAAAATAAGATTACTGAAATATAAAGTAAAAGATTGGCTCAAAGTCATGGTAAAAACTTTGGTGTATATCCTGAGATAACTTTTGCACATATATGGACCATATAAATATTAAGGGTCCATTTGGGGAAATTAAAATGGTATATGTGTATTTACATATGTGTGTTTGTCTATGTATATATGTATATTTCATATACAAATGAATTTAGTTTGCTCAATAAGAAAATCAGACCTTTGAAATAAGTGTTGCAAAGATTTTACACTAGCCTGTTGTTTGCCTTTTGACTTTTAATGAAAAATTAATTTTGTTTTGTGAACAAATATTTTACTTTATAGCTCCTTCATTTCATGTCACTCTTAGAAAGGTCTTCCATGCTTTAGCTTAAATATTGATATCTTTCAGAACTCTGTGGTATGAACTTTTTTCAAATACAATAATTTATCCCTTTATAGTTTATCCACAGTTTATTTTGCCCAATATTTATCAAATAGTACATCTTTCCGCTTCTCATTTGAATTGCCACCTCTCATACTGAATTTCCGTATGAATTTGGGACCACTACTAGAAGAAATGCTGTGCCATTGATCTTGTTACTGCCATAAAAATAACTTACTTTTTAAATTACTATTGTTTTATAATGCATTTGATCATATGGAGAGGCCAGTTCTCCCTTACAAATTTTTCCTTTAACTATTATCACAGTTTTGTTTTTCCAGATGAACTTAAGAATCATTATATCATCTTGGTATCTATTCTCCAACTGCCGTGCTCCACAGATTCCCCAAACATACATACATTTTGTGTGTGTGTGTGTGTGTGTGTGTGTGTGTGTGTATAATTTTAGAGGGCATCACATTGAATTCATAACTCATTCTGGGGGAGAAGTTACCAACTTACAACATGGAGTCCTTCTACCCAAGAACAAGTTATCTTTGCATTTATTCAGGATAGATAAATGGCTGACAGTACAATTTAAACTTTTTCTTCATTTGGTGTCTGTTAAGTTTATCTCTAGACATTTTAAGATTTTGTTCAATGAAAAAGACAGTTTAAAATATAAATGTTCAGTTACCTCTGGTTTGGAGCAAGCAGATAACAACAAGTCTCTGTCCAAATAAATGTCCAAGGCTTTTCCCGATATGTTTCAGTCATTTTAGTCAAGTTTCTCAAGTCTAAATGTGTCACACACAACTTCTAATGGCACATTTGTTCTGTTTAACTCAGGGATAATTGCACTTGGACAGCCCTGATGCCTTCCAAACTGAGTCTGGGTTTATGGTGCCCATACTGAAAGGTCTGTCAAACCTGGGCAGATTTCCACACATGGGCTAAAATGCTCAGATAAACAGTGCTCCCAATGAGAAACTCAAAACTCCCTTAATGGGTTTATACAGATTATAATTTGAGGAGGGTATAGAGAAAAAACACTTTCAAATATCACTGTTGGATGAATACTCAAAATTTTCCAGGTATAAGCCTCTGCTCTTTAAAGGGATTAAGTGATGAACATTGAGGCTTTACCTAGGATCTTACCATATGCTTCCAGACTGAAGAAAGAAGTAGCTGAATGACTTCAATGAGAAAGAAGCCAAATCATCTCTCTGGTTAAAAAAAAATGCATGTAAATCCTAGTTTTCCGAAAAAGCCCTTTTAGCACTCTTTTGAGAGATGTTTTAACATCAGTAATTCTACCCATAGACTCATATAAAGTGAAGCCAGGATTCTAAATATTACTTTGGTGCTAGAACTAAGACACAAGAATTTAGAAGGATTGAAGCAGATATTTGACACTGAACAATTTAGACACAAAGATATTGAGGGGATGGGGTGTCACAGTATGGGGGAATGGCATAAGGGAAAAGATGCTGGGAATTTTGAGAGGATGATTAATTGAGAATGGAGTCAGAGCAAAAAGGCCCCTCATTTGCCAAAGTTTCGATGGTGTGTTTTGGCTTTGGCAAGCTTCTTTTCTGTAGTCATAATACTGTGGATCAGTTCCAGTGATGATTAGACAGGGATTCAAATCTGAAGCCGGTGTAAGAGCACTAACGCAAAGAAAACAGGATCTTATAATGCAATGGTAAGAGTCTGACATTGTAATATATTACAGTATTTTGAGGGAGAATAATAAAGGTATGAGGAAAAAAGAAAACACCCTAACATTCTTTCAAAAGCATTCTGACAATGTTTATGAAGGCATAGCATTTTCATGGAAAGGAACTGTAATGTTTAGGAGTTGGGGGTGGGTGGGTTGTAGAGACTGAGGCACCTTTTAGAGTCAGTAGCTTTCGCCTTGTTTTTTTGTAGACTGATATATCAAGAAATCCACATGTAACATTCCCATTAGCAAAAAGAGGGGCCCTATTGCTTTGCCTTTTTAGTTACTGATTACAGAGAAAATGTTCACACCATTCCAAAAATAGATTGATTCATAATAAGCCCCTGACCACCCAAAGTTCTGGCCAAATTAAGTTAGGATATCAAGACATCTGTAGTTACTTTCTGCAGTGAATAGTTCCAGGCTATGTCACCTTCTCAAAACAATAATAATACAAAAAAAAAAAAAAAAAGGCACAAGAGCTTATCCTGAAAAAATACATCTGAAATTCACTGTAAACGTTATTTGTAAAACATTATTTTTAAAACTCCTTAACTCCATGAACAATGTGTTCATTTTGTCATCAGATTACTTTCTCATCATGACCCACATCTTTTCAGGTAGTGGTGAAATCTGCTATTGAGGAGAAGGCAATCACAACTGCTATGCGGGCCTGGGATCACACTGAATTGCATTCATAGGCCTTGAAGAAATGTTTCCTAGTCAAGGGCTTGTGTGGTATTTGACAGCTTCTCAATTTTGTTTGGTCAGATGAGTGTGCCTGGGCTGAAGATGGAGAATGGGCAAATACTCAGAACACGTTCAGGAGGATTATGGGTAGTGGAGTTTACGACAGTCCTACGCATAACGCAACAGTTAGGTCCAAAATACTCAGACTCGCTTACCCCTTTTCATCACAGCCACTCCACAAGAGGAAAAATGGATATCTTTCCAGGGGAGGAGATGGATGCCCTTAAGATAATCTCATGAGGATTTAGTTATTAGGGGGAGTTTTCTGTGCTATCGAACTGTACCACAGGAGGGTCATGGGAACTGTGATAGCATGATGAGTAAGAATGAGAGGATCAGAAAAAAACTCATGCCAATTTCCTTATTCCTCATGTCTTTCCACATTTTGGAGGAGAACTTCACCATTAATTTCAACACACTCTCTGTCATAGAAGAATTTCCTTTCATCTCCTACCTAGGTCTGAGAACCCAGATTGGCCCAATATGTTACTGAAAACCATCTTTAATATCATAGTTAATAAGAATTAAATGATAAAACAGGTCCTCTTAAATCAACCTTATAATTAGTAGTCAAACACAGACACGGATTTCAGAAAGATGTAGCATGAGTTCCTATATAGGCTGGTCACTGCAAGAGTTAAAATAAAGGATTGGCAAATGGACACATAGAGAAAAGTACATTAAGGATATCGCCTCAGGCCAACGCTGAAAAGAAAAATCAAAATCTTCCTGAAATTCCCCTCCTTCTTACGGGTCATGAGAGAGTCTTAAGGTGATAATTTTTAAATGTGGGGGCTAGTTACAATTCCACTAAGCCTGGGTACAATTGCTGCATGGTTGTTGGAAATCAGTCTTTCAGGAGGACCAAAGAACTCTGCATTTTCTCCTAGAGAGTCCCTTCTTTAATAAGCACTTGAGCAGATCCCTGTCATCGTTCTAGATAATGGATTGCCTATACATACATTTTCAAGTGTAATGACACACTTGCTTATTAAAGACCTCTCAGCTGAAGGGGCAGAATATTATGAACTGGCCGAGCCATTCATTTTCTTGAATATGTTATTCAGTATTTTATGCTAAACCAGCAATACACCATCCATTTTAGTACAATGATCCTTATGTTCAATAAAATTGAAGTGTCGCATCATAAATCATTATAGTCATTTATTTTACATTAGACACATTAGCCACTATATTCCATAATCTATTACAATAAGGTGGATTTAAATGTACCCCAAGGAACTGCAATAATAACTCGAGAACCAAATATAGCAATTTATGGATAAAATATGCTTAACCTAAACCTGCACTAGCTATCATGATGGCTGTGAACTCAGAATGGAATTATGTGCTGACGGTAACTGAACTCAGCTACACATGAAAAAGAGGAAAGGAATGGCAAACCTTCCTCCAATTTTCTGTTCATTAGTTTAAAATGTACATAATTGATAACTACACAATTGGCTGGTGAGACAGACAATCCTTGTTGGACAAAGCATGCTCAGTTGAAACTTTTCTTTCTAAATAACTCATGCTCAAGATCTCTAGTTACTATTCAGTGGGATGCTTGTTGTTGTCAACTATAGTGATGAACTGGAAAACGTTATAAATTCAGACTAATTCCAAATTTATAAAAATTCAGACAGAGGCTGGGAAGTATGAAGAAAAAGTTTTGCATATCTTATTAATAACATAACAGAGGTGCTGGAAGAATGTTATACCAAGAAACTGTTTAAAATCTTCCTTAAGTTTGTAGAAGGAAACCTTTTACTTATAATTATGATGATAATTATATATTCTTATTAATTAATGAAAATAGTTTCCCCATATGATCTCTTCCAGATAATATTTTATTAGCCTAGTTCTATTTCCTATAGGTATCTAAAAGCAATAAAGTCAAATTCTATAATTCAAATTTGTCATGAATTTTCTCTCTCTCCACTTAGTCATGGATAGTTAGGTCTTGTTTGTAATTTTAGGTAAGCAATTACTATCCATGCTATTTCCACTTCTGGGTATCTCTCTTGGCAATCTCAAGTCTATTGATCATGAAAATGAGACTAGACTTTTTGAATTACTTAATATGAAGTCTTTGCTGTTCAGGATTATTAAAAAGTATGTTCATTGCTGTGCTTAATCTGAGATAGCATGGCCCAGAATTGAAAAAGTAGTAGATATTTCCTCAGGAACTTGGGGGACAGATTAAATTTTGGCCTTGAAAATCACTCACCTGTCCATTTACCTACCCATCTGTACTTCTTTCCCCTCCCTCCCTCCCTTCCTCCTTGCCTCCCTCCTTCTTTCCTTCCATCCTTCCTCCTTAACTCCGTCCCTCTATCCGTCCATCCACACATCCACCCACCCATTCATCCAACCAACTAACCAACCAACCACTCTTCAACCAGTGATTCATCTAATGATATCCAACATCTATTTAATGGCTTCTCTGTGCCTGACAAAAGGTGACATTAACAATACAATGAATAACAAGACAGGTAAACTACCCTTGTCACAAGATATTTTCAAAAATTACATAATTCCTTCTATCTAGGAAAACATATTGTGTTCTTTTACAGCAATTATAATCATCAAATACTTATAGTTGGTTATAATTTTTCCCTATCAGCATTTATAGAATTGTAAATTCATACATAAATCAAATTCTGAGTTCTATTCAGACAGGTGAAAGAGAGAACCTTGTTTGCCTAAGTGACTTAACATGAATTTCTTATTTCCTCTAGTACTCATTCCTTCATCTGTAAAATGAGGGAGTTAACAGGATAGTTTCTAGGGTCCATTCTCAAATTTTATTATTTTGGATCATTTTTAATGTCCCTTATCATAATCTTTCCCATTTACAAAAATGTTTCCAAGATTAAAAAAAAGACAAAAAATAAAGATACAGAAAATCTGTGTCATATTTGTCATACATTGTTAGTCCTCTGCTTTGTCTTCTCTTTTTACCATCTACTCATATTACTAGTACCAAATTTCCTGTGCACCCATTGGAGTGCAGTATAATTTATACTATTGAAAGACTGTCATCATCTGATTACAGTGCTAATACCAAATTTGTTATTTATCACTGTTATACTCCTCTTTCAGCAGCAAATACTGATATATCTGAATTATAAATTATTTCTCCAGGCATGATTTTCCAAATGCAATAAAATTTCATTTTGTGTTCTTAGTTCTTATCCATCTAGATTCTTTGGCTTAAAATATTTAGACACCACTTTGCATCTTTCTAAAACTTTTTATAATTTGACCCTATTACATGTATCGTATTTTTTGCATGTAGGGGGATCACCCAAAATTAAGGCTTTCCTCTAATATACTACATTACCTATTGTGTGGTATGCCAATGATGGAATATATATATATATACACACACACATATATATCAATGATGGAATATATATATATATGCACACACACACACATACATATGTATATAAAATCTCAGATTAACTTGTGGGTTCAACTAGGTGCCACATATAAAAAGATAAAGATAATAAAAAGGTTATAAGATAGTAAAGATAACAGTCATCTATCTCTACAGAATTATTAGACCCAAATTCAGAAATATACAAACATTTCTGAGCATGTTTCTTTAAGTGGAAAAACAATATGGATCAGGGTCCAGTTAGGAAAATGACTGCAATCTAGGTAATCCAATAGAATGAACTTAATACAGCAATTGGTTTCAAGTGTTTTGGAAGAGCTGAAAACTGAATGAGGTGGTGACAGAGACAAACAAGGGCAAGAAGGCACAACCAGTCCTAGGGCTGGAGGGACAAATGGAAGAGATGGTGTTACCAAAGCCTAAGAGCCCTCCACTCTCCTGCCAGTGCATCCCTTTGGTGGAACCAGGTTGGAAGAAGTGGATTGAGAGGTAAGGTAGAGAGGTCAAGCTTCAGGGCCTCTCACCTTTGCAGACCCCTCCCAAGGCCCTGGTCAGGACCTTAGAAAACTTGTTTACATGGTCATATTTTGTATGAAATTTGAAAAAAAATGTAAAGTATTTTAACTCAGATGGTTATGACTGCTATCTTGTTTTACTGTGACTTCTCCTCTATCACATTTCCCCATGAATTAGGTGGCACAGAAAGACCTGGGTATATTTAAGGGCTGAGTAGGGGAAATTGAGTTGGGGATCCATTTAGTCAAGGTCCAGTGGGAAATATATACGGAGTTCACAGTTATTTCTGTGTAGAGTTATTACTAGCTGCCTCGATGTCTGAATGACTTACAGTAATACACAACCAATTCACTTGGCATTCACTTGGAATGTCTTAATATAAAGACACTGAAGACAAACTAGTCGGTCATCTGTAAGTAATTTAAACTACTTTGAATCCTTCCAGCTTTTATATGAAAGCAACTTGATAGAGGTTTTCCCACAATTGGCAATGATTCAAAAATCTTTATAACATTAACAATGAGTTAAAAGCTGAAACTTTTCTAAATTGCCAATAATAAAAAAATTAAATTTCTTCATAGCAGCAATATTTTCAAAGCACCAAAATGTGGAAACAAGCAAAGTGTTCATCAGCAGATGAATGGATAAACAAAATGTGGTATATACATGCAATGGCATATTATTCAGCCATAAAAATGAAAGAAGTTTTGATACATGCAACATCATGGATGAACCTTGAGTACATTCTGTTGAATGAAATAAGCCATACAGAAAAAGACACATATTGTAAGACTCCACTTACATGAAATATATCTAGAATGGACAAATTCATAGAAAGTAGATTAGAGGTTGTCAGGGGCTAGGGGAAAGAAGGAATAGGGAGTTATTCCTTAATGGGTGCAGAGTTTCAGCTTGGGGTGCTGAAAATTTTTGGTAATAGATGGTGGTTATGGTTGTACAACATGGTGAAAGTAATTAATGCCCACTGAATTGTTTACTTAAACCATAGTTTGAATGGCAAATTTTGTGTTACCATAATAATAAAAATGAAAAAAAGCAAATTTTAATCAACATACCAAGGAAAGACAATTATATTTCTATTTTTCTATAGAATATTATTGTTATAGGAAGAGGGTGTCCAGGTGTATGCAGACAATTCTAGGAAAAAAGTACAGTAAAGATATCTCAAGCAGTTACCTCAAAAATATATATTATTTTTCATCTTTTCTACTTTTAATTTGATCTAATTTTTTCATTCCAAGTAAAATTAAAAAATATTAATTTATTTTGATTTCTCTCATACAAATATTCTCTTGTACATAATTTTATACTTAAAATTTTGTGTTACTTTTATTAAAGAATGCCCCCCATATTGTACAAGTTTCAGGCTCTACAAACCTGCTGACATAGGAGCTTAGGAAATATATTTTACAGGGGTCACTTTGTCTGGCTCAGAGTAGGAGAAGGGTGGGGAACGGATCTGAGAGCCCACAGGCAAAGACAAGCACTAAGGACATTGTGGGGCTCACAGATTCCCTGCGAGTGCCAGAGAACCAGGTTTGCAGCCTGCAGAGACAGTGATAATATCCCAAATCACACCCATGGATGGGGAAGCCTCCCAGAGGCTTCTCACTCTGGGCACACGCATCATAGTTTGCACTACCAACGTACTGGCAATGGACTCTAGATAATACCACTGACACAACTGCCATGGCTGCCCCCAGAAACTTCATTCAGCTCTTGCCAAAATGAACCATATATGTGTGCTCTTTGGGGCCACTTGCTCTCAAATCTATGTCTGGTGTATCCACAGCTGACTGAGAATTTTGGTCATTCCTCTGTGCCCTAGATGAAAAGGAGTCTGAGAAAACACGTTTCAGGCTTTTATAGGGTTTTCTCTCCCCATAAGATGTGGACTCCCAAAGAAAGGAAGAATGTTGAAAGATAAAAGCAGCAAAAATATTCTGAATATCCATTATAGTACCACCATCATCATCCCCGTTTTATAGAATGGAAACAGAAATGGAAGCTTAATCAGTGGGGACTGATATGCTGATTTTTCAAGAGAGGACAGAAATCTAGATTTTTTTGTGAAAAGTCCTGACTTATTTATTCAATTTTTAAACTTGAAAAAACCTTTGCAAATATTGCTTAGGCCATAATTGTGCAAGTTTGTCTGCTGCTAGATTATGACCTCAGGCTTCTCTTTGCAATTTCTGCTCCAGAGTGAGCCCTTGCCCACTAAATTACATTGTCATGCCTCTTCTCTTAAATGGGTTGTATTTTATAAACAACTCCTGGGCTTTGTTTTCCCTCTGTACTTCACCAGAACCAGAGTTAGAAACTCTGGGTTTTCAGTCCTGACTTCACTGCTTACTGGCTGAGTGAGTGAGTCCTTTAATTTCTTGAAATCTTACTTCCTCATTTGTAAAATGAAGATTAAATAAAAATCATCCACTTTTCCTTCCTCCCAGGGTTGTTGTGGGAATCAGATGAAATAATGGATGTGAACGTGCTTTGAAAACTATCATGACCTACAGAAAAGTCAGTATATTATTGTTAATGATAACCTTAATTTTCAGAAAGGTAATCAGCCGAAATTCTTTCTCTCCATTTATAGAAAATAACACATTAATATTTCTTCCGTCTCTGATTCTACCCTGTCCTCCTTGGCATTTCAACAATGTTTGCCTCTGATTCAGTAAGTTCATTAACTACTTCCCTTACCACGGCAGGAAACAACCCATCTGCCCCACCTCACTCACATTTTGAATGCGGCATTTATTTTTTTCACATATTCTCTTTTTTTTCTTTTCTTTTCCTTTTTTCTTTTAACCCCCAAACCAAGTACAATATTAATGAGTGTTTGGCTTAACTTGCATTTTTCTTGGAGACCTCCATTCGAATGGGGAGATGGAATTACTTGGGAGGTCAACTGAGAGGCACAGCAGGGGCAGCTGAAGTGTGTGCATCCATATCCACTCACTGTCATTCCTGGCGTTCTTTGAGAGTTTGTTTCATGAATTTGAACTGTTGATGCACCAGATGTACCCTGGGGAAAGCCATTCTTATGGAAAGACAAAATAGACCCATTCCTTTTATATGAAGAATGGAACTCATTTGGCAAGAGTACTCTTTTCCGTATGTCCCCTCTGAAAGTCGTGAAACAGTACAAAGACAGTCTTAATCGTGACTCTGCTCACCTGGTGGAAGCCCCCAGGTGACCAGTATGTACTGACTTGGCAAAATGTGCCAGCAACACGAGGGCTGTCTCTAAGGGCACATCTCAATATACGATGCTGTAGCTTCTGTTAATTAAATAAAAACTATAAATTAACAGGGACAATCTATGACATCAGGAAAAGGCTCAGATCTGCAAAGCTTTTTAAAAAAGAGCTATGGGAGGCCTTTTTTGACCCAAAAGGAAATGAAATTATCTTCCACTGCATACTCAGATTGCACAGATGGTTGGGATTTTATCCACTTCAAAATCTGTATCAGCAAACACTTGAAATAACTCTCCACACCGGGCTGGTCAGAAACTGGTCCTCACTCCCCTTCTCTGTTCTTGCAAGTGGGCCTCCATTCTGTTTTCACAGATACATCACATTCAGCCTCCCTTTGCCTTCCCTCAGGGTGTTTTCTCTGTCTGTTCTCTCTCTCCCTTATACTCTCCCCCAACTTGGAATCTACCCATCCTTCAAGCATGGCACAAGTGTAAGCCCTCCATGAAGCCTTTCTTGATTACCCCACCCCCCACTAACCTTCCCTTTTCCCTCAACTGACCCACAGTTTAGCACTATATGCTCTGCTAAGTGTCAGTGTTATCAAGCTGGACTTTAATATTAGGACCACGGCTTATACTCCTCTAATCTCCAGAGTATCTAGTCCAAGGCAGTGTTGGGCACAGAATAGGAACTCAGTCAAAAATTGATAACATATACATTCTTGGGGTTCTACCACAAGGAATAATTGGCTTTATCTCCAGGCTTCCAGAGGAAAACATTCCAGCAAAACAGATGCCTGGAATAAAATGTTGCCTCAGGAAGTGGTGAGCATCCTGTTTCTGAGGGCATTCAAGCAGAGGCTATACAACCATTGGCACCAAAGGTATAGAATGGACTTAAGCATGAATGGAAAGGAGTAAAGGAGATGGTTGCCCAGACAAGTAAAGTGGTCAGCCCTAAGACATATAGTAGGTAAGTGGTAAAACTAGCACTTAAACCCTGGCACTCCAACTCCCCACCTGCACTCTCTCTAATGGATTCACTGATAATCACACAGCTGAAGACATTCAGGCTGGACATCTTGCAGTCTGTCTGTCACGTTATATTTGAAGAGGTTCAGACCTGATGTGGCCTTCACATTAAATGTCCGAATCCTCTATTTTCACAAAAGCAGAGATTTTTGTTTAGTTCACTGAGGTGGTTCATGTGCTTTCCTCATAGTAGGTACTAAGCAAATACTTGTCTAACGTTAACTGAACAAATGTCTAAAAAATCTGTTAGTCAGATAGGTTGGGCTGTGTTGCAAAAGCAAACAACCCTCAAATCTCAGCCACTTACAAATAAAAGGATTACTTCTCATTCACGTTCAATGCCCACCATGAGTTAGCTGGTGGGGGGGATAGGGGAGTCTGCTCCATGTACTCTCACTCTGAGTCCTGGGGTGATGAAAGAACCACCATCCTGAATGCTGCCAGTCACCAGGGGAAAAAGTTTTGGAGAATTCTGAACTGGCAGTTAAATGCTCAGCCTGGAAGCAACACACATCATTTCACTCAATTCATTGGCTATATTTAATCAAAGACCCCATCCAAACACAGGGAACTAGCAAGGGCAATCCTATCATGCTGTCAAAAGGAAGAGAGTCAGAAATCATGTAGAACAGCATTTGTGAATTCCATGAAGTGTCTTTGTTCTTAGGCCTTATACCTTCTGTTGAAGTTGGTACAGAGATTGGAGAGAAGTAAATAGTATGGAAGAAGCCACTCTACAAAAGGATAGGGAAAAGGATTAAAAAATTAGAGACATTTGTTTTATTTCTTCCTAATTAAGAAGCAATTACCAGATATTAAATAATCATGCTTCACTGTAAAAAGAGGGGGCACACTCCAGGCAGATAAGATAGGGAAAGAAAACAACAAAAACAGGAAAAGCAGGAAGATAATTTTCTACATATCAAACAAGTGTTTTAATTGATTTCATGCAAAATTTGAATCAATAACGAGATATGGCCTCCTCAAAGACTAACTGGATTTTAGGTTACATTAATAGAAACATAGTTTCTAGAATGATGGAGGTGACAGTTCTGCCTAACTCTGCTGGTAGACAAACACCTGGAATATTGCATTAGTTCCCGGTGACAGGTTAATGCATCCAGAAGAATGTGAATGAGGTGGTAAAAGACTCAATACTCTACTATAAGAGAACAAAGACAGACAATTGGGATAGCTGACTTGAAGAAAACAACAGTAATTTTTAATACTTGAAGGTGATGTTGTTGAAAAGGGTTCATATTTGGCCTGTATGCCTGGAGTATGACCAATGGAAAGAACATAAAGAGATAGATTTTTACTTCATATAAGGAAGAATTTCCTAAGAACTTGTCAAAATAAAGAATTGTGATTTTGGGATTTAGTACTTTCCCTGTTAACGAAGATCTTCATACAGTACTTGGAGATGTTATTGAGGGTAATTAAACATGAGTCAGATGGTAATAAGACTAGATGATATCTAAGATTCAATTTCATTGAAAAATTCCATAATTTAAAATTCTGTAATATTTACCTACTCTTGTGCCCACTGCTTATGGTGCTGTTCTGAAAAGCAGCTGCACCTACTGTTGGACACCATAATTTCAGAGAAGGGTTTAGTGGGATATGATATACTAGGGATGGGAAACTTTTTCTGTAAAAGGCCAGATAGGAAATATTTCAGTCTTTGAGGACTTAAAATATTTTCTGTAAAAAGTCTCTCTTACAACTACTCAACTCTGCTGCTGTAGTGCAAAAAAAAGCCATAGACTATAAACATATGTGTGTGACTGAGTTCTGATAAAACTTCATTTACAAAAGCATATGGCTGGCTGTATTTGGTTCATGAACTGTAGTTTGCCAAATCCTGCCAAAGACACCGAGTAGGATTCGGGTTGGAGAAGCTGCTTATCCAAGAAGTCTACACCCTCTGAGAGCCTCATCCTCATTTGAGTGAAAAGGACCCTGGGGCCAAGAAGTTATAGGACCTATTTAACTCTGTCCAAAGACAAGGATACCAATGAGTTCCTGGTTTAGGAAGAAGTAGAGAGAGCTCTGAACAAAGTATAAATATTTATGATGATGGCTTGAAAACACTGAAGAGTATAGTGAAAGGAAATGGGTTTCTAGGAAAAATATTTTTGCTTGACTTTCAAACCTGGCTCATAGCTTCTCTGCAACCAGAGAAGTCATCGAGGCATTCCGGCATTGGCTGAGGGACTTTGAGATTAGCAGCTGGTTTGTAATAGAATCAAGACTATGCCAGGAACCTATGTGGCTATATTATTAATTCTTAACTAACTGGGAAGAATAATTAATTGGTACTATTGATGATTTCTGGACTACAGTAAGACCAGACATAGTTCTCTGGCATTAGTAAAACGTGAAGGAATGTGACTTTCTTAGCATGGGGAGCTCAATGCACCAACCTTAGCAAGCCTGGACAATGAAACTGTGCACACCTATGACTCCCACCAAGGATGAAGCCAAGACAAGCAATTAAAATAGACAAATGGCTTTTGATTTGAAATAAGAAAAATGTTCAACCCACCCTTCTATCAGCATGTTTAGCTGATAATCAGGCATTATTATAATGGTATGCAAATTATGGAAACGGCAGAATTCTTTCCAACCACGTTTTCATTAAAGATTCAGCTTTTTTTCCCCCCAGAATAATAGTAAATGACATGCGAACTTCATATGAACTATAGGTCATGAAAGAATTTAGTATTGGCATTTTTAATCTAAAAAGTCTGGTGCCAGAAAATCAATATGTTTCAGTTGCAGCATTCGAATGCAATTTTCCTCTTGCAACAGGGTTTCTTTCTTTCCTTCTTTCTTCTTCTTCTTAGTCTTTTTTTTTTTAAAAGAGTGAATAATTCCTGGTTTTTCTATGAAACAAGCCGCTGTATTATAGGGTAATGACATCAATAACACATTACATGTAAACAGAAAATGAACAAAAAATCATTCAAGGCCCTTTTGAAACAGGAGTGCTTTTCATCAGCACTATTACAGGTTCCATTCACATTATCGGATTGAACCATCCTGCATAACCGAGGTGCTGACAAGTCCTGATTACCCAATAACTCCTGTATCCCTTTCAGGCAGGTTCACGGAGAGGACAGGAATACCAGGCCTTCCTGGGGGACAGCTGGTCTGCCACAGAGACCAAATCAATGAAACCCAATGCCCTCTCCCTCCCCTCCACCAAAAAGCTGGGTGCTCTGCTTCCTGGTGTGCAACTGGGCCTTTCCCTCTGATGTTCTCAGTTGCTTCAGATAACAACTGTTTATAATACAGTGGAGGAAAGACCAGTGTAAGCCTTCTAAACTGTTTCCTCCAGATACTTACAAGGCTCTGGTTAGGCCTCCTGCCCTGCAAGTTGTGTGGTGTCTTTCGCAAGTAGCAGAATAAATAGAAGAAGTGGGTACCAGACCGGTTGAACCACTCAAATGTTTCAAACAACCAATTGCTTGCCTTTATTCCCCACTCTTGTTATGCTACCAACAGCACCTCTGTAGACCCTTCTCCCTCACTGTTATTTTTAATACCACTGGGTGACATGTTAGTCTTTCTTAGTCTTTCCAACAGGAGCACAAGCTCTTTCTGCTACTCATCAAACAGAACTTCCTCCCTCTCGTGAGGTAGAGAGCATGGTAGACGCTAGCACAGGTATGGCCATAACAAAAGCCAATAGCCAGGCTGGGCTACCTGATGTGGGTGGGGTGGGGTGGGGGGGTGGGTCTGGGTCCTTCCTAAAGGACAAAGCCTCTGGGCAGAGGCCACAATTCCTGTTTTCAAGATAACTTTCCAACCCTTGTGCAGAAATTTCAGCCCACTGCTTGTGGTGCAGCTCTGAAAAGCAGCCAAGCCAACCTAAAACAGCCTTTAAATAAGCAAACTGTGGTTTTGCTGTTCGGGTGTGATGGCACCATATATTTGATGTAAACTTCAGCTTGGGAGATATCATATTTTTAAAACAAATTTCTTGGTTCCAGTTTGGCTCTGGAGCATTGCCTTCTGAGGTATGTGGGCTTCCCTAATTAATGCAGGCTCCAGATTTTCTCTCTCTCTCTTTTTTACTCCTTTAAAACCTTTCCTTTTGCATTTAAAGTCACATTTTGATAAATTTGCAAATGTCAGAGAACAAATAGAGTACTGGGCTCCTTAATGAAATATTTTTAATTAAAATGAGGATCTGAGAGTACAGGCTTCAGCTCATCTTAGTGGGACAGTGGTTGAGAACATGGGCTAGGTTTAAATTCTGGCTTACCACTTAGTGGCTGTGTACCTTGTGAAGTCTCCTAACCTCTGCCTACTTCCATTTCCTAGTTGAAATGCCACCTACATGGTTCCACAGCCTTGAACATGTAAAAGGGTTAGAGCAGTGCCTGGTATAGAATAAGTGCTTGTTAAATGCTAGCTATCATTATTAATATTAATAGCAAAACCAGAAGGAGAAAGCTTGAATTGCTATTGTGTCATGAGAGAGCCTGGTGAGCTATGGATTTCATTCTAAGGGGCATGGGAGTCATTGGAGGATTTAGATGCGGGAGTTAAATGACTGGAATTGCTATTTAAAAGCATCACTTTGGCTGTTGTGTGGAAAATAGTCTGTAAGGGCAAGAGTTGAAGAAGGAAGACTTAAAAGTGGCTATTTGAATAATCGAGGTGGGATGAAACAGTGGATTGGGCTAGGGTGGTGGTGGCAGAGGCAGTAAGCAGTGGTTAGATTCTGATCAACCTTAAAGATAGAGCCCATAGGACTCACTGAAGGATTAGATAATGGGAAAGGCAGAGGAAAAGTGTCAAAGATGATTCCAAGGATGGGCCAACCAACCTGAATTGATCAAGGATGATGATGAAGTTGGAAAGAATGAAGATGAGAGAAAAACTGAACACTGAAGAAATAGATCATACAATGCAACGTAAGAGGGCACTACAGCACTATTCCAGCACCATGGTTATGGCAGATGCATCAAGAGGTAGAGCTTGAGCTGGGCCTAACAATGGATAGGTTTGGGATACTGGGTAGATGGAGGGGATTTAAAGGGCTTTCTAAACAGGAGGAAAAATTGGGGCAAGAATGTGGAGATGAGTGAACATCTAATTCTAGAGGAGACTAACAAAATTGAATAAAGGAACCTTACTAGGAAGCAATCAAATTTAGGCTCTAATAGTCAGGTACAGTAGGGTTTTGGAAGGCCTTGATTATCTGCCAGACTTAATCCTGTCTGGTAATGGGCTGGGAGTCTGGACACTTGGGTTCTGATTTCAGCTATAAGGGCTTTTGTTGACCATATGAGAGGCCACTTCACTGTGTGAATCCCAGGAAACTTGTAAAAATACTTGTCTCTATCAGATATATGTTATGAAAACTCTCAGATCTTAAAAACGACAGCAGGTCATCCAAAATTTAAAGATTAATCATTTCTACCAATATTATCTTGAGCCACTATATTGGGACAGTGGAACCTCATCTTCTATGCATATGAAAAACCTGAATTCAATTCAATGTGTGCTTTCTGTTCTGTAATTAATAAAGCAAAATTATATTTTGCATATGTACACTTCAATATATGCTATACATTTCTGAGTGCATTAATTATATTAACTGTTCAGGGCTGTGATACAAAGCCACAAATACTCTAGTTCATGGGCAATTTAAAGGATATCTATTCTCAAATTTCTCCTTGGATATCAAAATGTAAGCCTTGAGTAAGATGCAAATTTGCACTAAGCAATGGTTCTTGAACCATGGCTGCACATTGGAATTACCTGAGGACATTAAAAAATAGCAATGCCAGGAAAAATCAAGGTTTGGTCAACCAAGATGGCAGCATAAGATGCTCCAGGGTGCTGTTCCCCCACAGAATCTTTGAACAACTAGCAAAAAGTAGTAGAGTCATTTTATTCAAAACTCTGGAAAACAGTTAAAGGGTTGAAGTAACTGGATGAGTGCTGAATCAATAAAATACAACTTTAAAAATGGTTAGGAGAAGCTTTGTGGTACCCTTGCTGGCCCCTCCCCAACACCCTCCTCAACATGCTGTGGATCCTGTGTGTCAGTGCCAATCTACTGAGTGGCAGCCTGAAAAACTAAACCAGGAAACTTGCCCTCCCTGAATTTGCCCTTCAGGCAGAAGCAGCTTGTGGATAGTAAAGCAATGTGAGAAACAAGTCAAAGTGGCCTGGGGCAAAAGATTACCTGCTTTGAATAAAAAAACAGAGTACCCAGGAGGGGGAGAAAGTCTATTTTATGAGGAACATTTAAACAGGGGAATTCCTAAGACCACAAGCCAGCATAGGAAAATACACAGTCTCAAAAAGGATGGAAAGGACCGAGGATTTCACATTCACCTCAGGCCAATCTTGACTGGAGGGCTAAGCTCTGAAGGACAGCACCAGCCAATGCAGAGTCAATTTGCAAAGATGGTGAAAGGCCTTTGGGTTTGTCTGCTTGTTTTAGCTTTTGGTACTCAAAGAAATTTCTGTCATGTCACTAACTGGATACAAACTTAAGGAACAGACAGCTCAGGGAAAAATCCTAGATTTAACACCTTAAAATATTAAAATGTACAGTGTACAACAAAATAATACAAGACAAATAAAGATACAGGAAACACTGGCCCATCAAAGGAACAAGAAAAAATCCAGAAACCATCAATGAAGAAGACAAGCAAAATACTCCTCAAAATGTTCAAGTATATAAAAGAAAACACAGAGAAAGAACTAAAAGATAGCAGGAAACAATGAATGATCAATATGAGAATCTCAATAAAGAGATAAAAATTTTATAAGGGACCCAAACAGAAATACTGGGGTTGAAGACCACAGTAACTGAAATGAAAAATCACCTGGCGGGTTTCAGCAGCAGATTGGAGCTGGCAGAAAAAAAAATCAGTAAACTCAAAGACAAGAAAATTGAAATGATTCAGGCCAAGGAGCTGAAAGATAAAAGAATGAAAAAAAAAAAGTAAACAGAGCCTACAAGACCTGTGGAAAACCAGCAAGCATACCAATATATGCATTTTGGGAATCCCAGAAGGAAAAGAAAGAAAGGGGCAGATAGAAAAGTCTAAGAAATAATGGTAGAAAACTTCCCAGATTTAATGAAAGACATGAATATGCACATTCTAGAAGTCCAACAAATCCCAAGATAAATATGAAGAGAATCACACCCAGACACATAGTAATCAAATTTTGAAATGCCAAGGACAAAGAGAGAGTTCTGAAAGCTGCAAGAAAAAACCAACATTTTATGTACAAAAAAGTCTCAATAAGATTAAGGGCTGATTTCCTATCAGAAACCATGGAAGCAAGAAGGCAATGGGTTGACATACTTTAAGTGTTGGAAAAAAACAATCGCTAGCTAAGAATTTTGTGTCTGACAAGACTGTCATTCCCAGATAAATGCTGAGGGAGTTTGTCACCAGTAGATCTACCCTATAGGCAATGCTAAAGGGAGTTCATCAGACTGAAAGGAATTGACACCAGATAATGGATTTAAGCAGCATAAAGAAATAAAGATGTAAGATAATTAAAAATGCCATTACAATTGTATTGTATTTTTTGGTATGTAACACCACTTTTTACCTCTTACAGATTCTAAAATGCAAGTGCATAAAAAATAATGATAAATCTATGGTTGTTAGACACAATGTATAAAGATAAAGTTTGTAACCAGTAGAACAAAAGGATGTATGTTAGAGGGGCATAGGGACAGTGTGTATATATGCTACTTATGTTAAGTTGGTATCAAATCAAACATGTTTGTTATAAATTTAGGATAATAAATTTTAACCCCATGGTAACTAGAAAGAAAATATGAAAATATATACAGAAAGAAATGACGAGGCACTCAAAATTGTAAAATACAAAAACTGAGATAAATATGGAAGTAGGCATTTAAGGAAGAATTGAAGGATAACAAGGATATAAAAATTAAAATGTCCAAATAGAAAAATGGAAGAAAAAAATCCTGCATTATCAGCAGTTACTTTAAAAGTAAATGGATTATTTCCCCATACTGAGTACTTTTTCCTGACTAGTACAGTTAAGCTAGAAGTCAGTATCCAATAGATAGCCAGACAATCTCCATATGCTTGAAAATTAAGAAAAAGACATTGCTAAATAATCCACCAGTCAAAGAAATAATTATAATGGAACTTCAAAATCTTTGGGATTGAAGAGTAATGCAAGTATAACAACTTTAACTAGCCAGGCACTCAGCAAAGTCAGAAATGTTTTTTAGTAAAGACACACAGTTATTAAAATCTTGCTGAAAATGAGTAAGGAAAAAAAGAAGGAATAAATAACATCAAGAATGAAAAGGGTGACACCACTACAGATGTTCTTGAGATAAAATGATCTTTAGAAGCTACTATGAACAACTTTACACTAATACATTTGAAAATTTAGATGAAATGTGAGAATTCCTAAAAATGAAAACCTGTAACTGACACAGTAAGAAACAGAAATTCTAAGTATCCTTTTAACCCCTAAGGAAAATGAAGAATCTATAATTTAGAAACTATCCCCAAAATAAACTCAATTCACAGATGACATTGCTGATGAATTCTACCAATCATTTAAGGGAGAAATAACCAGCAAGTCTTAAACTATTTCACAAATTAGAGAAAGTGGGAAAGCATCCCAATTCATTTTTTGGATTTATCATTGACACCCATACCTGAAATGACATTATAAGAATGAAAAATAATAGAAAATTCCATCTGTAATCACTCATGAACAGAGGTACAGAATTTCGAAACAAAATATCCTCAAACTAAATCCAGGAGCATAGTAAAAGGATAATTTATCATAACCAAGAAGAGTTTATTCCAGGGTTGTAAGGTTTCTTGAGGATATAAAAGTCAATGAGGGGAGGCGGGGCAAGATGGCAGACTGGTGAGCTGTATGTTTTAGTTACTCCTCCAGGAAAGTAGGTAGAAAGCCAGGAACTGCGTGGACTGGACACCACAGAGCAATCTGTCTTTGGGCATACTTCATACAACACTCATGAAAATGTCGAACTGCTGAGATCAGCGAAATCTGTAAGTTTTTGCGGCCAGGGTACCCGCGCCCCTCCCTGCCAGGCTCAGTCCCGTGGGAGGAGGGGCTGTCAGCTCCGGGAAGGAGAAGGGAGAACTGCAGTGGCAGCCCTTCTCGGAAACTCATTCTACTGATCCAAACTCCAACCATAGATAGATTGAGACCAGACACCAGAGAATCTGTGAGCAGCCAGCCCAGCAGAGAGGAGACAGGCATAGAAAAAAAACAACACGAAAAACTCCAAAATAAAAGCAGAGGATTTTTAGAGTTCTGGTGAACACAGAAAGGGGAAGGGCGGAGCTCAGGCCCTAAGGCACATATGCAAATCCCAAAGAAAAGCCGATCTCTCTGCCCTGTGGACCTTTCCTTAATGGCCCTGGTTGCTTTGTCTCTTAGCATTTCAATAACCCATTAGATCTCTGAGGAGGAGCCTTTTTTTTTTTTTTTTTTTTTAATCCTTTTTTCTTTTTCTAAAACAATTACTCTAAGAAGCCCAATACAGAAAGCTTCAAAGACTTTCAATTTGGGCACGTCAAGTCAAGAGCAGAACTAAGAGAGCTCTGAGACAAAAGGCAATAATTCAGTGGCTGAGAAAATTCACTAAACACCACAACTTCCCAAGAAAACGGGGGTGTCCGCTCACAGCCACCATCCTGGTGGACAGGAAACACTCCTGCCCATCTCCAGCCCCATAGCCCAGAGCTGCCCCAGACAACCCAGTGTGACGGAAGGGCTTCAAATAACAGGCACACACCACAAAAATGGGCGTGGACATTAGCCTTCCCTGCAACCTCAGCTGATTGTCCCAGAGTTGGGAAGGTGGAGCAGTGTGAATTAACAAAGCCCCATTCAGCCATCATTTGAGCAGACTGGGAGCCTCCCTACACAGCCCAGCAGCCCAGAACTGCCCTGAGGGGACGGCACTCACCTGTGACATAGCACAGTCATCCCTCAACAGAGGACCCGGGGTGCACAGCCTGGAAGAGGGGCCCACTTGCAAGTCTCAGGAGCCATACGCCAATACCAAGGACTTGTGGGTCAGTGGCAGAGACAAACTGTGGCAGGACTGAACTGAAGGATTAGACTATTGCAGCAGCTTTAAAACTCTAGGATCACCAGGGAGATTTGATTGTTAGGGCCACCCCCCCTCCCCGACTGTCCAGAAACACGACCCACATACAGGGCAGGCAACACCAACTACACACGCAAGCTTGGTACACCGATTGGGCCCCACAAGACTCACTCCCCCACTCACCAAAAAGGCTAAGCAGGGGAGAACTGGCTTGTGGAGAACAGGTGGCTCGTGGACGCTACCTGCTGGTTAGTTAGAGAAAGTGTACTCCACGAAGCTGTAGATCTGATAAATTAGAGATAAGGACTTCAATAGGTCTACAAACCCTAAAAGAACCCTATCAAGTTCAGCAAATGCCACGAGGCCAAAAACAACAGAAAATTATAAAGCATATGAAAAAACCAGACGATATGGATAACCCAAGCCCAAGCACCCAAATCAAAAGACCAGAAGAGACACAGCACCTAGAGCAGCTACTCAAAGAACTAAAGATGAACAATGAGACCATAGTACGGGATATGAAGGAAATCAAGAAGACTCTAGAAGAGCATAAAGAAGACATTGCAAGACTAAATAAAAAAATGGATGATCTTATGGAAATTAAAGAAACTGTTGACCAAATTAAAAAGATTCTGGACACTCATAGTACAAGACTAGAGGAAGTTGAACAACGAATCAGTGACCTGGAAGATGACAGAATGGAAAATGAAAGCATAAAAGAAAGAATGGGGAAAAAAATTGAAAAAATCGAAATGGACCTCAGGGATATGATAGATAATATGAAACGTCCAAATATAAGACTCATTGGTGTCCCAGAAGGGGAAGAAAAGGGTAAAGGTCTAGGAAGAGTATTCAAAGAAATTGTTGGGGAAAACTTCCCAAATCTTCTAAACAACATAAATACACAAATCATAAATGCTCAGTGAACTCCAAATAGAATAAATCCAAAAAAACCCACTCCAAGACATATACTGATCACACTGTCAAACACAGAAGAGAAGGAGCAAGTTCTGAAAGCAGCAAGAGAAAAGCAATTCACCACATACAAAGGAAACAGCATAAGACTAAGTAGTGACTACTCAGCAGCCACCATGGAGGCGAGAAGACAGTGGCACGATATATTTAAAATTCTGAGTGAGAGGAATTTCCAGCCAAGAATACTTTATCCAGCAAAGCTCTCCTTCAAATTTGAGGGAGAGCTTAAATTTTTCACAGACAAACAAATGCTGAGAGAATTTGCTAACAAGAGACCTGCCCTACTGGAGATAGTAAAGGGAGCCCTACAGACAGAGAAACAAAGACAGGACAGAGAGAGTTGGAGAAAGGTTCAGTACTAAAGAGATTCGGTATGGGTACAATAAAGGATATTAATAGAGAGAGGGGAAAAATATGGCAAACATAAACCAAAGGATAAGATGGCCGATTCAAGAAATGCCTTCACGGTTATAACGTTGAACGTAAATGGATTAAACTCCCCAATTAAAAGATATAGATTCGCATAATGGATCAAAAAAATGAACCATCAATATGTTGCATACAAGAGACTCATCTTAGACACAGGGACACAAAGAAACTGAAAGTGAAAGGATGGAAAAAAATATTTCATGCAAGCTACAGCCAAAAGAAAGCAGGTGTAGCAATATTAATCTCAGATAAAATAGACTTCAAATGCAGGGATGTTTTGAGAGACAAAGAAGGCCACTACATACTAATAAAAGGGGCAATTCAGCAAGAAGAAATAACAATCATAAATGTCTATGCACCCAATCAAGGTGCCACAAAATACATGAGAGAAACACTGGCAAAACTAAAGGAAGCAATTGATGTTTCCACAATAATTGTGGGAGACTTCAACACATCACTCTCTCCTATAGATAGATCAACCCCACAGAAGACCAATAAGGAAATTGAAAACCTAAACAATCTGATAAATGAATTAGATTTAACAGACATATACAGGACATTACATCCCAAATCACCAGGATACACATACTTTTCTAGTGCTCACGGAACTTTCTCCAGAATAGATCATATGCTGGGACATAAAACAAGCCTCAATAAATTTAAAAAGATTGAAATTATTCAAAGCACATTCTCTGACCACAATGGAATACAATTAGAAGTCAATAACCATCAGAGACTTAGAAAATTCACAAATACCTGGAGGTTAAACAACACACTCCTAAACAATCAGTGGGTTAAAGAAGAAATAGCAAGAAAAATTGCTAAATATATAGAGACGAACGAAAATGAGAACACAACATACCAAAACCTATGGGATGCAGCAAAAGCAGTGCTAAGGGGGAAATTTATAGCACTAAACGCATATATTAAAAAGGAAGAAAGAGCCAAAATCAAAGAACTAATGGATCAACTGAAGAAGCTAGAAAATGAACAGCAAACCAATCCTAAACCAAGTAGAAGAAAAGAAATAACAAGGATTAAAGCAGAAATAAATGACATAGAGAACAAAAAAACAATAGAGAGGATAAATATCACCAAAAGTTGGTTCTTTGAGAAGATCAACAAGATTGACAAGCCCCTAGCTAGACTGACAAAATCAAAAAGAGAGAAGACCCATATAAACAAAATAGTGAATGAAAAAGGTGACATAACTGCAGATCCTGAAGAAATTAAAAAAATTATAAGAGGATATTATGAACAACTGTATGGCAATAAACTGGACAATGTAGAAGAAATGGACAATTTCCTGGAAACATATGAACAACCTAGACTGACCAGAGAAGAAATAGAAGAACTCAACCAACCCATCACAAGCAAAGAGATCCAATCAGTCATCAAAAATCTTCCCACAAACAAATGCCCAGGGCCAGATGGCTTCACAGGGGAATTCTACCAAACTTTCCAGAAAGAACTGACACCAATCTTACTCAAACTCTTTCAAAACATTGAAGAAAATGGAACACTACCTAACTCATTTTATGAAGCTAACATCAATCTAATACCAAAACCAGGCAAAGATGCTACAAAAAAGGAAAACTACCGGCCAATCTCCCTAATGAATATAGATGCAAAAATCCTCAACAAAATACTTGCAATTCGAATCCAAAGACACATTAAAAAAATCATACACCATGACCAAGTGGGGTTCATTCCAGGCATGCAAGGATGGTTCAACATAAGAAAATCAGTCAATGTATTACAACACATTAACAAGTCAAAAGGGAAAAATCAATTGATCATCTCAATAGATGCTGAAAAAGCATTTGACAAAATCCAACATCTGTTTTTGATAAAAACACTTCAAAAGGTAGGAATTGAAAGAAACTTCCTCAACATGATAAAGAGCATATATGAAAAACCCACAGCCAGCATAGTACTCAATGGTGAGAGACTGAAAGCCTTCCCTCTAAGATCAGGAACAAGACAAGGATGCCCGCTGTCACCACTGTTATTCAACATTGTGCTGGAAGTGCTAGCCAGGGCAATCCGGCAAGACAAAGAAATAAAAGGCATCCAAATTGGAAAAGAAGAAGTAAAACTGTCATTGTTTGCAGACGATATGATCTTATATCTAGAAAACCCTGAGAAATCGACGATACAGCTTCTAGAGCTAATAAACAAATTTAGCAAAGTAGCGGGATACAAGATTAATGCACATAAGTCAGTAATGTTTCTATATGCTAGAAATGAACAAACTGAAGAGACACTCAAGAAAAAGATACCATTTTCAATAGCAACTAAAAAAATCAAGTACCTAGGAATAAACTTAACCAAAGATGTAAAAGACCTATACAAAGAAAACTACATAACTCTACTAAAAGAAATAGAAGGGGACCTTAAAAGATGGAAAAATATTCCATGTTCATGGACAGGAAGGCTAAATGTCATTAAGATGTCAATTCTACCCAAACTCATCTACAGATTCAATGCAATCCCAATCAAAATTCCAACAACCTACTTTGCAGACTTGGAAAAGCTAGTTATCAAATTTATTTGGAAAGGGAAGATGCCTTGAATTGCTAAAGACACTCTAAAAAAGAAAAACGAAGTGGGAGGACTTACACTCCCTGACTTTGAAGCTTATTATAAAGCCACAGTTGCCAAAACAGCATGGTACTGGCACAAAGATAGACATATAGATCAATGGAATCGAATTGAGAATTCAGAGATAGACCCTCAGATCTATGGCCGACTGATCTTTGATAAGGCCCCCAAAGTCACCGAACTGAGCCATAATGGTCTTTTCAACAAATGGGGCTGGGAGAGTTGGATATCCATATCCAAAAGAATGAAAGAGGACCCCTACCTCACCCCCTACACAAAAATTAACTCAAAATGGACCAAAGATCTCAATATAAAAGAAAATACCATAAAACTCCTAGAAGATAATGTAGGAAAACATCTTCAAGGCCTTGTATTAGGCGGCCACTTCCTAGACTTTACACCCAAAGCACAAGCAACAAAAGAGAAAATAGATAAATGGGAACTCCTCAAGCTTAGAAGTTTCTGCACCTCAAAGGAATTTCTCAAAAAGGTAAAGAGGCAGCCAACTCAATGGGAAAAAATTTTTGGAAACCATGTATCTGACAAAAGACTGATATCTTGCATATACAAAGAAATCCTACAACTCAATGACAATAGTACAGACAGCCCAATTATAAAATGGGCAAAAGATATGAAAAGACAGTTCTCTGAAGAGGAAATACAAATGGCCAAGAAACACATGAAAAAATGTTCAGCTTCACTAGCTATTAGAGAGATGCAAATTAAAACCACAATGAGATACCATCTAACACCGGTTAGAATGGCTGCCATTAAACAAACAGGAAACTACAAATGCTGGAGGGGATGTGGAGAAATTGGAACTCTTATTCACTGTTGGTGGGACTGTATAATGGTTCAGCCACTCTGGAAGTCAGTCTGGCAGTTCCTTAGAAAACTAGATACAGAGCTACCATTCGATCCGGCGATTGCACTTCTCGGTATATACCCGGAAGATCGGAAAGCAGTGACACGAACAGATATCTGCACGCCAATGTTCATAGCAGCATTATTCACAATTGCCAAGAGATGGAAACAACCCAAATGTCCTTCAACAGATGAGTGGATAAATAAAATGTGGTATATACACACGATGGAATACTACGCGTCAGTAAGAAGGAACGATCTCGTGAAACATATGACAACATGGATGAACCTTGAAGACATAATGCTGAGTGAAATAAGCCAGGCACAAAAAGAGAAATATTATATGCTACCACTAATGTGAACCTTGAAAAATGTAAAACAAATGGTTTATAATGTAGAATGTAGGGGAACTAGCAGTAGAGTGTAATTAAGGAAGGGGGAACAATAATCCAAGAAGAAGAGATAAGCTTTTTAACGTTCTGGGGATGCCCAGAAATGACTATGGTCTGTTAATTTCTGATGGATATAGTAGGAACAAGTTCACAGAAAGGTTGCTATATTATGTAACTTTCTTGGGGTAAAGTAGGAACATGTTGGAAGTTAAGCAGTTATCTTAGGTTAGTTGTCTTTTTCTTACTCCCTTGTTATGGTCTCTTTGAAATGTTCTTTTATTGTATGTTTGTTTTCTTTTTAACTTTTTTTTCATACAGTTGATTTAAAAAAGAAGGGAAAGTTAAAAAAAAAAAAAGAAAGAAAGAAAAACAAGGAAAAAAAAATGATGTAGCGCCCCCTTGAGGAGCCTGTGGAGAATGCAGGGGTATTCGCCTACCCCACCTCCATGGTTGCTAACATGACCACAGACATAGGAGACTGGTGGTTTGATGGGTTGAGCCCTCTACTATAAGTTTTACCCTTGGGAAGACGGTTGCTGCAAAGGAGAGGCTAGGCCTCCCTAGATTTGTGCCTAAGAGTCTCCTCCTGAATGCCTCTTTGTTGCTCAGATGTGGCCCTCTCTCTCTGGCTAAGCCAACTTGAAAGGTGAAATCACTGCCCTCCCCCCTACGTGGGATCAGACACCCAGGGGAGTGAATCTCCCTGGCAACGTGGAATATGACTCCCGGGGAGGAATGTAGACCCGGCATCGTGGGACGGAGAACATCTTCTTGACCAAAAGGGGGATGTGAAAGGAAATGAAATAAGCTTCAGTGGCAGAGAGATTCCAAAACGAGCCGAGAGGTCACTCTGGTGGGCACTCTTACGCACACTTTAGACAACCCTTTTTAGGTTCGAAAGAATTGGGGTAGCTGGTGGTGGATACCTGAAACTATCAAACTACAACCCAGAACCCATGAATCTCGAAGACAGATGTATAAAAATGTAGCTTATGAGGGGTGACAATGGGATTGGGAAAGCCATAAGGACCACACTCCACTTTGTCTAGTTTATGGATGGATGAGTAGAAAAATAGGGGAAGGAAACAAACAGACAAAGGTACCCAGTGTTCTTTTTTACTTCAATTGCTCTTTTTCACTCTAATTATTATTCTTGTTATTTTTGTGTGTGTGCTAATGAAGGTGTCAGGGATTGATTTAGGTGATGAATGTACAACTATGTAATGGTACTGTGAACAATCGAAAGTACGATTTGTTTTGTATGACTGCATGGTATGTGAATATATCTCAATAAAATGATTAAAAAAAAAAAAAAAGTCAATGAGACTCCTTGTCACATGCTTGGACAACCAGGAATCTCTTTCAACATGACCAAGAACAACTCCGCAAACAACGTGATTGCTACATATCAAAGCTGCATTCACACCAAATTCACAGCAGACCAGTTGAAAATCCTCACTGACACTTTCAGCCAAAAACCTTACCCAGGTTATGCTACCAAACAAAAACTTGCTTTAGAAATTAACACCGAAGACTCTAGAATCCAGATTTGGTTTCAGAATCAAAGAGCTTGACACTCATTCCAGAGAAGAACAGAACCCGAGCAGGTCTTAGAATCAAGCCAAGTCAACAGGCAAGATCCCCCTGCAGAGATTCAAGATAGAGAAGTCAGATGGTGCTGTACCTCCTACACCTCTTCACAATTACGAACTCTCATCAAGGCACTCAAGAGCAGCCCTTACCCTGGGAGTGAATCCAGAGAATGAGTTGCTAAAGAAATTGGGATTCCAGAGTCAAGAGTCCAAATTCGGTTTCAAAACCAAAGATCTAGATTACATGTTCAGATAAAAAGAGAACCTGATTAGATCTTAGAACAAATACAAGACAAGGGACAAAATCTCTGAGATGAGAGAGTTCAAGGCATAAAAGTAACAAAAATTATCACCAAATTCACTAGCACTGTTTTGTTTCTCTGGAACCAGAATGAGGGGGCACAGAAACTAGTTCAGTGTATCTGATGTCATCATCCTGAGCCCCAAATCTTTCTCACTCTTCCTGGGAAGGCACCCTTCCTCTGAGACTGCAAGTTGAACATTCTGAAAATGGTAAGCAAGACTTCAGGAGGCAGAGACAGGTCCAAGAGGCACTCCACAGTGCTCTCGCTTCTGACCCAGCCTGGATCTAGAGTTCAGCAGAGCTTGAGGACAGTGAAAATAAAATGAATATATATCATTATTTCATAATCATCACAGTAATAATTGATTCAGGCAAAAATAATCAGTATATGTAAAAATCTCAAAGCGAATGTTTTATGAAGAACAAGGTATATATTGTCTCAAAGAATCTACACACAGATTACTTATTAATTACAAATGAACACTGGTAAATTTGCAATGGAGAAACCTGATGGACTCTACCTTAACCAAGTACACAAAATTCACTTTACCAACATAATACAGACCGACTTGCAGTGCCTCCCGAAATGACACATCTAAGAAAGACACAATATCCCTTCTGTGGTATTACTGACAAAAGTGCTCATGCTTAATTTAATCACAAGAAAACACCAGACAAGCAAAATTGAGTGACATTCTACAAAGCAACAGACCTGTACTCTTCAACAATGGATTGAATAATTGCAATAAAGATGGAGAGAATGTATGCTAACTCAAGAAGTCTCCCAAAGAGTTATCTTCTGTATGTAGCTTGTGCGACCATTTATATGGGGAAAGGACACAAATTCAGAGACCTGCTTATGTCTAAAATTTCTGTTCAAAGATGCTCAAGAAACAGATAACACTAGTTATCTCTTGGGAAGAGAAAGAGAGAATTGAAGTGGGACATAGAATGGTTATTTACTATATATATATATATATACACATACATACATACATACATACATATATGTATTTTTTTTTTATTTGTAGTACTAAATAGTCAACTCAATTTTCATTTTAACCACTTTCAAGTACATAATTCATTGGCATTAATTCTATTTGCAATATTGTGCTATCATCATTAACATCCATTACCTCAACTTTTTCATCACCTCAAACAGAAACTCTGCACCCATGAAGCAATAACTCCCCCTTCCCCACTCTCTCCACTCCCCTCTGCCTTTTTGCTGCCATGGCTGCTGGTAACATGTAATCTATTATCTGTTTCTATGATGCTTGCTTATTATAGGTATTTCATATAAATGAGATCATAGAATGATACAAAAAGAAAATGTATTAAACTCTGCAGTCAAAAGGCAGAGATTGGCAGAATGGAAAAAAAGTATTACCCAACTATATGCTGTATTCAAGACTAAACTTAAATTCAAAGTAGGTTGAAAGTGAAAGGTTGAAAAAATATATACCATGCCAATAGACCCAAAAGGGAGCTGGAGTAGCTATAATAATACCAAATAAAACATACCTTAAGTCAAGAAGTGCTATGAAAGACAATGACAGTCACTATACACTGATAAATTAGGTCAATTCAACATTAGACATAAAAATTGAAAATATATATGCACCCAATGGCAGAACCCCAACATACATGAAGGAAATATTGACAGATTTGAAGGGAGTAATACAGGGTTTTACATTAATAGTAAGGGACTCCAATAAACCACTTTCAATAATAGAGAGAAGATCAATAAGGAAATAGAAGACGAATCACACTATAGCCAATTAGACCTAAGAGACATATATAGAACACATCAACCAACAGAAAACATATTCTTCCCAAGTGTACATGGATCATTCTTCAGGATAGACCATATGTTAGGTTACAAAACAAATCTCTATACATTCAAAAATATTGAAATTATATAATGTATCTTCTCTGATCACAATGGAATGAAGTTGCAAATCAGCAACAGAAGGAGAGAAGGAAAATTCACAAATATGTGGAAATTAAACAATGCACTCTTTTTATTTTGGCTTAAACAAGAAATTGTCTTATAGTTTCAAAGGCTAGAATTCAACATCAAGGAACTGGTAAGACTTTCTGCAAAGTCTGTACTGTTTTAGTGCTGGCTTGCCACAATCCTCGGGGCTCCTGGGTTTGCATCTCTGTCTCTGTCACATGGTGATCTCTCCCTCTTTGTCTGCTCTTCTGGTTTCTACTGATTTCTGGCTTCTGGCTGCCCTGTGTGGCCTATTCTGACTGTATCCAAATTTCTCATGCTTATAAAAGACTCCAGTAATAGAGAGTAAGGACCACCATGATTCAATTGGGCCACACCTAAACAGGATGTTCTAAGAGTCTACAACGAAGCCATAACTTAACTGATAATATATTTTCAAAGGGTCCTATTTACCAATGAGTTCACACCTACAAAAATGTGGACTGAGATAAAGAACATGCCTTTGTAGGGGTACATTTTATATATAGTCTACCACACATGCTTAGATGGTAAAAGTATAAAGGAAAGCAAGGAAATAAAACCATGCAAGTCAGAATGGTTATCTTTTTTGGGAGAAGAGAAAGAGTGCATCAATTAGGAGGGTGGTTTCTTTGGGTACTGATAATGCTCATTTCTTGATTTGGGTGGTTAATTACACTGGCAATTACAATTACATTTGTGAGAAATCATTAAGCCGTACTTTTTTTTTTTTTTTTTTACAACTCTCAGCTTTCTTTTATTTAGTAATGTTTAATTTTATTTTAAAAGCTCTGATAATTTCAAACACTCTATATCTTCCAATTCTACCCTCCTCTCCCAGCATTTTTTAAATATTTTACCTTAGATGTATTTTTCCTCATATACTACCTTAATATTAACGCCTTGTATTAGTGGTGATGTACGTTTGTTTAGTTCATGGAAGAACATTCTTATAATTGTACTGTTAAACCCATTCCATCATCCACAACAGGGTTCACTGTGTTAAACCGTCCCATATTTTATCTTCTCACTTTCATTCTAGTAACATATATGACCCAAAACTTCCCCTTTCAGCCACATTCACATACATATCTCAGTGCTGTTAATTACACTCACATTAATCTCCAACCATGACCATCATCCATTCCCAAATCTTTACATCAACCTAAGTAGATATTCTGTACAAATTAAGCATCAGCTCTTCATTCTGTAGTTTCCCATGGTAACCTATATTCCACATTCCAATGCTATGAGTTTCCTTATGAATATTACTTCATATCAGTGAGATCATACAATATCTGTTCTTTTGGGTCTGGCTTATTTCATTCAACACAATGTCCTCAAGGTTCATATATGTTGTTGCATGCATCAGGACTTCATTGCTTTTTATAGCTGAATAATATTCCATCATATGTATATATCACATTTGTTTATTCATCAGTTGATGGACAATTGGGTTGCTTCCATGTTTTGACGATTGTGAACAATGCCACTATGAACATCGGTGTGCAAATATCTGTTTAAGTCCCTGCTCTCAATTCTTTTGGTTATATGTGTAGTAGCAGGATTGCCAGATCACATGGTTATTTTATACTTAGCTTCCTGAGGAACTCACTCACAACTGTCTACTTCAGTGGCTGCACCATTTTACATTCCCAATAGCAATGAATGAGTGTTCCTATTTCTCCACATTCTCTTGTAATATTCTATTTTTTAATAGTAGCCATTCTAGTAGGTGTGAAATGATATCTCATTGTGGTTTTGATTGACATTTCCCTAATAGCTAGTGAGGCTGATTATCTTTTCATGTGCTTTTTTAGCCACTTGTATATCTTCTTTGGAGAAATGTCTATTCAAGTCTTTTGCTCATTTTTAAATTCAGTTGTTTGTCCTTTTATTGTTGAGTTGCAAGATTTCTTTATGTATACTGGATATTGAATCCTTATCGGATATGTCGCTTCCAAATATTTTCTCACACTGAGTAGGTTGTCTTTTCACTCTCATGACAAACTCTTTTAATGCACAAAAGTTTTTAATTTTGAGGAGGCCCCATTTATCTATTTTTTCTTTCATTGCTTGTGCTTTGGTTGTAAAGTATTAGAAACCATACCAACCACAAGATCTTGAAGGTGCTTTCTTAAATTTTCTTCTAGGACTTTTATGGTCCTGGCTTTTATATTTAGGTCTTTGATCTATTTTGAGTTAGTTTTTGTATGAGTTGTGAAATAGGGGTCCTCTTTCATTCTCTTGCATATGGATATCCTGTTCTCCCAGCACCATTTGTTGAAGAGATTATTCTGTCCTAGTTGAGTGGACCTGGCAGCCTTGTCGAATATCAATTGACCATAGATGTGAGGGTCTATTTCTGAACTCTCAAGGCCATTCCATTGGTCAATATATCTATCTTTATGCAATTACTATGCTGTTTTGACCACCAAGGCCTTGTAATATGCTTTAAAGTCAAGAATTTGAGTACTCCACTTTTGTTCTTCTTTTTCAATATGTTTATGGCTATTCTGGGCCCCCTTTCCCATCCAAATAAATTTGATAATTGACTTTTCCATTTCTGCAAAATAGGTTGTTGGAATTTTGATTGGGATTGTGTTGAATCTGTAAGTCAATTTGGGTATAATTGATATCTTAATGACCTTCAGTCTTCATTCTGTGAACATGGAATTTCCTTCCTTTCATTTAGGTCTTCTTTGATTTCTTTTAGCGATGTTTTGTAGTTTTATGTGTACAACTCCTTTACCTCCTTGGTCAAATTTATTCCTAGATATTTAATTCTTTTAGTTGCTATTGTAAATGGATTTTTGCTTCTCAATTTCCTCCTCATATTGCTCATTACTAGCATATGGAAACACAACTGATTTTTGCACATTGCTGAACTCACTTATTAGCTCTAGTGGCATGGCTATAGATTTTTTGGACTTTCCATATATATGATCATGTTAAATTTTCATTATTTGCAGATGACTACTTTCTTTCTAATTTGGATGCCGTTTATTTCTTTTTCTTGCTTACTTTCTCTGGCAAGAACTTCTAGCACAATGTTGAATAACAGTGGTGACAGTGGGCATCCTTGTCTTGTTCCAGATCTTAGAGGGAAAGTTTTCAGTCTTTCACCATTGAGTAGGATATTAGCTGTGGGTTTTTCATTTATGCCCTTTATAATGTTGAAGAAGTTTCCATATATTCCTATTTTCTAAGTGTTTTTATCAAGAAAGGATGCTAGATTTTGTCAAATGCCTTTTCTCCATCAATTGAAATGATCATGTGGTTTTTCCCTTTCAACTTGTAAATGTGGTGTATTACATTAATTGATTTTGTTGTGTTGAACCACCCTTGCATACCTCAGATAAAACCCACCTGATCATGGTGTATAATTCTTTTAACATACTTTTGGATTTGATTTCTAAGAATTTTATTGAGGACTTTTTCATCTACATTCATTAGAGAAATTGGTCTGTAATTTTCTTTTCTTGTAGTATTTTTATCCAGCTTTGGTATTAGGATGATGTTGACCTCACAGAATCAGTTAGGTAGCCTTCCCTCCAGTTCGATTTTTGGAAGAGTTTCAGGAAGACTGATGTTAATTCTGCCTGGAATTACTGGTAGAATTCACTTATGAAACCATCTGGCTCTGGGATTTTCTTTGTTGGGAGGTTTTTGATGACTGATTCAATCTCTTTACTTTTAATTGGTCTGTTGAGGTCTTCTATTTCTTCTTGAGTAAGTGTAGGTTGTTCATGTGTTTCTATGAATTTCTCCATTTCATCTAAGTTGTCTAATTTGTTAGCATACAGTTGTTCATAGTACCCTCCTATGACCCCTTTTATTTTTGTGGGGGTCAGTAGTAATGTCCCCTATCTCTTTCTGATTTTATTTGTTTGCATCTTTTCTCTTTTTTTCTTCATCAGTCTAGCTAATTGTTTGACAATTTTCTTGATCTTCTCAAAGAACCAACTTTTGTTTTTGTTAATTCTATTGTTTTCTTATTCTCAATTTCATTTATTTCTGCTGTAATCTTTATTATTTCTTTCTTTCTGCTTGCTCTGGGATTAGTTTGCTGTTCTTTTTCTAGTTCCTCAGGTATGCAGTTAGGTCTTTGTTTTTAGGTCTTTCTTCTTTCTTGATGTAAGAATTTAAGGATATTGATTTCCCTTACAGTACTTCTATGCTGGTTTGTATATATTATTTCCCCCAGAAAAAGCCATATTCTTTAATGCAATCTTGTGGGGGCAGATTGATTAGTTTTTTTGATTAAGGTGTGACCTCTTGATTGAATATTTCCATGGAGATTTGAGTCTACCCATTCAGGGTAGGTCTTGATTAGTTTACTGGAGTCCTTTAAAGGGAGCTCACACAGAGAGCAGAGAGACAAAAATGCCCTGGGATATGCTAAGCCAGGAGACCCAGACACTTGTTTACGCTTTGAGATGCTAGCCAAGAGTTTGCTCCAGAGAAGCTAAGAGAGGACAAAATGCCCCAAGAGCAGCTGAAAGAGATTTTTGGAGAGATGCTTGGAGTTGCAAACAGAAGGATACTTGGAGATACTAAGCTAAGGATTCACAGGAGCTGACAAAATTGCTGAAGCACAACCCAGGATGAGCAGACACCAGCCATGTGCCTTTCCAGCTGACAGAGGTGTTCTGGATGCCACTGACCATTCTTCAGTGAAGGCATCATCTTGTTGATGCCTTAGTTTGGACACTTTTATGGCCATAGAACTGTAAATTTGTAGCCAAATAAACTTCCCTTATAAAAGCCAGTCCATTTCTGGTATTTTGCATAATGGCAGCATTAGCAGACTGGAACAACTGCCTTCACTACATCCCCAAAGCATTGATACATTGTGTTTTCATTTTCATTTGTCTTGAGATATTTACCGATTTTCCTTGCAATTGATTGTTTAAAAGTGTGTTGTATAATTTCCATATATTTGTAGATTCTCTAATTCTCTGCCTGTTATTGATTTCCAGCTTCATTCCATTATGGTCAGAGACAATGCTTTGTATCACTTCAATCTTCTAAAATTTATTCAGACTTGTTTTGTGACCCAACATGTGGTCTATCCTGGAGAATGATCCATGGGCACTTGAGAAGAATGTATGTCCTTCTGTTTGGGAGTGCAATGTTTGTCCTTCTGTTTGGGAGTGCAATGTTTTGTATATGTCTGTTAGGTCTACTTAATTTATCATATTATTCATGTTCTATGTTTCTTTATTGATCCACTGTCTGGATGTTCTATCTATTGATGAGAGTTGTGTATTGAAATCTCCAACTATTATTGTAGAGATGTATATTTTTCCCTTCACTTTTGCCTTGTGTATTTTGGGATACCCCGGTTAGGTGCATAAACGTTAACGATTATTAGTTCTTCTTGGTAGACTGCCCCTTTTATTGATATATAGTGCCCTTTTTTTCTTATGAGTTTTGCATTTAAAGTCTATTTTTACCAAATATTAGTGTGGTTACCCCAGCTCTGTTTTGGTTACTATTTGTGTGGAATATCTTTTTCCAAACTTTCTCTTTCAACTTATTTGTGTCTTTTGGTCTAAGGCAAGTTTCTTGTAAGCAGCATATAGTTGGATCATATTTGTTTAAATCTATTCTATCAATCTGTGCCTTTTGGTTGGGGAGTTTAATCTGTTAATATTTAATCCTATTACCATAAAGGTATTATTTACTTCAGCATTTTATCTTTTGGTTTTTATACATCATATCTTTTGTGTGTGTGTCTGTGTGTCTTTTTACTCTTTTAGTTACCATTACTGATAATTTTTATTTCTTCACACTATTCCAAGCCATTCTTTCCTGTCTTTTCCTTTCAGCCTGCAGAACTCCCTTTAGTATTTCTTATAGGGCAGGTCTCTTGTTGATGAACTCTCTTAGTTTCTATTTATCTGTGAATATTTTAAACTCTCCATCAATTTTGAAGGACAATTTTTCTGGATAAATAAGTTTTGGCTGGGGTTTTTTTTTTTTTTTTTTTTTTTCTTTCATTACCTTATATATATCACACCACTGCTTACTCCTTTCCATTGTTTTTGATGAGAAATCAGCACTTAGTTTTAATGCAAATGCCTTGTATATGACAAGTTGCTTTTCTTTTGCTGCTTTCACAATTCTCTCTTTAACTTTGACATTTGACATTCTGATCAGTATGTGTAGGGTCTATTAGGGTTTATTCTGTTTGGAGTATGTTGTGCTTCTTGGACATGTATATTTATGTCTTTCTTAAGAGTTGGGAAATTTACAGCCATTATTTCCTTAAATATTCTTTCTGTTCCCTTTTCCTTCTCTTATCCTTCTGGGATAACCATGACATGTATACTCGTGTACTTTGTGCTGTCATTTAAATCCCTGAGACTCTGCTCAATTTTTTTCTCATTCTTTTCTCTATCTGTTCTTCTGTCTGTAAGATTTTGATTGTTCTGCCTTCTAGTTCACTGATTCTTTCTTCTGCCTGTTCAAATCTCCTGTTCTATGGCTCTACTATATTTTTAATCTTGTCTATTTTGTCTTTCATCTCCATAATTTTTGCTATGTTTCTTCATATACTTTCAAATTCTTCTTTATTCTCACACAATGCCTCCTTAATATCTTTTATTGCTTTAGCCATATTTTCATTCCCTTCCTTGAATTGATTTAGGAGATTTGTTTGAACATCTTTGATTAGTTGTTCCAAATTCTATGTCTCACCTGAAGTTTTAATTTGATCCCCTGACTGTAACATATCTTCCTGATTCTTAATATGGCTTGTAATTTTTTGCTGATATCTTGGCATCTGATTATCTTGATGTGTTTACTCTGAAGAACAGTTTCTCTCTCTTGCCTGTGGTTATATTATTGATTGACTTTGTGTTAAAGCTCTTCTTTGACTTTAGAAATATGACTTTAGAATAGCCCATATTTAACTAATCAGATTTTTAACCTCTTCATCTGATTTTTGCCCTGTATATGCAGTAAAAATTTTAAGACTGCACTTTTTGTGCGATTGTTTCACCTCCAGGAGAAAGTTCCTTTCCTCTGTTCCTTCTCCAGGATCTTGTTCTGATCTGTGGTTGTTATTATTATTATATTTTTTTGCCACTATAGTTTTTACTCTCCTTCCATTGTATCTAGCTTATTTTGCCTGAAGGGCAAATTCTGGGAGGCAGGTCACCCTGGAGAGGACTTTCCCATGGCAGTATTTTCCACCAAAACAGGGTCAGGGACCCATGAAGGGGGCACAGTCTAGATCCAAAGTGCTCTGGGAAGGGGATAAAGAAGGACACCAAAACCTCTTTGATGGTCCCTCCAAGTCTGTGCTTTCCTGGCTTGCCCAGCAAATACAGCCCCCCCTACAGCTAATTGTTCCCCTTAGCCCTGAGGAAGTGCTGTGTCTTTAAAACTGCAGTGCCTATGCCCCTGCCGGGGATGGGATTGGAAACAATGGTTGCTACTCTCTTTGTGTGGGTTGGATTTAATTAGTAACTCAGAGGCAGGACCCAGAAATCAAAATTTGCTGATCAAAAACTGTGATCAGTGATCAGCCATGCCCACCTCTGTTATTGGGGAAGAGGATGTTTATGTCCCTTTCTGCCACCTGGGAGGTAGCCAGGGACTGATCACAAGACAGTCCACTGTAGAGTGTGGGGAATGGATGCCAACAGCTGCTATGTGGAGAAAGAAACTCACTCTTCTTTACTGTAGTTTATCAGATTCTTCCTCCCACTCTTCCTTGGATGCTGTACAGTGTTCTTCTGTTGTCTGGAACCCCAGACCAGTTGTTTCAGTCAGTTCCTGCCTGTTTAATAGCCGTTTTGCTGGAGGGACTAAGTCCTGCAGCTTTCTACTCTGCAATCTTCCCCAAAAGTCTGTCCAAGAATGTACTGTTAAACAACCAATGTGTCAAATAAATCACAACAGAAATTAGGAAAGTGAATGAAAATGAAAACAAAACATACCAAAACTTATGGGATGCAGGAAAGGCAGTGCCGAGAGAGAAATTCACAGCTCTAAATGCTTACATTAAAAAAGAAGAAAGATTTCAAATCAGAGACCTAACCTCAAAACTGGAAGAACTAGAAAAAGAAGAGCAAACTAAACAAATAGTGAGCAAAAGGAGGGAAAAAAACAAAGATTCAAGTGGAGATAAATGAAATAGATTATTAAAAAAATAATAGAATCAACAAAACCAAAAGTTGGTTCTTCGATAAGAAAAATAAAATAGACAATTTTAGCTAGAATTTGACAAAGAAAAAAAGAGAGAAGATGCAATTAACTAAAGTCAGAAATGAAACAGGGCACATTATTAGTGACTCCACAGAAATAAGGATTTCAGGATACTAGGGACAACTATATACATCAACAAATTAGATAATTCATGTGAAATGGACAAAATACCAGAAACAGACAAACTATCTCCATGGACTCAAAAAAAAAAAAAAAAAAAGAATATCTCAACAGACTAATAACAAGTAAAGAGTTTCATTAGTAATTGAATCCTGCCAAAAAAGAAAGCCCAGGACCAGATGGTTTTCTTTGTGAATTTTACTAAACACTCCAAGAACATACCTCAATCCTGCTAAACTCTTCAAAAAAAAAAAAAAAAAAATTTGAAGAGGCAGCAACACTTCCTAACTCATTCTATAAGTCCAATGTCACACTAATACCAAAGACAGATAAAGGTACTACAAGAAAAGAAAATTACAGACCAATTTCTCAGATGTATGTAGATGAAAAATCCTCAACGAAATACTAGCAAACTGAATCCAGCAGAACATTAAAAGAATTATATAACATTATCAAATGGGATTTATCTCAGGTATACCGTGGTGGTTCAGCATAAGAAAATCAATTAATGGAACAAAGGAAAAAAATAAATGACAATCTCAATTTACACAGAGGCATTTGACAAACTTCACCACCATTTCTTGATAAAAATACTTAGGAAACCAGGAATAGAAAGAAACATCCTCAAAATGATAAGGGGCACATAAGAAAAACCCACAGCTATCGTCATACTCAATGGTGAAAGACTGAAAGCTTTCCCTCTGAGATCAGAAAAGATACAAAGATGCCCACTGTCACCACAATTTTTCAACATTGTACTGGAAGATCCAGCTAGAGTAATTAGGTAGGAAAAAGAAATAAAAGACATCCAAATTGGAAAGGAAGAAGTATAACTTGTTCTTTTTCCAGATGACATGATCTTATTTATGGAAAATTCTGAAAAATCCAGAACAAAGATCCTAGAGCTAAAAAATGAATTCAGCAAACTGGTGGGATATAAAACGAACACCCAAAACCTGCAGTGTTTTATATACACAAGCAATGAAAAATTGGAAGAGAAATCAAGAAAAATTTCCATTCATAATAGTAATGAAAAAAATCAAATAACTATAAACAAATCTAACCAAAGAGGTAAAGGACTTATACATAGAAAACTACAAAACATCATTCAAAGAAAGCAAAGAAGATGTAAATAATGGAAGGACAGTCCATGTTCATAGATTTGAAGACTAAATATTATGATGCCAATTATATGCAAAGCAACGTCTCAATTCAATGCAGTCCCAGTGAAAATTCTAGCAGCCCTCTCTGCAGAAGAGTAAAAGCCAATCATTCAATTTATTTGGGAGGGTAAGAGATCCTCAAATAGCCTAAACTATCTTGAAAAAGAACAAGGTTAGAAAATTCACATTTGCTGGTTTTAATAATTATTAACTTAGTTAAAGGTGTATGGTACTGGAACAAGGACAGACATATAGACCAATGCAATTGAGTTGAGAGTTCAGAAATAAACCTTCATTTCTAGACCAATTTACTTTCAACAAGGGTGCCAAATCCCCTCAATAGGGGAAAGAGTAGTCTCTTTAGACAATGATGTTGGGTGTACTACTACCTAACACCATATACATAAATTAATTCCAAATGGATCAAAGGCCTAAATATAAGAACTAAACTTATAAAACTCCTAGAAGAAAACATAGGGCAGCATCTTCAGGACCTTGTGTAAGGCAATTGTTTTTTCAGACTTTATATTGATAGCACAGCAACAAAAGACAAAATAGATAAATTGGGCTTCATAAAAATTAAAAACTCTTGTGCATCAAAGGATTTCATTTTGAATGTAAAAAGATAACCTACATAATGGGAGAAAATATTTGGAAACCATATATCCAATAAGTGTTTAATATGCAGAATAGATAAGGAAATTGTACAATTCAATGACAAAAGACAAAAAACCTGATTAAAAAATGGACACAAACTTGAATAGATATTTCTCCAAAGAGAAAATGGCCAAAAACATGTGAAAAGGTGCTCAACATCTTCAGCCATTAGGGATATGCAAGTCAAAATTACAATGAGATACCACTTCACACTCACTAGAATGGCTGCTTCTACAAAAACAGAATATTACATGTATTTGGGGAGAATGAGAACTAGGAACGCGCATTCATTTTTGGTGGGAATGTAAAATAGTGCAGTTGTCTTGGAAAACTGTTTGATGGTTCCTCAGATAGTAAAGCATAGAATGACCATATGATCCAGCAATCCCATTTTTAGTTATACATCCAAAAGAACTGAAAGCAAGTTCACGCCAATGTTTCTTGCAACATTATTCACAATTGCCAAAAGATGGAAGCAACGCAAGTGGCCATCCACTAATGAATGGATAAACAAAATGTGGTATATACATATAATGCAGTAATATTCAGTCAAAAGAAGGAATGAAGTTCTGACACCTGTGATGACATAGATGAACCCTAAAGACATCAAGTTGAGTGAAATTAGCCAGACACAAAGCAACAATATCATATGATGTCACTGATATGAATTAATTAGAATAAGTAACTTCTTTGCATCAGACACTAGGAAAGAGTTTACCAGAGGCCTGGGTGGGGATAGGAAATAAGGAATTAATGCTTTATTGTTACAGAATTTCTGTTTGGGGTGATGGAAAAGTTTTGGTAATGGATGGTTGTAGCACAACACTGTGAATGTAATTAATAGCAATGGATTTTATATTTGAATGTAGTTAAAAGGGGATATTTTAGGTTGCATATATGTTACTAGAATACAAATGAAGAAACACAATCTCTAGACTGTACAACACAAATAGCGACCCGTAATATAAACTATGGACTATAGTTAATAGTACAAATATAATAATATTCTTTCATCAGTTGTAATAAAGGTACATTAATGCAAATGTTAATAATGGGAGTGGCATATATGGGGAACTCTGTATTTTGTGCATTATTTTTCTGTAAACATACTTCTCTACTAAATATATATACATTCATATTCATGTGTCTCTATATATATCAAAAAGGAAAACATAACACCTAAGGGGGGGACAAATAGTGATGTCCTGGTTTCTGCCCCCAGAAATAAATCTTGATTCAACTGACCTGGGCAGGGGTCTGGGCATCTGAATTTTTTAAATCCCTCTGGATCATTCTAATGGGCACCAGAGTTTGAGTGTATTCTGCTTATTTTAAGGGTATTTTATTTTTAAGGTTAGCAAAGGAAAGGTGGGCATTTTCCCAAATTACTGAGGCCAGGTGGAGGTTAACTGCTTCTTCTGCCATGTCTCTAAGTATTTATGGTGATGAGATGGACCTAGGAGGAGCTCCAGGATTCCAAGTCTTTTCGATTTGTCTGTAGCTTTCCAGTTGTTCTGTGTTCTTTTTCATAGCCTGTGTTTTGGTTTGTTAAAGCTGACAGAATGCAATATACCAGAAATGGGTTGGCTTTTGCAACGGGGATTTATTAACTTACAAGTTTACAGTTCCGAGGCTGTGAAACTGTCCAAATGAAGGCATCATCAAGACAATGCTTTCTCCCTGAAGACCGGCTGCTGGCAATCCTCATGGCACGTGGCCATGTCTGCTGGTCTCTCCCTTCTCTCCTGGGTTTCATTGCTTCCAGCCTCTGGCTTCAGTGGCTTCTTTTCTGCTTCTGTGGTTTCTCTCTGCTTCTGTGTCTCTTTCTCTCTTAGATTCTCTGGCTTTTCTCTCTCAGCTTCTCTGTCTTTTCTCTATTTTCTCAGAATTTCATCTCTAATAAAGACTCCAGCAAGAGGATTAAGACCCACCTGGGGCATGCCTCTACTGTAATAACCTAATCAAAAGGTCCCACCCATAATAGGTCTACACCCACAGGAATGGATTAGCTTTAAGAAAGGGATCTTTTATGGGGTCCCTACAGCTTCAAACCATCACAGCCTGGTATCACCAAGCCTCAGGATTGTAGTGATGTATGACATGGCAGTATTCACAAGCCTTGTTAAACCTGTGGACCACTCCCAGTCACACTTCCATCCTTGAACCCTGGATTCTGAAGTTTGCAATTAAGTAACAAAACCAAACTAAACAAAATTAAAAAAAAAAAAAAAAAGCCAAGTTGGCTCTGGCCCTAATGGCTCAAAAGCATCTCTACTGCAATTTTGCCAGTGATTGTGGTATGTTATTGTATCTTAGTTTCTCAAAGAAGGAAATCTGAGCATCTAAACAAACTATTTGTGGGGGGAAGAGAGATAATGAACAACCATCAGGCAGAAAAGAAATCATTTTTACCTGATGAGGTTCCAATAGTGTGGTAGGTGCCGACTGGTGGTATCTGCTCAACTGATGATCATGGAGGATGAGAGAGGAGGGGGCAGAGAATGCACAAATCATGAGGACACGGGTCTTCATTTCAGCATTCATTCAGTCACGGCCTTTTGTTTTTACTTATACTTTGGGAAGCCTCAAAAAAATTAATGGAAGCTCAGCTTTGCCTTCATCGAATATGTTCTAGCTTAATTGTGGTCATTACTGAACAGAAAGGCTTGTGACAAATTTCATCAACAAGAGTTCATTGTTAAAAGCACTTAAAGAATCAGATGAAAGGGGCTGGGCGAACTTCTGAGGATAAAATCAGTATCAGTTTTCTTTACTTCTTAGGTCACAATCTCTCTGAGCCTAGGTTTTCTCATCTGCAAGTGGAGATAATGATACTTCTCAAACTTCTTCTTGAGTGCAATAGGCTTTGGGGCTGGAACAGCTGTGTTTGCCAAGAGGCTGTTTGTCAAAGGACCAAGGAGTCTCCTGGGAAAGAACTCTAGGGAATGAGTCAGAGGGCCCATCGAGAGTTGGAGCTTTTCTAAGGAGGATATCCAACCTGTTCAGACTACCTTGTAGTCCAGCCCCCTCCAAAATTGAGAAACTGGAATATAAAGAAAAAGACCGAAAAAGCTCTTTGCCTCTTTCTCTCAGACACATAAACAAATTCTGTGACAAATGGAGAACAATACTTTAACATCCACACCACAAAAGTGTGGAGTGGGTGTGTGGGGCTGGGGGAAGAGGACTGCCCTGGGGGCACAGCCCAGCTTTGATGAGAACTCACTTTTTTTCTTTTTTAAGTAATAACTTAATTGAGGTACAATTCACATAAAACAAAATTCACTATTTTAAAGTGTACAATTCAGTGGTTTTTCACAGGAAAAATTGTGAAAAACCACTATCTAATGCCAGAACATTTTCATTTCATCACCCCCAAAAAGAAACCCACATCTTTGTTATCACTTATTATTGTCTGCCTTTTTGATTTTAGCCATCTTAGTGTGTCTGAAGTGGTATCCTGTTGTGGTTATGACTTACTTTTATCTATTCAGCTTGGCATTTGTGCAACTTATTCTGAGATCTAGTCCTAAAAAATCATGGCCACTGTTTCTTTTCTTTTTCATGCTCTAGTTTTTCTTTTTGTTCCATTTATTCAATGAATGCTGGGCATTCTGGATCTACCCTCCAGATCCCTTAACTTTTCTTTTATACTTTCTCTCTCATTATCTTCCAGCTCAAGGATTTATTCTTCATTTGAGTCCAGTATGCTATTCAGCTTCTATGTTGAGTTTTTAACTTTAAAAATAACATTTTTTTTCATTTCTAAGATCTAGAATTATTTTTTTCTCAACTCTTCTTCTTCCCCCCCATACCATCCTGTTCTTATTTTAGTGATGTGATCCCCTTCTTTGGCTCTCTGAGGATATTGAATGTATTTGTTTTACAGGCCTTTTTAGATAATTCAAACATTTTAATTCATTTAGTATTAGTTATTCCATTTGCTGAGCCTTTAGTTTCCTTTCCATGGGTTTTGTATCACTCAAAGACTTGGGGATTCTCAGTTATGTGTTCATCTTCTACAGGTGGATTCTCCCTTGTGTGTCCTGGGCTGCGTGGCCCTTGCTGCAGGGGCCTTGTGGCACTGTTGGCCTCAGGCTGTTACTGGAGGTGCAGAGTTACTATAAAATAATACTTGATAATCCTGATATCTTAAAGGAAAGAAAAAAACCCCACTCTGTGCAAGAGGCACAGTCATGACCACCTGCTGCTTATATCCATCATGTCCCATCTGCTTCCTCCATTTCTAGTTAATGGACAATAGACCCTCTTCTTGTTCTGTTGTGTAGTTATGTATTTATTAATTACATTTCTTATTTCTGAGTTTTTCTGTGGCAGCGAGTTAGGAGTTGATTTTTCTTGTGTTCTATCTACTATCTTGAATTGGAAATCCCGCACAGCTTCAGAACATTTAGGATTCTAGCCTATCAGTCATCTTAAGGTCCTGGGCCTGATGAACAGTACAAAGAGCCCTGTGCTCCTACACCTGCTATCTGAAGCTCTGGTGGTGACCGCCCCCCTTACCAAAGGCTTCAACCACATGGGGAGGTGGCACCTACATCAGCTCAGAAAAAGTATCCTTGGCACAATACTGGCACTTCTGGCCTTGGTGGGAAGCAATTGCAAGCAGCCCTAGAAACAGCAGAGGCGCAATAGCTACCATCATTCAAGGGGGTCAAGCAGGAGCAAAGGAAAATGACCCACATGGGTGAAGCTGGAAAGCACATGGGAAACACCAACTTCAGATGCTAGGAAGTGTAATAAGGGGTCAGGGGTTAGGGACACTCAAAAATAGTTAGAGGAGACTTGAAAGGAAAAGGCTAGACACTCAAAAAGGAATTCCACAAATGAGACTAGCACCAGAGAAACATCGGCTGGTGTGGCCCAGGGAAATCTGGGGATTAAATGAGACAATCTATGTACAAGTTGCCTAGCCCAGAGTCAGTCACATAAAAGGTGACCTTAAATTCCCTGGATATAAATCTGAAATGATAAGGACTCCTGGCCTGGTCTTTCCTGCTCAGTGTTCTGGGCTAGTCAGGGCCACCAAAGGGATGTACTGTCAACCCTCCTGGGCAGAGATACATGTAGTCCTGGCTTCCCTGAGTAACATGATGGCCCCTCCTTTTGGAGGCTTTTGTGACCATTACAGAACAACTGGTTCCCTTCCTTCTCAGAGAGCTGCCTTCCTCCCACAGGGGCTCCCAGCAGGCCTGTCTGTACTGTCAGACCTTTGTACCCTTAGCTTCCTGAACGGATAAGGAGAACATCAGACTTGGACAGTCATATTCTTTCTTCTAGAATTTGGAATTAATGATTCAGAGACTAGGTCATCTCTGTTAATGCTCAGATCTGGAGAGCTGTGGACTAGGAGCTGTGGGGAGACTGGGTTTCTACCACGTGCACTGGGAAAACTCAGTAATGTTCAGCACGTATTTGCTCTCCTTCTTCCACAAAAGCACAATCTAGAAGTTGTACCACTTTTCGCAGCATCTTAATCATTTTTCTACACTGAGGAGTATGTGTTTGTGTTGAACGAATTATGATGCCAGGACACTTTGTAGAAAACACTGTCATCTTTTGTCATATAAGAGAGTGTTTATCAGACACACTGCTGCAGCAATACTGGAACAGGTTACATTTGGAGCAGTGGTTCTCAAGTTATTTCATGTGATATCTTCTACTCCTCAACCGTATCTTACTAGGACACAAACTATGAAACTATGCTTAAATGAACAGAATTCGGTATTGAAATCAAATCCAATGAACTAAAAATCAATTTGACACATGTAATGCTATGCACTGCCATAATTATACTTCATGGCAATTAGGCATAAAAGACAAACTGTTCAGGTAGATTCCTACAATTATTATGACTTTTCCACAGTCAGTCAAGTCGTGTAAATGACTCTTTAAGAGGAGAGATAAAGGAATGACTATCTCCTAGTCTTTAACATCTTATAGTAGAGTCTCTTAACAATTTTATACATTTTTTGGTGCTACAGACCCCTTTAGTTGATGGGTGAGACATATGGATCTATTCTCAGAATAATGTTTCATAAAATAAAATATATAGAATTACAAAGAAACCAATTTTATTAACAGTTATCAAACCATTAAAAATTTGTGATATAGTAACAGATGTTCTTAACTCATTAAATAACCTATTAGCAGTAGGTCTTAATAATTAGCATAATTTTGAAATAGTGATAAGCATAAACAATATTTTTGAGGTATTGCAAAAATTTAAATATGATATGGAAAAAAATCACAGGCGTTTCTAGTAATACTGTGGTTTGTTGCCTCCTTCATAATCCCATTTCAGTTGGAGTAAGTAATTAATGAAGAGGTATTTTTTTTCCTATCCAACCTCAAGGATCCTCTGAATTTAGATTAAGAGCCTCTGTCCTAAGGGGAGAGATCAAAAGCAATTAACCACCATTCCCCTATAAATGCTCACTAAATGTTAGCTATTAATTATAAAAATAGTAGCAGTACTAATAATACAGCAGTTCTCACATGACCAATTGCAATGATTTTGTAAAGTGACAAGAAGTCACTCTCATGCCATCTGACAGAAAACCGTTTTAACTGCACAAATCTGTGGTATCTCTGATGTGAATGGTATCCCTTTAGACACATATAGTGCACAATGTGCAACATCAGCACAAACACACATGGCGGCCTTGACACGAGCCAATATATGGCAGCAACAGCAGTGAATTGCTCAGATGCTCCACTTCTCTCCTAGCATTTGGAATCACCACTGACTTCCTGAGTCCAAGTAAAGCCCTGGGCAATTTGGAGAGCAATGAAGGGGTCTCAGATCCCAGAACCAGGTTGCACATAGCACAGTTATTGGCAAGCCCTTTGGAATGCCCTACTTTTCCCTCCTAAGCCTTCCTAAGGAAGCTGGAAAGTTCTGTTCCTCCTTGGATTCAGCAGACCCCATGAATCTGGCCTCCTGGGGCACCAAGTCCAAGTCAGGGGAAGAGAACTGCTGGGATCCCCAATGTTACTGTTATACCTGGGATGAGAAATCAGAGGCCAGCCCAACTCACTGCCATGCAAGTCACTGCCCTGGGGTTTGATTCTTAAACACTATGAATTGTTGAATTAATGGAACATAGGAACAGCCCACGCTGGCTTTTTATCACTGTATCTAAGCCTATTTTTTAAGCATATACTAGATGAAAAGATTTGGTAGCAAATCTTAATAAAATTATATGAGTGTTTATATAGTCAAAGTAGTCCTTTTGTAAGCTGCACAAATAAATGCTATCTCCCCCACTCCAAAACTCTGCTTTGAAGAAAGAGCACATGCTTAGCTGTCCCTTATCCTATATTATGAAAGAAAAGTCCCTTTCTGTGGAATATCTGAATCATTCACTGGCAGTTTCTCAAGGTAAACAGAGTAAATTAAAAATTAATGTTTCTCATATGTACACACATATCCAAAAGTGAACACAGTTCTTACTTGCTTCACCAGGCATTAAAAGCAGTTGATCCCATCCATCATTACAAAAAGCCACTAAAAAAGTGGAAATGCTAGGATGACATTAAAAAAAATCTGAAAACAACCTCCTGGATAAAGATAAAATGTTCTTACAGTGATTTGTCTGGTCTAATTAATCCCATGCATGACAGAATAGACTGGAGGATGAGGGTGGGAGGGAAGGGGGGGGGGAGGGAAATTGGATCAACTCTTGCTTTTTATAGGGGAGAAAACAAGAGGAAAAAATAATACTTTATACTCCTGATATCTTAAAGGGAAGAAAAAAAAACCCACTAAGATTTGCTTTTTCCTGCACATGATTATCTTCTCCTAGTGAATTAGAATTTTGATAAAAGCTGTTTCAGATTACAGGAAAACAAACCATGATTCTTAAGAGTTCATATTTTATTTCATCTTGATGAAGGCAAGAAAGCCTTCGACCAATCTAAATCCAAAATAAAATGGACAGTAAGCTGTACGTTGGGAAGAAGAAAAGTGGCTTCTGGGACCTCAGTTTTCTCAACTATAGGACATCTGAGGTGGGGGCTGGGAAGGCTGTGGGGCTAAATGAGTTGATTTTAACCTCCTTTTTCTAATAGTCGATGGTTCAGTCATGGGTCTGATTATGCTGTTGGTGGGAAATATAGACCTTAGTTTCCCAATTTTATCCTAAGCCAGTTAGTTTTTAACCGTCTGAGAATATGAAGAAAGCAATGACGTGTCTCTTAGGAAAGATGTACAGTGGCGTGGATACATCCATTTTGCCTCCTGTCACAGAGTCCATGGAACCCCTAGAGCCCACAGACGCCGGGTCAAGGGCCTCGATCATGACCCATTTTAGAGTCCCTTTAACTGTTTCTCTAAACACAGACATACAGGGAATGGAATTTTATGCAAAATGCAACTTCTCCAGGAACCATCTTGGTCCACTGACTAGACAGATAAAAAGCCTCTTGAGCCTCTTGGTATCTAAGGCACAGTTCCTTGCCCCTCTAAGACATCCACTCCAGAGCATCTGGGAAGTAAAGCACTGCTGAAAATGGACTCTTTACGCAATGTCAGAGTCACTTAAATATATTATAGATTCACACAAGAAAACAGAAGTATAGCAGCTTCCAAATTATAACCAGGGGTGCTGCCATGGACCGGTTCATGGATCAGGTTTGAGGCCTCGCCGGAGAGCCACTGAATGAAACAGTAAATCTATGTGGACAGGAAATAAGTCCACTCTTCCAGGTAGAATGAGATTTTTTACTTAGCTCTGCTTTCCAGGGTTCCAGACCATCCCCATTCTTCCCTTGCTTAAGGAATTTATCAGACCTTTACCACCAAATAATTAAAATAATTCAACCAAGATTTTTTGAGTGTTTACTACTTGCCAGGTACCATGCTAAGCACTTTTAAGTATGAATTCATTTTAACCTCACATCAACCTCAAGCAGTAGGCACAATTAAAATAAATATTTCATAGATGATTAAGCAGAGGCACAAGAACAAAATTTGCCAAAGGTTCCAGGGCTAGAAAGTGGTGGTTACTTCTCAGATTCATTTTCCCGTTGGACACGGCGACTCCAATTTTCCTTAAGCCAGAATTTTCAGCAAAATGCTAATCCCCTGCTCCTTTGGGACAGAAAGAATCTTTCTGGAACACCATTGGCATCCTTGCCCTTTGGATTTTCTACAATGAGTGAGAGATTTTTTTCTTTGTTTCTGGAACATTTTTGGTCTTCTGAGTCTTTTCTAAGATTTTTCCCTTCAAGGCCCACCTCAAGTTTTGCCACTCTGGGTTTATTCTATAACTTAGGATTAAGCATCCTTGCAAATACTTTTCTCAGACAGTCAGAGCAACTGGACCCTAAGTCCCTGATACAGAAAGTCATGAACATTTAGTGGGTTGGTTAACAAGACAAACTTTTGAGAAACACCTTTGTTACATGAGGTAAAGTTCCCCTTTCTCCAAATAAATTTTCCACATATCCTCATCTCCCCTTCTGACACTTTTGTAATCTCCTTGGAGCGCCTGTGGTGATGGGGTTGAAGAGCTGTGGAATTTGTTCTCAACAGATCTGCCTCGTATGCAGGTTGGTATCTGATATGTAGCATATCAGTACCTCAGCCAAGACTGAGGCAAAAAGAAGTCTCATTTTTCATTCTATCATGGCAATAAAAGCAGGCCACTGACATGGGAGAACTTTAGGCAGCACTTGGGAAAATTTTTGGTTAATAGTTAAGAGAATCTAGCATTGAATCATTAGGCAGATTAAAAAAAAAAAACATGTCACAAGGTTGGGACTATCTTTAATCCCATTTTACAGATGAGGAAACAGAGGAAGAGAAAGGCTAAATTGCCCTACAACACATAGCAGATAAGTGGCACAGCCAGGATTTGAACCCAGATATTCAAGATTCTTGCACTTAACTACACTATATAGCCTTTTTAGCACAAGAGAGCTTCATGGTAAATGGTAACACAGAAGTCGACCAATTGGGGTATAAATAGTCTTTTTGAGAAAATGAACAGATGAAGATGGTCTGTAGAGGAAAACACATACAAATATTTTCTGTTATCCCACAAGGTTATAGTACAGGACTATAAGGTACTAGTGCAGGGTCGACTGGGGTACTGATACCTACACACATCCATGGCATCTTGTGATAAAGAGTAGAACAGAAGGATAGGGAAGGAATCTGAGAGCAAATATTAAAGCCTGTGATTTTTTCTTCTGTTTCTACAAGATCATGAGGAGAAAGACTGAGAAAGAATAAATAAATTGCCAACTGGCTTCCAGAAAGTTTCCACCTATAGGAAGCACTGGCAGAAGGCTGGAGGACAGAAGACAGGAGAAGTCAGGGCATCTGTGCCTCTCCCTCTGCCTCAGGTGGCATCTCTCCCTCTTGCACTCTGCCTCAGGTGACTTCTAGCTCCCTTGTATGCCCCCAATCTTAGGTTCTACTGTTACCATCTCTTCCCATTGTCCCTTCAGTCTTAGGGGTAGTAACAGCTTCCTGCTGCAGCTAATGTCTGGGCTGCCCCACTTCCCTCAGTTTCCTCTTTTAGCTCTTCCATTACCTGTATATCCAATTACCTGTATTAAATTCCCTCCATTTGAAATACCTGGAATGGTGTCTATTTCTCTTTATTGGATGTGGACTGACAACATCCAGTGAATTCAAGGCCAGAACTGTATTCACTGTCATCTTTCTGTAGTGCCTTATATGTAAATTAGTAACCTATTCAGAAATAATAACAACCAATACTATTTCTTGAGCACATACCACATACTTGGCATTGTATTTAACATTTTTCAACAACCCTGCACGGGCAATAGTGATTGTCAAAAGATTTAACATCAGGACAGCATGGGCTGAATATCAGCCTTGGGGTGTCTTATTTCCATTGTATAGAAAAGGAAACTGAGGCTTTGTAGGCTGAGTAACTTGTCTAAGGCCACATAAGTAGGGGAGTTAAGTTCCTTGGGTTCAGTGTATTTCTCAAAACTCTAACCTTTCATATTAGAACATGTTGATAGAGTGAATGTTGATAAATTTAATTCTTAACTAATGACAAAATAAACATTTTTTTTTTTTTCTCAGTTCCCTTCAATTTAAGTCCATTAATCATTTTGGATAGTTCCAATTTGTTCATGAAATTCTTACAGATGTGGGCTCTTTACTGGGAAACAGCTGCATTTCCCTTGGTGAATCTTTTGGTGAACTCCCTCCACATTCCCTCCCTAAGTCCTTTGAGGTTATTGTCTCCTTGATCCTTGGGACGGAGGCTGAGGAGGCTTATTGAAAGGAACAAAGCCAATAGAAAAATGAGCAGTGTGAGGACAATTAGCCACTTCTGGCCATGGCTTGTGTGAAATTGAGCCTCAGCCTTCCCTGCTCGTATTGCAGAAGTGCAACTAGATTGTGACCCTTTGTGACTGCACACCCTCACACATGTACACTTGCACACTCACACAGCACCTTAGTCAGGACTCCTAAGCCTGAAACAATCCCTTGAAATATGATGCAGGCAAGTAAAATGGGATGAGTTATAGATACAGCTGCTTCCTATCTCTGGATTTTCGTAATGAATTAATTTGGGAAATTCTTTTCTTTTTGTTCAGTGTTGTGCAAAACACTATGTAAACCTGGAAAATAAGCTGTGTATTAGGTGTATGTATTGTTCCCTTAATCAACAACACCAATAATATAACAGTATTGGCTACAACAAAAGCATCAATGATGGGAATAACTAACATTTGAGGACTCAGGATGTACCAGGCACTGTTCTAAGTGGTTCATCATAACACAGTGAATCTTCTCAACAACTTTGTATAGTAGGTACTCTTATCACTCTATCTACAGATGAGGAAACTGAGCACAGACAGGTGAAGTCACTTGTTCAAGACGGCAGAGCTGGAGTCTGAATGAAGATAATTCATGGCTTTGCCCATGTTTTAAACTACCAAACTGTACTGCCTCTCCAGGATGTGCCAGAACACAGAGGCATGTGGTGAAAACTATCTGTAAAGTGTTTGGTCTGGTTGTGAGACCAAAGAGCCAGAATATAAATAACTAGGACAGCTGACCTTTTGGCTCCATGGGATCCTGGGCCCAAGAAGAGAGAGCTCATGCCCCTCTCCTGAGGGTCCAGGATCTCCTTTGCTCTTGAGGGGATCTCTGACACGGTGCATTTATTTTGCATTACATTTTGGCGAAGGCTTTCAGTTTCACAGACCCCAAAGATATTTTCAGGCTAATGCTGAGGCAAAAGCTATTTCTAAGTGACCAGCTTTGAATAGGGCGAGACGACTTTTAGCTCGTCAAACAGTGTTACAATGAAAATAAAGGGCACGTTGAAACACGTGCATTTTGAAACCAGCCAAGGGCCCTCTATTCCCCTTTTGCCAGTGGGGATAGCTGACCATATCAAAGGAAATGAGCTGCTGAAGAGTCTGGTTTCTGAAGACTCTGATTTCTGAGAACTTAAAGCTAAAGAGGGAGGCATTGATATAAATCTTCCCTTGTCCAACTCCATCTTTGCTATGAAGCCTCAGAGAACATGAGCTCTTTCTTGTTTTAGAAGCACTTTTTCATCTCATAATTTTGAATAAACAAAAACCAAAAAGTTTTTTTTTTTTCTATAGGCTTGTTCCCCATCTCTACTCCCTACCTCAAAGGAAGACAGGGTATAGTGTTTGGCTCCCCCTTGAAAGAAAGTGTACCATTCACTTAGTGATGTGAAAGGAAGGGCTCAGAGTGTGCCTCCACTCCCCTTTCCTGTGTGACATTTGGGACAATTTGCTCAATGCAGGGTATTTCTTGATTACATTTCCAAATTACATTTTGGTGAGATGGGAGGGGGCCGCCTCACCAGCTGACGGTCGTACCTCACTGCTTTAAGAGAGTTAAGGAGTATCCCTTGTGTTTTTGTGAATTAGCCAAATTCTCTTCCTGGGGACAAGAGGGCCAACTCCCTTCATCAGCAATCCCTGAAGCAGAGTATTCTAGCAGAGGGTGGGTAGTTTGAGAAACAATTAATCTCTATCAAGGTTTGGCAAACAATGGGAAGACTTACTGCCCCCCACTTCCCATGTATTAGAAACAAAGTTGGATTAAATTGGTAAATTTTTAATAAGAGGAGAGGATCTGAGAAACCCCATCAGAGGGGGGAAGTCAAAGTCCTAGGTTAAAGATTAATATTCCAAGTTCAGAACAAAAGGATGCTCTTTTGTGGCTCTGTGCTTATGCCTCTGAATGTAAACATTGTTCTGAGAGCCATTTTTTCTTTGCCCGATCTTTAAAGGGTAATAAATTAGCCCGTGGACAGCCATACAAGCTGCTACTAGATGTGAATGTGAATGTGTCTGAAGAAAAGGCTGACTTTCAATCAAAGTCTATTGAAAGAATGGTTGGATTTTCTAAAGAAGCATGTTGTGCCTATTAACCAACTTACAAAAGGGGCCATTTCCTTGATTTATGTTTGGTTGCTATAGAGATCCTGCAGCTCAGACTGGCAGGTGAAGCTTCTCTAACAATCTTAGAGGTTTTTCTTAGTTATCCTCAGAGGCCGAATGGCGGCCATGGGTAAAAGGCTGTGTGCAAACAAGCTATGCGTGTTAAAAAAATTTGGCTCAAGCATTTTTACACATATCTCTTAAATTATGACTTATTATAGCCAAGATTTAGGGCGAGCATTTTTACAGCCTTTAAAAACCCAAGTATAAAAAAAAGTTCATTGTACTATTTGGTGCCATTAATGACTGGTTTCTGTGAGTGCGGCTTATCGCTTAAATTATTTTACAGGATACGCAATATTTAATGTGGGAGTGAAAACTGATCTTCAAGAATGAGCTCAGCCTTCATGACCTGAGGGGAAATTATATCTATATCTATCTATATCTATATAAATTATACTTGTGGATCTTTATGTGTATTTGTGTATGTTCTTATTGAACAGATAGATGAGAATCTTTGAATGTTAATGCCAGAAGGGACCTTAAAGATAATTTTGCCTCAATCTTATGTTTTTAAGAAAAGGAAATTGAGGTACTCCAGAAAGAGAACAGATTTTCCCAGCATAACAAAGGTGATCTGTGGTAGAGCAGAAACTATATCTTTGCTAATATGCTTGCTATTATTCCCCTATCATACGCGCAAACTGTAGAAAATTCCAGGGTCAGAGGTGAAGAGAAGGCTTGGACATTGATGATGGGGTAATTTCACATATAATTCACAAGGAAAACATTATCACTGGGTCAAAGACAAATCAAAGTTTATGTTCTGAGGGAGAGTAAGAGACGGGGAGTGATGGGGAGAAGCAGAGGAGTGAAGAGAAAGCTAAAATACTTTTCACTGTCAAAGGCCCTTACAAAGAGAGCAACACCTAGAAAGAGGTCAAGACAGCCCAAGAGACCCATTGTCAACTGGTAAAGACCGATCACTTCAAGAAGGCGAACTGCATGAGCTGTTACCTCTGACTCCCAAACCTTGTTATCCCTAGTGACAGGGATTCTCCTTGTGAAGCCTTCTGAATATTTTGGGGAAGACCATGAGGGAATCTTCTTCCCCAGTTGAGGGTATGTTATATGTGTCCCTTAACATAGTTACAAGGGATTCCAATTTGAAGAGCCCAAGACTTCCTCAGTATGAAGAAAGGAGAGCATTCTCCAGAAGGCTCCCTTAAATCCCCTGACCCCAGCACTCAATGCGGATTTCCACAGGCTCTACCAGTACCTGCCAGAGCCTCTTCCTGGTTTCCAGTAAAGCTAGGATTTCTTCACAGCTCAGAGATGTGGTGGCATCCTTTCAGCCACAAGGAATTATTGGTAGCCTCATTCCTCACAAGTTCTCAGATTGTTTTGCTATGAACTGTTTGCCAGTGGCTAAAAAATGAATCCTTTGGTTTAGTTCCAAAAATTATTTATGGTTTATTCCATTGCTGTCCAATACTTCCAAGAAACTGAAGGGAATGGCCCAGACAGACAAAAAAAAAAAAATTCCTTTTCCTCCCTCCCACTCTTTTATTGTGCTATAAACATTTGTTAATAGAGCAATTATCTTATGAGTTGTAAAGGCTAAGTAAGTATGAGGAAGAAAGGGGTGAAGGAAAAGTGCAATTCTTCAAGCTTAATGAAGTCAAGTGGAATTACTTCAAATGGGTGTGAGTTATGGAGAACAGGACCTTTTTTTGCTGAAGTTTAATAAATGATGGCATGCCATCCTGTTGATGCAAACCTCCTTGCGGCTGTTTCATCAGGCAACATATACAACTACACAGTAAAGATATCCCAGACAAAACTGGCCAGGAAAAGGGAACTCCTTGCTGTCGAGAGGCAGATGGCAGTAATGGGAAGCTGGATTCTCTGGCTCTTTGATGGCTGTTGTTAATAGAGCTATCTTCATCGAGCATTTCTCAAGTGTCCAGCATCACTCATGGTGCTTTACACACATTTCAACATCTCATTTCAACTTCACAGCATCCCTGTGAGGGAGGTATTATTTATCATTTTTGCAAATGAGGAAAATAGGGTCAGAAACAATAAGGAACCCAACCAGGGTACCACAGCTTATTGGCGACGGAGCTAATGTTTGAATTCAACTTTGGCTTCAAACCTGTGCTCTGACCCAGTACTTGTATAAAGGCTTCCTGGTTAAAGCAACTGTCCCACTTCCTCAGCGGTAGGACATACCTGAGTTAACATCATCTTTGGCTCTTGGGATTATCCTTTCAGAAGTTAAGACCTCCAAATATAGGTGAAATACAATGGGTGGGATAATAATAAAGGGTTCTGGTTCTCTGCCTGTTGGAAAATGGCCTTTGGATGGGAAACCTGCTTCAAAGGGAGGACAAGGTAATAGGTGGGAGACCAGAATCTCACATTTCTGCAGGAACAATGAAAAGTAGGGTTTTCAATCTTTAGGAGAGAAGAAGAAGAGAAGGGGACTTGGACCAGGAATCAGAGAGAATTAACTCCAAAGGATAGTAAATTCATTTTGAAGATGGCGGCTCTGGGGTGACCTGTCTTCAATCCTCTCTTTTGTTGTTTCCTTCATAGAGAGTTCTGCTGATGATCAGGAATGGAAGCATCTCAAGTGGAGAAAGGATGATGAAAGGGCTCTCTCCTTTAAGAGGTTGTCTGTGGCCGAGTAATCACTCACCAAATGGACCCCACCTAGGGTTGTTTCTCACACATGCAAATTGAGCTGAGTCATTTCCTGGGATCATGTGTTATTTGGATAGCGGAGCTAGGATTTGATTTCAAGGGGCAGCAAAATCACAGAGTTTTGCCCAAAAGACTCAGACCAAAGTAATATAACATGTTGGCCATGGCCTCTCTGCTTTGATTAGCTCCAGAAGTCTTAGGGTAATTCCCACCACCAGTCTGACACTAATGGGGTTGAGGGAAAGGAGGGAGAAGTAATCAACTGCTATACTCTGATTTTGAACTCAGTTCCAAAGCTTCTCTAGATCTTTTGCTGCTATTTATTTGATTGTTTATTTATTTATTTTTATATTCAGAATATGTCTTCCCCATTTCCCAACTTTCTCTCCAGGCTGAGTATCCAGTACAAACAGAATTGACTACGAAATGCAGTATAGCCTGTTACCCACACTGGACAATTCTCTGCTACTGCTGCATAGTACTGGCAGATTGAATTTCTTTGAAGACATCATGCTATGCTTGACCCTTGCTTTTAATGCTGAACTTGAAATTTTTAAGTGTTATGGACCCACTAGATATTTAATTTTTATTAAATAGGAATTTTTATTTTTAAAAACCCAACAGCTTTGTAGAGATTTCAATGGTGAAAAATTTCTGTCTCCCTTTTTAACTCACACTGAATGTCTAAGTGTGATCCTACAGCCACTGCCTGAAATTTTAGGATTGCAGTCAACCTGCTTTTATCAAAATCTATGTGGATATGGCTGACAACGAATGGAAGAGAAACATTCCTATCACAAACTGCAATCATTTCTCAGGATGTCTATCTGTATCCATCCTGAATTTAGTCTTCAAAAGAGACCGAATAGTGAAACATACGTAAAACATTATGTTTATGTAGAATACTTTCCACTTTACGGGATGTTCCATGCATTTCATCAGTCGACAGAGGGAGATCCTTTGATTTCTTTGAACCTGTACAAAAGGAGTTGGGATCTGTGATGTGTCTTTTGATGCTGGGGAAGGCCGCTGGCCTGACAGTAAGGGAGACTGAGGGTGTCTATGTGTGTGTGCACCAGGATGGATGGAAGCAGTTACCATCCACACTTCCCTCTCCTGCCCTGCTAATGACCTCAGCCTTGGCCTGAGGGACCAACATCCCTTAGAATGAGAGGTTATTTAGCTTTGATATGAGTGCAGCCTTGGGACTCCCTGGGAAGGAATTGCTTATTCCAAAAATTTAGCTTCTTTCTCTTTCTCACAAATAGAAACCTAGGAAGAAATGTGGTTTGGAATACAGAGTACACGGGAGAAACAAAGCCATGTCAGAAATGAATTTCAGGTGGAAAAAGGATGAATTTAGTGTCTGCTGGAATGAGGAGAACACCAGAGCCTACAGAAGAGCACCTTGGTCAGTGAACTTTGTTCAAGATGATCTGGAGCTTAACAATGTAATTCCCCCCAGTATGTGAGGCACGCACCACTGGTGGAATGTGAATTAACTTATATGGGACACAATACAAAAGACAAAACTAAGTTACACAGTGAGAAACAAATTGTCTCTTCCAATGCTTCTCAGTTCAGCCAGAGAAAATCTTCATTGTTGCAAAGTGTCTGCCACCTCTCTAATTTCCCTTTAACAAAAAGACCACAGACAATTGCAGCTAGTTGAAAGGTTATCTTCTTTAAAGCCCACGAGATAGTTATTTCCTCCATTTACGGTAGTGATACATAAAGTTTCTTGAAAAATAAATACATTGGAGTAAAACAAAGACGGATTTACAGAGAAGTATTGAATAAGTAGGAGAGTAGTTGCCATCCACTGTGTGTGACAATCTCTTTTAGTTTCCATTTACTTGTCCATGAAATGCAAAAATACCAACCTTGCAGGATTGTTGTCAACATTAGACTGATACATTTGAAAGAATTTGCTAATTCTCAGGTACTATGAAAATAATAAATGGCCAGTTAGGAGTAGGTAAAGAGTAAGCCAATTTGGAGGAACTGAGAGGCATAAAAAAGAATAATTAGAGAGTGGTATCTGGAGGACCAAATTGACAGCGTAAGGGGGGGTGGTTTAAACTGTAGGTAGCGGGCAGCGTCTGATGTTGTTGAACAGGGTATGTTACAATGAAAGAAGTGGTTGAAGAAAATCAATGTAGCCATATTTTTCAAACGCTTTGGAGAAAAAGGTAAGAGAGGAGGAGAAACATGAGAAGCTGGCTGTAAAAGTCGTGGAGTACTGGGCAGTAGATGGAAGGAAGGAAATAAATTCAAGAGAGACTCTGAAAGAAGAATCAAGAGTTAACGATTTATCAAATGGGGTGGGGATAGCCAGCAAATGGTTCCTAAGAGAGACAGATGGGTAACAAAGGGAGTGCAGAAAAAATCACTAGGGCATTCTAATTTTTTGAATTTGGATTGGGTGTATGTGTATTGCACATGCACACAAATGTGTGTGTGTGTTGCTGCACCTGTGTGAGCATGTGTGTGTATATTTGTATGTGTAAATTGGTGGGTTAGGGATGGAGACAGAGAAGGAGAAAGCTAAGTCTCTCACTAAGTGGTCTAAGGTGGAATTTATTATCTATAATCATGCTCTCTTCTTCGGCTCTGCCATTGACTTTGGGCAACGTGTCACCCTTCTAAGCTTTAATGCCTCATCTGTAAGATAGGGAAAGTCACACCACCTCCTCTGAATTACTTCCAACTCATCACCTGGTATTGTCTCTTCCACCTGATCAGTCTTTCTCTAAATGTTCACCTTTCCCTAGCCTTCTGCCTCTCACCTGGGTTACTGCAAGAACATCTTTATTGGTCCTCCAGGATTGACTCACGTTCCCTTCAACTACTTCTCCACACTGTAGCAGAGTGACCTTTCCAAAGTGCAAATCTGCTCATGTCACCACCTGCTGCTGCCTTAAGTGGCTTACTGTTCGGACATCCTACGAACCCCTGCATGGCCTGGCTCCCACCTTCATGGCCAACCTCAGCTCTCCCCCATCCTCTCCTGTGGGCCTTCCCCTTTACATACTATACCCTCTGCCTGGAATGCCTCTCCTTTCTCAGTGCACCGAGTTATTCGTTCACATTCACTTCCTCAAAGCTTCCTCAGGGAAGTTTCCCCTGACCTCCACACCAATATGGGTCAAGCTCCTTTGTTAGGACTATTCTTTTACTTCAGTAAGCTCATCTCAGGTTTTAGTTATATACTCACAGTTGGGATCACTGATGTAACGCCGCTCTTGCCTATTAACCTAGAATCTCCATGTGGGGACCATATCCTCCAACATCTAATATAGTACCTGGGGAGGCACAGACACTCAAAATTTCTTGAATAAATGAGGGAATGAATGAGTAAATACATGAATGAACACATGAATAAAAACTGAGGTACCTATCTGACACAGCTGTTATAAGGACACTTGGAACACTTAATTGCTATTCAATAAGAGTCAAGGTTTTGACTTCAATAATCCTAAACACACATCCGAATGGCTTACTGAGCATCTTGGGATCTTCCTCTACTGTTCATTTTACATGGATTTATGGAGCACTGAATTTTACGTCGGAAAGCTGCTTCCCTCGTTATATTATTTCTCTATTGCTGCATAACAAGTTATTCAAAATTTAGTGGCTTAAAACAACAACATTTATTATCTCACAGTGTCTGTAGGTCAGGCATCTGGTTATAGCTTCAGGTTCTCTCACAGGTTTCCATCAAGGTGTCTGTTAGAGCTATTCTCTTCTCAAAGTAAGACTGGGGAAGGATACGTAGCAAGCTCACCCACACTGTTGGTGGCAGGATTCAATTCCTGGATGGTTGTTGGATAGAGGACCTCAGCTTCTTGCTCACTGTCAGCCAGGGGCTGCCTTAGTGCCTTGCCACTTGGGCCTTTCCAACATGGCAGCTGGCTTCATCAAAACAAGCAAGACGAGAAGGCAAGGCAGAGAGAGAGACATTGCCAGCAAAAGAGAATGCAAGCAAGACAGAAGTGACAGTATTTTATAACCTAATCTTGGAATTGATGTCCCAACATTTTCCCATATTCTGTTTGTTAGAAGTGAGTCACTAGGTCCAGCCTACACACACAAGGGAAGAAGATCACAAAAGGGAGTGAATACCAGGAGGCAGGGCTCATTGGGAGCCATAGCAGATGGTTGCCTGCTACATTCACACAGGTGCCCAAACATAAGTGACTTCGAGACCCTGGCCTGAATCCTGTTTGACTAGGCCCTAACATGGCGCCATTCACAAACTGACCTTTCGACCTGCTGCTCACTATTCCTGATGACGGAATAATGCTGCTCAGTACAGCAGACCCACAGAAGATGACCTTATTGATCTGCAACTTAAAATTTCTGTTTCTTTCTAAGGTGTGTCAGGGAGAGAAACAGTCAGCCTGACCCAGCAAGGTCATCCATACTCCATTTCCATTAAATAAATATTCACAGACCCTGCCGAGCCACATCTCAGGTGTCAGGTATTAGTCTTTAATTTCAGCAATTACGTGGCCTTCTGTCAGATAGATGTGGCATCAGTGTTGAGATACAGAGGAACCAAAGAATTTCCACTTGGGTCAAGGCCCAAAATGGGGAGGGAAATCATTTAATGTCCTTCAACCTAAGAGGACTGGGTATGATGGCAAAGACCACCTGCCACAAAAAAGATCCATGCTTTGAGTTGCTATTCTAGGACCACTGATTAGTTTCACTGGTCCAGCTATGCTTTCTTGTTGGGTCCAGGTCAGTAAAAGTTGCCATAGTTCTAGAAAAGGGCAAAGCCTTTTGGCGGACTTAAACCTCTGATTTTGGCCTTATTAACCTTATGTTGTGAGCAGCTAACAGAGATGATGTGGGGTAAAATAAGGGCTTCAGACTCAGGAGACCTGGCTGGGTGGAACTGGCATGGTAGCTTGCTTGTTGAGACCTAAAGTAAATTATATAGCCATGCTGAGCTTTAGGTTGCTTATCTGCAAAGTGGGGAAACAGTGTCTCTCCTTCATATTCCCATAACGTCCTGTGGAAGATAATTGGATTGGCTCCCTCTGCTTCCATTTCGCCTTCTTTCTATTTGAGGCAGATGGAAAGCTAAAAATTACACTTCCCTGGTTCCTTTGCAGTTAGGCTCTCCTAGCCTCCATTTTGCCCTCATTTCATTAGGAACGGTCAAAAATGTAAAGACTATGTTTCCCAGATTCTCTTATGTGAGCCTTGGAAGGTAGAAGTGAAGCAGAAGCCCTCTTTCTGTGACAATGTGGCAGTGAAGGCTGACAGGGGAGTTCCCAGAGGCATGAACAAGTAGGTGCTGTGGCAAGTGTCATGATGGTACATTGGTTGTCTATCATAGGAGTCTCCTCACCTATGGGTAGCAGCTGTGGTGGTGTACCTCCACCCTGTAACTCTAGGGAGCAGTGCCCTGGTTTCTGCTCTACCAGCTTTTCCAGTGATTTTATAAGATCCCAATTCATTCAGCAAATGTTTATCAAGAACTTTCTATATTCCAGGCACTGTTTTAGGCTTTTGGGACTCATCAGTGAACAAGAGACACATTTCCTGCCCTGTGAAGCAGGGTGTGTTGGGGGAATAAACAATATTACGTGTTAAAATTATTAAGTGCTATGGAAACAGAAAAAGTAAAGTGGTGTTGGGGGTGGGACATGCTGGAAGTGAGGGTGAGTAGTGATTGTAAACTGGCAGTTGGGGTGAGCCTTGCTGCGAAGGTGAGTTTTGAGCAGAGAGGGAGTTAGGTATGTGGAAATCTGAGGGAAGACCATTCCAGACAGAAAGAATAGTCTGTGCAAAGGCCCTTCAGAGAGTGCATAACTGGGGAGCTCAGGGAACAGCCAGGCCAGGGTGGAGGAAGTGGGGAAAAGGAGGGAATAGGTAGTAGAATGTGAGGTGCATCAGGTTTTGAGGGCCACATCTGGTGCCTAATTCCCTATATTAAATCTCTTTCTGCTTGAAACAACTTGAATGGTCTCTCTTTCCTCTATTAAACTGTGACCAATGCACACCCTTCACACAATTTTATCCTAAATACTTATCAAATTGCATTGAAATTAGGCTTTGGTGTTTGCATCTCCCCAAAGACAGGGCCTCATTTATCTTATACTCTGAACACCTAGCACAGGGCCTTGCAGAGCAGGCACTTAATATCTGATTAACACAGCACGAGCAAGCTATTTCCAAGCCACAGCCTCTCCTAAACAAGAGACTTCTCTGGAGCAGGATGTAGCCTCCAATATGGCTGGATGTGTAGGGGGATAAAGATCCTCCTCCTTGGGCTTTGTGGGGTAATACATTTAGTATTCTAATGAAGTAATTATAAAAATAAGTAATTATTGAAATAACCACATCAACTCCGAGTCATTAAAATCCTCCTAAACAGAGAGGCATGATGGCTTAGGCTATTAGAAAGCTTGGCAACCACCCAATGCCTACAATAGCTTCTAATTAATTGATCTCACCTCTAATCTGCTATTGTTAGCCCAGTGCCGATCATTTGTTTGGCCTACAGATCCTATTGCCCCTTCCTTTTGATTGTATTTGTTACTGTACCCTCTCTATCTCTTTCAATTAAGCACAGGTTAAGTGGTTCACCCGCAAGAGAATAGGAGATAATGGCACCAATCAAAGTAATCTCTTTAATTTGCTAAATGGATTACAGGGAAACCCCAGCCAAAGTGAAGTCATTGCTAGTGGCCTTCACTTGAACTATACACAAAGAGTATCTAATCATTAACCCACCATAAGCCAAAATCCATTGTGGAATAAATGTCTACAAAGTTAGCAAGGTATAAGCAGTTTTCAATAGAAGAGACTGCTTTTTGTTACTAAATTGTTCCTGTGGTAAAATGTTCCTGCTGGCTCCTTTCCCAAATTTCTCACTTGCCTTAACTTTCAAGTGCAACACACATCCTCATATACCAATCAAAATACTGCCCGGCACTGCACAGTCAAGGGAGTGGATTTATAATCTCTTTAAGGACATTCTCCAGCTAGAATTCATTTTTCTTATTTGTACTATAAATGCAAATGCAGTTTCATAGGCACGATGGCTCTGGCTTTTGCTGACTCTGGAAAAAAATATATTTAAGAGTAAACAAGTTTGTCCTTATGCTGGTAAGTGATCTTCCTTCTTTTTGTGACCCTGCTTATTCCTTCCCTTACACACACACCTTGAGACTGAGACCCAGGTCCTACAACACTAGGATACTGGCTTTGCACATGTCCTTGGTTGATCAAGCAAGCAAAAAAAGAATGTCAAAATGAGTCATTTCTTAGTAGAATAAGAGTAAGGAATAACTGCAAGAATAAAACAGAAGGTGAAAACAATATAAAAATATATTGTAAATTTTTAAAAGATTGAGGTGCCTGGAACCTCATTTGAATTATTCAATAAATATTGGCATAATCTCCATGTCTTCAATTCTTTCATCTTTATGGGGTACTGCTTTTTACAACATCCAAACAAAATTATTTGAACCCCCAGTACCCTATGTTCTGTGGGAAGTGTTGTGATCTTCCTAATATCTGAGTATTTCCCTAAGGAGGTTTATGTTTTTGAGGTTATTTCCACTTAGCAATCCTGATCTTGACTCTGTCAACCCCCTCTTCCTGTCTTGCCTTCTGGAAAACTTGTCCACCCACTTTAGACCAAAGACTGACCTAATTCTTCTTCCTTCATTTCCCAAAGAGTCACTGAAGTTTGAGGCAGAATCCTCCAGAGGGTCATGACAGCACACACGGAATAGGAAATGCCTAAAAGTTAATATCAGATATCACTAATGCTCAACCATCCTCACCATAGGGAATTGCTCACTGGCCACATTTCCTAATTGGCTCTGGCCATCCACTGTATTTCTCAGGCCACCATAGCCTTCTCTCCATCTCTTCCCTTTTGGTCCTGACCTTCCTCCCAAGCTGTCAGGACATAACTTTTTTTTTTTTTTTTTTTTTTTTTTTTTTTTAAATCAACAATAGTCTCCTCTCTAGATTTGCTCTGAGCTCTCCATGCACAATCAAAAAGCTCTGTAAGATCACTTCTTTTTTTTTTTTTTTTTTATTAAATTCAGTTTTATTGAAATACATTCACACACCATACAATCATCCATGATATACAATCCACTGTCCACAGTATGATAACATAGTTATGCGTTCATCACCACAATCTATCTCTGAACATTTTCCTTACATCAGAAAGAACCAGAACAAGAATAAAAAATAAAAGTGAAAAAAGAACACCCAAATCATCCCTCCATCCCACCCCATTTGTCCTTTAGTTTTTATCCCCATTCCTCCACTCATCCATACACTAGATAAAGGGGGTGTGATCCACAAGGTCTGTAAGATCACTTCTTAATTAAGAGTGCCCTTCTTTCCCTTACAAGCAGTTCTGAATTCTAGAGCAACTTATTTAAATTGCAATCAGCTTTTTAAAAAACCAGTTCTATGCCAACTACATTGAACATCTACTGTGTTTAAGATGCAGGAGTAGGTGCAAAAAAGAGAAATAGAGCTCTGGATAAGGGGTACCCTCTGCTTTCTGAGCATTTACAGTACTGCTGGGGCAATGGATGGAAGTTGTGTGGTAGTACAAGGAAGTTGGAAGGCTGAAGACCCAAGTTTCAGTCTTGGTTTTACTACTTAATAACTTTGTGTCTCTGGACCAGACATGTGATCTGCTTGAGCTTCAGTTTCATGTTAAGTAGGGGGATATAAACATTCTATTCCTTGCCTCATTTCCTGGATGGAAGGGTTATGGAAACCACCAAGTCCTATACAAGTGCACAGTGTTGCCATGCTCACTGTGTGAAAAAATAACATCCAATAATTGGTTATAAGTGCATTCCCATGGTGCACTATCTGTTTAGGTTCAGATGCTAAAAATGTTTGCTTCAAAACTGGAGGTACTAAAGAATCTAAATGTGAAACAAGTTGGGAATCACTAACAATGAAACCACAGCCATGTACCTCAATATCACCCCAAATCTACAAAAGCATTCTTAGCTCTCATATGTGATCTCTCTTTAGAAATATTTCCAATTGAACAGAATGCCTACTGCCCCAACTATGTTCTTTTATACACTCACAAGGCCAAGTTATCACATAATCTGGTAAGTACACAAACTCCTTGTGTTGCTGGGCTGATATGTAGCTATACCTCTTTCCTCTTACCTGCAGTAATCTGTATCTTGGTTTCTACCCATTTAGATGACCTGTTCAGCATCTGATAGAGGCTGTTCTCACCTAATGGATTTTCAGGTATAATAGAAATAAAATCTACATAACAGCAGATATTTAATAACGTGCCTGTGCAGATTCACTGGGGTACCTGTGTTCCTTGGCCTAGAGTTGAGAACCACTGTTGTAGACACTATGGACTATTATGAGTTTGGAAGGCCTGAGAGTGGTGAGAGAATGTTTCAAAAAAGACATTGGAATTTTAGATGGAGAGAGTGAAATGGTAGAAGGTGTTCCTGAAAAGGACAACTTATACATATTCGGGTCACATTTAAAGTTCACAAAAGTTTCAAGTATATTATCTCATTTAATCTTTATAACAAACCCGTGAGGTTGATAACATTGATTTCATTTCCCAGTTTTAGCAACAGAAGCTTGGTGTGGTAACCCCACAGCAATGCATTACACACGTGGCCCAAAAGACACAAACACTAGTACTTGCGGCTGCAATGTTCATGATGGCCCCAAACTGGAAACAACCCAAATGCCCATCCTCTGTAGGATGAATAAACACACACTGAGCCTTTGTAGCAGTGAGAGTGAACCAAGCTAAACTATCTGCAACAGGGATGAATCTCTCAAACCGAATATTTAGTGAATGAAGGCAGACACAAAGGAGAATATACTGTACAATTCCATTTATGTCAAGTGCACAGACAGGCTCAGAAGTCAGAGAGTGGTTAGGTTTGGGGCAGGGGAGTGACTGGAGGGACATGAGAGTGCTCTTGGGCTACAAGGCATGATCAGTTTCTTGACTTAGATTTTGGTTATATGAGCATGTTCACTTTGTAAAAAATAGCTGTAGACTTACATGTTATACCTCGATAAAAAGTTGACATAAAAAAGGCAGAAGGATTCTCACAGGAAGGTCAACTTCTGTTTTGCTAAGTAGAGACATTAAAAAAAAAATAAACAAATGAGCAACTCCCATATATTATCACAATCTAAACTTTTTAAGAAAGGACACAATAGCACTGAGAAGTAGGAGAACCGTATAGTCTTTTACATTGCATAAATTAACTTTATGAAAATATCACCATCTGTATATCAGTTTTACTCTTCTCATTTTACTCTAACCTGTGAAACAGTCTGCCCAGGCTAGTTCCTGTTTGATTTGTACACTGTCATTTGAGAATCGCTGCTCTTTGGGATGTGGATAAAAACCACCTGGGAAGGGACTCCCCTTCTAGTTTCTGATCCACAGCTTTTATGTGTATCTTTTTCCTTCACTTATGCTTCAAATGAGAAGCTCCTCTTAATAGTGACCCACTGGGGCTCTCAGAGCAGATTAGGATGGTTTTGGGTGCCTGAGGTGGCCCGGGACCCCAGGCCCTAGGTTGCTATGCCAGGCTGTGGAACTGGCCCCCGTCTGCCTGTATTCCACCTACACCGGCCTCTACGATGCAGATTGTCCATTCTTTGAAACCTGCCTGGAATTGTTCCTTATGAGCGCCACCTCAGATGGTGTCTGTATTATGCCTTACAGCTCTGGGCTTCTGCTCTGCTCCTTGGGCAAGTAGTTAGCCAAGTTATAAAAGTTTGTTGCCTTACCTGGCAACATGCTGATATAGGTTTGCTATTAGTATTATTATCATCATCATCTTCATCCTTGAAGAGAGACACCCTTTATCTACTCCCTATTTCTTTCAACCATTCAATTCTCCATTTATCTATCCATTCATTCTTTTTCTCTCTCCATTTCTTTCCCATCCAACCTTCTTACCAAAAAGAAAAGATGACCATTGCTGGATCTAGGGCATGAGTTTCCAGTTTATCAATGGGTCTGTCATGCTGAGAGCAGTCAAGATACACTCTATTAAGTTTCCCTGATCCTCAGACCTGTCAAACAGTCAGGAAGAGAGGAGATTTTTCTGACAAAACTTGATCTCCATGTAGCCATTGGATTTATGACCAAGGATAACGCTCTCTTCTGGGTGCCTACAAATGGATTTTGAACTGACTTTGTTTTTCTCTAGGTCCTTCCAATGCTAAGCTTTCAGGCCTCTCATTTTCATGACCATGCTTTGAAATTAGAGGGCAATGCTGTTTTTTTTGTCTTATGTTCTGATTCCTTCTCTTCCCAACTCCTTTTCTTTCCCAACTCTTATAAATAGCAGTTAATAGGCTGGGAGTTTCTTTGCCCAGTTCCCTAAGTGTGCTGGTTTGAAGCTGTGATGTACCTCAGTAAAGGCCATGTTCTTTGAATCCATTCCTGTGGGTGCAGACCTACTGTCGGTGAGCTTTTTTCAGTAGATTATTTCAATTGAGATGTGACCCACCCCATTCAAGATGGGTCTTAATCCTGGTACTGGAGACCTTTATGAAAGGATAAAAGAGAGAAAAAGCTGAGAAAGCTTAGAGAGAAAAGCCCCAGAGATGTGAAGAGAGGACCCACAGAAGCTCAGAGAAGAGACCACTGGAACCAGGAGCTGAAAGCAATGAAAACCAGGGAGTGAAGGACCAGCAGACACCAGCCATGTGCCTTGCTATCTGCCACAGGAACCCTGGATGCCAGCAGCCTTTCTTCGGAGAAGGTATCATCCTGCTGATGCCTTAACTGGGATATTTTCATGGTCTTAGAATGGTTAAATGTGTAAACTAATAAATCCTGATTGTAAGAGCCAACCCGTTTCTGGAATATTGCATTTCAGCAGCTTTAGCAAACAGAAACACTAAGAGAGGGCAAATGAGGCTGTGGAATGAGCCTAACAAAATTCCTTCCAATATATTTCACTTCATCTTAGTTTCCTAGGCTCCCATTCCACAGATTACCTATTTATTTATTGAGTTTTTATGATGTACATGTTTTCAGGACTTTATATGGATTATCTCACTTAATCCTTACACTATTCCCATGATGTAAACCTCCTGTTAGAAACCTCATTTTACAGAAGGGGAAACTAAGCCTCAGAGAGGGTAGTGACCTAGGAATGTCTTAGCTTCATACAGGACCCCTTTATATGGCTCTAAACCTGCTGCCTGTTCTAAGATATTTCTATTCAATTAAAAAAAAAGAGGGCCTACGGTGTGCTAGTCACCAAGCTTGGCATTAGGGAATTGCCCATGAATAAGATGGGGTTTAGTTCCTGCTCTCATGGGGGCTTCTAGGCTATAGGGTAGATAGATATTGAATATCATTTATTGATGAATGATATATGATTCTGAAGTGGTACATGTTAGGAAAGGGGGCAGAGAAAAAGGTCCCTTGCTTTAGACAGTATAAGAGGGGCTTTCTAGATGTTTTAGGCAGTGAGCCATTTGCTAAGAATACAGAACTGAGTAAGTTAGGACTTAGGCAGTTCTTAGGGAGTGCTGCAAAGACAGAGCCTATGGTTACAATGTGGTATGATGGAGAAGTGGGGAGGGGCCTCAGATAGCACAATGGAGGAGCACAAAAGGATACGGGGCCTAAAAAGCCTTCAGGACTTACTAAAAACAAAAACAACTACAAACCCAAAAAACATTTTCAAGCTTCCAAGCAAAATGTGACCAGCTAATAAATCTTACACAGCGTAAAGAGTGTATCATTTGCTCCTACCATTCCTTCCCTCCCTACCCTTGCCCTGGTTCACTGTGGGTTGGTTCCCCACACCACTCCTAAAGGGCCTGGTCACACAGCTTGCCTAGAACAATGGAATGTGGGTAGAAGTGACAGGGCAGCAGTCCCAAGCCTAAGTCTTAAGCGGCTTTGCCTCTTTCCTGTCACCCCCCTCCTATACTTCTAACATCATCATCATAAGAATATGAAATGAGACAGCTGCTGGTCCCAGAACAAGGAGATCTGAGGAGCAAATTCAAATCAACCAGCAGCCTGAGTCAAGACTAACTGATTCCAGCTGTCTTGCAGAGCCCAAACCACAGGTAAAATGTTTGTTGTCAGACACCACTGAGATTTGGGAGTTGTTTTACAGTATTATTATAGCAAATGCACATGGGATTTGCCTCAGTTCCCTTTCCAGGAAGCCAGGCTGCAGGAATTTGTCCTAATTTCCCCAACTCAGTCTTGAAGAGACAGCCTTTACCTACTCTTTTTTTCTTTTATTCAATTATCCATTCATTCTTTTTCTTTCTTCCTTTCTCCTTTTCCTGTCAACCTCTAGCAAATCTCTTTACTTAAGAGAGGCTGTGCCGGTTTGAATGTATTGTGTCCCCCAAATGCCATTATCTTTGTGGTCTTGTGGGGCAGAGATTTGCTTGGAATGTGCCCCACCCAGCTGTGGGTAATGATAATTTTGATGAGATGTTCCCATGGAGGTGTGGCCCCGCCCATTCGGGGGTGGGCCTTGATCAGTGGAGCTATATAAAACATGCTGACTCAAAGAGACTAAACTGAGTGCAGCTGTGAGTGATGTTTTGAAGAAGAGCAAGCTTGCTAGAGAGGAATGTCCTGGGAGAAAGCCATTTTGAAACCAGAAATTTGGAGCAGACGCCAGCCACGTGCCTTCCCAGCTAACAGAGATTTTCCGGACGCCATTTGCCATCCTCCAGTGAAGGTACCTGATTACTGATGTGTTACCTTGGACACTTTATGGCCTTAAGACTGTAACTGTATAGCCAAATAAACCCCCTTTTTATAAAAGCCAGTCCATCTCTGGTGTTTTGCATTCTGCAGCATTAGCAAACTAGGACAGAGGCTCTCCTTGATTGCCCCATATAAAGAGGCAGCTCCACTACACAGTCATTCTCTGCTCCCTTCCCTGCTTTATTTTTCTTTATAGTATGATGATCATCTGGCAAATGAGGTCTTTATTTTCTCTCTCCTCCCCAGCCTTCTATCTCACCCAGATTGTGCTCAACTAATATAGATTTTGTTGAATAAATGAGTGACTGATTCAGTCTAGAGTGGTTCCCAACCTTGATTGCACATCGCAATCCCTTGGGAACTTGGGGGAAAAAACACCCAAAATTAAAGACTGAGTTCCAATTAGATTTGCATCTAATAAGTCTGGAGTGAGGTCTGATCTTTAGGCTTTCTAAAAACTCACAGGTGACTCTCATGTGCATCAAAATTTGAGAACCACTGAACAATGGAGGGCTGAAAGGTGAGGTCAGAGGTGTTTCTATAAAAATGGCACCTGAGCTATGTCATACAAGGGGAGTTGTGATAAGCCTGGTGACGACAGTGGGAAGGGGCTAGAGCTGAGCTATCCAATATAGTAGCCTGTAGCCATGAGCCATATGTGGCTACTAAACATTTAAAATGTGTCTAGCTCAAATTGACATGTGCTTTAAGTGTAAAATCCACAATGAATTTTGAAGGCTTTAAGTATCAAAAAGGGATTGCAAACTCTTTCATTAATTTTTATATTGGCTACATGTTAAAATGATAATATTTTGAGTATGTTGGCTTGGATGAAATATGTTGAAATTAATTTCACCATTTCTTTTCACCTTTTTAAAATGTGGCAACTAGAAAACTTTAAATTACAGATATGGCTCAGAGTATATTTATGCTGGGCAGCTCTGGGCCAATGAATCAATATGAGCAAAACCGAGAGAAACTTCTCTGGGCAGGCGTAGGTTGCCTAGAACAGCTTGACTGGTGAACACAGGGTGAAGATGGAGGAGCTGGCAGGCTGGGAGGATCCACAGGAGCACGGCTACACAGGCCTGGACACCATGTAGGGCTGCAGCCTCATCCTGAAGGTGCTTGAAAGGGATCGTTCTAAAAGCAGGATGCCTGGGCATTCCAAAGACACTTGGTGGTGGATGATAAGAGAGAGTGGCAGACACTGAGGAGGTGAAATATTTGTTATAGCGGAGTCAAGTGCCGGCTAGCAACTGCTTTCCTATTCTAAGGCACTTACAGGTTGATTCATGGGCAATCTGAAACCATAAGCAGTTTCAGTGATGAAACATATAGACTGAATTATATCACATTCCTTATCTTTGCCAGTGAGCTCTCTTTCCCCTCTGCCTGCTGTCACACACACTGTCACCTTGAAAGGTGGTATCCCATCACTGTCTCTGGCGGGCTGAGCAGGGACATGTCACTTCTAACAGCACCATGAGCCATGGGCCCATTTGGAGATGTATGCAGCTGCCTCGGAGGAAGCCAGCTGGCTTTGGCAAAAGGCAAGAGGAAGAAACTCAAGTCATAGTCAGATTAGAATGCCATGATAAATACAACTTTCTCCTTAGTGCCCACTGGGTGATGATTTTAGAGGCTAGTTGTAAAAACTCCTGGAGAGAGAAATGAAATGATTGTCCCAGTGAGCAGCTGGAAAGAGTTGGGATACAAAAAGAAACATGAGCTTATCATGCACAGTAGCTGAGGCCAGTTAGAATCCTTTGTTAGATAAGCCAACATCCGTGACCATTCTACACTTAATCCCACACTTCTGTGTCCACACAAAAGCCACCTAAATATTCGGCTGGATTCTAAACCTAGTATGGAACTATTTACAATCGACCAATTCCCCAGATATCCTGAGCAGGCTGGGGGCTATTTTAGTAAGTTCAAGACTATTTGAGGCTTACACGCCATCAGCTTATAGGGGATGTAAAATGCAAATGAAATATATGGATGTCAAAAGATAAAAGATTTCTTCCCACAATTGGATATGAAGAGATATATTTGCTTAGCTTGAGTAGGAACTGGTATTTCTTAGACTGATAGAATTTGGGCATGAGAAAAGACCAATCCTCTTATTTGACAAGTAGATGATCAGATGGGATAGTTATTTATCCAAGGTCATACAACTGGTCAGTGGAAGTCTGGAAATCAAACCTGAGTCTCTTCAATCCCTGTTCAGTGCTCTCATAGGAATTACTATCTGTGGTTGACCTAGAGGCTGAGATGCTTTAGAATAAAATTACTTGAGTTTCTAGGAATTGGCTTTAGGGCAGTGGTTCTCAATCCTAGCTGCATATCAAATATCCAGGGGAATTTCTGAAAAATTCTTGGCCAGAAACTAGAGCAATTAATTTGGAATCTAGCCACAAATGACTATTAAGCACTCAAAATGTTGCAAGAATGACTAAGAAGCTGAATTTTAAATTTCATTTAATTTTAATGATTTTATATTTAAATTTAATAGCCATGTGTGATTTGTGGCCACTGTATTGGACAGTACAAGGCATCTTAGAACTGTTACTACCAGGTAGGACACATAGAATTTGCAGATGGTAAAGAAATATATTTTAAATTTAACCTGCCCACTCATTATATGCATGTCATTAGCTTACTCAGCCAGGTTGGATGTAAAACAAAATCTCACCAGATGGTTTGTGTCAATAAAGGCCTAGATAACATTAATTTTTTAAAAGTTCTTTTGTGTTTTGGTTTTCCTTTATAAATAAGATTACTGAATTGAACAAGAAAACTCTTGCCTTGGAATATTAAAGTATATGATGATGATGAGTTTTAGGAATATCAGATGTCTCAGAGCAACTGCCTTCCTGGGATATAAGTAAGAGAGACATGTTGCAGGGATGACAGAGCTATTGTTTCATCTAATGACCACTTTTCCATGGAAACTTTTCCAAAAGCAAGTTAGTTGTATGCCAATATCAACTAAGAAACACAAAGAGTACCAAGTCCTCCTGATGCAGAGACCCTTGGCCAAAACTTTTCTGGACACTTCTTTTAGTTCAAGAAATAGACACTCTCTTTTAGGTCCTGAATTTAAGATGAGATTCTTGGTGTGCTGGGATGCTTACCCTATACGAAATTCCAACACTTTGCTATTCTTGGTCAGAAAATTATTCTCCATATGAACAACCATATCATGCCCATGGATATGCAAATCTGTTGCCATCTCTAGCTTTCTATTGTATCTCATTTTAAATACTTGACAATGATTCTTGATTTACCACTAATAAAAATCAAGGGAACAAAGCTATGCCATATTTCTCATGCTTGGTGGCTATAATACCTCAGACCAAACTCACTTTACTATTGTAAAACCAAAGGTTACAAGAGACCCATGATCTCTCTGCCAGCTGTGATATGAGTGTTATTTGTATTTTACAGGAAGGTGGAATGGGTGATTCATTTATGGTGTGACAGAGGAGAGTGGCTGCTTGAAGCCTGGGACTCAAGTCCTGAATTCACACTTACCAGTAATGTAACCTTGGGTACCATGTCACTTAACTTTTCTGAGATTCATTTCCCTCATCTGCACAATAGGAATAGAATAACATAACCACACAGGGGATTGTGAGAACTTCATACTTATAATGTAGGTTAATGTGCTTTGTAAGCTGAAAAAATATTATCCAGTTGTTAATTATTAGTATGGGGTTACACCTAATTCCTTCCACAGTAAGTCCTGCATATAACCCTTCCTTTTAAGGTTATTGTGGATTTGAGCCAATATGTACACATTCCATTTGCTTCAAACATAACATTCTTCATGTCAATGAGTGCGTATAAATTTTTGTTTAAAAAGTTTTGGGATCTAACAACAAAGTCATAAGGTCCTTAAAAAGTTAATTGTGGGTACATATTGTTATTATTACTGTACTGCTATTTATATCATTATATCACAACTAACATGACTGAACACTAGACATTTCCAGGCACCTGTGCTAAACAGTGCACATGTATTAACTCATCGGATTGTCACACCTACTCTATTAAATAAGCCTTTTAAGTACCACCATTTTACTAACTTGTCCAGGGACACATGGCTAGAAATTGGAAGAAGTGGGATTTGAACCCAGGCAGTTCGACTCCAAAGTCCTTGCTTTCAACTACCTCTCAATGATGGTTGCCATTCAATGATCCACTGGTGAACCTTATGAGACACATGTATTAGAGGAACAATAAGGAGATTCATGCCCTGACTATTCTGTATGCTTCCGAAGTGAGCCAGCAATATGGCTATTCATTTGCTATTATTTAATACCCTAAAGTTGTTATATTTTGGTGTATACCTGACAAATTATATTCTGTAATATCATACTGTCTAGACTTGATGGTTTACTAGAAGGTAAAATGTTAAATCTAATTATTTTTGGTATTCAGCGTTCTTATATATTAATAGATGATAATATTCATACGTCATCCATTTACTCTTCAAATTTTTATTGAGTATCTATCATATGCTAGGTAGTATTCCAGCTTCTGGAGATAACAACAGCTGAAGCCCTGCTATCATGGGCGGCATGGGAATATGACAGGTAGTGAACACATAATTGACTAAATATTATTTATCAAGAAGTGGTTGGGCCTAGGAATAAGAGTAAAGTAGGGTAAGAGGAGAAAGTTCTATTGGGTGGGGAGGGGCAGATAGTATACATAGGCCTGTCTGGGAAGGCCTCTATTAAGATATGATATTTGAGCAGAGACTGGAATAAAATGAGAAAATGAACAATGTGGGAAGAACATCTCAGAAAAAGGGAGCAACCAGTTCAAAGTCCCTGAGGCAGGAGCCTCCCAGGAATGTTTGTATTACAACAAAGAAGGAAGGGTGAATACAACCAAGTGAAATAGGGGCTGAAATTCATTAGCTCTGCTGTGCCTTGAACTCTCCATGGTAACAGAATTTATCAAATTGCAGTGAGCCATGTGGGCTTAAGATCTAAATTGGGAAATAATACAGAAGCATGGATCTGCTTTTGAAGAATACATGGCGTCTCAATTATTATTCTAGTTCTGTGAATCCGAAGTGCTATGGACAAGACATAAGTATCCAGAGGGTAAAGCATTTCTTAGCCTGGATTGAAGATACCATGTGCGTTTACCTACACGTGCATGAGCCCAAATGTAAGTTAAGATTCTTTGTTCTGGTTTGCTAACGCTGACGTTACGCAAAACACCAGAAAGGGATTGGCTTTTATAAACGAGGTTTATTTGGCTACAAAGTTACAGTCTTAAGGCCATAAGTGTCCAAGCTAAGGCATCAACAATAGGGTACCTTCACAGAAGAATGACTGGAACACCTCTGTTGTCTGGGAAGGCACATGGCTGGCATCTTCTTCCTTTGTTCCCAGGTTGTGTTTCAAAAAGGCTTTCTCCCAGGACGTTTCTCTCTAGGCATCTGGGGGTATTCTCTGAGTTTCTCTCAAGCAAATTCTGGAGTTGCTAAAGTCTACTTTCAACAACCATCTTCAAAATGTCTCTCTTGGCTGCCACACCTCCTTCTGTCTATGAAATTTTTTTATAGGATTCCAGTGATTCAATTAAGAACCACCCTGAATGGGTGGGGTAAAACCTCCATGGAAATTATCCAATCAAAGTTCTTGCCTACAGCTGACTGAGTCATATCTCCATGGAAACACTCAATCAAAGGATTCCAACCAAGATTGCATCAAAGAACATGGCGTTTTGGGGGACATAATACACCCAAACTGGTACATTCTTTTATATGGATAATGGATCTATCCACTCTTTTAAAAACCTATTATGGTCACCCAAGTCTCCTTAATAGAGAAGAGGAAAAAAAGTCTACAGTTGAGATATTCTAAAAGAGGAAGGGGTATGATGTTAGACTGTGAGGTCAAGTACTTTTTTTTTTTTTCTTTCAAATTGTAAACATTTCTTTAAAAATCTACTATTCAATTATATGTTCTATGAAATTTGGCACTGGAACAACTCATATTTTAAGAAAAATACAACCTTTCCCCAGGCATTTGACAGAAATTTGAGAAATTATCAAAATTAAAAAGATATATTCACATACCACGCAGTCATACAAAACAAATTGTACTTTCGATTGTTTACAGTACCATTACATAGTTGTACATTCATCACCTAAATCAATCCCTGACACCTTCATTAGCCCACACACAAAAATAACAAGAATAATAATTAGAGTGAAAAAGAGCAATTGAAGTAAAAAAGAACACTGGGTACCTTTCTCTGTTTGTTTCCTTCCCCTACTTTTCTACACATCCATCCATAAACTAGACAAAGCGGAGTTTGGTCCTTATGGCATTCCCAATCCCATTGTCACCCCTCATAAGCTACATTTTTATGCAACTGTCTTCGAGATTCATGGGTTCTGGGTTGTAGTTTAATAGTTTCAGGTATCCACCACCAGCTACCCCAATTCTTTAGAACCTAAAAAGGGTTGTCTAAATTGTGCGTAAGAGTGCCCACCAGAGTGACCTCTCTGCTCGTTTTGGAATCTCTCTGCCACTGAAGCTTATTTCATTTCCTTTCACATCCCCCTTTTGGTCAAGAAGATGTTCTCCATCCCATGATGCCGGGTCTACATTCCTCCCTGGGAGTCATATTCCAAGTTGTCAGGGAGATTCACTCCCCTGGGTGTCTGATCCCACGTAGGGGGGAGGGCAGTGATTTCACCTTTCAAGTTGGCTTAGCTAGAGAGAGAGGGCCATATCTGAGCAACAAAGAGGCATTCGGGAGGAGGCTCTTAGGCACAATTATAGAGAGGCCTAGCCTCTCCTTTGCAGCAACAGTCTTCCCAAGGGCGAATTCCGTGGTAGATGGCTCAATCCATCAAACCACCAGTCCCCTATGTCTGTGGTCATGTTAGCAACCATTGAGGTGGGGTAGGCCAATACCCCTGCATTCTCCATTGGCTCCTCAAGGGGGCTCTACATATTTTTTTCCTTGTCTTTCTTTTCTTCTTTTTAAATCAACTGTATGAAAAAAAAAAAAAAAAAAAAAAACAATAAAAGAACATTTCAAAGAGACCATAACAAGGGAGTAAGAAAAAGACAACTAACCTAAGATAACTGCTTTACTTCCAACCTGTTCCTACTTTACCCCAAGAAAGTTACCAATTATAGCAACATTTCTGTGAACTTGTTCCTACTACATCCATCAGAAATTAACAGACCATAGTCATTCCTGGGCATCCCCAGAACGTTAAATAGCTTATCTGTTCTTCTTGGATTATTGTTCCCCCTTCCTTAATTGCTCTCTATTGCTAGTTCCCCTACATTCCACATTATAAACCATTTGTTTTACATTTTTCAAAGTTCACATTAGTGGTAGCATATAATATTTCTCTTTTTGTGCCTGGCTTATTTCGCTCAGCATTATGTCTTCAAGGTTCATCTATGTTGTTATATGTTTCACAACATCGTTCCTTCTTACTGCTGTGTAGTATTCCATTGTGTGTATATACCACATTTTATTTATCCATTCAGCTGTTGAAGGACATTTGGGTTCTTTCCATCTCTTGGCAATTGTGAATAATGCTGCTATGAACATTGGCGTGCAGATATCTGTTCGTGTCACTGCTTTCCGGTCTTCCGGGTATATACCAAGAAGTGCAATCGCTGGATCGAATGGTAACTCTATATCTAGTTTTCTAAGGAACTGCCAGACTGACTTCCAGAGTGGCTGAACCATTATACAGTCCCACCAACAATGAATAAGAGTTCCAATTTCTCCACATCCTCTCCAGCATTTGTAGTTTCCTGTTTGTTTAATGGCAGCCATTCTAATTGGTGTTAGATGGTATCTCATTGTGGTCTTAATTTGCATCTCTCTAATAGCTAGTGAAGCTGAACATTTTTTCATGTGTTTCTTGGCCATTTGTATTTCCTCTTCAGAGAACTGTCTTTTCATATCTTTTGCCCATTTTATAATTGGGCTGTCTGTACTACTGTCATTGAGTTGTAGGATTTCTTTATATATGCAAGATATCAGTCTTTTGTCAGATACATGGTTTCCAAAAATTTTTTCCCATTGAGTTGGCTGCCTCTTTACCTTTTTGAGAAATTCCTTTGACGTGCAGAAACTTCTAAGCTTGAGGAGTTCCCATTTATCTATTTTTTCTTTTGTTGTTTGTGCTTTGGGTGTAAAGTCTAGGAAGTGGCCACCTAATACAAGGTCTTGAAGATGTTTTCCTACAATATCTTCTAGGAGTTTTATGGTACTTTCTTTTATATTGAGATCTTTGGTCCATTTTGAGTTAATTTTTGTGTAGGGTGTGAGGTAGGGGTCCTCTTTCATTCTTTTGGATATGGATATCCAAGTCTCCCAGCCCCATTTGTTGAAAAGACCATTATGACTCAGTTCAGTGACTTTGGGGGCCTTATCAAAGATCAGTTGGCCATAGATCTGAGGGTCTATCTCTGAATTCTCAATTCGATTCCATTGATCTATATGTCTATCTTTGTGCCAGTACCATGCTGTTTTGACAACTGTGGCTTTATAATAAGCTTCAAAGTCGGGGAGTGTAAGCCCTCCCACTTCATTTTTCTTTTTTAGTGTGTCTTTAGCAATTTGAGGCATCTTCCCTTTCCAAATAAATTTGATAACTAGCTTTTCCAAGTCTGCAAAGTAGGTTGTTGGAATTTTGATTGGGATTGCATTGAATCTGTAGATGAGTTTGGGTAGAATTGACATCTTAATGACATTTAGCCTTCCTATCCATGAACATGGAATATTTTTCCATCTTTTAAGATCCCCTTCTATTTCTTTTAGTAGAGTTATGTAGTTTTCTTTGTATAGGTCTTTTACATCTTTGGTTAAGTTTATTCCTAGGTACTTGATTTTTATAGTTGCTATTGAAAATGGTATCTTTTTCTTGAGTGTCTCTTCAGTTTGTTCATTTCTAGCATATAGAAACATTACTGACTTATGTGCATTAATCTTGTATCCTGCTACTTTGCTAAATTTGTTTATTAGCTCTAGTAGCTGTATCGTCGATTTCTCAGGGTTTTCCAGATAAAAGATCATATCATCTGCAAACAATGACAGTTTTACTTCTTCTTTTCCAATTTGGATGCCTTTTATTCCTTTGTCTTGCCGGATTGCCCTGGCTAGCACTTCCACCACAATGTTGAATAACAGTGGTGATAGCGGGAATCCTTGTCTTGTTCCTGATCTTAGAGGGAAGGCTTTCAGTCTCTCACCATTGAGTACTATGCTGGCTGTGGGTTTTTCATATATGCTCTTTATCATATTGAGGAATTTCCTTCAATTCCTACCTTTTGAAGTGTTTTTATCAAAAACGGATGTTGGATTTTGTCAAATGCTTTTTCAGCATCTATTGAGATGATCATTTGATTTTTTCCTTTCGAATTTTTAATGTGTTGTAATACATTGATTGATTTTCTTACGTTGAACCATGCTTGCATGCCTGGAATGAACCCCACTTGGTCATGGTGTATGATTTTTTTAATGTGTCTTTGGATTCGATTTGCAAGTATTTTGTTGAGGATTTTTGCATCTATATTCATTAGGGAGATTGGCCGGTAGTTTTCCTTTTTTGTAGCGTCTTTGCCTGGTTTCGGCATTAGATTGATGTTAGCTTCATAAAATAAGTTAGTTAGTGTTCCATTTTCTTTGATGTTTTGAACGAGTTTAAGTAAGATTGGTGTCAGTTCTTTCTGGAAAGTTTGGTAGAATTCCCCTGTGAAGCCATCTGGCCCTGGGCATTTATTTGTGGGAAGCTTTTTGATGACTGATTGGATCTCTTTGCTTGCGATTGGTTGATTGAGGTCTTCTGTTTCTTCTCTGGTCAGTCTAGGTTGTTCATATGTTTCCAGGAAATTGTCCATTTCCTCTACATTATCCAGTTTGTTGCCATACAGTTGTTCATAGTATCCTCTTATAATTTTTTTAATTTCTTCAGGATCTGCGGTTATGTCACCTTTTTTTATTCATTATTTTGTTTATATGGGTCTTCTCTCTTTTTGATTTTGTCAGACTAGTTAGGGGCTTGTCAATCTTGTTGATCTTCTCAAAGAACCAACTTTTGGTGATATTTATCCTCTCTATTGTTTTTTTTGTTCTCTATGTCATTTATTTCTGCTTTAATCCTTGTTATTTCTTTTCTTCTACTTGGTTTAGGATTGGTTTGCTGTTCATTTTCTAGCTTCTTCAGTTGATCCATTAGTTCTTTGATTTTGCCTCTTTCTTCCTTTTTAATATCTGCATTTAGTGCTATAAATTTCCCCCTCAGTACTGCTTTTGCTGCATCCCATAGGTTTTGGTATGTTGTTATCATTTTCATTCGTCTCTATATATTTAGCAATTTCTCTTGCTATTTCTTCTTTAACCCACTGATTGTTTAGCAGTGTGTTGTTTAACCTCCAGGTATTTGTGAATTTTCTAAGTCTCTGATGGTTATTGACTTCTAATTGTATTCCACTGTGGTCAGAGAATGTGCTTTGAATAATTTCAATCTTTTTAAATTTATTGAGGCTTGTTTTATGTCCCAGCATGTGATCTAGTCTGGAGAAAGTTCCGTGAGCACTAGAAAAGTATGTGTATCCTGGTGATTTGGGATGTAATGTTCTGTATATGTCTGTTAAATCTAATTCATTTATCAGATTGTTTAGGTTTTCAATTTCCTTATTGGTCTTCTGTCTGGTTGATCTATCTATAGGAGAGAGTGATGTGTTGAAGTCTCCCACAATTATTGTGGAAACATCAATTGCTTCCTTTAGTTTGCCAGTGTTTCTCTCATGTATTTTGTGGCACCTTGATTGGGTGCATAAACATTTATGATTGCCATTTCTTCTTGTTGAATTGCCCCTTTTATTAGTATGTAGTGGCCTTCTTTGTCTCTCAAAACATCCCTGCATTTAAAGTCTATTTTATCTGAGATTAATATTGCTACACCTGCTTTCTTTTGGCTGTAGCTTGCGTGAAATATTTTTTTCCATCCTTTCACTTTCAATTTTTTTGTGTCCCTGTGTCTAAGATGAGTCTCTTGTATGCAACATATTGATGGTTCATTTTTTCTGATCCATTCTGTGAATATATGTCTTTTAATTGGGGAGTTTAATCCATTTACATTCAACGTTATAACCGTGAAGGCATTTCTTGAATCAGCCATCTTCCTTTGGTTTATGCTTGTCATATATATTTTTCCCCTCTCTCTATTAATATCCTTTATTGTACCCATACCAAATCTCTTTAGTAATGAACCTTTCTCCAAGTCTCTCTGTCCTTTCTTTGTTTCTCTGTCTGTAGGGCTCCCTTTAGTATCTCCAGTAGGGCAGGTCTCTTGTTAGCAAATTCTCTCAGCATTTGTTTGTCTGTGAAAAATTTAAGCTCTCCCTCAAATTTGAAGGAGAGCTTTGCTGGATAAAGTATCGTTGGCTGGAAATTTTTCTCACTCAGAATTTTAAATATATTGTGCCACTGCCTTCTCGCCTCCAGGGTGGCTGCTGAGTAGTCACTACTTAGTCTTATGCTGTTTCCTTTGTGTGTGGTGAATTGCTTTTCTCTTGCTGCTTTCAGAACTTGCTCCTTCTCTTCTGTGTTTGACGGTGTGATCAGAATATGTCTCGGAGTGGTTTATTTGGATTTATTCTATTTGGAGTTCGCTGAGCATTTATGATTTGTGTATTTATGTTGTTTAGAAGATTTGGGAAGTTTTCCCCAACAATTTCTTCGAATACTCTTCCTAGACCTTTACCCTTTTCTTCCCCTTCTGGAACACCAATGAGTCTTATATTCAGACGTTTTATATTATCTATCATATCCCTGAGGTCCGTTTCGATTTTTTCAAATTTTTTCCCCATTCTTTCTTTTATGCTTTCATTTTCCATTCTGTCATCTTCCAGGTCACTGATTCGTTGTTCAGCTTCCTCTAGTCTTGTACTATGAGTGTCCAGAATCTTTTTAATTTGGTCAAGTTTCTTTAATTTCCATAAGATCATATATTTTTTTATTTAGTCTTGCAATGTCTTCTTTATGCTCTTCTAGGGTCTTCTTGATATCCTTTGTATCCCGTACTATGGTCTCATTGTTCATCTTTAGTTCTTTGAGTAGCTGCTCCAGGTGCTGTGTCTCTTCTCATCTTTTGATTTGGTGCTTGGGCTTGGGTTATCCATATCGTCTGGTTTTTTCATATGCTTTATACTTTTCTGTTGTTTTTGGCCTCTAGGCATTTGCTTAACTTGTTAGGGTTCTTTTAAGATTTGTAGACCAATTGAAGTCCTTATCTCTAATTTATCAGATCTACAGCTTTCTGGAGTACACTTTCTCTAACTAACCAGCAGGTGGTGTCCACGAGCCACCTGTTCTCCACAAGCCAGTTCTCCCCTGCTTTGCCTTTGTGGTGAGTGGGGGAGTGAGTTTTGTGGGGTCCAATTGGTGTACCAAGCTTGTGTGTGTAGTTGGCGTTGTCCGCCCTGTATATGGGGTGTGTTTCTGGGCCGTCAGGGAGGGGGGGTGGCTCTAACAATCAAATCTCCCTGGTGATCCTGGAGTTTTAAAGCTGCTGCAATAGTCTAATCCTTCAGTTCAGTCCTGCCACAGTTTGTCTCTGCCACTGACCCACAAGTCCTTGGTATTGGCATATGGCTCCTGAGACTTGCGAGTGGGTCCCTCTTCCAGGCTGTGCCCCCCTTGGTCCTCTGTTGAGGGATGACTGTGCTATGTCACAGGTGAGTGCCGTCCCCCCAGGGCGGTTCTGGGCTCCTCGGCTGTGTAGGGAGGCTCCCAGTCTGCTCAAATGATGGCTGAATGGGGCTTTGTTAATTCACACTGCTCCACCTTCCCAACTCTGGGACAATCAACTGAGGTGGCAGGGAAGGCTAATGTCCACGCCCAGTTTTGTGGTGTGTGCCTGTTATTTGAAGCACTTACATCACACTGGGTTGTCTGGGGAAGCTCTGGGCTATGGGGCTGGCGATGGGCAGGAGTGTTTCCTGTCCACCAGGATGATGGCTGTAAGCAGACACTCCCCTTTTCTTGGGAAGTTGTGGTGTTTCGTGAATTTTCTCAGCCACTGGATTATTGCATTTTGTCTCAGAGCTCTCTTAGTTCTGCTCTTGTCTTAACCTGCCCAAATTGCAAGTCTTTGAAGCTTTCTGTATTGGGCTTCTTAGAGTAATTGTTTTAGAAAAAGAAAAAAGGATTAAAAAAAACAAGGGCCCTCCTCAGAGATCTAATGGGTTATTGAAATGCTAAGAGGCAAAGCAATTAGGGCCATTAAGGAAAGGTCCACAGGGCAGAGAGATCAGCTTTTCTTCGGGATTTGCATATGAGCCTCAGGGCCTGAGCTCTGCCCTTCCCCTTTCTATGTTCACCAGAACTCCAAAAATCCTCCACTTTTAATTTTGGAGTTTTTCGTGCTGTTTTTTTCTATGCCTGTCTCCTCTCTGCTGGGCTGGCTGCTCTCAGATTCTCTGGTGTCTGGTCTCAGTCTATCTATGGTTGGAGTTTGGATCAGTAGAATGAGTTTCCGATAAGGGCTGCCACTGCAGTTCTCCCTTCTCCTTCCTGGAGCTGACAGCCCCTCCTCCCACAGGACTGAGCCTGGCAGGGAGGGGTGTGGGTCCCCTGGCTGCAAAAACTTACAGATTTCGCTGATCTCAGCAGTTCCACGTTTTCATGAGTGTTGTATAAAGTATGCCCAAAGTCAGATTGCTCTGTGGTGTTCAGTCCATGCAGTTCCTGGCTGTCTACCTGCTTCCCTGGAGGAGTAACTAAAACATACAGCTCACCAATCCGCCATCTTGCCCCATCTCCTCTATGCATTATTATATATGATTTCTGATTTTTATTTTATATTTAACGAAATATTGCAGAAACAATAAATTATAGCCCTTCAACTAAAATAAAATGAACACCACCCAGATAACTCTCAAAGTGTAACAATGTAAATTAGTTTGTATTTCAGAATAATACCAAAACATTAAAAATCTCTCACCAAAAAGAGCCTATCACATTTGCTACAGAATAGAAACAACCTCAGTCAAATATGGGGATGGAAGGGTTCTTCTGTAGATTTCTAAACTATAACATCACTTTCAAATACATACCTTGATACACTTAAAACAAGAGGATACCGATCAAGGGTAAAGAATTGAAGATAGATAAAAAAGGAAGTAGGTGAAAGAGTCAGTAACATTTTAAACTGAACAAGAGATTAAAAACAGAGTCAAGAAGGACCTCTGGAGAAGGGAATTAGCAGGGGTAGCTTGAGGAGGAAGAAGGACTTGCTAAGGGCCAGCGTGGAGCTGATGGTTCTTTGGGCTCTAAGAGGGGGCCCTTCCCTTCTTTAACAATTAAAGGCTTTCCATTGTCTACTGTGCTCTATAATGCCTAATGCACAAAGATCCTCAAAACTAATATTAAGTACTCTGTAAACAAAGGAAGAGTAAAATGCAGGTGCTTAATAAATGTTAAATCAAAGTCAAATCAGGCCTCCAGCTTGAGAACTTTTTGAAGATAGGACACTCAGCACAATCCACTTTGGCTGGCTGAAGACTCTATTGTAGCAAACAAGTTGTAGGAGGTTTTCTTGCATATTTATGTACTAAAGAGCTTTAAGGAAGGAATCAGAATCATAGGACATTTAAAGAGGGGGAAGATTGACCTATAGGCAACTTTATGATGGCTAAATATTCCCAAGTTGGTGATATTTTATGTTCAAAGATATGACACCGAAGCCAGAAGGAAATGAGCAAGGAATGTGGTTGCAAAAATTTTGAAAACTTCAGTACAGAGATCATAAATAATCCTAAAGAATGTGGAATAGGGAAAATTACTTACAACATATGTGACACACATATAATCAATATCCTTAATATACTAAAAACTCCAATAAATAAAAAAGAATCAAGTCAGTAGAGATAAGGGCAAAAGGTATGAACAATCCATTCATCAAAAAAGGACAATAAATTTATGAAAGAATGCACAATCCCATTATAATCAACTTTTAATAAATGAGAAGTAATATAAACATTTTCACTTAGATTCAGAAGACACAGAACCCAGTGTCAGTGAGTGTGGTAGGCAGAAAGCCTCCAAAGGTGCCTATGTTCTAATCCCCAGAACCTGTGGGTATGTTAGCTTACATGGCAAAGGGGAATTAAGGGTGCAAGTGCTAACCTTAATATATAGAGACCATCGTGGATTACCCAAGTGGGCTCAGTGTAATTATAAGTGTCCTTAAAGGAGGAAGAGGAATCAGAAGGACCAGGTAGATGGTAGCCTGAGAAGGACTTGGCGTGGCATTGCTGGCTTTGAAGATGGAGGAATAGTGCTCCAAGACAAGAGATGTGGTGACCTCTAGAATCTGGAAATGGCAAGGAAATGGAATCTTTCCTTAGATGTTCCAAAAGGAAAACAGCCCTGCTGATACCTTGGTTTTAGCCCAGGGAGACACCTTTTGAACTTTAGAACTCCATAAGTACAAGATAAATGTGTATTGTTTAAGCCACCAAGTTCGCAGTGTTTTGTTACAGCATCATTAGGAAATAGTGAGAAAGCGGGAAAATTCTTGATAATTGATACAACTCTTTTTGAAGGGCATTTTTTTTTAATCAACATAAAAAATGAGAATACCCTTGTATCTCAAAATTCTAACTCTGAGGAATTTAATCTATGAAAATAATTACACAAATTTGCAAAGATATATAAAGTGTGCTCTTTTGATTTTTCCTTCAGATAGAAAAAAACTGGATACAACAGGAAGACTCACACTGTAACCATAGAATACTACAGAGCTATTATGAAAGGGGACAGATCCATATATATCCAAAGAGTAAAAACACTCTGCTGGGTACCATTACAGAAAAGAATGTCCCCATTGATTCTAGTTTCATTAAACAAACAACCAAAAAAAGGGCATAGACACACCACAGGCAGAAGGAAAAAAGGTCTGCATGTACCCCAAATTATTAGCAGTGTTCTTGTGGGTGGGAGAACAATGGAACACCAATTTCTATCATAATTATAGGTTTTTATAATGTTTAATTAAAAAATTGACAAACATATGCTAGCTTTCTATTTTGCGAAGGTAAAGACACTTACAGGGGCTCATGCTAAAATAAAACAATATGTAAATCTGTCTTCAAAATAATAAAGAATCAGTTAATCAGAAGAAGTTATTCAGTTGGTTCTCCCAGATTCTTCAAAGACACCCACCACAGACTACCGAGGGAAAGACTGAATTCACAGAATTCACACACCAGGGTCCAAGCTTTTGGCAAGAAGTTGTGCTTCAGCCTTTCCCCCACAGAAGAAAATAAAATATTGGCTCTTGCCCACCATGTCTATAGAGTGGAGGAAAAACAGTTTCCCTTTCACCTCAGGGTTCTTGAAGGCACACTGGGATGATGATATCCTCTTAATGTCATCCACGCTTTCTTCCCCCACTTCTTCAGATTACAAATGGACCAGGTTACAGTTTAGCAAGAGCTTCGGATGCAGTGAAAGATATCATTACCTTGCTAAACAAAGTTGTCTGTAACAAAACAGAATCAACCTCTAAAAAAAAAAAATAGTACCCAAACTAACAAATACATATTATTAGTTTACCCCGCCTCTAATTGAACGGATGTAAGTGAGCGAATCACCTGAAAACTTATGAATTCTGTTGCCATCGTGCAAAACAACCTCCTAATATCCCTTGCCTTTGATGGCTTCTATTACATTCTACCGTGCTAAGAGAAATACGCTTGTCAGTACAAAATGCCTTAAAGGGCTCTCCCCCTTCAGAACTGCTGGGAAGACATAGAATTTGTTGACTGAGAGGATGCGATCAGTGTGTCCCCCAGAGACAGCATCAAAGGCAGATGCTGTAAGCAGCCACGGACTTTATGTGCTGTTCCCTCCATCTCTCCACCCTGGCATGCCGGCCTTCCCCTGGGACTGACTCTCATCAAACTGACAAAAAGATCATGTGTGTACTCACAGTTAGGCCCAAGGATTTTCCCCAAGACCAAGGAGGCTTTGAAAGATAATACACAGCTCATTTTTACACTTGAGGCCCTTGGTCTATGTGTCTTAGAAGTTGGCTGGTTGAAAATCTCAGATGGAGCCAGCTAATTCAGTCAGTTCTTTTCTTAAACCCATGAGGCTAAAGGCTATTGAGTTTCACGAGGAATAAACAAAATTCCAAATTAACTATGGTGACCCCCCATCTACCTAGACTAGCCACAGAAGGGATTGTTTGGGTTGGCAGAATAGCATGGTTAACGCTGAGGTGCTGCATACTAAGCTGGGTAAACTATTCTTTCTTTCATGCCTCAGTTTCCACATTTGTAAAAAGTGCAAGGATAATTGTAGCTACACCAGAGGATTTTTATAAAGCTCAGTGAATTAACACATGAAAAACACTAAGAACAATGTCTGTCATATAATAAGAAAAAATAAATGTTAGTTATAACAATAAGAGTAATACAATTTATATTATTAATATCATGTAATGGATGACTCATTTTCATAGAAATGGAATTATTAACATGTGTGAACTCTAATCCCTGGGCACAGGTTAATCGTCTTTGGCACTGGTAGTTAGAAGGATTCTAGATTGTCACAAGGTATTTGAATTTTATCTACATTCTTTCAGACACCATTTACCGAGTGTCTGCTTTTTGCTCTTAATATATGGATTAAAAAATTAATAAGACTTTAAGAAAATCAAAACTAAGTCAGGGAGACCAACCAATACACAAATTCTCATGACAATATTTATTATGTAGAATGAAAGAGACAAAAAAGTTTTATGGGGAACATGCAAAGGGACATTGCGATAGGCAGAATAAAGGCTCTTCCAAAGATGTGTGTCTTAATTCCCAGAACCTATGAATATCTTATGTTACATGGCAAAGGGGAATTAAGGTTGCTAATCATCTGTCCTCAAGAAAGGGAGATTATTCTGGATTATATGGGTGGACCCAAAGTTATTACACTTGTCCTTAAAAGTGGAAGAGGGGAGGCGGAAGAGAAGCTCAGAGTAATGCAAGGTGAGGAATATTTGACTGGCCATTGCTGGCTTTGAAGATGGAAGAAGGGGGAGCCAAGGAATGTGGGTAGCCTCTAGAAACTGGAAAAGACAAGGGATGGATCCTTTCCCATAGTCTATAGAAATGAATGAACCATGCCAACACTTTGAATTTAGCCCAGTGAGATTCATATTGCACTGACCTACAAAACTGTGAAGTAAAAAGTTTGTGCTGTTTTTTTGACACTAAGTTGTTGGTAATTTTTTAGAGCAGTTATAGAAAACTAATACAGACAGATCCCAATTTGCAGGCAGAAAAGGAGAGGAGAGGGACTAGAGCAGCTTCTGGGAGGGGTCATGATGAGAAGAGTATTAGAGGATGTATAGTAGTTATTTATAATGAGGGAATTTTGTGCAGAGGGTCCAGCATGGATATAGTCTAAGAGGTGACAGTTCCCTTGATCCAGACAAATTTTGAGGAGTGGAATCATTGAGAGTAAGGCTGTATTCAGAGGTTTGGTCATAAAGAGCTTGCCATAATAGAAAGTTTGGTTTTCATCACGTAAATGAAAGGAGTCTCAGAGGAGATTTAATCCAGGGAATAAAGTCAGCTTTGTATTTTGGAAACATCAGTGAGGTACCACGATGAAGTAGGGATTTGAAAAGGGCAAGCCAAGAGAAAGGAGACCACATAAGGAGTCGAGATGTGAGATGAAGTTATCTTAATAAGAGCAATGGGAGTCAGAAGAGAGAGAAGTACCAAATTTGGGAAATACTGGATGGCAAAATTGGCAGGCATTATTATGGCTTGGATGTGAGGTCTGACAGTGAAGGTGGAATCAAGAATAAGCTCTACATTCCTAGCATGAGCAGCCAAGGAATTGGATGTACCCTCAAATGAAACTCAGAATGGAGGAGGAGGAGTTTATTTAGGTGGAAGATGATGAGTTTCCTTTTGCATGTTCTGGGATGACCAGGTACAAAGAAACACATAGCTGATGGGTAAATAGGTGCAACTGGAACTTATGGGAGTCTGGACTGTTGAGATGGATTTGACATCAAGAACAGGGAGTTGCCATCAGCATAGTGGAGATAATTTGAATGGCAGGACTGGATGGAATTATTTAAGTGTAAGAAGAAGAGTGGGCTAAGATAGGACCCTGGGGAAGAGCAGCATGGAAAGGCTGCTGCAGAAAAGAAAGATTCTGAAAAAGATGGTGGAGGAAGGAGCAGGAAACAGCCTGAAAAACTAGCAAGTATGTGGTCTTAGATGCTAAGGGCATAGGGAATTTCAAGAAGGGAGGGATCCATAGGGTCAAATGCAGCAGGGACCAGAAAGATAAGAACTGGATGTTGCTGCTGCTGGTATATGGTCATGATTTTCATCACCATATGGTAATAATAATAATGACAATAGCAACTACCCCTTCTTTAGCATTCATCATGAATCAGGTACTATGATTTATTTAACCAACACATATATAGTACCTGCTTCCTACCAGGAACTACTCTGGTTCCTTCACAAGTTTTAACTTATTTAATTCCTACACAACCCCATGAGGTAGATACTATTGTTAGTCACATTTTCTAAATGAAGAAACAGAAACACAGACAGGTTAGGTAACTTACCTTAAGAGCCAAGACTCTCTAGAGGCCATGTTCTTAACCACTAAGCTATGCTGTCTCATGGCCTATCTCAGTTAATTCTTACCATACATAAACCAATGAGTAGGTTCTGCCATCAACCTAATTAGACAGATAAAGTAATTGAGAATTAGCAAGGTCAACCAACTTGCTCAAAGTCAGCCAGCCCCAGGGAACTGGTAAGATCAGACTGAATGATCTGGCTGGCAAATTGAAGCTAGTCAATACTAGTGTAACTGAATGAAGGAAGCTTCAAGTGATATCTCTTACAAGAGAAGTTTTCCCCTTTCCTCTGTTAGGCAGATAGGGTGAGGGGCTGACCCAATTCAGTCAAGGTTTAAGCTTCAATGGAATGGGTTGCAGTCTTTAAAAACTTGGTTCAATTCTAGTTTGTCCTTACCCTTGAATCTGGCCTCCTGGGCTTTTGATTGGGAGCCTGGGGGACAGGGCACTGTCTCCTATGGAACTGTGGGAGATTCAGTTTTGTACTTTGGAGGCTTGTTACTTTTTTCTCTTACTAAAAGAGAGTGTGCACAAATCCCAGATAATTGAACTTTTTGGTTGTTTGCTTTCTGGATAAATGGCAGGCCAGTATAATTTGGGAGAGTCCTCTTTTAGCTTATGAATTCTTTATTGGTTAAGACAGAACATGGAGATCCCAAAACACATATCCATGTATTTCTTATTCTACACAAAATACTGCAGGTTTCTTCTCCATGAGTGTTCGTGCACTCACTGTCTTCAAATTGGACTTAAAGAAATGCAATCAGGGTCCCCTTTTCCAGGGAACATTGCCCACTGAGTATCAGAGGTTGATCTCAGAACAGAGTCCGTATAAACAATAAACAAAACTGAAACTCATCTGGGCCTCGTGCCCAAGAAAACCAGCCACACACAAACTCATACCACGGGGGAAGGAGAAAGGATAAAAAAGTTCCAAAAACAAACTGAGCAGGAGAGAAAAAAAAGCAGGCTAAGAAGCTGGCTCCACACTCACTGGTCCCCACATAAAACTGAGAGACAAAGCCTGAGAAAGAAAAGCTTCCCTAGACCTCCCCAGGAAAGTGGCTCCAACCCCTTGACTTATTTGGAAAGCAATGACAGAGATCAAGAGCTTTACTCTACTGAGAAAGGAGATAGCTTTGGTTCAATCATAAAATAAAATGAGTTTTTCTTAAAAAGAAAAAAAATTGGAAAAGCTTTAACATCTTTAATTCTGTGCAGAAGTCAATCTGGAAGCATTTATTCAAAAAGTGTATTGATTAGTTAAGATGATGCTAGCTGCTCTAACTGATAAACCTAAGATCTTGGTGGTTTAGCACAATGGAAGTTTATTTTTCACTCATGTCAAGTTCAGTAAGTGGTTGGGAGGAGACGAACCAATGCTCTACTCCAGGCAGACATTCAGGAACCTAAGCTAAAGGTTTCTCTGTCATCTGCAATATGTGCTTTCCTAGGTTGCCTTGGACACTGACATCCAGCTAGCAGAAAAGGGAATACGGAGTGTAGGACTGTGCAGAAGAATTTTATTCATCAAGTCAAGGGATGTATGATACCTTTGCCCACATTTCATTGGCCAGAACTGAGAAATGCAAGGGGTACTGGGAAATGTAGTCTCTGGCTGAGCAACACTTCCCAGCAAAAACTCTGTGTTATGGAAAAGGAACATTAATTATTGGTGGAAGCAAGATGTCTCTTACAATGGATTTGCTGTTCTTTACATCTATATATTGGACTGGTTGAATAATAAATATAGGAAGAGAAGAGGTAAGATCACGAAATTAACATATTCTGCTTTGGTCTATTAGTGCTTCCTGGGAAGAGCATTACTGTCATTTTGAATGGGATGTTTCTTTGTTGGGCTGTTTCTCATACCGCTATATGTTTTTATCCCTGATCTCTGTTCACTAAATGCCAGAAGCACTCCCAATCACCATGGTAAACCGGAAAAACTATGTCCAAACATCTCATTCAGGACTGGTACTCCCTTGGCTAAGAATCACAAATACTCAGAATTCAAAGTGATGGCTAATTTTTAACTTTTGCTCTGACAGGTTATCAGAAGAACCTTATCCAGCAAACCTCCCAACGGTCCCCATTCTGGTTAACATTCCCCTATGAAGTCATGGGGAGACTATAGGTATTGCAAGGGACTAGAGAGTAGAGGGGAGCTGGAAGGTTTAGAAAGAAATGGGGGGCCCTGGGAAAGATGGAGGTAGATGGGATGGAAGAGGAGTTGTATGGAAAGCTGTCTGGGAGGACTCCTGTGAAATAGGAAGGGCAAACAGAGCCTGAGAGGGAGTGGGGACAGCTGGCAGATTAAGGACTTGAAGGGACTTAGAGAGGAGGCAATCACCTTAAATATCTTTAATGAGAGAGAACATTATTTCCTGATGAAAGCAACACCATATTTGGACAATTTCAGATGTTACAAAGGTCTTCTCAATATTCAGCCAAAATCTACTCTACTCTATTCCTATCCTTCTGCTCTGGCTCTACTCTCCTAGTAACATAATTCAAGCATAATCCCTTTTTCACATGACAGCCCTTCCAGACTCCGAAGACAGGTATTTAATCTCCATGAATGCCACTTCTTCCCCAGCAAAGTGCTCTCTTCATATGTGTTTACCTGTGAAGTAGTTTGCAATCCCATTTTCAGTCCTATCTCACTCCTCTGTGCTGGACATATTCTGGTTGGTCAACATTAAAATGTGGTACCCACAATGGAACACACAATTTCAAGTGTGGTTCGCCAGCAGGATCTTTGATCTATATGCAAGCATCAAATTAAGTTACCAAGCAGACATACCACATTATTGAGTCATGCTGAACTTACTGTTAACCACCATGTGTGCTGCTGGAAAGCTCATTTCCTATTCTATTTAGGGGCAGATGTTTTTTGAATGTGAGTATATAACTTTACATTGATTGATTTACATTTCCCTTGGTCAGATTTGGTCCATTTTCCCTGAGAAAAAGCTGAGAGCTTTTGCAGTAGTCTTTCTAGTTTTATAACATCATAGGCAAGCATGATAAGTCAATATTCTCTTCCACGTTCTTGATAATGATGTTTGGTGAGACAGGGCTAAGACAGAACTTGGTAAATAAGACACCCAAGTCCTCTGAAGACCAGGTTGTTTGTGACATATTTTATCTTCATCTTTGGATATTCTGATATTTTCCCATATTTTAACATGCTCCATTTTGTATCTGGGTTCAAAACAGAACCCCAATAACAGCTAAACTGGATTCTTGAGTCTCCTTTTTCTTGTCATCTCCACTGATTACATAGTCAGAATTTCATTTCTGACACCCTTCTATCCTTTTTTTGAGAAGACTGTCTTTTAGTTGTTGGCCATGAATTTCTACTTTTATTTGCTCATATATTTAAAAACTCTGAAGTCATGGTTATGTGTCTGATTATAAGTTTCTTGCATGTACCAGGGGCTTGTTTCTTTCCTTAAGAATTTAAGACAACATGAACACCCTTAGAGGGGCCATGACTTTATATCCTTCTTTAGTCAATTCCTTCTGAATCATCAAATATGCTTCCCTAATTGTTGTCCTTGCATTTTAGGAGACGATGTTGTTATGCACATATATATGTTTTGTTGATTTCTCCCAAGTAGATTGGGATTTCCTTGATGGCAAGAAGGGACCACAGCTTTTCTACAGAATATTAGCATTTTTGCTTCTAGCGCAGTGGAGTGACAAATGAACAAAAGGTGCTCAATGAACGTATTAAATAACTCCCAGGAACAACAACAACATGGGTTGATGTTTAAATGCACACATTTTCACACACTGGTTAGAAGCAATTAAGCTCTTGGAGAGCTGTTCAACCGAGAACACCATTTCCACATTGATATATTTACAAACACAGAGACGTTTACATGATAAAGAGTTAGTCACAAATACATCCAAGTTTAGAAGAAAGCATTTGCCTTTTAAAAATGCCACTGAAAAACCAGTAAATCTGTGTGAAATGAACGTTATATATGTTTTTACAAATATACGCACACAGATACACACCTACAGTGATTTTTACTTTCCTACACCAAAGTCATAAAAGTTATCATTTTTTAACCATTTTCCCCCCAAAGTTATACATTTAACAAGATCAGGTTCCAGTTGTCTTTGGTCTTTAATGGCTAAACTAATGAATAAATAGAACCATATGGCACATAGCCACTCTAGTATGATGTAAAGTCTCCTTGCAACCAGAAACTAAAATTATAGCTTTTTCACCCATATTATCAGCTTGATGAGAGCCCCACATGGCAAGTGCTGACTCTTATTCATCAAGATAAAGTATTATCTTTTATTTTCACTTACAAGGTTCATAATGATGAAAGATTCTGGTTGCCAAGGGTGAAATGTTGCTTCAAACTCGAAGTTCAATTGTTTTGTGAATTTGTAATTGTACCCTTTCTGAGGGATGGGAAAGGCAGGGGAGGAAATTCACAAAACTGACACAAAGCAGATAATAACAGCGCCATGAAGAATTCATAATGATGTTCAACGTGTGAGGGAAATTGTTTTCATCACAAAGGATGATCTCTAATCACTCACCACTAGCCACCGCTGAGATGGCTGTAGATCTAAGGACCCACCTTCTGTCTAACCCCAGGTTAAATTATGCCCAGGCCCTGATCCCCTGAGAAAATGTGTATTTGTCTTGATATGCTCTGTGTATGAGGTGGGGGAAAGTTGTACAACAGAACTTACCAGGCACTCCCTTCTGGTGATAGAAATGTATGGGTGTTACCCCCAAAGCCAAATGCAAATTTAAACTTGTCAACAAATTTGACTCTTGACCAATATTGACGTCAGCCCTAGATTGGACTACACAAGAACTAGAAGTATGCTAATGGTGAGAATGTACAACGTGTCTGGCATTATACTGTATGTCCCTTATAAGTTGTATAATTCCCATGGAATCCAACTGAAGTAATGATTAATATGACCAATTTATAGACAAGAATACCAAGCATAATAGAAATATGCAAGCTGCCCAAGTTTACAAAGCTAGTTAGTGGCAGAATCCAGAGTGAAAGCCAGTTTTATATCTCTCCAAACACCATAACATATTCTTCTGCTTCATTCTATCTCACTTTCTCGTATTCTCCCACCTATGCCCAGATTAGGTGCCAAATACTTTTATGATGTTCTTCTCTGGCCACCCAAGTCATCCCATACCCTCTCCACTCCCACACACACCTTAAGGCCGGCCATGCCTTGATTTTAAACATTTTAAACACCTTTTCAATACTCCCCTTTAAGGTGATGCATTTAAGGAAAAGAAGGAAAATTCACCTGGCTAATAATGTAGGGCCTCAAATGACGGCACTGCCTTATGATCTCCATAATCCTTGACAGATTTCTTAGATTTGCAGATGCAGACTCAGAATGTAATTAGTTTATTCAGAGATGATCAGGCTTAAGGTGGTAAGTTCATGTCACCAAACTCACAAGAAACTGCTTCCTAATACAGATGTCCTTTACTAAATTAAATAGAAAAGCTACTGGTCCAGAGATGTAAAATCCTGTTCTCCAAGGAACTGTTTCCAAGTATAGGGTACCAGAGAAATCAAAGAATAGAGGACATATTTCTGAAGTCTACCATCCAGGCTGTAGAGGTTCCTGATGAAATCTCTCTTCTTCAGTAAATGCATGTCTTTGGTGATCCATACCAGTATACATCTCTCGCTCTTCTTTGCATAAAGCTCAAGAGACACTGATACATTTTTAATATTATCTCCCTTTTCTGAAAGTCATAACATGTCCTGTGATATAGTACCAACCAACTAAATCACAACTGAATGGTTGGCATTTTATGTCATATAATTCTCCCATATCTTCCTTGAGACACACTATTCTAGCATAAACTTTACAGCTCTTTTCTCGGGCTGTTTGGTCTGCACTTTTTAAGCTCATCTATTATGTGTTGATTTTTCAGTTTCAGAAGGTGACCTACCCCTAACTTTGTAGCCAAATACTGGGACACACCTTAAATGAACCCTTCATATACTAACTACATTTTCCATTAAAATGTTCCCATTTCTTTAGGACTCAGTTTGCCACCAACCTGCTGGTCCTTTCAGGTAATATGTTTTTGCTTATTAGGGATTATCTAGAGATATTGTCTTAAGCTAATCATGTGGTTCCAAAATAAAATCAATTTGAAGAAGGAGAAAGGTCTTCTAGTACCCTTCAAATACGATAATATTCATGGCCGTCTGGTCAATTGGCAACCTATATACAAGTGAATAATGATCCTCTCTTGTGGTGGACTATAAGCTTTAACTGTTTTCCTGTGTATATGTGACCTGATGTATTTCTTCTAGAAAAGAAAAAATTCTCCTCTTTCCTGACTTATTTCTCTAGCTATTTTCTTCCCCTCTATTCTTCTCCTCTACTACTCTTTGAATATTTAGTACATTTCCATCTAGAGAATACATAAATATTATTTGGGGCCATTCCCAGTATATAAAGTGGCACACTGCTCTAGAAAACCTATTAACTGGCCCATTTACTATTTTCTTTGAATTAAACCTTAATAAGTCTTCTAGGCCATTTGGGATAAAGGAACAGCCAGACACAACTTGGAATCTCTAAGTGGGTCAAAAGAAAGTTAAGCCAAGTTGATGGGATTTCCTGAAGCAGCAAAACTTCCTTGTCAATTCTGGCTATGGAGAGCTATACTTTTAAGACAGGCAAATGTCTGGTAATAGTTAATAGTTTTAAGACTCAACCCTCCTTCTTCTAGGTTCCAACTGCAGAGATCAAAGAGAATACTGAAATATCAAATAGGGATTGTACTAGCAGCTTTACATGACTCTTTGACAGTACTAGAAGGCAGATTAGAGATGAGGCAGATGGGATAATGGGACATCCTACATTCCACCTCCCATACATGACCTTGGCTTTGATCTCTCCTATGAGAAGAGCTCAGCTTTACTTAGATGACCAGTAACAGGCTGAGTACCTGATAAAAAGAAGAACAGAAGGCATATTCCTCTCTTCTTCTTCATGGCTCTGCCTAGGTGGGCTTGCCAAATGGAGTCTGGAAGCCGACTAGAAGGCAAAATGGGAGCTCACTGTGCCAGAGTACAGAAGATCCAAAAGAAAGATGGTAAATGCTGGCTCATGCTTTGTGTGTTGAACTCTTATAACTCACATGAGATGTCACTCTTCTCTTGGAGAAGAGTAAGGTTCAAATATAAATAGATTGAAAGAGCTTCCTCACAAAAAGAAAAAAAAAAAAAACAAAAAAATTAGAAGTCAGTGATTTCAGCAAGATTTCAGAATGCAAAATCAATGTACAGAAAATCAGTTGTATTTCTGTACACTGGCAATGAACACTATGAAAATGAAATTAAGAAAGCAATCCCATTTACAATAGCATCAAAAAGAAAAAAAACTTAGAAATAAATTTTACAAAAGAAGTGAAAGACTTATATAATGGAAACTACAGAACATCACTGAAGTGCATCAAAGAAGACCTAAATAAATGGAAAGACATCCCATGTTCGTGGATTGGAAGACAATATTGTTAAAATAGCAATATTTCCCAAATTCATTTACAGATTTAATACAATCCCTATCAAAATCCCAGATGATTTGTTTTTTTTGCAGAAGTTGGCAAGCTGATCCTAAAATTAACATGGAAATGCAAAGGACCCAGAAGAGCAAAACAATTTTGAAGAAGAACAAAGAGGAGTCACACGTCCTTATTTAAAACTTGCCACAAATCTGTAGTGATCAAGCCAGTGTGGTACTGGCATGAGTAAAGACATATAGGTCATGGGAATAGAAGTGAGAATCCACAAATAAATCCTTACATTTATAGACAATTGACTTTTCATAAAAGTGCCAAAACAATTCAGTGGGGAAAGAACAGTCTTTTCAACAAATGGTACTGGAACAACTGAAAATCCACATGCAAAGCAATGAAGGTAGACTCCTTACACCATATACAAAAATTAACTAAAAATAGATTAGAGACCTAAATGTAAGCACTAAAAGAAGAAGACTCTGAGAAGAAAACACAGGTGTAAATCTTCATGACCTTGGATTAGGCAACAGCTTATTAGATATGACACCAAAAGAATATGCCCAAAAAAGAAAAAAAAAATAGATAATTTGGATTTCAACAAAATTAAAACTTTTGTGCTTCAAAGGACACTATCAAGAAGTGAAGACAATCCACAGAATGGGAGAAAATATATGCAAATCATATTTTTATAAGGGACTTGTACCAAAAATATATAAAGAACTCTAATAATTCAACAACAAAAGACAAATGGCCCACTTCAAAAACTGGCAGAGTATTTCAATAGACATTTCTGCACAGAAGATACACAAATGGCCAATAAACACATGAAAAGGTGGGCTTAACACCTATATTTCATTAGAGAAATTCAAATTAAAACCACAATGAGAAACAACTTCACATGTAGTAGGATGGCTGTAATCAAAAAGTTACATAGCAATTAATGTTGGTGAGGATGTGGAGAAACTGTAACCTTCTTTCATTACTAGTGGGAATGAAAAACTGTACAGCTGCTTTGGAAAATAGTTTAGCAGTCCATCAAAAACTTGAACATAGAGTTACCATATGACTCAGCATTTCTACTACTAAATATATACCCAGGAGAATTGAAAACATATGTCCAGACAAACACTTGTATGCAGATATTCATAGAAGCATTATTCATGGTAGTCCAAACAGGGAAACAACACAAATGTCCACCAACTGATGAACGGATAAATAAAAAGTGATATAGTCATATAATGAAGTGTTATTCAATTATAGAAAGAGACAAAGTACTGATTCACGATGCAACATAGATGAACCTTGAAGACATCATGTTGTGTGAAAGAAGCCAGAATAGGAAAATTTAGAGAGCCAGAAAGTAGACTAGCATTGCCTGAGGATGAGGGGAGGTGGTATGGGGAGTGACTGCTAATAGACATGGGGTTTTACAGGGGGGGATGATGAATATGTTCTGGAATTAGAGTGGTAAGGGTTGCACAACCCTGTGAATATACTAAAATCCATGAATTGTACACTTTAAAAGTGCAAATTTTATGGTATGTGAATTATATCTCAATAGAGCTGCTATTTAAAATAATAAAAAAAGAGTATCTGGGTCACTGACCAAAAGTTTGTACATCACAGTATTTTTGGAGGAAGATTTTAAACAAAAATTACTAGGCTATGTAAAACTAAGAACTGTTTAATAAAAATTTATGGTTTTCATTCTCCTGTAAGATACAGTAAAATGCCAAATGATATTTGGAATGTTGAAGTGTAAAGAGGAGAATAAATGACAAAAGTGACCAGATAAGGAAAAGAAACAGAATATTTATTAAAATAATATGCAGGTTACTTTAAAGCCATTCTATAATGCTGTTTTGGGAAGTCATACTGAGGCACCATGTAATAAATGGGGCCAACTTATTATGAGATCATTTTAGTTCTTTAATAACCACATTTCAAAATGGATTTCCCAAAGTATACTGAATTATTGTTCTATATGGAATCCCTCTGTTGTGAGATATTAATGCATGAAAGCTTTTAACTACTAAAGGAAATCTTTTCAGATAAAAGGAGAACTTTATTAAATGGAAGGATGGTAATTATGATAATAGCATAAGACAGTCTTTTTCAAGCAATACCAAAAGTACAGAAGAATAGCAAATGTGGGAAGTTCACAGTCTGATTGGCTCAATATTGAAAGACCCATAACCACTGTTTAGAGTTAGATAGAGAAATAGAAGGATAAGAGGGCAGACAATTATCAGAATAATGTTATTCCTAAAAATCTTTGGGGTTTTAAATGAAAGCTATAATCTTAGAAAAGTGTATAAACCATGTGAACTGATGCAGCATCTTCCAGATAAAGAACAACAATATATCTAAATTCAAAAAATGGTTCTAACACTCTTTATGAAAAAGTACTGAGGGAGGAAGAATTCTGCTTTCTTTTCCTACATCCCCTAACACCAAATGGGATATGCACTGTTAGATCACTAAAGCAAGGGCAGAAGAATGCTGATGTAAGTTTCAGTATTTATTTTCTCTATTACCCATGCATATATAAATAGTAATAGTTTGAACACCAGCAGTTCATATGTATTAAAAACGCATGGTGAAGGGGGAAAATGAATGCTCCTTTTCTTTTTTCTTCTTCTTCCTTTCCCTTCCTTATTTTTCATCCCTTTCCTTCCTCCATCCTTCCCTCCTCCATCTGCTCCTCCACCCGTTCCTTCTTTCCTTTCTTTTTTTATTAGTAAGATAACTGCCATTTATATATTGTTCATGGTTTTTGTTTCAAGGGTTCAAGACTTTTTAGAAGAGGTCATCTCAGTCTTTAGAGGTCAATAGAATGGATATTTGGCCACAGAAATGGAAAGCAAGAAAATATCCATGTGTTAGTTTGAGGTAAGAATCAACAGGATATCATTGTCTTTGGAATTATCTGGATATTAAATGCTGTTGACGAGTAAAATTAGGTGGGGGTGTCCCTCTATCTACTACAGTCATCATTGCCTCTGTTCATATAACTCTAATTCTAGCAATTAGCATTGTTCTTGACACAATTAACATTTATGAATGTAGCAGGGCACAGAGATATAAAATCCTTCATTTGTACAATGAAATAAGGACATCACAAATACTGAGAAGTATGAATGATATTTCTGAGGAATATGCAAAGAGAATATCTAGAAATGCCAAGATAGAGTTTAAAATAAGATCACACAGAATTCACATGTACTCTTTTTCTTCAGATTATGTAGACTTGGAGTTGAAGGTCTTATAAAGTATCTAGAGATGTTTGATTTATATGATTTCAGAGTTGATTTTAATATAAAAAACAGAGGTAATGAAAGTCTCGGGTATTTGAATAACTATTTAGAGTAAAATTTGGCAACGTTTATTCACAGATACAAGTACTGTGGGAAAAAATCATGAGATTTATATTTTAATGCACAAATAAAAAAGTGAGTAACAGTCAAAGAAAGGTTTTTATAACAAAGTGTTTCTACAGCATGTGTTTGTGTGTGTGTGTGTGTGTGTGTTTCTTCACTCTGCCTTATTACCTTGTAACCTCATTCAAGGACTGTAATAAGTAATAGAAAAGTGGTTAACCACATGAAACACCAGACTTGCTTATTACATCAATGTAATGTTTGTCTGTGATTTGAGTGAGTAAAAAGCATGATGACTATTACAGACACAGAGGAAAGAGGCAATTGAAATTCATCCATAATGAAGAGTGAACACCCTTCACTTTAGCTGGAATACCATTCTCTTTCTGGTGAAGAGAAAGATGCTTTTTAAAATAGTTGAGTATCCTATCTCACTTTAAATATCATTTTTTGAATCTACTGTGACTCTAAGCCCAACTTTCAGAAGCTTCTCTAGACTTCTGAGTAAAATTTTTTTTATAAAATCTGATGTCAAGAACTGCAGTAGCAGCCCAAGATGGAGTACAGTCACTGGAGACTATCTTTCCTACTTATTACAAATAAAGAGCCCAGAAAAAAAATACAAAAAGACATCTGAGAACTCTGAAATGTAAACAGTTTCAGGCCAGTCGTGAGGAAAGTCAAAATTTGAAGAATGACCAGTACTGCTTAGTTTCCCAGGTTACTGAGGGTAGCCTAGCAGCCCAAGTTGCACAACTATGCAGTGAGTATGGCCAGCAAAAACTTCAAGAAACCCCTTTTTGTGGCCAGAGGACCAGGAAGTTGCAGGGGAAATACCTACCCCCCCCCCCCCTTTCTTTTTTCTCTCCCAGCCTGGTTCTGAGGATAGTTCTAGTCATGGAGCTGTACTATTTGGGAGTATGGTGGTTGGAAACTGTGTGTACCCCAGAAAAACATGTTCTTAAATAAAATACATTCCTATGGGTATGAGACCATTGTAAGTAGGACCTTGTGATGTGGTTCCTTCAGTTAAGATGTGGTCCAGCCCAATCAGGACAGGTTTTATCCTATTCCTGGAGTTCTTTACAAATGGAATTAAATTCAAACACAGACAGAAAGCCACAGGAAGAAAGAAGCTGAAATTCAAGGAACCTGGAAGAGAAGGGAGAGACCAAAATATGCTGCCATATACCTTGTCATGTGACAAACTAAGGACCCAGGATTGCTGGCAGCCAGCCCCAGAATGCCACAGTCTTTGGGGAGAAAGCATCATCTTGATGAAGCCTTCATTTGGACTCTTTCCAAGCCTCACACCATGAGTGAATAAAGTCTGATTGTTTAACCCAACCCATTTCATGATATTTGCTTGAGCAGCCTAGGAACCTAAAACGGGGGTTTGGGGATAGGAGAGAAGGACAGCAATAGTGGCATGGTTACCTAAAACTCCAAGAGAAAAAAACCTGTCTCTCTGGCCAGAGGAACTAGAAAAATGGGTCCCTGAGGTCTGAAGAGTGTGAGGGGAATCCCTGTAATTGTTTCTCTTAGTACTTCATCCCAAGGGTGAATGTAGCCACTTAGAAATGAACAACAGTTTAGAAGGAGAAATTTTTTTTTTTTTTTCTTTTGGCCAGAGGAATGAGAAAAAGGGATCTTTCTGGGGTTAAAGTGTGTGAAATCCCAAAGAGGAGAGCACTGGAGAAAGGGATCCTCTATTTCTGTATGTGATCTCACACATGTCCTGGGCTTACCTCTAAAGCCAAGCATGCTTGGAACATACCCAAATAAAGAAATACTAAAGATAAGAGCAGAAAAGAATGAAACTGAAATCATAAAATCTATAGAAAAACTTAAACACAAAAGCTAGTTCTTTGAAAAGATCAGTAAAATGGATAAACATCTAGTCAGACAGAGCAATAAAAATGAGAAGAGACACAAATTACAAAAATTTAGAATGAAAGGGGGGAATATCACTACAGACCCTATAGACACTAAATTTGATAACATAGATAAAATGGACCAATTCTTTTAGTGATATAAACTACCAAAACTCATCCAAGAAGAAATATATAACTGAATAGTTCTATATATATTAAAGAAATTGAATTCAAAGCTAAAAACCTTCCAACAAAGAAAACACTAAACCCAGATGGTTTCCCTGGTGAATTTTAGCAAATATTTAATAAGAAACGACACCAATTGAACACAATCTCTTTCAAAAAACAGAAGAGGAAATAATACTTCCCAACTTATTTTATGCTGCCAGCATTACTGTGATAGCAAAACCAGAAAAAGACATTAAAGAAGACAAGAAAACTACAGACCAATATCCCTCTTGGACAGACTTCAAAATCCTCAAACCAAATATTAGTAAAATGAATTCAGAAAAATGTAAAGAGAATAAACCATCACAACAAACCGGGATTTATTTCAGGAACACAAGGCTGTCACAACATTTAAAAATCAATTAATTCAATCCTGGTATTAACAGATTAATGGGGAAAAACCATGTGATCCTCTCAACAGATACAAAAACACTTGACACAATTCAACATCCATCTGTGGTAAAAACTCTCAGTAAACCAGGAATAAAAATAACTATCTTAACTTGATAAAAGGCAGCTACAAAAACCTTTCAGCCTACATTATGTTCTAGGGTGAAAAACTGAATGCTTTTTCACCAATACTGGGAACAAGACAAGAAAGTCTGCTCTCACTACTCTTATTCAACATTGTTTTAGTTGTCCTAGCCAGTGTAACAAAACAAGTAAAATAAATAAAAATAAGAGAAGAAATAAAACTATGCCTATTCACATAGGAGATAATAGTCTACATAGAAAATCCCAACCCCCCCCCCCAAAAAAAACCTTCTAGAACTAAAAAGTGAGTTTAACATGATCACAGTATACAAGATAAATATTAAAAAAAAAAATCAGTTGTATTTCTGTATACCAGTAATACACAAATTGCTGGTCAAATCAAATTTTTGCAAATCAAAATTTTAAAACTAGCATTTACAATTCCATTGAAAAGTTCCATTGAAAAGTTCTTAGATATAAATCTAAATATATATGGACAGGATCTGTATGCCGAAAATTACTAAATTAGTAAAAGAAACCAAAGAAGACCTAAATAAATGGAAAGACAGATAATAGTCATGGATGGTAAATCTTGATATTATCAAGATGCCAATTTTCCCCAAATTGATATATTGATTAAACAGAATCCCATTCAAAATCTGAACAGGCCTGTTTTTAGACCCTGATAAGTTGATTTTAATACTTATATCAAAAGTCCAAATGAGAAGTCCAAGGAACTAAAGTATCCAAAACAATTTTGGAAAAGAAGAACAAAATTGGAGCAATCAAAATATCTGATTTCAGGACTTATAATAAAGCTACAGCAATCAACACAGTTTGATATTGATGAAAGGACAAACACAGAGATGGTACATGTCCTTTTTATAGCAAATGGATTAACTAATACAATGGAATACTACTCAGCCATTTAAAAGAATGAACTTTTGATGCAAGCAACAGCATGGATGAATCTCAAATTCATTAGGCTAAGTGAAATAAGCCAAACTACATAGTACACGGTTCCATTTAAAAAAAAACATTCTGGAAAAAACAAAACTCCAGGGTTTTTTTCTTTTTTTTTCTTTTTTTTTTTTAATGTGATGGAACTGTTCTGTATCTTTATTGTGGTGGTGGTGATCTAATTCTATGTGTTTGTCAAAACTCATAGACCTGTTTACCAAAAAGTATGAATTTTATTGTAAAAATCATTTTTGGTAATGAAGGCAAAAGACATTGTATTCATTTGAAGTATGTTATTTAGTTTAGTATTTAACTCTACCTTTCTATGTAATAGTACTATGATTCCAGTTTGCTATAACTATTTTTGGATTAATTAATAAAATATGAACTGATACAAATATATCAGCTTTCATAAACTACAACTAACGTCTCAGTAATATGAGGATACTGGATGTGGGTCATTGGCCTCCAAGATGGCCCCTAATTGTCCCTATTTCCTTATGTGCACACTCTTGTTGTAATCCCCTCCCAAATCGTACCAGGGTTGGTCTGTGTGACCGATAGAATTCAAGAGAGTGATTCAAGAGAGAGATTAGGTCACAAAACTGCTGCTTCCAGCTGGGATCACTCGCTCTTGGGGAAGCCATGCCATGATCAGCTGTGAGGAGAGCCCAGGTAGTGGGGAACTGAAACTCCCTGCTAACAGTCACATGAGTGAGCTGGAAGTGAAGCCTCCAGACCCAGTCAAGCCTCAGGCTGCTATAACCTTGGCCAGCACCTTGATTATGGTCTCCGGAGAGACTCTGATCCAGAACCATCCAGTTAAACTGTTCCCAGATTCCTGATTCAAACAAATTATACGATGATAAATGATTTTATTTTTTTGAGCCATTGAAGTCAGTGTAATTTGTTATGCAGCATTACACTGAATGAGAACTAAGATATCTCTATAACTTCCTTATACCTAAAGTCTTATGAAAATAAGAAAATCTTATCAAAATAAATAATTTGCGTTAAAAATTTTTATTACTAGTTCTGAGAATACCCTCTCTTTAAAACAAACAAACATATAAACAAAAAGATCTTTCGCACCCATAACCGAGAGCGTTTACACTTTGCTGTTAACACTTTAAGGGTTATGCCAAAGACACATTTGAAATTAGGAACTCAACACTTCTGGAACATTAAACTACAAGACATCAAGTCATCAAGGCACAGGGCAGCAAAGCAATGCCTACCTTTTTTAGGAAAACACACGAGTTTTGAACGTACCTTTAGTTATTTAGCTTAAAACCACACTGTTCCTCCCTATTTAGATGCACCAAAAGTAAGATCCCTTTAACTACTGGTCCTCTTCAGCAGATCTGAAGTCAAACCCAGAAATCTTTGTAGATCACTTCCTCACTGCTGAGCAATACTCTCTGTTAGAAAGCAGTCAGTGCCCTAAGACCTTGAAATGTCGTTGCCACTATGCCATATGGTCAGAGATTACTGGAGCAGAATACTTACCCACATATTAAGATGGATAAAAATGTGGCTAACAAGACCTTTTGGGTAGTTATTCTTGAGAAGCCAAGCTATTAATGCTATCAGTGATTATTTGAGAAAATGGAAATCTTATAGAAGACCGACTATATCTGTGTTGGTCTTCAACTTAAATAGCCACTAGCCCCACATGGCTATTTAAATTAAAAATTAAATGAAAAATTCAGTTCTTCAGTCACAGTAGCCACATTCAAATGCTCAATAGCTGCACATGGCCCATGTCTATCATTCTGGACAGGATTTGGGTCCCTGGAGTCAGGAAGATGGTGGTTTCCATACAGGCTGTTTGACCTTGGGCAAAGCTCGGCTACTCGTAAGCTGAAGAAAGAATACTTCCTATGTGGGAAGATTGAACTGGATGATGTATGCAAAATGCCTATCAGTGTGTCTAGAATATAGTAAGTGCTAAGTAAACATACCTATAATAATAATTATTGTTAGAAAGTGACCACTAGGCAAATACAAGCCAACTGGGCCAATTTAACTTTTTTTGAAATAGCTCATGCAGGGTTGAATAAAAATTTATGTTGGATAATAGGAAATTATTTAGATATCTAACATTTTGTCATTCTATCTCCCTGAGATTTGGGAACTAGAAGGAGTGGGACAAGTGCCCCATTTTTATTAATAAGCCTATGAAATTAGGAAGGACAGCTTGATCACTAACCTATTTCTTTTGTATTTATATTCTTCTTCCCAGTGTGTGAAAAGGCACAAAATATGTTGAGTTTAGGGGGAAAAAATATGCCATGAAACTTACTGTCCTTAATAATTATAAAATTACTCTTTCCCAAGAAATTATTAGGAAATAAAGCCACTTAGAGAATAAGGTTTTGTTTTGTTTTGTTTTTTATGTGTACAGGGGAGCACAGGGGTGGGAAAAGAGAAGAGAGAAAGGTATCTTATCTTATTAATACCAGGGATTCCTGGCTGGTAGGTTAAATTTCAGGATAACCATACTTCATTCAATATTTATTTTTATTTCTTTGGTGTCATGAGGCACCATCATTCATAATATATTTACTCAAGATCTTTCCCCACTTCAGAAATATGGTTTACAATATAAGTCTTTGATGATCTCAAATCTATAGTATACTTCATTACAGAGTATACTTAAAGAGAGGATGAGCTTCAGTTGGGGTGACCCGTCACTCCTAACTCATCCATTACATCTCTTGTCACAACTGTTTACTCTTTCACACTGTGCCGAAGCTATTAAGAAGGAACGCTGAGGTAGGATTGGCTACATGCTGTTCTCCTTTTGACCTGCCAGGGAATTAATCTTGAATGCTCAATTTAATGCTTTCTAACAATGACTGCTGGGGAAAAGGCTATTGCTTTAAAGGGGGGGGGGGGCACACGCATTTAAAACATAAAATTTACTTTCATCACTATACAATACCATCACATTATATTTGATAGGGAAAAAGTACCAAAAGGTCCACACATCTCTTTAAAACTGCACAAGACAGCTGGTGATTATTGGGGTGGAATGCTCACTTCCGTATTAAAGTGGGCAAAAATCAGTAAAAGATACCAATTTGTAAACAGTCATTACAAATGGTGGTAATTTATGGAAAACTTTAATTTTAAACCACTGATTTGAGAGGACTCAAATTTTTTTTATTAAATTCAATTTAGGAATCTTTGTATTTTTGTACACCTACAAAAAGTCACATGAATCTCGTACATTAAAAGATGATAAAGTGAAGGTATGTATATTCTCTTTCCTGAAATTCATGGAAATGAAAACAGGAATAAAAAATAGGATAGAAAATTGTAATCTACAATTAATTCAAAGAATAGCTATAACCAAAAATCACGGACTATGATGATAGTTTTCCAAAGACAATGACATTTGCTCCAAATTGAGGCAAAAAATAAATGCCAATAAACCTTTTCAGTCTTCTCTAGCAGGATACAGATCTTTGCGAAGGTGAGTTAGAGACTTCTTAGGGTCCCAGACAGTAGTCCTTTACTTAGAAGAGTGAGGACCAAGTTCAGTGGCCAGAACATCAGAGAAAATGTCCCTGCAGAGTTCTGGTTCCTTGGAACTCCTAAGGCACTTACTGGAGAAGAGGTACAGAAAAGGCACAAGAGGAAAAATGAAAAGAAACAAATTTCCAGGTGGTGAGAAAACTTCACTATGCACCATCCCAGCATCTGCTTTAGGGAGTTGTTTACCAAGACAAAAAATATTCTTCTAAAGCACAGGGAACATTAGTGAGAGAGCATCCTTGCTATTTTCAAATGCTTCCCATGTGCATGCATTTGTTTATACCACTGACGTACAAACAGAAAGCCACACACAGAAGCCATGTAAACAACAAGGATCCAACATGGTGCCTGCACATGGTTACCATTCCACTTCCCTGCTCCCCACCAAAAAAAGTAAAAAAAAAAAGGAACAAGAACAGCAGTCAATACATTTCAGGGGATTGGAAATGAAGAAGACAACAAATACTCCTCTATAGTCATAAAAAAACTGAAGAGAACATGGAATCTTTGGTGGCTGAAGGGGATATCAAAGAATCTGTACAAGAGATGAAAGAAGAGATGAGACAGAGATGAAAGGCGAGTTCACCATGTGAGCAAAAGAAACTGAAGATAACAACAAAATCATTATTAAAGGAAAGGAAACCACATTAGAAGCAGCTAGAAGTAGAATGGATATTGCTAAAAACAGAGGCAATGGCATGGAGGAAAAGCATGAGAAAATAATATAAGTACATAAGAAAAATAACAATCAATGATAGCAATACAAGATACGGCAAACAGAGTAGAGATAGTAAGTATCCCTGAACTAGAGAACTGGAAACCAAGTGAAACCAAGGGGGAACAAAACAAAAAACAAAAGACCAAAACCTTAAAGACGTAAGAAGAAAAATTTCCTAAGGAAAAGACCTGAATCTACAAATTCAAATAGCACAGCATTTTGTTTTTCATAAAAAATGTTTACAGCATCATCAGTTCTAGTAAAAATTCTGGTGAAATTTTTGAACTACAGAGACAGAGAAAAATAATCGGAGGCATTGAGACAAAAAGTAGGAAATCACCTACAAAAGATAAAAATCAGGCTGGCATTAAACTTCCTGATGGCAACATGCACTCACAGAAGACACTGGGGGAATGTCTATTGATTTCTGAGGGAAAATAAAGCTAATAGATCCAGGTTTCAGTGACTGTTAAAGACAAAGAAAGCCATTCTAAAAAAAAAAAGTGAATACTTGGAAAAAACTAGTTGATGATGGAATCTGGCCCATTAATGAATGAAGATATACAATTCAAGAAAGTGAAACTATAAAGCAAAGAGGCTGTCAGTGAGAAGTGATCCCATCTAAATTTAGAGGGAAGTTAAGGATAAACTGCTATGAGAATCATGATGATAATGGACAATGTAACTGTTATAAATTTTATCAACATAAATCTAATAAAACAAAATATGATTGTTGGGGGAATGGGAAGAAATATGACGGAGCCACTTTCTTTATCTTCCATAGCACGTTACTTTCTAAATGTATCACTATGTACCACCATGGAGCATATCTGCTTTATCTGAAGTGGGGGTGGGTGGGGGTGGGGGGCAGTTGCAAAAGTATATATGAAGCATGAGCCAAATTGCGAACTTTGGGGGAGACAATTGGCATGAACAGGGGCCTTTTAACACCTAATGAACAGTATGAAGTTTCTGTAGTATTTTATGATCATAAACTAAGGTAAATATCAAGTACATTCACCTTTTGAACATATAAATATTGTAGACTCCCTGCTTAGCCAACATGTCAAGCTAATGATATGAGTTATTTTATTGCATAACTTATTCTCCCAAAGACATTTCCTTTGTTTGCTTTAATTCAAGGTAAAATACTCAGACTTGTATTGATTTCTCTCATTTCTTTATTTTTTAAAATATTTCAGCAAATCTAATTACTTCATTAGTGAGACCATGAGTCCATCAAATGACCATCTTTTAAATTGCAGACATATTATTCCAGTACTGTGACTCTCCTTAAGCCATATTACAGTGTCTAACCATCAGCTTCTGGAATAAGAGATGAAAGCTTGAAAGTCGAGTATCTGGGGTCATTAAGGAAAGCAAACACCTAAATCCATCAATCAGCAATGATCAGGCTAAGGTTAAATGTCATGGGGGATCATATAGCTGTTCTCTTCCAGCATGGCATGTTCTGAATTGTGAGAAAGACCAGAGTGACATCTTCCTGAAGAGCAATCACAGATAAATCTGGATACTTCCAAAATCCCCACATTCAGCCCTCCTGAGCCTGTCACATCCCAAGCTGTTTCTAGTGTGTCTCTGTGTGCTTGATTCACAGAGCAGCCTGACAGGGAGGTACGTTGGGCCTGGGAGGACTTGCCAGAAAAGTCAAGGGAGACGCTAGTTTTGACTGAGTACCCACTAGAAACTCTGTCAGCAGCCGACCTGCTCTACACCACGTTTAATGTAAAATCAAATTCATGTCCCTCAGCTGATATTGTACTTGTTCACCTGTCACATATGTAGTATAGATTATGTTAACACACAAGGATTGGCAGGTTTACAGGTTTTATTCTGATAAAACACGAAAATTTAAGTAGAGGACTCTATAAAATGCTTGAGAAATTCATTTTAAAGCTGAATTTTGTTTCCTTTCAAAGAGGATTGCCTATAGTACTTTTCTCTAACAGAAATATTGCAAGGGGGACTATTTGGGGGTAAAACCAAATAATCCAGAAGTCAGAGCAAGTTCACTGCTTTTAATTATATTCTAGCTCCACTGTTTCTTGAATAAAGGCTCTTAGAATACCTACTAAAATAAACTTAGATAATATAAGTACCTCATTTGATAGAGTAACCACGAAATCTAATTGTAGATATTTGTAACTCTACTGATTATATAGGTGAACAAGGAAAACATGCTATTTTTTAAAAAATCTTATGGCAAATCATTTCTCCTCACATTTAACTTAACAGTATAAGATAAAATTCCATATAAATCTTTTAAAAGACAAACCATGATATTCTATACCTTATTATGAGAGACTTCAACATTTCTGTTATGGTATATTAACTTAATTAATCTTAATGGCTCATAAGATCTTTGAAATTTAGAGTGCTTTAGAGGGCTGCTTCTGAAGATACTGTATCTGCTGAATTCAAATTCTGTGAATGCTAAGCTGCGTAGATATGGTATATAACACAAGCTGAATCTATTAAGATTTTTGAAGAACTTTAATTCCACCTGAGAATTTAATTTGTGGAATACTTAGTGATGTTGCAAAGAGAATTCATCTTAAAGACCAAACAAAGGTTGAGTTCAAGGCACATAACTGGACATCACTGAGGTGTCCGGTTGAATTGGGGCCTGGTCTGATTCCATGGAAAATTTGGCTGCCTTTTATTTATCTATTTTTCTTGACTTGACAAGTATTCTAATTCAAGCTATGTTGTCATTACTTGTAAAAGTTATTTTTTTTCCCCTGGCATGTTCTATCACTCAATACGACAGAATGCACACTCTCAATTTTCCCCAAGTAAAGTTTGGACATGAACAATTAAACAAACTAAGAGATTTCCCATTTGCTTTCAGTTTAATTCTGACTGCTTCCTTATTGGATTAATAGGATATTTACAAATTTGTCTTCAGTTGCACAAAATTTCCCACTAAATGTTGTGTGATTTGAGGCAGCGCATTTTAAGAGTTCAGTTTCTTCTTCTGTAAAGAGGACGTTAGACAAAACCATCTTCAAGTGTCGACATTCTACAGGATTCTATTTCCAAGTATGCCATTCCTTGGTTATATTTTTCTATGTTTAGAAAAGCTCTTGGAACTGAAAAGAGAGCATAATTCAGAAATTACTAAATATTTAGAAATACTTTTAGGGCTGATAAAAGGACAGTGCATAGTAAATATACTAAAGTGGTTAGCCCAAAGCTGGGAATTCAAGATAGAATACAGTGGTTCCAAAAGGTTTTAAAAATGCACAGGTGATAGAGCTGAAAATAGGTAATTACATGAAATGTGTGATGAGTCCCCAAGTCACTTTACAAGCACTTCTATAAGTGCTCTTTAAGTGTTAACTAACGTAAACTTTCTCTTTATATTTCACTGTTCCTTATTTTGAAGGATTGCTCACTGTACACATGACTAATTATACGTGGTTGATGAGCATCTATGAATGTCTCCATTCACTCATTCAAAGAAGATTTATAAAACACCTAGTGAGTGCAGACCCTAGGCTAGATATTGGAGATACAATGGCAAGTTAGAGCATATAGTTCCTGCCACCACTCAGCTTTTAAGCTTGTCTCTATAAAGTAGTAAAAAGTGCATTGGAAAATAAGGCATTTGTTCTCCATTCAGGCAAGAATACAAATTGCTATCTCAATTCTTGTTATCAAATTCATATGGATATTGCTTCTACCAACTACCCTTAATATCCTCTAAGCTTATTTTCTCATAAAAATAAATCTTGATGAAATACTACTCAGCAATAAAAAGGAGCAAAATATTAATCTTTACAACAATATGGATGCTAAGTGAAAGAAGTCAGATCCCAAAGACTACACTCTGCATGATCCTATCTATATGAAATTCTAGAAAAGGCAAAACTATAGTGAGAGGTAGGAGATCAGTAGTTGCCAAGGGCTAGCAGTAGGAGGATAGGATCAACTGTAAATGGGCATGAGGGAACTTTTTGGTGTTACTGGAATGGTTCAATATCTCAGTTGTGGTGGTGATATCAAAATGTATAATTACAAAGGCTGTATTTTATTGTTTGTAAATTAAACCTCAATGAAGCTGGAAAAATAAATTATTCCTCTGAAACAAGTTCAGAGGACAGAAGTGATACTAGAGAAAAACAGTTGAAAGAAATAGTTCTATTCATTCTTTAAGTTTTCCTAACTCTACTTCAAAAGTAAGTTATACAATGTAGATTACAAGGAGTGACAGTGTAATTGTGAAAACCTTGTGGATTGTACTCCCTTTATCCAGTGTATGGATGGATGAGTAGAAAAATGGGGACAAAAAGTAAATGAAAAATAGGGTGGGATGGAGGGGATGATTTGGGTGTTCTTTTTTATTTTTATTTTTTATTCTTATTCTTTCTGGTATAAGGAAAATGTTCAAAATAGATTGGGGTGATGAATGCACAACTCTATGATGGTACTCTGACAGATGATTGTAAACCGTGGATGACTGTATGGTATGTGACTATATCTCAATAAAACTGAATTTAAAAAAAAAAAGTAGGTTATAAAGACGAACCACATTAGCTTTGCTGTTAACAGAAGATGCCTTAAATTAATAACATCTTAATTACAATAAACCTTAGATTTATCAAATATTTAGAATAAAAATTTGCTATTTGAAGAACATTACTGCATTTTCATTAACTTTGCCTCTGAAGGCCAAGTCCATTAAATTCTTCAAAGTCCTTTAAGTAAGGATCCAAATCAAAAATCCTTCTTAGAATTTAATATTAGAAAGTAAATTTCCAAACAAAATGGTTTTTATCCTTTCAATCAATCATCCCTTTGATTTTGCTGCCAGAAAGCTCAGAGATAAAGATAATACTCAATTTCACTAAATATAGTAGGCTTGGTTTTTAGTATAATTATCTCCTATTTTCTTTTTTACTGGAGTGGCATCATTGTATGAATCTCTTTTTTTTTTTATTAATCCATTTTAGAATCACATAGGACACAAATTATAAAGAAATCTATAGGTACTTTGACTTTGACAGCTGTGAAATTGAGTTTTCTCAAAGTATAACTTTTCAGGAAAGAACCAACTACATGAAAGTCAGATATTTCTTGACAAGTAAAGGAATCAGGGATTAGTCAGAAAGGTAAATTAGAAGAATCTGGGGACAGTTGGGCATTGATTTAGATGGCTTCAAAACAGCTAAACTGCATACAGTATGAAGGAGGTGGGGAGGAAATCCATTACATAGAGCCACCTGGGCCCTTCATCATACATCTGCCCCTGGATGCTTTCTGCACTGGATAGCTCTGCCTCTGGAGTAACACCTTATTAGTGGGATTCACCCTGTTGATGAATTACACTAATGCATCATTAGAAAGACAGGTCACATGGGTGATGTATTGCCAAGTAACTTAATGAGAGCAATAGCTCATTCCGATTATGCTCCCACGAAAGGAGAGCCCTGTCTTTAAAAGAACTCGTCTACAAACCGATTTCGCTTAATTACAGGATACAACATCCACTGATAGTAATGTCAAGATGTTCTCTGGCACCAAGTTTTTGGCACTGATCAAAATATGATTTATAGCCCTACTCTGCACACTTGTAGGCATTCAACCAGGATGCACAGCCTCAAATTGGGAAGCAAGGCAGCCTGGAATTCATTTGGTTCCTAGGCTGAAAAACAAATACATTTTCAATGTAGAACTTTCTGTGTGCATCTAAAAGATTCAGGTTTGAGTGCTTGTGTCAGTCAAGTTGTCCTGGAAGCTACACTTGATTCCAATGAGATGGGGAGGGTGTACTGTGACTTACTTTTAAGACTGGCAGAAATTGCTTATTACACAAGTTGTATCTTAACATGACAGAATACTTTCAGGTAGATTAGACCTAAAAACAAACCCACCAATGTCTTAGGCTAGTATGGAATTTTGAAAGTACTTGTACTGGTCTAAAAGCATAAAAAAAAAAAAAGATGATGAAGGGAAGGATGATTTCTTAAACTTCTAACAATCATTACTATTTATTAGTTACCTACTTTGTGTCAGGCAATGTACTAGACATGGCACTTTTCATGTGTTATCTTAATCCTTATAGCAACACACGAAGCTAGCATTATTCCCACTGTACAGATAAGGACATTGAGGGTCTGAGATGTTATATAACTTGCCTAACTTCTACAAAAGGGATGCCTCAGAATTTAAGTTGGGTCTGAGTCATCCACCATACAAAACTTCAGTGCCTACCAAGATATTGTTTGGGGCTGAAGATGATGATTTTTATCATGAATGGTTGGGATCAGATTTTTTAAAGGAAAAAAACCACAATATTTTAAATTCTAGATAACACATGTTAAGGGGAAAATTGACAAAATAAAGAATTCTTAGAAGAGGGCTGGAAATGTGTCACATAAAGACTGACTGTAGGAAGTGGGATTGTTTTGCTTGAGTAAGAGAAGGCTTAAGGAAGCAGGTAGTAACATCCTTCAAATATTTGAGGGGCAGTCACTTGGAAGAGGGAGCAGGCCTATACTCTGTTGTCTCAAACTGGCAGAACAGGGACAAATAGAATTTACAGGGAGGCAGATTTCAGTTCAGTGTAAGGAAGAACTTTCTAATCATTAGTTTAGGGGACCAGGCTGCTAGCAAACTGTCAGCCTCACCCAAACAAGAAAATCACAAAAAGCAAAGAGTCTGGAGAAGGGTTACTGTGAATCATAGATCCAGTAGAAGGGATTTCCGTTTTCAGTACATGTTCTGACAAAATGAAAGTTAAGGAATTTTCCAACCCTATTGCTAAAATAGGTCATCAATTCCTCATTCAAAACCACTGGAACCAGATAAATTTGTTGAATTCAGAATTTTTCAAAGTTAAGAAAGGTAATTTAGTACATTATTTCATTTATTATGCACAATCTGCAGCAGGGTCTGGGACGGCACTCCCATAATCAAACACATAAATAGTCTTGCAGTGAAACAATTATTTTAAAGTTCCAATTAATAGTCAAAAGACTATATATAGCCTCATATCAGTTCAGGCCAAGTTATGTTGCCCAAAGAGCCCAAGATCAGATTTTGTTGTCCAATGAGTTATGAAATATACTTTGCATTTCAGAACATTTTAGAATTTGGAATAGCAGATAAGTGGGCCTGCAACAAGTGTCATTTGTTAATTGCCAACTATATGCCAGTTATCTCTAATAGTAAGAGTAACGCTGCAAGGTGGATTTGCTGGTTGCATTTTGCAGATGAAGAAACTAAAGCTCAGGTATAATCAAGCAACCTTCTTAAGGCCATCCATAAATACCAAAGCTAGGACATGAACTTACACCTATGTGGTTGTAAAACAGTGCTCTATTCAATGACTAATGCAGCCTCTAAAACTTGATAAGTCTAAAGTGTGAATGTTCCTCCTCAACTTGAACCCAAATGTATATTTGAAATTTGAAATAATCTAATTTATTTTTCTATTTCTTAATGTCACTTCCTGGGGTCCAGGTATCATTCAGAGAATGCAAGAAGAAATTAGAGTTATCACTCACACCTCACATCTAGAGTTGTTTCTGGATTGTACAAATACAGATGTGGCAGACATACGTGTGTATTCCTGCAATATAGAGACATTATGAAAACACATGTGCTTATTCTAAGGACAGTTTCCATTCAAAGTGTGGACACAGCACTGGAAAGGTGGTTTTTATTTAACAGTATTCCAAAATAGGTTTGTGTAAGACTAAGTCACAAAGAATTAGTCTTACATGCAGCAGCAATACTTTCCTAAATGAAGCATTTTAATAACTAAGACCCTGATGTCTTAAAAAGTATTTGGTAAAATTTATAAAACCTATTTTAAATACGATAGAAAGCTAACTTAATAGCACTCAATTATGAACTAACAGTGCAAACAAAAAGGGTTTTCTTGATTAGACTGGGAAAACCATGCAAAAAGTATGTTTTCCCTTTTGCCTTAATGGTAGGAAGCTTAGGAAACTTTATATTCAACCTTAGTAATTCTTCCTAATTTCTCTTCTCTTCATTACTTGGCTTTTTTCCCCATACATCTTTGTTTTATTGGTTTTATTAAATCTGTGTCTAGTATCATAAGCCATTTCAAATAATTTGTTGGAAATAAGGGGAGCATAAATTACAACTGAAAAAAAAGAGTAGATTTGCAAAGCTGTTGTGTGTGTACTGGGTGTGTGTTGGGGGTTCTTACAAACAAAACCAAAAGAATAATAATGTCTTACATTATCAACTCCTTTACACTTCTGCAAGTGCTATTTATTCATCTCATTTGACCTGCATCAATGACCCCATTAGATAGCTAGACCAAGAATGACCATCTCCACTTAACAGATGACATCCCAATATCACATGAGTAAGTGGTTGAGTTAGCATTTGAACCTGAGTCTTCTAACAAGATTCGTTAATTCTCTTTCCTTTGTATGATGCTTTCTCCAAAAGATCACATTACTAATCAAATGACTCTCAATAACTGTTAAATATTGGGTAAAAACACAATAGCTAAGCTATAGCAAGATGGATTCTTACATGCAGAAAAATTGTTCTGTTTTCTAAACAGAAGGAAATTGTCTATTAGTTGGTCTCTGCTGAACCATGCAGTTAGGGAAACACAGCTGTCAAACTGACTGGTTAAGAGTTATAGTGAAGGTATCCAAGGCAGCTCAATTACAATATTTAGTCAATGGCTGCATGTGAAGGTTTTATGAAACATGTTAAATAGTAGGATTCCTTGTTATGCAAGATGATATAGATGAATTTTTTTAGATAATCTTATATCCCTCTCCCATAATTGTCTTTAGAATAAAATGAATTCAATGTATATTTCACAAGTGTCTTACTCTGAGCATAGTAATAATTGTTTTTAAATAAGGTATGTGTGCCATATTACCTAATTTCTATTTTTGCCCCCAGATTATTTTTCCCCATTTAAAGGATCACACTTGACTCTTTTTGTATGAATTTAAAATCTTCATGGAGTTGTCAAGGTGAGTATGTAGGTACCTACATTTCAAAACCATTTAGGAGTATAGCGGTTTGACAAATCTAAAGGAAATTCCCAAAGTCTTGTAGTTGTGCTTCATGATCTAACACAATTGTCCAGAAAGTCCCAACTTTGAAAACAAAAACAGTGAACACATGATTTTTTTTTTTTTTGAAGACTCTTACAAAATGAGGTTGGGCATGGGGAGCGGGGTGAGGACAGTCTGCAGACTGAGGGCAATGGAGGGACAGAGCCCTCTGCACAACCTTCTCTTGGCAATAACAGAACATTGGGTTTTATAAAGCAAATTGTTGATTTTAGAGCCAAAAAAATACAACAGTGCTACTTCAGATTGCAAGGACCTGAAATGGCTCAGGTTCAAGAACAACTCCAAGCTGTTCAATGCTTATTCCCCAGTTTTCTCCTACATGCTCTCCTTTTTTAAAATAGCACCCAAAAAAATCAGAAGAAGGAGGCTTAAGACTTCTTTATTCTTTGCTCTAAGATGATGTATGGATATACAATTTTTTTTAACTTAAGGCAATTCCTTTATCAATTTCTTTTTAAGAGAGAAGACCATTAAAATTTTATTTTAATAGGAAGCTTCAGATGTAATTATATATTTATTATTGTACTATATCATATATATATATGTATATAAATATATATATAAAATCTTTCATCTTTGGTGTTATTTCGCTACAAGTGCTAGCCATAGTGTGGCTCGTTGAAGGTGCTGAATAAATACTTAGAGTTGAATGAATGGACTCCTTTGTGATGGGATGACTGGAGTGAGATTGTGATGAGATTCAAGTGCAGAGATTACAAGCCATCTCTTCAGGGAAGCAAGGTGGGTGTGAAGGTAACAACTCACAGTGCCCTGAGATAAGCAGAGACACAGGGTGGGGTAGTACAAAGACCGCTAGATGGGGAGTAAGAGGAGCTGAGTATTGGTCTCGGCTCTGGCAGCTCTGCCACCCTTAATTACCTCTCTGAGCCTCAGTTTTCTATTTTATAAAATAGGAATAGAAGCATCTCCTTAGCCTTCCTCATAGGACAATGGTAAGGATCATAGACTATAGTGCACATGAAAGCATTTGCATAGGTATGATCAGACCCTGTTGCTATGTATGGTAGAGCAAATGACTTCACACTTCTTTTATGGGGAAAAAACAAAACACATCTAAATGTATATAAAGTCTTATGTTACTATGGCAGAATGCCCCAGAATCCTTCTCTTCTACTGGGTAGGTAGAGGCCATCCAGACTTGGTGTACCGCAGGTTGGGATCTGCTTACCTGCATCTAGTTTCAGCCACAGCTTTCCCGGAGAAGAGAGTTTCTTTTTCTCTGAAAATAAATGTGAATTTCTAGGTGTGTTCATATTTTATCATGACACTACCACAAGTGAAAAGGAAAAACTTTGGAAAATATGAAACAGTACTCTGAATATTTACAGGGATCCAGAAGGAAAACAACAAAGCAATGTGTGTGGTGGTGGGGTGTGTGTGTTCATGTGTGTGCATCTGCGCCCACATGCTGTGCGGTACAAGGCTGACGACTCTAAGGCAGAATTTCTGAAATGGAGCCAACAAAAACTGCCCTTCCTGGAAGCAGGAGTCCTTCAAACTAGATAAAAGTGGGGGTGTCTATGGCCCCCTGCATGGCCTGTGGTGCTGTAGCTAAGGGGATTCTTTTCAAAGGTTGGAGACACTGGTTTGTGTTATAATAAAAGTCTTCTAGAAAATACCAGTTAACTTTCTTCAGAAAACAAGGGGATTGAAAATAAACTTTAGTAAATTGTAACAATGAAAACTTCCTTTGGATTAAAAAAAAGAGTGGAGGGATGAAAGAAGAGAACAACATTCATTTATAGGCTTAAATCTTTGAACAATGTGTTGCCCAATGGATGACCCCATTTTAAAAACCCTTCCATCTCTCATTCTCACCCCATGTTAAAAGGGGGTAAGCTTGCCTCTGGCTGGGGCCTAGAACTCAGTGCTTCTAGGACTCGGTGTGTGTCCTCAGAGCTTTGCTGTGGGGTAGGTGAAAAAGGGAAGAAACTTGTATTGACCACCTACTATGTGTTGGGCACCATGCTGGGAGCTTTGTGCGCATTCTCTATTAAGAAAATGGAAGTAATGCAAAAGTTATCACTTTGTAGACACGGAAAGGGAGTCTCAGGGAAGTTTAGGGACATATGCAAGGTCACACAGCTAGTAAGTGACAGAGTCAGGATTCAAACCCAGGTCCCTTGTCAGCAGCTCTGAGACCTGGACTTTCTCCCCACTGCCATCTTCTACCCCTTGGCCATATGATATCCATGGATCAGAATGGAGGGTCAGGGTGTGGAAATTTTCAGGCCCCCTTATTTCTCTCCCCATTATTCCTGAGGTAACAACTGTACACACATAATTTTGGCCATTGTGCAGCCATGGCAATATCTCCTAAGAGAGATTACAAATCACAAGTACAATTTATCACAAATATAATGGAGAACACATCATCACCTAAGAGGCAGTTTCCCACAAAACAATGAATTCTGAGTCCAATTAAGCTTCTAAATCCAACTATCAATTTGCAGGAAACATAGAGGGCAAGGTAAAATGTTAAACTACACTATAGGAATACAATCAGCAAATTCCAGCTGACAGAAACTACACAGAAAGATGCCCCGGTTTCTTCAACAAATAAATTTCAATGGGGTAAAAAAAAAAAGAGATAAAGGGGTAAAACTAAAGATTAAAGGAGACCTGAATGATATTAAACAATTTAAAAAGGCAAATCTAATTAACAGATTTGCATTATACATAGAAATACTGTATATTTAGTACTTGAGTGATAAAATGAAAAAAAATTGATTACCATAAAAGTCAGGATAACTTTAATTTACAATTAATACCTATCACGTTAAGGGTCTGCCTTTGTAGACTAAGAGCTCCCTGAGGACAAAGACTAGACTTTATTTAAGGCCTGAATCCTAACTATTGAGCACAGTACAGTGGCAGTGGATTCTCTTTAAACTTTCATTGGACAAAGAAAGAAAGGGAAAGAAGGAGAGAGGAGGGGAAGGGAGAGAGGAGGGGAAGGGAGGGAGGGAGAAACAAATAAGGAAGGAAGGAGGGAAGGATGCAATTAGAAAAAAGGTATAGTGGTTCCTCTCAGAGGTGAGAAGGATGTATTAGCAAAGTCTAGCTCCTTCCATGGGTGGTAACAATGGGATTCACCTTTAATAACTAAGTTATACTTTTGTGTTAAAAGTAGGCTCTCTCTCTCTCTCTCTCTCTCTCTCTGTCACACACACACACACACACGAAATGACTGCTCTGTGATCTACTTTAACCATAGACTTTTAAGTAGTAGTTTAGGACTCTGAAAGAGTTCGGCCATGTCTTTGACAGTGAAATGCATTTGAGGAGAATTCCTTTTAAACCCTGGCTTATGTAAAATGAAAATCTTATGGTCCTGTCTCCTTATAAATTGTCAATTTTAGCTTATTTTATAAAATACTAGAGTCTGATACCAAAACATGCCAATAACTACAATTTAAGTCACAGGGAAGCTCCATTTACAGAACCTTCTGGGAGTAGTCCCGGTTCTGCCAACTCTGACACTCAGGCCACCTCTTATTTTCCTGCCTTTATATACCACTGGCCTCCCATCACTCCAAGTTTCCTTTCCATACACTGGAGGCTGGAGGGACCATGAAGGACCACCCACTAGGAAAGCTGACTTGGCCACTGCAGAAGGAAGACTCTCCCTCAGTAGCTTCAACATGCCCTGTCAGTCCCATCAAGTCCCTCAGGCACTTCTTCCCAAGGGTGGCCCTTACTTCCTCCTGCACCTCAATCCCCAAATCTTCTTGTCTTGTGTGGAATGATAACATCGAGCACTCTGTCTGTCTCTCTGTCTCTCTCAGGTCTCTAGTCATAGGTCTGAACACTCAGTACTATAGCTGGACAAGGTATTGGACCACTTTCATAATTTATATTCTTCTCTGTTTATCTTTCACTAAAGTGCCATATACAGAACAGTTGGTTTTCAAGCCCTTTCCCATATATGCTTTCATTATAAAAAAATTAATAAATCACATTCATGATTTATATGTAATTGTTCAGACCACAAAGGCATTTAATCTAAATCTGTTGCTGTCAACCCTGCTTCAGAGAATCACCTGGGACACGCTGGAAGTAATATGCTCTCAAAGCTTCATCCTAAACCAAAAGAAACAGAAACTCGGGTGGCGGAGCCGGGGCCCAGCTAGGTGCAGACAGATTGAGAACCGCTGGCTGGCTTCTTTACTGACTTGGACGAAATCGTCAGTCCCATTTTACAGGTTTTCTCCTTGTGCGTTTCCCACTTGGTATTCAGTGCATATGTATTCTAGCCATCATTCCCTTCCTCCCCACTCATTTGTATTACTATAGTATGTGGTTTACATCAATCCTCAGAACCTCTGTGAATCCTCCCCGAGTAAGGAGTGAGATAACTGAAAAAGAAAGGGTCTGTTACATGACAACGGAAAAGTGACTTAGCCTCAGTTTCTTCTCATATAAAATGGGAACAACAATGTTATCCTGTCAGGGTTACTGTGAAATTTAGAAATGATGGTCAGAAAGAACCAATCCTGTAGACACAGCTTAAAAAATGGAATCTTTGCATCTTATAATTCCTTGGGAATCACAGAGGTGTTTTCTGTGAGACACCATGTAACTTGTGTCAGCCCCAGAAGACCATTATGGGGCATTTTATAACATTTTCCAAAAATAGTTGGGATTCTTACAGTAGGGAAATTTCTTCTGCAGTTACATGAACTCAATGTGAAAAATATGTATAGACATACACACACAAATGTTCATATTTTATTGTATTTATCTTTAACTTCATACTTATACATTATTTTAAATAAAAAAATGTCACCAATTCCCTAATACCCACTATATCGTCTTCACCCATGTAGTTGAAATGCATATTAAAAGCACTTGTATTCTTCAAAACTAGCAAAGTGCTCCCCATTAGCTCAGCCTCCCTTACTGGTGGGAAATGCACCAACATAGCTCCTTTGCTCATCTCACGTTAATCTCTCTAGGAGCACTTCCTTTACCTATGTGTGCATGGGGTAGAAGGGTTAGGAGATATGGAAACTGTACTTTCTGCATGATTTTTCTGTAAACCTTCAGCCATTCTAATAAAAAAAAAAAGGAAAAAAAAAACAACTGCTGTGGGCTCTGGAAAACATTTGGCAAAAGCTATACAATCTGAACATATGCATGCCCCATAACTCAGCAATTTCACTTCCAGATATATATGCAATGGAAATGTACACAAATGATCAAAAAACATGTGCTACCAATCTCATAGGAACCATATTTGCAATGGTCTAAAACAAGAAACTCCCCCCAAGCCTATCAACAACAGAAAGGGTAAAATATAGTATAGTCAAATAATAGAATACCATACAGAAGTGAAAAAGAACAAGTTATAGCTACCCTGCCACAATATAAATCTCACAAATACAACGTTGAGTGAAAGAAGCCAGATACAAGAGAGTACAGCCTGTGGGATTCCATTAGCAAAGTACACGAACAGGCCAAATGAATCCAAGCTATCAAGAGTTAGGACAGTGGTTACCTCTGTGGGTTGTGATAGAAGGGGAAAATAAGGGATCTGGGGTGCCAGTAAGTTCTCTTTCTGACCTGGGTATCAGTCACACAGGTGAATTCATTGAATTATATTCTTACAATGTAAGTATGTTTCTGTATGTATATCATGCTTCACTAAAAAGTTAAAAAAAAACTGCAGTGAGCAAGGATAAATGGTAAAGAATTGTATTTAAATTAAAACCACATGGACTCTGAGGAAAGCTGCGAGGTTCTCTTATGAGTAAATGACAGGAGCATTAGTCAATGTCCATGAAACACAGGACATACTTTACTGTCTTCTGTGCCCTAGTTTGGTTCCCAAGTAAATGTCCTCTGGTAATTAAGGTTTTATTGTTCATCACTTTACCTGAGGTTTCCTTAGTTAAATTGCTTTAGTCTCTCAGTTCATAGGGATATATACTTCAGGCTAATAAGCAGAGGTGTTTTTTATGTTTTTTCCTTCATGCTCATAAAAAGCAGGAAATAAGATAATTGGCACATTCATGGAAATAGCACCAGACTAAGATGTAATTTGATAGATGATATGATGATTTAGTAACAAGTTCTGGGTAGCACACTATTCCACACTTAACAAGACACAGATTGCTTTAAATAACATAGGCAATATTTTTAAAAATAGCAAGATTTTGGAATTATTGATGCTCAATTGAGCATAAACACTGTATATTATTAAATTAATTTCTGCATTGAGCTTAGTTACTCATGCAGTTTTTCCAAGTTTAAATGACATACTGCATCCAAGCCAACTACACAAAAACACTTGATAAAATAAACTGAAAATTAGCACAACATATTTCTTTTCCTTCAGATAGACCTTATGTTCCTGCCAAATGGGAATATTTTAAGTGGGGAAACAAGGCTGTATACATGAAAATGGAAGAGTGTTGGGGAGAGAAGAGAAAGAAAAATAATTTTAAATTTTTAAAATCATGGGTCTGCAAATTCTGGCCTGTGAGCCAAATTTGGCCTGCTGCCTGTTTTTGTAAATAAAGTTTTATTGGAACACAGCCGTGCCCATTCATGTACATATTCTTTATGACCGTTTTTGTGCTACAACAGAGTTGAGAGAATTTATGACACTCAAAGCCTTTGAAAAATATTTACTATTTCACCCTTTATAGAGAAAGTTTGCTGACCCCTGGTTTAACATGACAAAACTCACATTTAGATTTCAGATTTCATATTTGAACCACAGATGAACCAGGCAGCTGCTCTGTGCTTGGACCCTTCATGCTATGGGAAAATTTTATATGGTTTCTTTTGTTTTACTGATTATTATTAATAAATTTCTATGAGACCATAATGTTTCTACAAATTGCAAAATATACTATATACAGGGTACTATGTCTTCCAAAGCTTTGGTAATAAAGGTGCTGTGATGATGTAGGTTCAGAGTATATGCTTTATCAGATCCATGGCTCAAATCCATACTCACCAAAAATAAGTCTTTTAAATTTTTCTCCTCTGCTCCACACACCTGTCTTCAGACAGCTTATAGGATCCTGTCCTACCTCATGTTTCTGCCACTCTAAAGAAAACAAAATACTCAAGTGTCTTGAACATGAATTGGTGGCTGGTAACAGGACCATATCCTCAGGACCAATGAAATCAATTGATCTGATGACTAAGAGCTGACACTTACTGAAGGCTTAATATGACCCAGGCATGGTTCTGAGTGCTTTACATTTATGTTCTAAATTTATCCTTGTAATTTTAAATGGTGGGTAATGAGGTTATGTCCATTTTAGCAAGATGAGGAAACTGAGGCACAGAAGGGTAAATTAGCTGCAGTTACACAGTCAATTAGTATCTGGGCCAGAAATCAAAAGCATATCAATATTAAAAATAGTATTTATTGAATGGACTTTTAGGTAATGGGTCTAGAGCAAGAGTCAGCAAACTTTTTCTATAAAGACCACATAGTAAAAATTTCAGGCTTTGTGGGCTGGATGAAGTCTTTTCACAACCTTGCAGGGAGAAAGCAGACAAAGACAACACATAAATGAATTTGGCATGGCTGTAGGCCAGTAAAACTTTCTTTATACAAACAGTCTGTGGACAGGATTTGGCCTGTGCCATATTTTGCTCACCATTGGTCCACATAATTTTACTAACCTATGCATTTTTTTTATTCCATCTGCCTAGCACTATGCTGGGTGTGTTGGGGTGGGTATGAGCTAGCTAGTAAGGACAGTTCTCTAGAATCAACTAAGGCAATGTAGACTGTTATGCAGGATCACTCCCAGCCTTTCTACCCCACAAACCTTATCTGAAGCAAGTAATTCTGTTGTTATCTGGTCCAAACTCATAACCTGAGAATTTAAAGAGCCTATTCTGAAATCTCAACACCAGAAAGCAAAACCAGCCCTTGAGGAAAATGTTGGTAAAAGATATCGGAGAGGAACTTGTGGGTGAATTAAGCAGGGTACTGTAGGCTCTGTAACATGTTAATAAATGGGACTATCAAATATACTTTCACTTATACACAGTTTTTGATTTTTAACTTTGACATTAAATTGAATGTATGGAGATGGCAGATGAGAACTTCCCAGCAATATTTTTCTAAGTCACCAAACAGGGTGGCTAAGGTCCAGTTGGCATCCTGCAGACCTACCAACTTTCTTCCAACATAAGGAAGGGGATGTTGTTTTCAGTGTCTCTTTAGTTTGCTTTGAATAAGACTGCATTGCAAGTCAGAAAAATCAGTGTTTTCCCCTTAGATTTTCAAAGTGATATGGTGGGGAGGGCAGGGGAGGACCAGGGCAAGGGAGAGAAGTAAAAGTCTAAGTCCATTCTGCACAATTATACCCCCAGCTGAGGGGGGCCAGCCAAGGATGGGGGTGGCAGGGCTGAAATCCTCTCTCCAGGCCATTTATCTGTGGGTCTACCTTCTCCAGGAGGTTTCACTTTTCTCTTCTCACAAAGCCACCCTGTGGTTTATCCACAGCCCTGTAAAAAAAACTGACTTTGACATAACTTTGAGTTAGTTGTGACTGAGGGACCTGAAGTATAGTCTCCTCCTAACCCACATGACTAGAGGATCTCACCACATCCATATATGCATCTATGAAAGAGGAAAAAACTTCAAAGCATCTTCAACATCCACCCAAGAAATGACCCTGTGACTTTAACCTAAAAAGGTGCTCATGCTTCCAAAAGAGAAGTTAGAAGAAGTAATAGTAATCCCCAAAGAATGAGGGGGAGAAATTAGTAACTTGCTCTGGTTTCCGGAGATCTTTTGCTGAAATAATCTGATTCTGTCTCCTGCAAAACAGAGCTGCAGTGATCGATGAAGGGGTCAAGTTGTTGGGACACGCAGAAATGCAAAGCTGAGTTCCCGACTAAACTGGTCTGCGGATTAACATATATTTGTGGCCACTTGTCAGGATAACAGTGACAACAGGTAACACGTCTTCAGCTCTATGTTTCTCTTTTAACTTAAAGTAGAGAGGCATGATTCATGCTTGTTTTCAAACATTAGATTGAGCCCAGGATACTTAGCTGCTTATGTATTCACCTTACTAAGTGAAGAGTTCCTTGATAAGAGGAAAGACCTTTTCATGAACTTTAAGGATAATGAAGTAGAGGGGAACTTCCCAGGGCCCTTGTCCAGATCATCTTTCCATGCTGGGTGAAGAGAAGGTACAAGTTCAGCAGCTTGGGGAGTTGGCAGCTGCTAGGGGATCCCACTGTTTTATGTAAACAAGGAAATAATTTCTTCTATAAAACAAATGAGGAAAAGAAGATAAAGTAAGGTTGGAGGGCTGCACCAAATCTATAGCTCAGTGGAATATTTTGTTTCTCTTTTTTAGGAAAAAAAAATACATAATAAATAAAAAGAATGGGAGGGAAATAGTGTTGCATTTCAACAGAGAGTGACATTGACATTTAGGCCAAAGCTACATTCTAGATTAGGGGAAGGTGCCTCTAATTATGCCTTTAATGGTATAGTTTTTAAATACATAAAAAATGTGAAATGAGAGCAATTCAGCCTGAAAAGTCATCAGTAGAAGAAATCCAATGGTATCACTGGAATAAAGTTGAGCAATCTCCATTTTACTGCTTAACAAGTGAATGAGTCTTTTGATGAATCATTATCTCCAAAGGGAATTTATTCTAATAATTTAACTTTTTGGAATATCAGAATAAAAGAAAATCAGCTTCTGCTGAAGAAACATGGATCCTTAGGGTTTAATTCAAAACAATAAAATATGCTCTTCCTAAGAAGAGTCTTGACTGCATTCATTCATTCATTCAACAAATATTTACTGAGCACTCCTTGTCAGATGCTATTCTAAGTGCTTGGGATAAGTCGGTGAATACAACAGACAAAATTCCTCTCCCTTTTGGAGCTTTTGTTCTGGTCAGGGAAGAGAGACAAATAAAGCAAATAAATGATGTGATTTATCGCAAGGTTTAAATAATATAGAAAACTGAAGCAGGAGGGGAGGAAATACTGGTATTTTTATTCATTTATTTTTGTTTTGTTTTTAAATTTTAATAGTAATCATTTATCAAAAATGACAGGTTGTCTCTTCTAAGGATTTGATAGTGTACCTTCCCTATTATATTCAGAATATATAACAAGAACATTGAAGCAGGAAAGAGGAGACATGAGTTCATGTCCCAGATCTGGTGTGCTTCTTCTGGCAAAGCATGTGACCCCTGTCTCCATTTCCTCATCTTTAGGATAAGGGCATTTAATTTGATCATTTATTTCTAAGTATCATTCCTGTTTTGACCTCATGATTCTATGATTCTAAGAATGATCCATCACCTTATTCAGCAAGAAGTAAAAAACCACAAAAAAGAAAGGTGTCAGAGGGAATCTTGCAAAGTTCCTTCCTTTAATGAAACGCATCATAATCCATTTTACCACAGTTGAGTAGCTCTGGGTGCTAGCCTTCTCCCATGCCACGTGCCTGCAACCGACCACCGCAATAGCACTAACAACTGATTCCCGCACTCAGGGTAGCCATTTGTCCAAGTACGAGTGGTAAATATGAGTGGGGGCAAAGTAGAGCCTGGGTTTGGAGAATATTCTGGAAGCTGTCAGGTGGCTTTAGCACTGTGGCAGTACTCACCCTACCATATTCTTTTCCAGAAAGAATAATACAGATACTTCTGGGATACCTCCCTCTAAACTGCATCCCAGCATGTCTCATTGAGCTATTGTGCTGTATCTGAATATCATTAAATGGTTTCTCAAGCAAATGTGGAGCTTAGAGAAAATGATCTAGAGTGGATAGGTGAGAATATGAGCTGAACTCTAGAGATTTCGTCAGTTAAGGTGCAAATGGAAAACACATGTAGTAGATCTGAGCTGGAACCATATCCCTAGGCAAATGAGCCCACTATTCTTCCTTGACCAACCAGCAAAATCTCCTTCTTAATGTATTAGAAATTTATATTTTTACCTGAATATCAAAATGTGACCGGAATGATTTTGGAGTAGAAAGTTGAGTGAGCAATAGAGATATCCTCTGTAGAATTAGAAATTTTGCTTGGAGAAGGCTTAAAATATCAACTTAATAAAGAAAAAGGACTAGCAATTTAAATCCTAGAGTGAGGTTTTATGCTGTAGGCAAATAGAACCAGGGAGGGGCAACATCTGAGACGGAATATTTCCAGTGCTGGTAAATTGGAGCTGGGCAAACATCTAGTTATATACTACATCCATATTGTATAGATATTTGGGCAATTAGATATACTAGAAAAGGCCTCTGAGGGTAGGTGCTATCTAGTCTGTTTTTAAAATATTTTTGGCAAGTTAAAATCTTCATATCTCACAGGGAAATGGCACTGTCAATACCTCTCTGATGATCAAAAGACTCAGTGGCCATTGATCAGATAACTATCATAACACCATGGTCGCTGTCACTTTAGGAAACTGGCTCATACCCCTCGGCACTGATCCTATAAGTGCATCCCAACTGCCAGCACCTGCGTCTTTTTCCTGGGGGCGGGGGGGTCTGTGGCCACCCAAGTCCACTCAGCCCATGCGTGTAGCAGCAGCCAGTGCTGGGGGAATTAACATCCTTCCCTCCCCCAGAACCTATAGTGGTGAGTCAGTGGATAAATACCCCAGCTCCTTGCAGCTGGTGGGATAATTCCAAGATGCTCATACTACACTATCTCCCAGAGCTCTTCTATGGGATTAAGCACCAGTTGTTTGCATAGTACACACATTTTAATGACCTCTTTCTCTTCCCTGTTTTCTCCTTCCCCTGTCATAGTTCCATGCATCTCCTAATCTTTGAATCTTGGTCTCAGGGTCTGTTTCTGAGGGAACCAAACTAAGAAACTGACAGGTGCATCTGGAATGCTAATTTTTTTTCAGGCCTGGAATAGCTCCCCTTGGGTGATATAATAATAGCAAAGTTAAAGAATGCCTTCCTTAGACTCAATATGGTACAATAAAAAAATCAAATAAGTATGAAAGTATCCGCATACCTCATTTTATTGTGCTTCACTTTATTGTGCTTTGCAGATATTGCATTTTTTACAAGTGGAAGGTTTGTGGCAACCCTGTGTCAAGCACTATTTTTCCAACGGCATGTGCTCACACCGTGTCTGTGTCACAGTTTGGTAATTCTCTCAATATTTCAAACTTTTTCATTATTATTATACCTGCTAGGGCGATCTATGATCAATGATCTTTGATGTTACCATTGTAATTGTTTTGGGGTTTTACAAGCTGCACCTATATAAAATTGCTAATTTAATTGATAAATGTTGTGTTTGTTCTGACTGAGTCAACAACCAGCTGTTCCCCGTCTCTCTCCCTCTCCTTAGGCCTCCCTATTCCTTGAGACACAATATTGAAATTAGTCCAGTTAATAACCCTTCGATGGCCTCTAAGTGTTCAACTGAAAGGAAGAGTTGCACATCTCTCACTTTAAATCAAAGTTAGAAATGATTAAGCTTAGTGAGGAAGGCATGTCAAAAACTGAAATATACCGAAAGCTAGGCCTCTTGAGCCAAACAGATAGCCACATTGTGAATGCAAAGGAAAAGTTTGTGAATGAAATTAAAAGTGCTACTCCAGTGAACACACGAATGATAAGGATGTGAAACAGCCTTATTGTTGATATGGGAAAAGTTTTAGTCGTCTGGATAGAAGATCAAAACAGACTGCACATTCCCATAAGCCAAAGCCTGACATGGAGCAAGGTCCTAACTCTCTTCAATTCTATGAAGACTGAGAGGGGTGAGGAAGCTGCAGAAGAAAAGTCTGAAGCTAGCAGAGGTTGGTTCATGAGGTTTAAGGAAAGTGTCTCCATAACATAATAGTGCACGGTGAATAGCCAAGTGCTGATGTAGAAGCTACAGCAAGTTATCCAGAAGATCTAGCTAAGATGGTTGATGAAGGTGTTTCCACTAAAAAACATATTTTCAGTGTAGATGTAACAGTCTTCAATTGGAAGAAGATGTCATCTGGAACTTCCATGACTAGAGAGAAGAAGTCAGTGGCTGGCTTGAAAGCTTCAAAGGACAGGCTGACTCTCTTGTTAGGGAATAATGCAGCTGGTGACTTTAACTTGAAGCCAACTCTCATTTACCATTACAAAAATCCCAGGGCCCTTAAAAATTATGCTAAATCTACTCTACCTATGCTCTATAAATGGAATAAGAGACTGTATAACAGCACATCTGTTTAAAACGTGGTTTACTGAATATTTTAAGTCCACTGTTGAGACCTACTGCTCAGAAAAAAAGATTCCTTTCAAGATATTACTGCTCATTGACAATGTTGCCTGGTTACCCAAGAGTTCTGATGGAGATATACAATGAGTTTAATGTTGTTTTCATGCCTGCTAACACAATGTCCATTCTGCAGCCCACAGATCAAGTAGTCATTTTAGCTTTCAAGTCATATTATTTAAGAAATACATTTTGTAAGGTTATAGCTGCCATAGATACCAATGCTCTGATGGATATGGGCCAAGTAAACTGAAAACCTTGTGGAAAGGATTCACCATTCTAGATGCCCTAATTACATTTGTGATTTATAGGAGAAGGTCAAAATATCTTCGTCAAGAGAAGTTTTGAGGAAGTTGATTCCAACTTTCATGGATGACTTTGAGGGGTTCAAAACTTTAGTGGAGACAGTAACTGCAGATGTGGAAGCAAGAAAACTGGAATTAGAAGTAGAGCCTGAAGATGTAAATGAATTGCTGCAATCTCATGATTAAACTTTAAAGGATGAAGAGTTGCTTCTTATGGATGAGCAGAGAAAGTATTTTCTTGAGATGGAATCTACTCCTGGTGGAGATGCTGTGAACATTGTTGCAATGACAACAAAGGATTTAGAATATTACATAAACTTAGTTGATAAAGCCATACAAAGTTTGAAAATATTGATTCCAATTTCGAAAGCAGTTCTTCTCTGGGCAAAATGCTATCAAACAGCATTACATGTTATAGAGAAATCTTTTGTGAAAGGAAGAGTCCATCGATGGCAGCAAACTTCATTGTTGTCTTATTTTAAGAAATTGCCACAGCCACTTCAACCTTCAGAAACCACTACCCTGACAAGTCAGCAGACATCAACATGAAGGCAAGACCCTCCACCAGCAAAAAGACTACTCGCTGGCTCAGAGAGCAGTTTTTAGCAATAAAGTATTTTTAATTAAGGTATGTACATTGTTTTATTAGACATACTGCTATTGCACACTGAATAGACTACAGAATAGTATAAACATAACTTTTATATGCACTGGGAAACAAAAAAATTCATGTGACTCGGTTTATCGTGCTATTCACTTTGCTGTGGTGGTCTGGAACTGAACCCGCATTATCTTTGCAGTAGGCCTGTAGACATTAATGGAAGAATTGAGGGACACAAAGGTAGAACACTTACAAAGACTAAGCAGCAAAATGACAGAAGAATATCCTGAATTATCAGTAGTTACTTCAAATGTAAATGCATTAAACTCCTCAGTCAAAATGCAGAGATGGGCACAACAAGTTAAAAAAAAAAAAAAAGCATGACCCAATTATATGCTGTTTACAAGAGATGTACCTTTTGTTCAAAGATATAAGTAGGTTAAAAGAGAAAGGATGGAAAAATATATACCATGCAACTAGCAACAAAAGGAGAGAAGGAGCAGCTATACCAATATCTGACAAAATACATGATAAAATAGACAGTTGTGAGGTCATTATAAACTGATAAAGGGGTCAATTCAATAAGAAGACATCACAATTATAAAATATATGCACCTAACAGCAGAGCCCCCAAATATATGAAGTAAATATTGACAGATTTGAAGGGGAAAATAGACAAAACTACATGAATAGTAGGAGATGCTAATACACCACTTCCAAAATGATACTACATCTAGAAGATCAATAAAGAAATACAAGACTTGAATAATACTCCAAACCAACTAGACATAACAGATATATATAGAACACTACACCCAAAAAAAACAGAATAGACATTCTTCTCTAGTGTACATGAATCATAGTCCCGGATAGACCATATCTTAGGTCAAAAAGAATTCTCAATAAATAAAAAAATATTGAAATCATACGCTGTTTCTTCCCTGACCACAATGGAATGAAACTAGAAATTAATGACAGAGGAAGAAATGGAAATTCACAAATATGTGGAAATTAAACAGAGTACTCTTAAACAGCCAACAGGTAAATGAGGAAATCACAAGGGAAATTAGGAAATATCTTGAGGTGAATGAAAATGAAAACAAAACATGTCCAAACTTATGTGATGCAATAAAGGTAGTGCTGAGAGGAAAATTTAGAGTTCTAAATGCTTACATTAATTAAGAAGAAAGATTTCAATCAGAGAGCTAACCTCAAAACTGGAAGAACTAAAAAAAGAGCAAACTAACCCATAGTGAGCAAAAGGAAGGAAATAAAGAGTATAGTGGAGATAAATGAAGTAGATAATAAAAAAAATTATAGGTAGAATCAACAAAACCAAAGGTTGGTTCTTTGAAAAGATCAAATAAAACTGATAAATGTTTAGGCTAGACTTACAAAGAAAAAGGGCAAAGATATAAATAATGAAAATCAGAAATGAACATGGCGACATTATTAGTGACCCCACAGAAATAAAAAGGAGTATAAGAGGATACTATGAACAACTGTACACAAATTAGATAACTTAGATGAAATCGAAAAATTTCTAGAAACACACCAACTACCACACTGACTCAAGATAAAAACAGAAGATCTCAACAAATTAATAATTAGTAAACAAATTGAATCCATGAAAAAAGAAATCTCCCAAGAAAGATAAGCCCAGGACATGATGGCTTCACAGGGGAATTTTACCAAACTTTCCAAGAAGATTTATCACCAATCCTGCCCAAACTCTTCCAAAAAATTGAACAGGAGGGAACACTCTCTAATTCATTCTATGAGGTCAACATAGTCTTGATACCAAAGCCAGATACCACAAGAAAAGAAAATTACAGATTAATAACTCTTACGCATATAGAAGCAAAATCCTCAACAAAATGCTAGCAAACTGAATCCAATAGCATGTTAAAATAATTATGTACTCATGCTCAAGTGGAATTTATCCATAAGAGTGGTTCAACATAAAGAAATCAATTAATGTAATATACCACATAAACAGAATGAAGGGGTAAAAAAACATGTCATCTCAATTGATGCAGAAAAGGCATTTGACAAAATCCAGCACCCATTCTTGATAAAAACACTTAGAAAACTAAGAATAGAAGGAAACTTCCTCAATATGATAAAGGACATATATGAAAAACCCACAGCTATCATCACACTCAATGGTGAAAGACTAAAAGCCTTCCTTCTAAGATCAAGAAAAAGATAAAGATGCCTACAATCACCACTGTTTTTCAACATTGTACTGAAAGGTCCAGCTAGAGCAATTCAGCAAGAAAAAAAAATGAAAGGCATCCAAAATGGAAAGGAAGAGTAAAAATTTCCCTATTGGCAGATTACATGATCCTATATGCAGAAAATCCTTAAAAATATACAACAAAGTTTCTAGAGCTAATAAATGAATTCAGCAATGTGGCAAGGTACATGATCAACACCCCAAAATCAGTAATGTTTCTATACACTAGCAATGAATGGTCAGAAGAAAAAAATTAAGAAAAAATTCCATTTAAAATAGTAACTAAAAGAGTCAAATATCTAGGAATAAATCTAACCAAGGATGTAAAAGACTTGTACACAGAAAATTATAAAACATTGCTAAAAGAAATCAGAGATGACCTAAATAAATGGAAGGATATTCTGTGTTCATGGATTGGAAGACTAAATATCATTAAGATATCAATTCTACCAAAGTAATTATAGATTCAATGCATTCCCAACCAAAATTCCAACAACTTTCTTTGCAGAAATAGAAAAGCCAATCATCAAATTTATGTGGAAGGGTAAGTGGCCCCAATAGCCAAAGCCGTCTTGACAAAGAAGAACGAAGTTGATGACTCACACTCCCCAATCTTAAAACTGATTAAAAAGTCAAAGCAATCAAAACATCATGGTACTGAAAACAAGGACAGACATACAGACCAAGAGAATCAAACTGAGAGTTCAGAAATCAACCCTCACATTTATGTCAGCTGATTTTTGACAAGGTGACAAAGACCACTCAATTGGGAAAGAATAGTCTTCAAAAAATGGTGATGGGAAAATTGGATTGCTATATATGCACAAGAATGAAGCTGGACCCCTACCTCACACTATATACAGAAATAAACTCAACATGGATCAAAAACCTTAATATATGAACCAGAACTATAAAACCCTTAGATGGTAGTTATAAGTTAATGGGATTATAAGTATCAGAGCTCTAATTAAATTTAAATAATAATAATTAAAAACCTCCTAGATGAAAATCTAGGGAAGCATCTTCAGCACTTTGTGTTAGCCAGTGGTTTCTTAGACTTTATGCTCAAAGCACAAGCAACAGAGGAAAAAATAGATAAATGGGACCTCATCTAAATTAAAAATTTTGTACATCAAAGGACTTTATCATGAAAGTAAAATGACAACCTACACAATGGGAGAAAATATTTGGAAATCTTATATCTGATAAGGGTTTAATATCCAAAATATATAAGGAAATAGTGTAAGTCAATAAGAAAAAGACAAATAACCCAATAAAAACTGCCTGAAAGATTTGAATGGATACTTCTCCAGAGAAGATGTTTAAATGGCCAAAAAGCACACAAAGATATGCTCAACATCATCAGCCATCAGAGAAATGCAAATCAAAACCACAATGAGAAACCTTTTCACACCCATTAGGATGTCTACTATTAAAAAAATGGAAAGTTAACAATTGTTGGGGAGGATGTAGGAACACTCATTTATTGCTGGTGGGAGTGTAAAATGGTGCAGATGCTGTGGAAGACAGTTTGGCAATTCCTCAGAAAGTTAAATATAGAAAGTACCATATGACCTGGCAATCCCACTTCTAGGTATATACCCCAAAGAACTGAAAGCAGAGACTGGAACAGATATTTTCCCACTGATGTTCACAGCAGCATTATTCACAATTGCCAAATGATAGAAGCAACCCAAATAATCACTGACTGATGAATGGATAACCAAAATATGGTATATACACACAATGGGGTATTATTCAGCCATAAGAAGAAACTGAGTTCTGATACATGGGACAACATGGATAAATCTTGAAGATATCATATTGAATGAAATAAGCCAGACACAAAGGACAGATATTATATATCACTGACATGAAATAATTAGAATAAACTCATAGAGTCAGAATCTAGAATAAAGGTTACCAGGGGATAGGGTGGAGGTAGGGAATAGGGAGTTAATGTTTAAAATGTACAGAGTTTCTATTTAGGATGTTGGAAATGTCGGTAATGGACGGTGGTGATGGTAGCACAACATTGTGAATTAACAGTACCAGGTTGTTATTTGAATATGGTTAAATGGGGAAATTTTAGATTGTATATATGTTACTGGAATAGTAAAATTTTAAAAAGTTCATGGAATTGTACATCACAAACCATAAACCCTAAGTTAAACCATGGATTATAATTAATAGTAAAATCATAAAAATGTGCTTTCATCAATTGTAACAAACGTACCACACCAATGGAAGCTGTTGATAATAGGGTGATGTCTGGGAACCCTGTAATGTATGTGTGAATTTTCTGTAAATCCAAAGTTCTCTAATAATAATAATAGAATAGAAAGCCCCTGTTAAAGGCAGGTACTGTGCAGAAATCTTGATCTATTGGTGTAAGAAAATTTGCAACTTATTCTAAGTTCAGTATTCTATCCCACTCTATGGATAGATGCTGATCACAATAATGAGTTTTTAAATGACTTGAAGCAAACAGGAGAACAGAGCAAATACACCCACAAAAACCCCCAAACAGCCTTAATTGCATTAGTTCACTAATATATTTTTAAAATAAAGCTACAAACACTGATTTAGGAAATTAATAGATTGTACCCACTTCAAATATATATCACTTTGGGTGTTTTAGGCAAGATGCTTTTATTTTGATATTCTGTCAGTACCAATGTTTTATCAAAACATTATGGTTTTTTCCTTTAAGTATGTGATTAAAGATACACAGAATATTTAACAGTAATCTTAATGCCCCTTATTTTCATTCTGGGATTTCAGCTATAATTTCACAGTAAGTCAGTGCTCAAATACAATCTACTGAACTGAAATTCACTATTGAGTTAAATTTTCAGCACACCTTTGTTCCATAAAAAACATTTTAAATTTGTTGAACTTTATCAGGTGCTGAGAAAATGCTTGGGTATTCACTACTGAGGGAGAGATCAATAACAGGAATGAAAGGTGATGGATTGTCAGGGATAAATTCAGAAGTTGAATATGATATTGGGGATAGCTGAGCAAATATCACAGGTACTTATTTTGAATTCTTGAATCTTATTAAGAAATAGTACATAAAAGCATAGTATAACTGAAATATACCAACCAAGTTCAATGACTTTAAAAATCTATTTCCTTAGCTCATGAGTAACCAAAAGAAAGTGATATTACAAATTATTATGTCAGAGATTGAATATATATATGAGGTATCTTTTAAGTGATCTGATAGGAAATATAAGACCTACATTGATGATGAATTAGCAGGCTCCCAAGAGATAAATATCTGAAAATGAATCTCTTTGGAAGCGAAATTCTTATGTCAAAACCTACAGGGAGAATGGCAACTATTTGTGTGATGTGATTTCAGTGCTACTCTAAAGCCCTTCTTTACCAAGAAATATTCTTTTTCTTGACTCAAGCCAAACACCCATTTTTTTTTTTTATTTTGAAATAAATTCAAAGTTATAGGAAAAGTTGCAAAAACAATACTAACCCCATACACAGAATTCCATCATACCCTGACCCCCCTCCCCCGATAGCCTAATCCACCAACTTTAACATGCTGTCAAATCGCTATTTCTTTCCCTCCCTCCCTTCCTCCCTCCCTATCATCCATCATCTATTGCTCTGTCTTCTGAACATATGAGAGCTAGCTGCACACACCCTTGAACAAACACTATAATTCACATATACACTTCCCACGAATAAGAACATTCTTTTATGCAATCCCATTAAGCGCAGCTACAAAGTACAAGAGATACAACAATGATACAAAGCTTACATTCCATATTTCCTTTTCCTTATGTCTCAACTGTGTTCCTTTGAGCCTCCTGTCCTCCATCCTCCAATCCCATCCAGGTTCATCCTTGGCATTCAATTGTCATCTATTTAGACTGTCTTTTTTTTTTTTTTCAATTGTAGAAACATATATACAGCCTAAATCTTCCCATTCCACCCCCTTCTTAGCCTTCCATTAGTGGGATTAATCACATTTAGAATGTTGTAATGCTCTTTCCCACCATCCATTACTAGAAATTTCCCTTCTCCTCAAACAGCAACCCTACACTCATTTATTAACTCCCCATTGCCCCTTCCCTCATTTCTCTTAACCCATACTCTACTTTTCATCTCTATGGTTATATTCTCTGATAATTTCTTTGTGTTTATTGTGGGGCTTAAAATTAACCTCTTAAATCCATAACAATCTTGTTTTTCTTTGATACCACCTTTTCAATAGGACACATAAACTATGTTCCTATACTCCTCCATTCCCCCACCTTTATATAGTTGTCTAAAATTACATATTTTACGTTGAGTTCAAAACCACTGATTTGTCATTAGAGTTTGTGTATTTTATATCATGTAGGAAGTAAACAGTGGAGTCAGTTCAAAAATTATTGACTTCTATTTGTATTCAATTGTGGTTGGAGAATGTGCTTTGAGTATATTCAATTTTTTTTTTTTTTTTTAATTTCTTGAGGCTTGTTTTATGTCCCAGCTTATGGTTCCTTCTGGAGAAAGATCTGTGATCACTAGAGAAAAATGAGTGTCCTGGTGATTTGGGATGTAAGGTACCATATATGTCTGTTAAAATTCTCTATATCTCTTTTTCCTTTCTTTGTTTCTCTGTTGGTAGGGCTCCCTTTAGAATCTGAAGTAGGGCAGGTCTTTTATTGGCAAAGTCTCTCAGCATTTGTTTGTGAAAAATTTAAGCTCTCCCTCAAATTTGAAGGAGAGTTTTGCTGGATAAAGTATTCTTGGTTGGAAATTTTTCTCTCTCAGAATTTTAAATATGTCATGTCACTGCCTTCTCGCCTTCATGGTGGCCGCTGAGTAGTCACAACTTAGTCTTGTGTTGTCTCCTTTGTGGTGAATTGCTTTTCTCTTGTTGCTTTCAGAACTTGCTCCTTCTCTTCAGTATTTGAGAGTCTGATCAGAATATGTTTCGGAGTGGTTTATTTGGATTTATTCTATTTGGAGTTCACTGGGCATTTATGCTTTGTGTATTTATATTGTGTAGAAGGTTGGGGAAGTTTTCCCCAACAATTTCTTTGAATACTCTTTCTAGACCTTTACCCTTCTCTTCTCCTTCTGGGACACCAATGAGTCTTAAGTTTGGACGTTTTATTTTATTTATTGTATCCCTGAGATCCATTTTGATTTTTTTTTTATTTTTCTCCCCATTCTTTCTTTTGTTCTTTCATTTTCTGTTCTGTGGACTTCTAGGACTCTGAGACATTGTTCAACTTCCTCTAATCTTGTATTGGGAATATCCAGAGTCTTTTTAATTTGGCCAACAGTTTCTTTTATTTCCATAAGATCTTCTATTTTTTTTATTTACTCTTGCAATGTCTTCTTTATGCTCTTCTAGGGTCTTCTTTATGTCGCTTATATCCTGGGCCATGGTCTTCTTGATGTCCTTTAAATCCTTTGCCATGTTTTCATTCCTTGATTGTAGTTCTTTGATTAACAAGTACTGAATCTCTTCTGATTTGTGTGTTTGGAGTTGGATTCTCCATATTGTCTGGTTTTATCATATGCATTAATATTTTCTGTTGTTTTTGGCCTCTTGGCATTTGCTTTGCTTGATAGGGTTCTTTCAAGTTGCAAAAAAAAGATGCCAGTCTAATTTTTTAGAAACACAGTTTGGTGACGTACACTTTCTCTAACTAACTAGCAGATGGAGTCTGTGAGTCACCTATATCCCTCAAGTCAGTTCTCAACCTTGTTCCCATGGTGTGTGGGGAAATGATTCTTGTGGGGTTCAGTTGGAGGACTCAGTTTGGGTGTGTTGCTGGAGCCATCCGCCCTGAATGCGGGGCATGTGTACAGGTGGCCAGGGAGGAAGGGCAGCTTTAATATTTAAATCCCCCAGGTTCCCAGAAATTCAAAGCCGCCGCAAGAGTCTAAGCCTTCATTTCATTTCGCTGTCCCACAAACCACTGGACTTGGCATAGTGTCCCTGGGTTCTCCGAGTGGGTCCCCCCTCCTAGCCGCAATCCTCCAGGAGCTCTGCCGAGGGAATGCGTGCTACGTCACAAGTGTGCACCTTCCCTCAAGGGAAGCCGCGGGCCGCTGGGCTGTGCAGGGGCACTCTCAGCCTGTTGCAAAGATGGCTGAACAGGGCGTCTCAACCCCGCCTTCTAGCACAGTTCCTCCTTCCCAGCTCCGGGACAACTGGCGGGGCTCTGGGCTGTGGGCATGGCCCCAGGCAGGAGTTTATCCATCCCTCCGGGGAGTCAGCTGCTAGCTGCGGAGTTTCTTTCAGCTTCTGGCTCTCCCCTCCTTTCCCCCGGCCCCGAGGGTATCTGCAGTGGACTATCCTCCAGGCCAGACACTGAGAGGCTGGCCCAACCCACTTTTGCTGTGTTTTACTACATGGTTCCCACTCCCGCAACTGCAGCCGCTCCTGGGTTTTTCCTTTTTTTTTTTTTTTTAAAAGAGCCAGTTGGTCTCCAAATGCCAAGCCCTGGCTTCCCCACAATGCCATGTGGCTGCAGGTCTTCCAGCCAGCTTACTCACTCGTTTCAGAATGCAGACTCCCAGTTTCACCAAGTATACAGCCCCTGTGATACTAGCAGACCTCGTCCAGCTGGCGCATCGCTGTAACCAGTATTCTGGGTCACTTTCTGGTTTTTATCTAGTGCTTTTCGTGGAGGTGCTTTTTTGCCCTGTCTCATCTAGCCGCCATCTTAGTTTCTCCCAAACACCCACTTTTATAGTCACATTTTAATCATTTTGTTTAAAAACTTATATTTCTATTCTGTTAAAATATAATATTCAGGAGAAATAGTAAGCCATATCAGTCATTCACTATTTAGTATAAAATAGTGTCATTTTCCACACAATCCTTGGAGTATGCTTTGATGGGAAGCAGATAGACAGCAACACCAAATGTTCACAGGGGCCCAGACAAGATCAACCATCATAACAACTCAATAGAAGAGTTCACTGATGTCAACACCACCTCACATTGTAATCTTAATACACACATATTTTAATTTAAACTGTGCAGCTAAGTAACCATTTCACTAATTGGTTAATCATATACATAATTTAAAATATGTATTACTACATATTTTGGAGCTCAGTATAAACATATACTGTTTGTGTGTATATATATGTGTGTGCATATATATATGTGTGTATATATATGCCATATAAATGTATAAAATGAACACATTGCACAGACTTATATAGTCCCCTCCATTTCCCCTTTCCCTTTCCCATCTGATCATTTTCTTTCTTACTCTCAAAAGCAATATTCTACATATACAACCAATGAAAATTAGAAAGGAGATTCTTAAAACATCTCTCTATAAAACATTTCACAACTGCTGCTTGCAGAGGAATACATTCCAACATAACAGGAACAGATAAGGGGAACAAACACTGAAATGAAGAACAATGAAATTTGATAATTTCTACTCTTTTTTATGACAAATTTATTGCTTAGAATGAGATGCTGACAAGCAATTACAATCGAGTTAATTGAAACATATAAAACAATAAAAAGCACAATCAGATCATGGGTACAATGAAACAGATCTTTCTCAGAGAAGTGATTTCTGAACTTTTAAGAGGCTTACTGTTTTAATGTTGTTCCTATCTTTTTGCTCCAATGGAAACATTTATTTTTTGCTTTAAAATTAATTTTTTAAAGACTTCTTTTTACACTGGAACAATCTTTGAGAACGTCTAAATACACAAGAGAGGTTTGTTTCAGTTCCATGAGAAATTAATTTTCTTTGGATTAGGAAGAATGCAAAATAAAGGGGCTGAAAGAAAGCTGAGATCAGTAGGAAAGGGATACACACTGCTAAGCCAAAAAAGGTCAAGTTAGAAAGGGGTTAAAAGAAGAAGTGATGAAATGCTTCTCCCTTGCTTGGAATGTTAGCTACCACTTGAAGCCCTGGTCACAAGCCAGAGTTTCCTTTTGCAGATTTGTTTGGTTATATAGCCAATAGAACTTTTTACCTTGGTTTTTTTTCACCTACATGGCCTAAAGCAACATTTATTAAGAACCTTTTCCCAGAATGTAAGCTCCGTGAAGGACCAGCTCTGGTTTTCATTTACTCGTAAATATCCTAGAAGTGTACCTGGCAAACAGAAGGTGCTCAGTAAGTGTTTTCTGCAATGGACCAGTCTCCTTGACAAGAACCTGCTTCCTTGGGTCAATAAGACCAGGTCTAAAGACATCAGTGTTTCTCAATGGGGGCTACTGGCATTTTGAGCAGGACAATATTTGAGGTGGGGTGGGGTGAGGTACAAGTCTCTTATGTTGTGCAGATGCTGAGCATCCTTAGTTACTGCCTAATAATTGCCAGTGGCAGCCTCCAGTTTTAACAACAAACCAAAATCCCTTATGTGTTTTGAATGCTTTCTGGGGAACAATTACACCACTGGTAGAAAACACAGACTGGCAAAGAAGCAGTAATTAAATGCTAAATTATGAAATAGCATGATAGGTTCTTTCTAACAAAATTGTAACTCTTTCTATCAGCACTTTAAAAGTTCAGTTTTAGGGTCTATGTATTATTTTATTGAATAGATGTATCTTATTTTTTCTAATCATTTCTCTTTCATCAGTCGGTGAGGCTATTTAAATTGCTTCCAGACTTTTGAGGCCCAGACTCATTTTGATCTAACTGCAGAGGAGTGATATAGTCACTGATCACTGGAGCATGAGGTTTCAATTTTCTTCATATAGTTCCTAAAAGAATTAAATTTTCAGTAATAATTATATCCTTTAGTCTACCTGTAACTATGGATTAACCATGGATTAACCCTTCTTCCTGCCTTCAAAAAGGGAAAAAATTGGATTGGTGTAAAGTCATTGAGCTAGTCATTTCATTCAAGAGAATGGGAGGGAAAAACACAGAACAACAGTTGGATATAAAAGTCATTTCTTCTATTACTATCTGTACCAGTAGAAAAAAATGGAAACAACCTAAATGCTAAATAGGCATATTATGGTTTATCTACTTCCTAGAATATCATACAGATATTAAAATCATAATTATAAGGAACATATTACTATAGTAAAAGAAATTTTTTCTTCCAAAAAGGATTTTAAGTGCTTATATAACACACACACAAGAACAAAAAGGATTTTAAGTGCTTTTATAACGTACACACAAGAACAAAGAAAATTGGTTGAAGAAAATACAATGGTATGAAGTAAAGAAAATGTGATGCATGGAGCAAAGTTAGTATACAAAATGCTCATCATAATTCTAGCATTTAAAGTAGACTACAAATGTAACTCTAAACCTTCTAGGATCCATTCTCCAAAAAGGGAGATGTGATCAGTCAAATGAGCCTCTGATACCATAAGATAAAACATGGTTATTTCTGCTGTAGAGATCAGAAAAGGTATTTCCTCATGTTGACTCATAAGGAGGGTGCTGTGGAATAAATGAGCAACATCCAACATGACAATGAGCTTGTATTTATAATAGTAAATAAAAAAGATATCATATTGAAAAATTGTCTTTGATCTATGATTACAATCATATAAATTTATGTATACATATGCACCATGACTAAAATAAAAATGAGGAAAAATAGTTTAATTTTCAGGAGTTATATTTTAGATAAATTCCTCATTCCTACATTCTGGTATCTTAAATATTGGGATATTTATGAGCTATTTGTATTCAATAAATCCATGATGAAGGTAACTTGCAGGCTAGGATATCCTAAGTAATCTAAGTTGTAATAGCCAGTATCCAACTATCTTTATTATACATTCAGTCTCTGAAAACATAGCTAACTGCACACACTTATGATTAAAGGTTTTAAAAAAATTACATTGATTTTTACAAATTAAAATCTTTCAAAAGTGTAGCAGGAAATCTGGAGAGTCATTAGCTTCTGAGGGTCCCCAAGAGGCTACACTGCTTTACTCTGTTTGATCTATAAATTATTTAAATATGAGACATTGTTCAGCTGGACTTAAGAATCATACCAAAAAGGTTTCTGATACGTAGTCTGGTGTTTACAAAGCCATTTAACAAAAACACTGTCTTTGTGTCCTATAACATCCAAAGATGACAAATCATGTAAATATTAGATTCTGAACATTTGAAGCTCTCTGTCAATGTTACACTTCTGTAAAACTGTTTAAATAAGCACTTCCAGAATAGCTGCTGCGATTCAGTATTATGTCAACACTCAGTCTCTTGCCCTGAAGAGACTCCTTTCTGCATCCATCCCCCTTCTCTGCCTGCTTTACATTAAAGGAAAACGTACACATCAGCAAATTCACAGGATTCCTTGACTAGGTAATCAGAGAGAACATGGGGAACCTTTCTCCTAAAGATTTAATTTATCATCAAAGCACATTATTGTGCCTTGTTACACTGGATTATAGATGTTTCTATCTCCAATAAGGGAGTGTAATTTAGGAACATAAAATTCCTGGTTTGGGAGGTGCCACATCAAGTCCTTCTGTAGATGGTATAAACTTAATGTCCTCCCCCAATGCATTTTGGCCAGCTTAGTTACTGTAAGGCAATCCAGCAAAGTGGTTTAAAAGCTCAATATGGATCTTTTAATTTATTCACCCATATGCTTTGGAATGAAAATTCATAATCATCCATTCTTGGATTCTTTCGTTCATTCAAAAAAATTAGTTAAGAATCTGCTGGATGAAATGTATCATCCTACATGAAGTTGAATAATGTAATACTTGCCCTCAAGTAACAGACAATTTCATGAAAGGGATAATTATTTAAACCACTGACCACATTATTAGGTGGAATAAACAAAATTCTTTATTGGAGAAATAGCGCCTATGTTGTGTAGGCCCTGAGGAAGTAAAGATGAATTCTGATGAGGAACTTTTATCCACACGGGGAGAGTGTTATCCAACATGCAAGCCAGAACATGCATGCAATGTTGTCATCTAGTATTGGAAGTGACAGAGTCTATATGAGAAATATTATCGTCTGTGGCTTTTCAAGGTTTCCCCTCTACCCCTTCATTGGATTAAAATAGCCTCTTAACACAAGAGAGAAATATGCAAGTTGTGATAGGGTCTCATATACAGAGTTCCTTTTGTCATCTACATGCTGGAATATGAGGTGGAAGAGGAAGAAGAAGATGGGTGAGGCCCCTAACTCAGTTCAGAAAATTAATTGACTCTGACTTGATTTAACACGTTTGTGAAGTGGATGATCTTTTTTGATGGCACATCTGGCAACACCATAAAAACTCCAAGTCCCAAGTGATTAGACAGGAATTACTTTTGTAAATCATTTATGAATATCACCGATATGAGCTCATTCTGAGCAGCAAGTGACAGAAGTGGTCAAGGACAAAGAAAAAAACTCCAGGGGTGGGGAGGAGGTCCTTTCTCTTTAAGATGCCTTTTAGAAGGAGCTGCCATTTATCATTTGAAACTAGAAAACTGCCATCATTAATAGATTGGAATTAATTAAGCATACCTCAAGGAATCACCCAGCAATCTCTTTTTCATTTGCCTGTTAAAGAAACGCATTCTTTAGTTGAGTAGTTGAAGCTTTCCATGAAAAAATGTGGCACATTGTGACCTCAGACAGAAGTTGCCAGTTAAACATCTCCTGCTGTGCTCTGTAATGCAAGACCCACAATAAGATTAGGAAATACTTCATATTTCCCCCCAAATTAAAAAAACAAAAACAAAACCCAAAAACATTGTTGCACATATCAGTATCTTAATGACCATGCAAAAGAAGGCATTATCATTTGGAAACACTAGAACATCTTCTCCCACAGGTGTTTTGGTTGAACGTACACATCTGGGTTGGCAGGGGAGCCAAGGGGAATGGCTCAGTAACTATTCCAAAGATAATTAATTCCATTTGCTTTTGTTGAGGTAGTATTCCATCCATGAGAAAGATTCTTTGGTCCGCAGACTATGATTTTCCATTTCTACTTTATCTTCAAGTTCCTTATATTCCTTCTCTTCTCCCAATCCCTTCCTCCCAGTCAAACCTTCATGCTAAGGGACAATTTGAGCCTATAGAGGGTTTGTGCAAAGTACTTCCTTTGCATTCTTTCATTCATTCTTAAAGTTGGCCCTACTGTGAAAAAGATGAAATGTGTATAGTAACTCCAAGAGGAAAATGAGAGATGAGGTGACCTCTCCGAGTCACTGCCTCAGCACAAATCAAAGGTATTCTGATTCCAAGGTCTATGCTTTTTAAACATGCTCGTCTACATTTTCCATTATCTTGTCTGTTGGAGCCGATTAAAAATTGTTCTATGAGGGAAAATTGTTCTATGTTTGTTTTTTTTCCTGGGTACTGCCCAGGGGTAGGGTGAACCTTGGCCACGGAGAATAACCTTAAATGCAGGGCTTCTCAATGCTTACACAATCCTTGGTTTAGAAAAGTAATATTTATGGAAAATCACCCAAAGTCTATGAAGACCACTTATTTCTCTTGATAACTCTGTTTTTGGTTTAAGTTCTCTGTTAGAGAGCTATGTACCTGAAGACATTATTTTTGACCCCCAGAGGGACTTGCTCTCACTGCCCAATCTTTGGAGTGATTAATTTGGCCTATATTGAGGGTTGCTATTAAAAACTAAACACACTTAAACAGAGGCACATTTACTGTAGAAATTGAATTGGGATGTGGTTCACGATATAGTCATCTGTGCTTTCCCTGGCCAGCTGGCTGACTTCGTTTCATGAACCCTATCAACCATATAACTATGTGGGTCCTCTTCAAGCAACAGTTACTCTCTACCTTATGAGATGCATGTTATGCACTGGCTTGACATTGGTTTTATTCCATTTTTCCCATAGTTACTTTCTCTTTCCCCAAATGAACTCATGTACATCTTTAAAAAGTTGTGCATATAATTTTTTTAAGTTATCTTAAAATCTTTTATTTTTGGAATAAAATAGGGGATATGTGTATCCTATTATATACATATTTAAACTACATCAAGAAATACCTCACACTTGTAAAAATAAATGAGATAATGTATATAGTTTGTGGTAATTGTGATTATTATCAAAAGTAATGATAACATTTGTAATCTATCTGGAGTCTATTAAAACAGAAAAGGCCTTAGGCATGAACGGAGTAGAGGGATTCTAACATGGTATAAGTTTTGATGAAGCTAATAGAATAATTTTCCTACTCCAAAATATCTCCTAGGAAATTCTGCTACAGGAGAGCCAGCATCTATGCTTGAACTTACTACTTCAAAATGCAAAGTTACCCTGCAGGGCTAATTACTTAGAAATGGAATCAGACATGAATACCTTTAGTGAGACACTTAGCTCTTGAAGGACAATGATCCTGATTTAGGTAAGATCTTTGTTTCAGTTGAATACAACTGCATTAGCTTAATGAAAGATTTCTCTTATTTTAATTAATTCCACAGGATATGATTTAATTCATTTAGCCATACAATTTTTAGTGAGCACCTACTCTACGACAAGCACTATGCAGAAAGGATAACAATGTTGAACAAGATAAGCCATAGCCCTTGAATAAAGACCAACAATCACAACAAAATCACAGATAAGCCGGCAGCCCAGAAATAAACAGTTATCATTCTCCTAGACTGTATCACAAACCCAAACACACAGACAATATGTATTTTAAAAATAAACAATATTGAGTATACTATTCTGTAACTTGTTTTTCTCATTGTACCTTTTCCATGTCAATATATTCATTCCTCCATCAACCTTTTAAATGGCTTCCTATGATTTCATTGTCTCTATATATTTTTAACCAATCACTTTTTATTAGCCAAAAGGTTGTCTCTAGCTTTTTGTTTGTTCTTAGTTATCAAGAAGCTATGCTAAGATCCATATGCTCTCAAGCTCACTAAAACATTTATTTCTTAAGAATAAATTCCTAGGAATGAAAATGTAAAGGCATAGGTATGAATATTTTACGGCCCTTGTTACTCACTGCAAAATCGTTCCATAGAAAGGACATATCAATTTTCATTCTCACTAACAAGGCTGTATGTAAGTGTTCATTTCTCTATAACCTGAATTATCATTCTTTCAAATCTTTTCCCTCTCATAAGAAACAAAATTTCAATTTGCATATCTTTTAAAATTTGCATTTGCAGAATTACTTTTACGATTGAAAGTTAAAAAATATTTTTATTGGTCATTAGCCTTTTTAATTTTTTTTTTTAACTAGGGAAGTTGTAGGTTTACAGAAAAATCATGCAGAAAATGCAGAATTCCCATATATGCCCCCATCCCTCACAGCTTTCCCTATTATTAACACTTTGCATTAGTGTGTCTACTTTATTATAACTGATGAAGCAATATTATTATAATTACACTATGAACTATAGTCTTTAGTTTACATTAGTGTTCACTGCTTGCATTGTACAGCCCTTGTTTAAAAATTTTTATTCTAGTAACATATATACTACCTAAAATATACCCCTTTAAACCACATTCAAATATGTAACTCAGTGGTGTTAATTACGTTCAAAATGCTGGGCTACCATCACCACTGTCCGTTACCAAAACTTTTCCATCACCCCAAATAAAATGTCTGTACCAATGAAACATTAACTCCTCATTCCTTACTCCCACAGTGGTCCTTGGTAACTTGTATGAATTTGCTTATTCTAATTATTATCTGGGTGAGAGCACAGAGTATTTGTTCTTTTGTGTCCAGCTTCTTTTACCCCACATGATGTCTTCAAGGTTCATCCACATTGTTACATGTATCAGACTTCATTCCTTTACATGGCTGAATAACATTACACTGTATGTATATAGTGCATTTGTTTATTATCATTTGGCTGACAGACACTCGGGTTGCTCCATCCCAAGTGAATAATGCTGTCTTGAACATCTGTGTTACCTTTTTTTTTTTTTTTTAACTAAGAATAGTACTGTAGTTTTAAAGAATTTGCATTGTTACTCAGCATGTATCTATGATGCATACATGCTATAGCCTGTAACATCATTTTCACTGATACATAATACTCAAGTAGTGAATATGTCAGCCTTTATCTTTGTACTTATCTGCTTATAGACATCTGGATGGTATCCAATTATTTTACAATTGCAAAAATTGTATAGTGCTACTATGAACATTCTTAAACATGAATCCTGGTATTCATATTAAAAAATTTGTCTAGTCAAATCACTTGCTCGTAGGAATCCGAATATTCAATTTTATAGTAGCTAAGTCATTTTTAAAATGACCGATTTATGTTCTCACCAGCAACATATCTCAGAGTGTCTTTTGATCTATATCCATTCTGATAGTTGGTGGTGTCACTACACTTCCAAAGTTTTGCTACTTTAATGGATATAAAATAGCATTGTATGGTGGTATTGATTTCATTTTCTCAATTACTAATGTAAAGTTAATATGAGTCATTCCAATTCCTTTTTGGTGAAATGAAGTCTTCTGTCTGTTTTTGATTTGGGTTCTCTTTTATTTTCTGATTTGTAGGAGTCTTTTCTATTCCGGCCACCAGTTTTTGTCAGTTGTTACACAGATATGTTACACATATCTGCTTTGAGATATTTTCACTCTTTAGGGTCTTTTTAATGAATGGAAAGTCTTATTTTTAATTTGAATGTCAAATTTATCAAGTTTTCTTTTGTGATTATTGGTTTTTGAGCCTTGTTTAATGAGTTTTTACGCTTCATAAAGATAACTACCAATTTTTTTTGTTTAAAATTTTTCACCTTTAACATTTGAATCCTTAAAACATGGATTAAAGGAATGGGTGTTATGTATGATGTGAGACAGACCTATTTCATTTTTTTTTCAAAGGTGGATTGTCCTAACATTTGCCGAACATTCCTTGCTTTCTCTAGAAAGGATTCCCTGCAGTACCATCTCTGTCATACATTGAGTGACCATATTTGCATGTGACTATTTGGAACTATGTTCCATTTTTCTATTTGTCTATCTTTATAGCAATACAATTATTTTATTTATTACTGGTGTTTTATTTATTACAGCAAGCACTTCCACTCCAACTCCACCCTCATTCTTGCTCTTAGAATGTCTTGACTATTCTTAGCTCTTTGTTCTTCCAAATACATTTTAGAATCAGCTTGTCAAACTCCATTTAAAACTCTGAGTTTTATTGAAATTACATTGACTCTCTAGATCAATTAGGGAGAATTGACTTCCTAATAAAATCAAATAAAGGCTTTTCACCTCCTGTACTTTTAAAGGAATTTTTACGTATTTTTCTCTCAATAGCTCTGGGATATCTTTTGTTAGTTCTATTCCTAGGTATCTAAGAACAGTTTTTACTATCGTAAATGGTATTATCTAAAACATTTCATGTTAAATATTTTTCTGGATAATAGACATGCAAATGAATGATGTATATTGGTTTTACATCCAGCATGAAACCTTTTTCCTGAATAATTTATTTGCGAATCATTCTGAATTTTCTATGTAGACAATCCTATCATCTCTAAGTAATAGTTTATTTCTTTCTTGCCAGTTTTTATGCTGTCATTTTCAATTTCTTGTTTTATGCCACTAATGGGGATTCTAGGCTAATGGTTAAATAGAAGTAGTAATAGAGGGCATCTATGTCTTGTGATTGACTTTAAAGGAAATGCTTCTAATATTTCACTAAAAATTAAGTTCACTGTAGGTTTTTTAGTAGACACATTTTAGATTGGGACGTTTCTATTTCTAGTTTGCTAAAAGGTTTTTAAATTTTAACATCGTCAATGGGTATTGACATAAATCACACACATTTTCTGAATCTGACAACTTTTTTTTCCTTTAATCAGATGACATGGTAAATTATATCTCCAGATTTTTCACTATCACACGTCCGTTGTGTTCCTGGGACAAACCCTCAGTACATGTAGTTTATTCCCACTTTTCTTTCTGAATAATTCAGGGTTTATTTGTGCTCTTTCTCGCCCCTCTAATCACTCACTCATTACAGCAAAGCTTTTTTTTTTTTAAATATTTTGTCTTTCCAATAAACAAATTTTGGATTTATTGATCTATTTTTAATTTTATGTTTTTTATTTATTATTTCTGCTTCCAAGTGTTTTGGGGATTTATTTTTTTAAGTTAAATTCTTTTGCTTAGCTTTTCTCTTCTTTTAAAGTTATTTTTTGTTTGTTTGTTTGTTGTTTGTTTATTTTAAATAAAATGACCATCTAAGGTCTATATATTTTCTCCAGTGTCTGATTATCTGGATCCCTAAGTTTTGGAATTTAACCTTTTTATTATCACTTAGTTTTATACATTATTTAATGTCTATTGGGATTTCTTTTCTCCTATGAGTTAGTTAGAAGGAGTCAATTTCAAATGTATATTTTTAAACTCATATTTTTGTTGGCTTTTAAAGTAATTGCATGTTCAGAGAATTTGGTATGCATGATGATATTAATTTTCAAGCTTTCCTTTTTGGTTGATCATTGGGTTAATTTTTGTAAATGTTCCACTGATGCTTGTGATTTTTATTATTATTTGGAGTAGAAATCTATATATGCCCTTAAATCAGGCTTCATCACTTCACCTATCAATAATTGAGAAAGCTACGTTTAAGACCCCCAGTATTATGCTGGATTAGTTAATTTCTCCCTGCAGATTAATTTGCTTCATATATTTTGAGCTAGTTTTGTTACATGTGTATAAATTTAGAATTGCTACATTTTTCAGATGATTTGAATCTTTTAGCATTATGTATTGATTCTATGCCTAATACTTTTAAAGTCAATTTTGTCTAATAGTAATAAAACTATCCACTTTCATACTGATAGCATTTTGTTTATGTTTATCAATATACCAGGAAGTGATTTGACTTTCTGATTTCTACTTTTTTCCACTTTTTCTATGCTTCCCCTCCACTCCTTTAATCTATCTTGGGAATGAAGGTTTTATTTTGGAGGGGGTAACAATGTTAATATTACTTATTATATTTTTGCCTCAATTTATACTTGATTGTCTCTTGCTCATCTTTATTTCTTTAAATAATTTTTTCTTTATCAGAGAAGTTGTAGGTTTACCAATCTCATCTTTATTTTCTTCAGTATTTAATAAATACCTATTCTATACTATGTGTCATACTCTATCAGATTCTGCAGCCCTTGTTTGTCTAAATTAGTTGTTTGTTGTCTCGGATGCCTCTCATGGTGTGTATTTCCTTTTGTGCTTGGAGATGTGATCTTTGATTGTGAGAGCCCTTTGGCGGCATCTTAAACTGTAAGGATCCTGTGGATCTAAATGGGGATTGTTCTCTTCCAGGGAAAATTTTCATCTCTTATAATTGGAAGCCAGGAGTTACTATCAACCAGGAAATATTTCAGCCTTCTTCACTGGTCCTTGCTCAGTGAGAATATCCAAGTCTAGTGCCTCATCCTAACCACTCACCCAAAGGGAATTATTTCAGTCACAGTCTTCCCACTGAGAGTTGTTCTCAGGTTTCTTATGTAAGTTAAGTTTCTTTCGTTATTATAGTTTTTTAGATCATGGTTCCTTTTCATTTTATTTAGGTGTAGTTCTTTCTCTATCACCAGTCAAGCAATGCATCAAAGAGTGTATTTTATCTGTAGCCTAGTTCTTTTGTTGGGGAAGGGTCCAATAGAGTACCTAGTTTTCCATAGCATTATAGGACAAAAATAGGACGTTGCTATTATTTGCCACAGGAATTATATTTTCCAGTTTGTAATTTTTATAGTTTTTAAAAATGAGGTATTTTGGATATTGTTTCCAATTTTTCAATCCTACCCTTTAATAGGATTATATACCCACAACCTCTGCCATGTGACTTTGCAGTGCATCCCAGTGATATAGGTGGAGTACATATCTTGCCTCAGTGATGTTTTACTTGGTCATGTAACTTGCTTTTGTCAATGGAATGAGTGGACATGATGTGACTAGGGGCTTTAAGTGCACCTGTAGGATGTTCCTTGGCCTCTTGCACATTTCCTTGTTTCCATGAGATAAGCACTTTCTGGGTAGCTTCTAGTCCTAGAATAAAAGATACATGAAGCAGACCTGAAGCTCAACCAAAGCTTAAAGCATAGCTATTCTGATTGGCAACATATAAATGCATGAGTGAGAAATAAATGTTTGTTGTTCTGAGATATTGTGATCTTGGGGTTGTTTGTTATGTAGCACTACTGCAGTAAAAAACTGACTAATACAAAAGACTTTCCTCTTAACTAATAACTGAGATCAGAGTCTCAAAAGAGTTTCAGCAATGAGTATGGAAAGGGATAGTAGAGTTAGAACATAAGAAATTTGCTTGATAGATGGAACACCCTGAATACTGTGGCAAACAAGTTCCAGGCTGGACAGAGGGGTATCAGACACCTGGAAACCAGGGGATAAGAATGGCCATTTAACATCCTCTCAAACTATGATACCTGTCTTTATCAGCTTTTTCCAAACCCAGAGTCTATGCTACTTTAGATGTCTTTAGGTTATAGGGGAAAATCAGTTTAGGATATTTTGGAGAACCCAGAGATTAGGAAAACCTGACTCTCAACAATTTAGAAAAATGTATCTTAAAAAATTTTTTTTCTACCATTATTCTCAAAGAGAAAAAACTATTTGAATGTTGATTTAATTGAATATTGAGTTAATTTATTTACAACTGAATAATGTAGATAAATGAGCTTTTCCTTGAGGGTAAAAAACACCTGATCAGACTATAATATATAATTAAAGTGGATGAAAAGGATATTTTGCTGTCTACCAAATCAATACAGGCTGAATGGAATTACTGAAAGAGTAACTGAATTTTATTCTAACAAAGAGTAAGTTTGACTTGAAAAATACTGCAAATTTGTTTGTAATGAGATAAAACTATATACCTGCTTTACTTTATTCAACCACATATTACAGCATCTCAGAAACCTCAGCCTATTGACTGGTGGTGGAATTCAGAAGGTCAATGCAAATGCTCACATCTTTCAAAGCCCATGTAGCAGCTCTGCCGTCTTGCTGGAGGAAGAATGGCTTCTAATTCTAATATCTCATGCAAATGCATCTTTTGTCAGCACCTAAACCTTAACCAGAGTGCTTTTGGAAAGAGAATTTGGGAAATGTGTTTCCAAGACTTGTATCCCCTATGACAGACAGGACAGCACAGAGGATGATGGGACTGGTTAAGTGCCAATAAACAATATCCAAATATCACATCGTCACTGATGCACATTTGCATGCATTTATCCATCTATCCTTCTTGTCAAATCTTCATTGACCATTAAGCACCAGATATTGTATTACGGATTGAGAAATCTGAATATTGCAGTGAATGAGACACAGTTTGTTGCTCAAGGATACTACACTACAGTGTGTTTATTCTGCCATAATAACAAGATATATATTACTGATATGTTTCCACAACTGGATTTAAATATTAGAACTTCTACACCCTAAAAGTTAATTTGTACCTAAAATGTATATACTTCTCATAGATTACTTAACTTGAATCTACCAACAACAAGAGAGTGTTTCCTGTTATCCACCACAGTCTGCACATGAAATAAATGAGGCTAAGGAAGAGGAAGATGTTTCCAGTGGAGTGCTGGGATTCCTGGCATAAAGGCTTGGGCTTTTCCCATTATTTTATAGCATATTTCTGCTTGCCCAGTACTAGATATATGTCTCCATTTTTTTTTCCCTCAAAGTAGGAAATCGAATAATTGTGGCAAATACTAAATAAATTTCACCTTTGCAGCCTAACTCTTACATACACACATCTCTCCCTCTCCCCTCCTACTCTACCCCCCCCCCACTCTACTATCCTGCACTAAAAACCCAGATTTAAACCTATTTGGGGATTCAGAATTGAAGAAAATAATATCAATAGTGGTACATGCTTCCTCTGATTTATCTGGCTTGAGTTTGGGAACAAGATTTCTTGTGGAAGAAGAAGGAGAAGACAAAGAGTGAAGTTGTCTGTAGGAGGCCAGGGAAGGGCCCCTAGTCCTGTGACAGTCACTTCATGTGAGATTTTCATCAGGACTCATGGAAATGGCTGTTTTCTCAAATACTGTACCAAGTTATTCTGACAAAAGATTTACTAAATATTCTTAAGGGCAGCTTTACTTTTAACCATGTGCTTATCATTAAAACATTATTTAGTTGTGTGAATTGTCAGCATTAATTTTTTTTTCTTCAGGTATCTTTTTTTGAATTGGCCAACTTCATAGCTATCAAGCAATTAACATTACAGTAGCTTGGTATCAAGAGAAGCAAAACCATTATATTTGAGAAATATACATTATTATCAGCATCACTGAAATTAAATAATGATTAGAGTCTGTTTATAAAGACAAAGTGACCTGCAAACCCCATAGGCCCTAGGAAAAGAGGAGGGTTCAGCCTTTGATTAGGTCTCTGGCTCTGAAAAAAACTTAGCTGTGAAAGATAACCTCAAATCCATGCATATTTCTTGGATGTGGATCCTTGTGATAAACACAACATTATCCAGCAGACCACAGTTACTTCTGAAAAAAAGATCATTTCCAAAATCCAAATTCAAGATCACTCTCTAGAGAATTTTGAAATTTAAAGCAAGATCTTGGCAGAATACAAACTCTGTGAAGTATAAACTTCCATATGCTAATATAATTTTTTTTTTTTAAATGGAAAATACATGTGCATGAAGAAAGAACTTTGCATTTTGGAAGCTATTGCTAGAATGAACAATTGATGGGGTGATGAGCTTGTGACAACAAAGGTTTTTGCTTTTGAGTGGACAGATTCAGATTATAGGGCAAGGATAATAATAGTGATTACTACTATTTATTGAGTTCTGTTTCAAGCACTGTTATAAGTAATTTACATGTACCAATTAATGAAAATCTTACAATAACACTTTGAGGGTACCATCATTATCCTTCGTTCACAAGTGAGGAAGCTGAAGCACAGAGAAGATGAAAAAAAAAAAAAACAAAAAACAAACAAACAAACAAAAACCTTGTTTCAAGGACCCAGAGACATAGGTTTGGTTTGGAAATAGCAACCTCTCTTGCCTCATTTCCAACCACCTGCCCCCTCCTCCATTATCTGCAAATCATTTTTGGTTCAACTAGATGAATCTTTCCTAATTAGTTCTTTTGTGTTAGACTACAAACTCCTAGAGGTTAGTGGCAATACTCTGGAAAGCACCTGTCACAGCACCACATGTGATTTATCATGAATAACTGCTAAATAAGCTGTTGCTGTCATCAGTTCTCACAGGGCCACAGATAAGCACTCTTCTTGCTAACAAAATGCCCTAAGATTTTTATTTGTCTAAACATTTACGAAGCTTGTGGGCATTTGGTAACATATCTCAACATTATATTAGCAATATATATTCTCATTGAAAAGTGGTAAAACAATACACTTGCATTTTATTAAAACTTCATTCATCTTATTACACAAAACACAAAAAGTGGCCTCAGGAACCCACTTCAGGAAGGGTGAAAGTGAACCAGGGAAGGGATTAGTTAGGCCCAGAATCCTTAAGTGATTTGCTATGAAGGAAAAAAAGTTTCCGCAAACGCTATTCATTAGTTCAAGCCAAAGGAATCACATAAAGTAGGAAATATCGTCATGGTGATAAAATTATAAGAAAGCAGCCAAATCAGGAGATATTTCCATAGGTGGATAAAAATACATATTTTTTTGCATAAGTTTTCCTTCCTCAAAGGTGGTAAGTTATAGTCCCATACTTTTTTCCTGATAAAGCCTGATGTGACATCTCATTGGAGGCAGAATCTGACATGAAACACAGGAAAGAACCAATCACTCTGGTAGATCCACCAGCAAGCCCTCAAGGAGGCTCAGAGGTGCCTGATGTAATACCTAGCACACAGGCATTAAATAAATAAATACAGGTCAAGTGAACTGACGAATAGTAATACCACTGATTCCCCTTCTGTCCCCTGTAGGGACATTGGTGACACATCAAGAAATGGAGGCAGGGGCTGGTTGGTGCCTTCCTAACTTCACATGCCGTCCTAGAGGGGAAATTGAAAGAACTTTGTTACTTCCCATCGGTCTTCTGCCTGGATTTGTCCAGCCTGACACCTAGCATCATAGTTGATTTGGTTTTGTAATCTTTCCCTGTCCATTCCACTTACAAACTCTCATCATCTCCTATTAACAGCTAGAGTATTTGTTCTCCAGACAACTTACTTGGCGCTATTATGCTTCATTAATTAATTCATATATTCACACATTAATTTATTCATTCCCATGATCCTAAATTCTCTGGACCCAACACTTCTTTTAATAACATATTTTGTAACACCTGCTTGATAATCCCAAAATGGAAAACCATGAAAACAATTAAAGATGGCAAAATAAATATGCATCGTAAGTTAAAGCACACCATGCGCATGAACAATGCACAGTGGGTGTCCAGGGGAGGATATTATTATTCTGCCAGGGTAAGCGGAATATTATAAACTTTACAAAATCTAGGTCTTTGGGGGCAAAGAGCAAGTAGGGTTTTAGATCTAAATGATTTTAGGTGATTATGGCTCCCCAATAGAGGTACACGTTCCTTGAAGACACATTAAGGGTTTAAAAATCTTTGCATTCTCTCTATACCCACAGCAAACAAGGAGTTGTGGAAAGACTGGCTTTGGAGTCAGGTGAGGGGAATTCAAACCCTATCCCACCATTTCTGTCTGAATGACCTTAAGAAAGTTGTTTACCCGGGTCTTAGTTTTTCTATTTCCCTTTTCCAGTCAGATAGTGGAGATATGCAGATATCTCCAGATATTTATGTTTTATGTACATATGAAACATCCTCAATAAATGTAACTATCTTCAGTACTTACTCACATAGCAAATTAAAAAATACAAGAGAGCTACCACCCGACAACTGGTTGGTCTAGAGGCCTCAAGTTCTTGGAGGTGGCATGGAGTTCAAATAACAAGGTCAGTTAGATATTTCCTCTCTCTCTCCAGTTCAAATTAACAAGAATCACTCCAGCTCCTAGCAGGAACAGAAGTAGAAAAACAGAAGCAAAGGCAGAAAAGGGAGTTGTAGTGCTTTATTGATAGGGCATATATTGCGAGAGCTTCTGTGGTACATCCTGAGCTACATCCTGAAGCTGGCTCAGAGGGAAGCCACCTGGTGGCAAGTCCACCTGCTCAAGTCCTCCCGTATGGAGTCTAACTTCCAGTCACTCAGGGTCATCTGAATGGGTCTTTTGTCCTTAGGACCAAAATAACTCATGTGAAATGTATAGGAACTATAGAATGATGCATTAAGACAGAAATTTGGAAAGCATGAGAGGCCTCATAACTCATACCACCACAGCTAGCTCAGAGCTTTTGTGGTAATTCTAATTTTCCAAGCTTCAATTTTCAAAAGGTCAAAAGTTATCTCTTTAAATGTCTCTGTTTAATTTATCTAATAAATAGAACCAGAATATCTTTGTTTAGAGCTCATATTAGAATTCCATTAGATAATCACTCTCTCTTTTTCTTATCCACCCTTGGTCCTTCTTTGTATATATTCTTCCAAACATGTTTTCCCTAGGAAAAATCACTGGCAAGAGTAACTTGGAGGTAAACCCATCGCAGTTTTTATGACTGTCTTTGTGAATTAAAGGCTATTTCTGGGCTAGAGCACACTTCCACGGTTGAGCTTGTCCTTTGGGCATTGTAGATAACTTGATGAAATTGAACAATAATCTTTTTGTTTCTAATTCATGTTCACATATTCTTGATCACTTTATGGGTAAAGTTCAACAAACAGAATGAGACCAGCTCCTCATTAAAACTATTGCAAAGATGAAATGTTGTACCTAGAGTCTGGGAAAATTGTAGAGAGAGTAAAAGATGACACAGAGCCTCCTTTACTTATGGGGAAGTGGGGCACTAAAGTCATCAATACCTGTCTATCTTTGAGGAATGGACTCTTACCTAATGCACATGTGGCTCTAGACCTATGTAAGACCACTAAAATAGTTCCATCATGTCAAAAATGTAAACTCTGTTTTATTTTTCAAACAAAGCCTTTGACATCCCCAAGCCTCAGAAATACCCAATAACCAAAGGGCGACAAAAGAACAAATAGTTATAATAGAGTCTACTTAAATTACCACGAAGTTTCTTTTATACTTTTTTAACCTCATTTTCATTTAGCTTAAAAAAGTAACGATACATAGATATGGACTATACTATCAAGTCTGACATTCACTCAATACTAGCAACATACTAGGCCCTGGACATTTTAATATTAGATGTGATCCCTGTCCAATGAGGTCACTGAGTAAGTTTAAGGATAAACATAACTCACAATAGAAAGAAGACAAGAATACAGAACAAAGAGTGGTGGATAAAAGGCACTGATGAGTTGGTTTCAGTTGTGATCAATCTGTGTGTATTTAAAACAGGATCCACACCTCTGGGCCAATTGTCCTTAACAAGCAATAAAGAATTCCAATCTGGCCACACACCCTGCCTAGACAGGCTGGGTAGCAAGGCTCCTCTTAGTTTAAGACAAGAAATAGAAAGAAGAGTCATTTTATGTCCTGTCATGGTAATTCTGAGACTGCACAGTCTGTCTTTCCAGAAGGTTGGGATTTTTTAAGCGAATACCCTATTTTGTGATTTTGATGTTATAGTACTTTCTGATCACTAAAGAAGCAAGGGAAAAGAACTCTCATTTTAAGATGCTGGAGTTAAACTGAGATCATTTAGAGAAATGCTCCGAAGCCAAAATGCTTAACAATATTTTCTAGCTTACAACAACCTATAAAAAAGCACATGGTGCAGCAATAAAACAGAACAGGCAGCCATGAAAGGAACATAAAGAGAGATAGACGGACAGTTGTCCAACTTTCACAAAGAGCCCTGGAACATCAACTGTGGAGTGTTCCTGGCATAGAGTACTGGGCTCTCCTCCCCTTGGAAGCCATTCTCAAGTGGAGGTTAAGAAGCGCTCTGCTGAGAGGCTAAAGCTGAACAGAGGCATCTACAGAGGCTACCTGATTATATGGTCTGCCCTAAATGCCCCATTTTGCTAAAAAGTGATAGCTGCTTCCACAGTAGTTGGTGAAACTGAAGATGGTGAGGTAATTTAAGTGTCTCTTACCCCCAAGAATAATTTGAAGCATCATAGGAAAGAGATAATCATGGCAAATCTGTGGAATAATCCAAGGGGTTGAACTGGCCTTGTTGTCCAACACTCAGGGAAAGACATGACCTTTGAGCCTCCAAGATGTGGGTTTGGAATTTGGCCCCAACTTTAACTAGCTGTATAACCTTGTGTAAGCTCTTCACCCTTTCTAAACTTTATGGTCTTCATCTGTAAAATGGGATCATTGCTAATGGCCTGGTAGTGATGTTAGGAGGTTATTTTAAAAAGATTAAAACAAAATACATAAAATACCCAGTGGATAGTCCAAGAGGTGCCTGCTCAATACATGGTAGTATTTCTTATTGTTTATTTTAACTCCCCCTTTTCTCATGTTTTCTATCTTCTAAGCTTACTGAGACTCCATGCTGTCAAAATTAAGTCTGAGTGCAAAGACAAGGGCATGCATAGAAAGAAGATGTATTGAAATTTACTTCACTCCCGCAGATAAATCTTTTTCTTTAGAGTAGAATGTTCTAGAGCGCAGACTTCCTTTCGCTCTGAATTGTGATTTGTTACAAATGGTCATACAAATAGCCAAGTTCCCCATGCTGGAGAAGAGCAGAGTTCACCACTGGGACAAACCAAGGAAAGGTGGTTTTCTCATTTCTTTAATTGCATGACAATGACATGGAGACCAGCAAAAATATGAGTTATACTATACAGAATCATTGCTTGTTAGAGTTGAAAAGACCTTGGAGATTTTCCTAGTATACTCCCTTATAGTACAAGTTTTGTTTCTAATTTATATCTCACTTTCATCCATAAAAAGATTTGAAACTGACATTCAGAGAGGTTAAGTGACTTGTCTAAGGTCACCTGTAAATTAGTTGTAGGGTCAAGGACATCTTTATATGTGGGACTAGAGGAACGTGTATTATAGGCATTAACACCCAGGTTAAATTTACAGAGTCCAGGTTCTTGTCTAGGAGAGCAGAAGGACCAGAGATTCAGAAGTAAATGGAGGGAAACGTTAGGATTTGGGGTTACATCAGTAGTTGCTATGAAAATTGCTCTCACTAACTTAAGAGGTAAAAGGTTCTTGAACCTTTACAATTACATAGTGCTGACAGAATCTTTTTACAAGGGTAGAATTTATCCTTTCTGTCTGAGCTGAAGAATTCAGACATGTGCAGACTGTGAAAGAAACAGCAACAAATGTGTAGTTCAAGTACACCAATCTTCTTATGAAGTCATTCCCAAACAATATGCTTGTTCCCTTTTTTATTCCAGATTAGCAAGTTTTCCCAACCAAGTACATGTTCTGCTAGTTATTGGTGCTATACAGAATTCAGCCACCTTCCTAATCTCTACATGAATGTAATTTAAATTTACTTTTAGCCAAGAGACCATCTGTACATCACTTTTAATACCATAACCTTCTATCAAGGTCTAACCATAGGCTCTAAGAAAGACAACACCCTCTCCAAGGGCCAACTAATAGCCCACACATTAACAGCGGCTTCCTTTAATGATTTTCATCTGAGCAGCTTTCATATGCTTTGACTATAGGCAAGAAATAATAAAACGAGTTATTAGCCAGGGTATGAAGTCATCCAACTTTGGAGTTTCCAGCCTGAAGTTTCTGTATCTTTTTCCTGCCCCTTCTCCAGCCACTTTCAATGTGCAGTTACTCATCATCCCTTCCCCCCAGACCCTCAGAAAAGAGCTGCAGTTATTTACCCTTTTTGAATTTCAAATCCTCTCCTTCTAAAAGTTGAATCATATGAAATTGCCAACATTTGACCAATTTTTATACTGAAAAAACAGCAATTGCATGTGATTCAACCCAGTAGTGACTGCATCTTGTGCTTTATTAGTAACTGTGAGATGAAAAGAACAGCCTTGCATTTTAGAGGTGAAAGGACCCTTAGATGTGATGTAGCCCAGTTCATTCAGGGGCCATGCTGAGCTACCATGACTTGGATTGGGGGAGAAATTAGAAGAGCTAACATCACAGGCTAGAGACAAAGCCTGGATTAGATTTAGGAGATGACTTAACTCCTATCCCAAGGCTATTATGTCAATAGCAGGGGTCAGCAACCTTTCTCTGTAAAGGGCCGGATAGTAAATACTTTAGGATTTGTGAGCTCCCCGTCACAATTACTCAACTCTATCGTAGCACAAAGGCAGCCATAGAGAATATGTAAACAAACGTGTGTGGCTGTGTTCCCATAAAACTTTATTTACAAAAAGAGGTGACAGACTGGATTTGGCCCATGGCCCATAGTTTGCTAGTACCTGCTCTATAGAGTTCTTAGACCTAAAAATATCTGCAAGCAGCGAGGTGAAGGATTTGTATATTGAGAGCCTGTTTGAGATGCTGATCTGGCATAAAAGATTTCACCCACTCCTCCATTCACTATGCCTTGCATTTTTTTTTACAAACAATAGCTAAGAAAGCCTTCATTTATTCTTTAAACTGCAAACTTGATGGCAATTGCTGGTGGGCACCCAGGGTCTGCAGGTTCTCTAAGAATTTGCAATCTACAAAACCATCCAGGATTGGAATCCTACTCATGACTTGACTCCTTGGCTACATCTATAAAATATACTTCAGACCAAAAGAAAAGAAGCTTGGAGAATATGATGGCCACCAGGATGTGTGAGCAATAGAATTTGACGGAGTCTCTCAGACGACATTTAATGGCTTTGATAATCATCTAATCAGATCCCCATACCCATTAGATGAATGTAACTTCATTATACCATTTCCACAGTGGGTGGACATGGCTTGAATTGGCACCTGGGTCGGCAAGATATTTCAAGTACAGGGCCCTTTGCCTCTCCCAATAACCGAGAAATCATTTCTGCTGCATGTAATTTCCATTTGAACTTCAGAAGCAGCGGAGAGTGTTACCAGCAATTCAGTAAAACTTCATTGACTACACACAGTGGTCAGAAATCCAAAACACAAAAGAGAAGAATTATAATCCTGTCATTCCAAGAAGGAAAAGAAGCCACTATTTGTCATGCATGATAATACTGTGATTGCAATCAGCATCCCTGCAGTGCAAGTCTGTCTGCCTGTCCTTCCTTCCGTCACTATTTTGAAGGCATTGTGCCAGGAGCTGAGGGATCCTAGTTAGGTGACACAGGTTCCCTGCTCCCAGTGAACTAAGGACATAGTAGGAGGGAGAAGTTATGGCACAAAGAACACAATACAAAAAAAAAAAAAAAAAAAAATTAAAGCAATACTTCGAAAGAAAAACTTCTAAGTACCAAGCAAGTATTTGGAGGACACCTTAAAGAGTAGCAGAATATGAAAAACTATCAGGAAGAGCTCTGAAGCGCTCCTGTTGAGCCATGAGCCAGGAAGAATTTGGAGGAAATGCTGTGAATGCATTCACAATATGCCTTTTCACCTCCAGTTGCCTAATCGGAAATTGTTTCTATAAGATGGAATTGATCACTGGCTACCATAGAACTTTTATCCCATGATATGGATACTTTCAGAGAGTAAGTCACATGAGTCTTGAAGAACTACTAACATTGGCTTCTTTTCTTTTATACTACTTTATACCTAGCATTTTAGGGAAAATCTGAGGAAGAAGCAGCTTAGCACACAGTCAAAAGTGGTCAAAAACACGAAAAAATAAAGACCAGATGTGATATGAATTTGTAGCAAAGGACTCTGGAAAGTTGAGAACAATTGCAGATAGCTCCTTTACATAGGAAATGAGTAAAAGATGTAAAGGAGACCCCAAAACCAAAATTGATTTTAACTCCAGGATTATAACTGGTAATTCTTATGGCATGGTCTCCTGATCGACTGCTCATATTATTTATCAACTGGCCAATTCCTTGAGGTATATTGGCCACATCTGCTGATCTCTTTCTGTATCTGCATTTTATGAAACAGCACAAAATATCAAAGTGGCTTTAAATGACCCACTGTCTAAAATTTCACCATTTACCTGGTTTCAACTTGTACTTTAGCCCACAGAACTAAAGGTAAGTGTCTAGAAAAAAGAATCCAACTTCCCAACAAATTGAGAACCCACCCTGGACACCATCCATCTTTTTTTCCCAGTCCATTAAGTGCATCAACCAAGAGAAAAAGAGAGCCAGTTCCAGTGGCACTTACTTGCGGGTGATGGGGTGCTGCACCCACTCAGGGGAGGGTGGCCATGAAGGCCGTGGAGGGGAGGCAGGGAAAGTCCTCCGATGACAGGTGGGAAGAGTAGCGGGTAGGGTGCCGCCGGATAATGAGTCATGTGTCCATTCACTGTGGGGACGGGACATGCATGGCTACTGGTGGTCATGTTTCAGGTCTCACAGAAGAAAAGTTGCTCTGGGGCAGGCAGGCATTACTCCAGGCTGCGATCCAACATAGGGGAGGTAAATGCAGGGCAGAAGTTGAGGCTGCACTGCCTGCTGGGCCAGAGGCAAGACTATTCACACACGGTCTGGCTTCTTCCCAGGCTGGCTTCTCTATCCCCCATTTTTCGATGCTGATTTGCTGATTACAGGAAGGATGACTTTTTTTGTTTAGCTTCTCAATTTAAGGCTGGGGAGATGCTATCGCTGTCAAATTCCAGAGAGGCTAATCCTGTAAGAACAACAACAAAAAGAGATATATATATTGCATGTCAATAATATTTTCCATTTTATCTAGTTATTATGCAAAAAAATCTCTAATATCAATCCAGATCTACTAATTTCCAGTTTGTTCTCTCTACTCTTTACCTCAAAAAAACTTGATTATCTTAAATTCTCACATTCTAATATAGAATGAAAACTTCTACATAATTTCAAAATTGCCCTGACTATCCTATATTAAATAGCAAAACCCCTCACTCCCACTGTCACTCCCTATATTACTTGCCCTGCTTAATTTTTTCTCCATGACACTTGAACCACTGGATACATTATTTATGGGAGTGTTTGTTTTCTTCTGTTTCCCCCATTAGAAGGTAACTACAATGATAGCAGAATTTTTCTGTTTTGTTAACAGCTATGTTTCAAGTTTCTATTGGTACCCGATAGGCATTCAATGCTAAATCAATTATTTGCTGAATGAAAGGAAGGAAGGGAGGATAGATGAAAAATTTGTTTCTTGCTTTCTTTAGAGAAATCAGTTGTTCGATGGTGTCTTAACCTATGTGCTTCCAAAATTTTACGTGTTTTTTTACAAACAACTTAGAATTTTACTGCAGCCATTTGGAATGACATACTCAGTAATATAAATATAACTGTAGGAAAAAAATATAACCTAATGAAAGGTAAGTCAGAGTCAGAGCTATCAAAGGTTAGTGGAATATTTTATATGAATTCTTCATTGCCATGGTACATACTTTTCTACTAAGGGGAGACCATATCACGGTATTAGGAAAGAGAACTCAGACCAAAACTTATGTCATGGAAGTAAAGGAGAAAAGGTGGAATCTGGGCAAAGTTGAGAACAAAGATCCAATAAGGCTTATTGATTTCTCAGTTTTTGAAATGAACCTGTTTGGTTATTACAAACCCTAAAATGTACTAATCAATAATGCTTTGCATTTATTGCTTACCATGTGTCAGGCTCTTCATGTAAACACCAGCTCTAGCCCTTACAATAGTCCTATGAGGTAGTTATTATCATCTTTATTTTACAGGTGAGTTTAAACGACTTGCCCTCATGTCACAGTCAGCCTGTGGCTAAGCTAGGATTCGAACCCAGGTTTGGCTGGTGCCAGCACTCTCGTTCTTTCCCCCTCCACCCTGCTATGCTTATATATTGAGTGCCTGTGATGTCCTAGCTGTACGTTCCAGAGAAAAAACTCCATGAGCAGTTGTGATCTGAGCATCTGTCCTCACTCAGGGCCCTGGGTTCCCAGCCTATTAATATTAAAAATGAACATTGTCAACAGTGAGTCCATATGGTCCCAGTTTCCCTAGAACTCTGGTGAACTTTTCAAAGGAGACTACATTCATTCCCGGCTTGGCTTATATAACACACTAACTCCAAAAATGATGACCCACCAAAAATATCAACACTCCTTTCAAACTTTCAGATCACAATATGTTTTCTTGATTAAAAGACAGTAAACAGACCATGCATTCATTTTATCACAGAGGTAAATGCTTTCAGTGCTTTCTCTTCTAAAAATCACAGGCCATCGAATGTATTTAATACTTTTATTTTTGTAGCTTACAGCAAATTAATTAGAAAATAAACAATGCCATTTAGTATTTGCTGCATTTCCACTCAATTTGATTGTTAAATCACACACAAAGCCCAGCATTGTTATAAATGGTCCTTCCTATCTCCATTAGACAAACTACCTCATTAACTGGTGGAGCTGACAGTTCAGTAAATCCACCCCCGCAGGGCACAATTCTTGGATTTTTAAGGCTGTTTGTTTGCTTTTACCAACTAGGACCATTTCTACCCTCAATAATCCTTCTTTCCTTTTTGCTTTCAAACACTGCAGATTTTCAGCATCTTGCCAGCCTTGTTGAAAACTCTGGTATCATGCCTGGGATCTTTAAAACAAACAAACAAACAAACAAACAAAACTACTTACACTGATAATAGCTAAAAGGAAAAAAAAGTCAACGTGTCAGGGAAAATCCTGTTGTGTTGGTGGAAAACTGTCTGAACAGTAACTGGGTCTATGTCCACATATGTGACTGATTAGAGCTATTCCTGGAAGCAAAGAATTTCCTTTGTTTCAGGATTTTAGAAAAAAATATGATCACTGGTAATAGCGTTCTTTTTTTCTTCATGCCTAATTTGAGTTTGAGTTCACTGGGGTTGGATCTTTCACCACTGGAGGCAAAGAAAACAGGAGCTGGGATGGAAAGAGGAGAAGGAAGTGGGGACTGGGTCAGGAGGTCTTGGTTCTACAGCTTTCTACCCATGAGAGTCCTTGGGTACAGTTTCATCATCTGTAAAAAGGGCCGAGTTTCCAAAACTGTTGTCCGGAAAAGTAGTGTTTTACAAGAAGATACTAAATGTTCCTTGGCAAAGAAAAAAACGCTGAAAATATTTTAGAAGAAAGGACAAAATAACCACATGCATGGTTGATGTCATTACACAATATTCTGCCTTTGTTAAATAGGATGCCACAGTGGAGAATGATAGCAAGTAGCACGATAAATCTATTCACTAACCATGGGATGATAATATGCCCATTGAGTGGCAGGGTTCTCAATGATCTTAATAAATCTTAACTTTTATGACTACATCTGTGATATTTTATTATTAATAAATTATTAATAACTTTTTTATTCCTCTTTTTCTGTTATAAAGTTAAAAATAAAATTTTAATAATTTCTTGTCACATTTAATTCACCAATATGGTTCTTGTGGTACTTTTTGCAGCCCAAATTTGCACATGTTCTCCCAAGCTTATACTTCTGAATATTCAAAAGACGTATTTTAGAAAAAGTCAAATACTTTCTCTAGATCGGTGGTTCTCACCAGACCAGCAGCATTAGCATCACCTGAAAACTTGCTTGAAAAGCAAATGTCAGGCCCCATTCCAGACCTTCCTACTGAATCAGAAATGAACAGGCCTTCCAGGGGATTCTGATGCATGCTACAGTTTGAGAACCACTGATCTTGACATGAGGTTGGCAAGCTTTTTCTGTAAAGTTCCAAAAAATGAATATTTTAGATTGTGGGCCACACAGTTTCTGTAGCAACTACTCAACTCTTGTAGCAATGGCTCATGGTACAAAAACAGTCATAGATAATGCATAAATGAATGGGCATGGCTGTTTTCCAATGGAACAATAAACAGCCCGCCAAATTTGCCAACAAGTCATGGTTTGTTGACCCCTGCACTACATTAACACAGAAAAACAGCAATCTCTTGCTCCACCCTTCCTCATTCCTAAGCCTCACTACCTAGAGGAAATTACTTAAAACTATTTTAACTGCTTGTTTTTTTTTTCCTGTTATTTATATCTCTATTTCTATATAGTACTTAAAAACTATTTTAAATAGTTTTTAAAATTATAATATAACAATACTATTTAAAAATACCAATAGTTTTTAAAAAACTATTTTTCATAATTTTGTAGAATTTTCTTTATTATTTTTATTGGTTTTGACTGTAAATGAGTTAGCTCTCTTAGGCTATTGCCCACATATACAAGACTATCTTTCTTCTCTTAATATTAACATAACTTCACCACAACTTAAAAAATGGAAATCTGTGTTTACATTGCTATGACTAGATAAATATTGCTATAGCTGAGCCATATAATAGACTGTTCATGGCTCTTTCTTGTTAAAGTTTTGGTTTTCTTTCCTGGAGTTCATAATTGCTTTGTTTACATAATACAATTAGTTTTCTTTGCAACTATGAATATTTCTTTTCCAAACTCTCTGGCAGAGCTGTAAATCTCCTGTCCATTGGTCAGACATGTCATATAAGTTCCACTATTGACTTGAAGATATCTCTCCTGCTTCAGGGCTGATTGGCTGCTTTCCTAGCTTCTTGCATAGATTTCAAACTGGGGCTTTCTATTATCACCTTTCTCTGTTTTAGAACCCTATTTTATGGATCTCATGTCTTTTTCTTTTCTCGATTTATTTTCTCATTTTTTTTGGCCTTTTCATAGCTTTCTGAGAAATGTTACATGGGAAGTAAAATTTTTGTAACTTTGCGTCTGTTAAAAGATTTTTATGCTACCCCCATACTTGTTTGATAGTTTGGCTAGGTATAAAATTGTTGATTGAAAATATTTTTTTCTCAGAAGTTTCAAAATGGTGCATCATTTTTTTCAAGTTTCATACATCACTTTGGAGAGGTCCAATATTTGATTTCTGATCCTTTGTGTGAAATTCTTTTTTTTTTTTTTAACTTAGTATTTGGGAGGGAAAAGGGAAAAATGCATGTCTTTAATCCATCATATTTCACTGGACGTTCATTAAATTTAAAAAGTGATCTGTGATAAAATAATTTTGAGAAATCTAGACTGATTTAGCTCTAAATTTCTTTTCAGCTCTGAATTTCTTCTATGAAATGGAAATTAAAGATTAACTACAAGGAAATGTTTCAATCAAGATCCCAGCTCTAAATTTCTTCTATGAAATGGAAATTAAAGATTAACTACAAGGAAAGGTTTCAATGAAGATCCCAGGTGAGATAAGGCTAATTCAATCAATGTCTAAATTGTTATCCCCCAGTGGCAAGAGACACACAGTAATGGCCCCAATCTGGAATTGAACAAAAAATGAGATTTGACTGCTATCATGGACAAGCCATGGGATTCTACCAAAAACTTTCTACAAATAAATAAGTTAAATAAAAATGGTATTTGACCTGCCTTAGCCATGCACTGCAGGTATGCTGGATAATTAGAACAGCTATTTAATGCATTGATGATTTGCTATGTACTTTCTTGAAGACTCTGATGTAGAGGACTCATGTTAGAAAAGAGTCTGCCTTAAGGCATGGGAGCCAAACACTTCAATGCGGAGAGAAGTGTTAATTTTACACTGTGCTACCTTTGAATATAATTCAAGCAACAAAACGGTCAAGAATGTTGGAGAAAATGCTGTATTCATTTCCTCATACTGCAATTTAATGGCACCATGGCTGATATATCTAACATAAAAAACAGGCCAAAGTGAACAAGACAGACTTTTAAAATGTGTTGTGATGGAGCACAAAAAAAAATCCTCCTGTATTTCCTTGGCTGATTTAGGATTTGTTGTGGGGAAATCTTTGTTTCAATAGACACTACCTGCCTACTGCCTCCTTTTCCAATGTATTTTAGCTCAAGCCTACCTATTTAAGGCATTGGCTCCAGAAAGTGCCACTTAAAAATTCTCAAATGCATTCAGCCAAATACCTGTTTTCAGAAAAAAATGCCAGGCTCAGCACAAATCAGTTGCTTTTGCTGCTGTTCTTGACAGAAAAGAAACATGGCTATCTGGAAGTCAGTTTTGCGTGCTGGTAGTTTTGCAGCCTTTCCTATAATTCAGCATCTTCATCATAAATATTGCTGACATAATTATGTTCAAGTTAAACCGAGGGTAAGCCACAATAAGAGACTTAAATTTGGCTAAAAAGTGATTTTTTTTCCTCCCTTTAATTTGGAAATGAAGGAGATAGAAGAGTAATTTAGAAGGGATAATACAGTCAAAGGAGTCTCTTAGATTGCTGAGTGGAGGGTGAAATCTGATTTGTTTCCTATGCATGAAGAGGAGATCATTTGACATTTTAATTCTTAATTTTAAAAGGGTATACGTAAGTGTCCCTATATTCTTTTTTAGGCCATTTTTATAAGATTCCATCTGTTAAAGAAACACAAAATGAAAATATGTCTTTCAGAAAATAACAGGTGGAAATATACATACATTAGCTCTAAGATTTTAGTTTCATAAACTATAAGAGCAGTAAGGTAAAATATGGATTTTCAGGGAGTCAACACAACTCAAAGTCATTACATATGCTAGCATTTCACTGACCTCTGAAGATCAGTTTTCACCTAAGTTCTTTTTATATAGTTCCAAAACATAACATATAGAGAATATATTGGACCAAATGTCTTCTGATACCATTGCTCATTTTTGAGAAAAGTGGTAGCAGGTAACTCCTTGTGTAAAGGTTTCATGCTTTGTACCATGAAATCCACCCAAGCTAACCAGAATGAATGGACTACAGTTTGGTTCTCTAGGCAAAGTCAGTCATCTACAGGCTGGTCAGTGGCCTATGAGATGGCCTTGAGGAAGAACTCTGCCTAACGGCAGTCTCTATATTAGATGGTGACCTACCTATTCTATTAGAGCCTTGATTTTGAATGTCCAACACACCAAGGAAGACAAATAGAAGACTGGCATAGAGATGGAAGGATACACAAAGATGTAATTTTGTAGAAGCTTTGAGGCAAGGTAAATCACAAATGAACAAGAGGCAAGAGGCACAAGACAGAGTGGAACATAAAACCAAGGTCACTGATAGAAATCAAGAGAAAATGAGTCACAATAGCTCCAACTGAACTTCTAAGCCGGGCTTTAGTGTGAAGAAAAGCATTCCAGGTTTTGTGAAGCCTGAGTTTTCAATGGTTCAAACTGGTTCATATTTTTCCCTTACTTCTTTCTGTTTTATAACAAATACCAAAATTTTACCTCTAGGTCTTAAATCCCAGAAGAACCTTACAAGACTCAACTGTCCCCTTTAGAAGGGTAAAGTGACCAGTCTTCAGTCGATTGTGTAAAGTTATAGACCACCGATGGAATGTCAGCTTGCATGCTGAAATTAAGCCTAATGTACTGGTATCAAATGGAATGTGTAAGTGTCCATTTATGAATGTTACAGTACTAGAAAAGAGCTAAAGAAAGAGACATTTGCAGTCCCTTGACCCTTGCAGTTTATGATTTAATATGGAAAGTATGAAAACAGGAGCAAAGAACCAGCAGATGCCAGCCACATGACTTCCCAGCTGACAGAAGTGTTTCGGACACCATTGGCCTTTCTTCAGTGAAGGTATCCTCTTGTTGATGCCTTAGTTTGGACATTTTTATGGCCTTAGAACTGTAATTTTATAATCTAATCAATCCCCTTTATAAAAGCCAATCCATTTCTGGTATATTGCATTTCAGCAGCTTTAGCAAACGGGAACACTTGGCTTCCACTTAATGAGGAATTGGGACTGTTGGCGCTACTACAGAAGGGCTGGATGCTGCACACATAGGTTACCCATGTTCACTCAGATCTACTCAGGTCCTGGCACTAATGTTGATCTCCCCACCTACCTGGACCAGGTTAAGGACATTTTTGAAACTTCTTGTGATGGCAGGTGAGGTCTAGAATTATTCTTGCTGCATAGAATCCAATGTGCTATGGGTGAGATGTGGATACCCTTATTCCTATTAGTTTCCAAGTTCAGATGGGAACTCTGTCATATGAAAAACTCTCCCACCTTTTGGCTGAGGTAAGGATACTCCAAATAGTTCTTCCTGGATGCCCTCTCAACAGCTGGACCTTATCCCCCATGCTGCCATGTGCCAACTGAGTGCCAATGTTAATCTGGACAGGCAATTTAGAGCTATCACTACATGACCCTGATCTACCTGTAACGGCCACCTCTGCCTGTAATCTCCTGTAGTGGCCCACACTCCCTCTATCATACTAGGGCCTCCTAGAGAGGGATCAGTGCCTATTTTGGACACTGTGTATCACATTGTTAGCTCTCTTGAGAACAACTCTTATTGTTAGTATCTCAGTCTTCTTCTGTCCCATGTTCTTTTCATTCCCCACTTCCTTGAATTCCAGAGGTCAAAAGAATTATCATAGCTATAATTACTAGAATAGAACTTTCCAGTTGGCATGCCTTAGGTAGGTTAAATGTATACCTGTGAATTTTATTCCCTCACACTCTAGTGGCTGGGTAGGGCCTGAAGATGGAGGTTGTGGGACAGGGTCCCTGACTCAATATTTCCATCCCTAAGCAGAGTCCTTTGGTTATCACCATGGACCGTGCAACTATTATTTTCTGCATATACCATTATGTGAAAAAAGGCTGGAAAGTTTCAGAATTATGATACTACAGAGGGAAGGGAAGACCAAATAAAGAAATGCTTTTTTTTTTAGGTGTGGAACAAATGCCTCATTTATTTATTTTCTTTAAATCAAATTTAGATTGGATGCTAAATCCCTATTCTGCCAGATAATGTAAATTCAGTCTACTGTTACTGGTGCTTCTCACCCCTTAAGGATCATGCCAAGGATCTGTGGTGTTAAACAGTGCAAAACACTGAGGCGGGCTATAATTTAAAAAGAATCACAAGGGCTGACAGGAATGTAGAAAAACTGAAACGCTCATACATTGCTGGTGGGAATGTAAAATGGTACACTGCTTTGGAAAACAGTCTGGCAGTTCCTCAGAAGGCTAAACATAGAGTTAGACTATTTGACTTAGCAATTCCACTCCTAGGAATATATCCAAGAGAATGGAAAACAAATGTCCAGACAAAAACTTGTACTCAAATATTGATAGTATAATCATTTATAATAGCAAAACATGGAAACAACCCAAATGTCCATTAACTGAATGGATAAACACAATGTGATGTATTCATGCACTGGAATATTATTCAGCCATAGAAAGGAATGAAGTACCGATACCTGATACAACATGGATGAACTTTGAAAATATTATGCCAAGTGAAAGAAGCCAGATACAAAAGGCCACATATTATATGATCCCACTTATATGAAATGCAGGTTGGCAGGGGCTGGGGGTGATGGCATGGTGTTGACTGCTAATGGGTATGGGGATTCTTTTTAGGGTGATGGAAATGTTCTGGAATTAGAGAGTGGTGATGGTGGCACAACTCTGTGAATATACTAAAAGCCACTAAAGTGTACACTTTAAAGTATGAGTTTCATGCCATGTGAATTATATATAATAATTAAAAACAAATAGGCACCAAAAATAAGCCATTGGTGGTGGGCTCTCCAGGCTTTTGTCCACACACGTTCTGCTTTTCTATGCCACAGTCTAAGCCCAGATTGGCCTAGAAGTCGGCTGTTTTTGCCTCTGTGCCCTGGGCACAGAATCTAACTTCCCCAAGGGTACCATGCTGCTATTTTCTGATGGAAGGGCACCTCCCAAGGGCTCTGCCAGGAACAGGTCTGGGTTTTTACCATTTACAGGCCCCCTGCACTCCTATTTCCCACTTATCTTCAGGGGCTGTTCTTCTTTCCCTCCTTGCCTCTTCTAAATTATCTAAAATTCAGTATTATTAATGCTCTTAGTTATTTCTATTTTCCCAGGAACATATTTTGTTGGTAAAACTTGCATTTGCTACCTAAAACATATTCAATATTTTGAAAAAGTAAGTAACCTTGGTATGTAAACACACAAAACTAGCTCTGGAAAGAACTACACAAAAGGATATATACTAGGAAAGACGAGAAAACAAAAGGATGGAAGACCAAATTCAAATGATGAGAGTTGTAAATCTGTGAGCCAATGGAGAAAAAAATGACAATCTGGAGAAGCCGAAGTCACGTTGGTTTTGTCCTACACTAATGTGAGTAGGATTTGAAACTCAGCCTCAGTTGAACAGGTGTCCTGAGCCAGCTGTGATAAGTTTCCCCAAAGTTGTCCAAGTCCTAATTCCTAGAACCTGTGAATGTTATCTTAGATGGCAGAAATGACTCTGTAAATGTGATTAAGTTACAATCTTAAAATGGGGAGATTATCCTGGAGGGTCCTAAATGTAATTACAAGAGTCTTTATAAGAGGGAGGTTTGACTACAGAAGAGGCACTGTGATAACAGAAGCTGAAATTAGAGTGATACACTTTGAAAATGAAGGACAGGACTTCAAACCAAGGAATACAGAGACCATTAGAAGCTGGAAAAGGCCAGGAAACAGATTCTCCCCCATAGCCTAGAAGAAACTAGCCCTGCCAACACCTTGATTTTAGCCTACTGAAAGTGATTCAGACTCTGTCCTCTAGATCTATAAGAGGATAAAGTGGTGTTACTTTAAGCCCTAAATTTGTGGCAATTTGTTACAACAGCAATGGAACACTAATATACAAGCCCACTCTGAGCCTTCAAGGACGTAGTTGAGCACACAAACTACAAACACTGACATCTTGTTTACTCTGGAGTGAGCAGCCTATTTTGCACAAACGGAATTTTTTTTTTCCTCTTGCTGAGGGGGGTGGGGATGTGCATTGCTGGTAGGTGGGACAACTGGGAGACACTCATTACTGGCTAGTAAAATTTCCTACAAACCTGAGACAGACATGAAGCCAAATAATGTCAATTCTACAGAAGTTGTGAGCTTAAGAAGAGGAAAGGAGTCAAAGAAAAGTCAAGAGGAGAGGTATGAGTACGATAACTTCATTGGGAATGTACAAACATTCCTCACAAAGTGCTTTTTGCATTTCTCCTAAGTCAGGTGGAAATAATGCACGGTCATTTATTTATCTGCAGCCTCAAGAGTCTTCTTGAAAACTGCCAGAGTCTAAATCTATATGATAGAGCTTTTTAATCTGAAATAATTAGGAGATAGAGGCACTTGAAAGACGAAGAGGGTCCATGCACGCAGTACGTGTTTATAGAAAGTCTGAAAAAAAAAATAGCAAATTTGAGTGACTTTTCAAATTTTTTGTACTTAAGAATTTCCTTACTGTCTTAATTAGTCTATTTTTGGTTCTCAAGAGACTTGGGGATAGGAACAAGAAAGGGTGACCCCTTTCTCCCAAATAAAGATGTATCTAAAATATCTCCTCTTATTTTCTTTGGGGGAAACAAAACCCAAACAGAAAACGAAAGTACCTAGAAGAAAAATTAAAAGTTTAACCTCACTGGCACATTAGAATTGGTCCTCTAGATTAGAGAATGGTTTGTTTTCTTTTGAAGTCAGCTCAATGCTGTCTTCTCCCCAAGGTTGCCATTTTTGTTGTATGGTCTGCAATCCCTCGATGGATGGATCCCTTCTCTGCTTTTCAGCTGATTTTGAGAAAGATCCCTAAAGGATGACTGGCAGATCAAAGGAGACAAATCTAGGAACTGCTTTGCTTACCTCATCTGAAAGGAACTACATATACAATGCGGATAGAACATAAAACCAATATAAGAAATCGGCAAGAATGTATTTCCAAATGGCATCTCTCTCAAGGCAGTCATAGTAAGTGGCTCAACAACACATTCCTAGGTTGCTACTACTCAAGACACTCCGGGAATAAATTTTGGGAGAATTACTAGAGGTATTGCAGCAGCGGCATTACTATGTTCTCCCCAAATCCCATTTCCTTTTCTTCCTTTCACACAGCCAAACAATATTGCCCAACGTCCCCTGCAATTAGGAGGGACCATAAGACTGAATTCTGGCCAGTGGACTGTGGGTGGAGGTGATGTGTACCATCTCGGGGCCTGGCTCCCTAAACCCCTCTGTTGAATCCTCCACGCTATCTTTCTTCCCTCGATTTCTGACTAGATGCAAAGGGTCCAGTACAGAACTCTGAGGACCTAGGAGACAGCAGAACCATTACATGGAAGGAGGCTGGGTCCCGGAATGGCTGTGTGGAGCAGACCTCTCTACTGACCTGCAATGGATGATGACATTAGTGAGAAATAAACCTCTATTGTGTTAACCCACTGTGATCTGGGTTTTTTTTTGTTGTTGTTATTATAATTAGATTGACTAATAAATTCAATATATTCAATTGTATGTAATACATACAAAAAATAATCACTTCATGACTTTATATTTGCACTTCAATCTCCCTGGTCTCAATTGACAGGACTTTCTTCTACAATTTTTTTAAAGCAAATCTGTCCCCAAGGATGAACAGTTTCCATCTTCCCAAATAAACTAATGTTTGCTACAAGGCAATTAAAAAGAAGAGGAATGTTAAAGATAGTTTGATCATTCCTAACACCATTGAAATAAGTCTAGGCTTCTCCAGGGTTCATCTTTGAAACCAACAGCACTTATTTGAATGCTTAGGAGAGTTTGTTTATAAGGGATTGTAATGTAGTGAGAATTCAAGCCATGGAATTAATACCATTTTAATAATCACATCATTTTAATAACTGAAGCATGATTTGGGTTTGCTGGTAGTGTTAAGGTGATGGCATGATCTTCCAGATGAAATTATGGTAGCCCAGTTCCCAGGATAAAGATAAGAGACTGGAAATTTGTGAAGAAATGTAGAAGCATTATCATGACAGTTTGGCTGGTAAGGTTTCTCAGTTTCTGTGTTTGGGCAGGAAATCATGCCTAAAGTATTTAGTTTTAGTTGTGTAAATATAATTTTATGGGGTAAAATGCCATTTATCAGTTGTTACATTCTTCTAAAGGCAAGATATCCAAATTTTAGAAAAGTCATCAGAATACAGAATGTGTCAACTTACAGACATTCTGGATAAACAATAGTCTGCTGTATCTGTACTGATGTGTCTGAATGAAAGTTTTAGTCACATTGCTTTCTGAAGTCACATCTTGCAAATAGAGGTAGATTTTATTCTCGGTAACAAGCAATTACAATAAAGCTACTGTTAGAGGCCAAGAATGAAGTCTTAATTCATATAATTCATACAATTCATATAATTCATTCTGTTTTATAAAATGGGGGTGATAGTACATAGTACACAAGTTTGTGATGAGAATTAAATGTTAATATATACAAAGTTCTTCGATTTGTGCCTGGCATCTAGGAAATGCTATGTAAGTGCTAGTTAAGACTTAAAGTATTAGTTATTATTAATATTGTTGAGTCCATGAAAATGGCTCATACTTTAAGCATGTTTGATTAAGCCAATTCATGCTCTCACCTAGCGGGAAACAGAACAAAACACTAATTTTTAATAAATCAGACGTATGCTTAAATGCATACATGTATACATGAATATTCTTTTTTAAAAGTAAAATTTCTAGACTTAAATATTTATTTAGGAAATTTCTTAAGGAAATGACACACAGATGAAAATGGTCTTTATTTCCCACTGATGGCAGTTTTACAAGTGCCTGCTACAATCTCTAGTCAGACCTGGCCCTAACAGTTCAGCGCCAGGAAGGTCTGCCACATTCTTAACTATTGTGTCATTCCAGCAATCTGCAAGAGACAGCAGCCCTTTGCCCTGTTATAGTTAAGACTCAGTCTGTTTCTCTGTTGCTTAAACTCTATTTTTCAGGAGGAAAAAAAATTCAGCTAAAAATTCCTCTGGGCCAAAACATGCCTTGGGCATCTTATCCTAAGAGAAACTCAAAAAATCTGGCTGAGGCATTTTTTGAATCTGTTGTAGGGGTGAAAGCATCTCCATGGGACTCTGTGCATATACATATATTTTTTAATACAACTGCTTAGTTGACTCTTTATAGACAAGCACTGAAAAAATAAAAATGAAATAAAAAAATGAAAATCCCAAACACCATTTGTTTTGTAATTGCTGCAAGAGATTGTGTGATTGGAGGTGCTTAAAGTGAAGGGAAATTAATAGCAAGAAAGCTCTCAATGGTGATGTGAATGAATGGTCACATTTCCAAGACATTTTACTGCATCCACTGAAACAGATGGGATTCCAGAGCTAACTGGCCTTCATTGAGATGAATGAGATTCCACAACTATTAGCACATTGGCATAGAAATAGGCTGGATTCAGTCGCGTAGGCATTCTCACAGAAACAAAGAAGATTACAAAGCTATCCTGTCCCCAGTGCCCATCAATGCAGACCCATTCGTTATGGAATCCCATTCATTCCTGCAAAAGCTACTTTCAATATCAGATGACACTCTTCAGGCACCGCACGGAAATTCTGAGGATTTGATCAGCTATTAACTACTATTGATGCTGATGTGGCTGGTTTGGCTACAGAAAACCAAATAGCACATTTCCAAGCAGTGATACAGGTCAAAAAAGCACCGGGCAAAAATCAAACACACAAAAGCAAATGGAATAAGACCTCCTGTGTTAACAAAGGTCATCCAAGACATTGAAATTCAATGAAGGGGGTTTTAAGTTAAGGAAAACAGGCAAGCACCAGGGAACCTATCATGTTGTAAGAAGGCTGGGGACCAATGCCCCTTTCCTAAAGAAAGGAAGCAGCATGGGGTATGCTTTGCAGATGGGCTGGGGTAGCACACAGGCCAGAGCACATCTGGCACACAAGTATATGGCCCTGTATTCCTAAACCAACCATCAACAGTCATGTGGAAAGAGGCCTATTGCTATATCGGGTGGAAAGCAGGAGGAATTATAGTTGAGTGATCATAACATCTTTTTTTTTTTCCCCCCAAGTGTAGGGTCTCAGCCAAAACATGCTTCCCCCAGCAGATTATATTTTTAATCCACCTACTTAATTAACCAGCTCTACAGTGGATCAAATGATATTAGTGAGCTAGAATAATATTGCTACTGGAGCAGACATTTAATTCTAACAACTCTAAAGCAAATTATTTCATAAATGGATAGCTTATTCAATTCTGTTCATTTCCAATTGAATTCTGAGCCCCTTCTATGACCAAAGCACGGAGTTAGATCTTAGGGGAACAGAGTGAAGGTGGAACAACCTCTGCCCACAAACTGGTAACAATTACACAAATTATGGCATTATGTAGTGCAAATAAACTGTATGCACTTTGGTATGGGATGAGAGAGAAATGTTCAAAGAAGGAAAGTCTCACTTGCATTTGTAGGAACAGAGCATAGATGATGAATACTGAAAGATAGATGAAGGACTTCAGCAGGCAGAGACAAAGGAGGACAGATATATTTGGGAAGTAGGAAGAGTCAAGTTTAGATAGAATATAAGACATATAGAGAAAACTGAGTGATAGAAACCTAGAGGTTGGCAATGGGAATGTATAGGTTGGAGGATGGATGACAGAATAATATAATTTAACAAGTGACTGAATGAGTTGGGCAAGTTTCATTCACTCAACAAGTATACTGAATGACTACTACACATTAGGTCTTATGTTGAATGTTGAGGATACAAAAATAAAGGACAAAATCACAGCTCCTTCCCCCGACCCCAATAGCTCACAGCCTAGTAGGGTAAAGGCAACCCATTACATTAGACTTTACTCCATGCTCAGATGAAGGCAGTACCTGGTACTAAAAAAGCATGAAAAGTCAATAAAGGGCCAGTGGGAGAAGGGTGATATCTGAGTTGCAGGGAGGGTCTTCTATACGGAACAGAGAAAATGCAGGGGATCAGCTAGGGAGTAGTAAGAGGAATGAACTAGATGAAGAAGGACTTTGCATGCCTTGTTATGGAGACTGGTCTTTTCTCCTAAAGAAAATAACTGGTAAGCTAGTGGCATGTTTGAAGTAGGGGAGTGGCACTATCAGATTGCATTTTACAAAGGCCACTTTGGCAGCTTGTAGAGAGTGATGCAATGGAAGGTGACAAAGACTTCTGGTTACAGATTGGGCAACCAGACAGAATATTGCAGTGGTCCAGCACAGAGACCTGAGAGTGCTCCATGGTTATGATGAATCCAAAGGATATTATTGAGATAGCAGAGACAGAAAAAGGCCTAGGTTGGATTCCCATGCAAAGGAATCAAGGCTCACTCATGAAATTCTGGTTTTAGAAATTACAAAGATGATGGTACCCTTCATCAAGATAGGGAATAGTAAAAAAAAGCAACGGATTTCAAGGAAGGAAGAACACAGTTTTGGATGAGTTACCTTGAAGTGCCTGTGAAGTATATTAATAGAGGTGATTATTAGTACAAGTTGATGTTAAAACATGTCAAAATCCTATAGAAAAAGAAAAAAAAAAGGTATCTCTAATTGTACATCTGAAACATAGCTGGTTCCTTAAAAATCATCATGATCATAGAACAGAGTAATTTAGAATGGCTGTACTAAAAATGAAAAGCAGTCAGAGGTAAAGTTTCGAATGCATGAATTCTCTGAAGTCTTTAACATACCTCTTTAGAGACAATGGCCTTCAGACATCTCAGTAAATGTCAACAGGTTCTGAGCTTTAATTTGCCTGTTTTATTTAATAAGCACTTATTGAACAGCTGCTATGTACAACACACCAATGTTAAGCAAAATCAAGAATATCAAAATGGGCAAGGCCTTGTCCCTAACTAACAGCAAAACACTGTCCATGTGGTTCAAAGGAGATGGATGCAAACGACCAGAACCCATAATGAAACCTGTTGGGAGATGAGGAATGCTTTGGAAGTTTAGAGAAAGATGACTCTGAGTTAAAGTAAAAAAGAACAGAGGGTGACAATACTGATCTTGTCCTTATTTAAAATTTTGATACTATTCATTATGGAATTTTGGGTATTCATTTTGATATTTAATAATTTGGCATTTCAGTAGTATCTTGATTACAGAGCTTTTTGGCTCCCCCTTAAATTTTTGGCCTGAGGTGAGTATCTCTCTTGCCTTATCCTTTTCCTGGCTCTGGAAAAGTCATTATAGTTAAGATTAGGCAGACAAACAACCTGGGATCATCCAGGCAAAATCATGACTTTTATCCCAGGTAGACTGTTGGGTTTTTTTTTCTCCCTAAATTACTCTAATACCTGAATTACTCTTTGTCTCTCATGAACATAGCTTCCTCCTCAAAAAACAATTTAACAAATAGCTACATTTTGAGCTTTCCTTTAGGACAAATCCTCTACAGTGAATTACCAGGAGCAAAATGAGGGAAACAGCTCAGATTTCACATGTTGCTTCTACTAAGGGTAATTTCAAATTTAACATTAGTACGTATTTTGATTTCCATTAAGACTACTCCTTTCCTCCACCCCCTAAAAGGTCTATACGTTTCAGAACACAATAAAAATATTTTGAGCAGACATGAACACTGGAGTTTGCTGGGTCATGCACCAGACCCAAAGCTCCATGGGGACAGAGATCCTTGTTGGCACATGCACGGCTGTATCCAAGGTGCCTAGGCTAGTGTCTGGACCAATGCAGGCAATTTATTTACATGTTTCGAAGTCTTGAAATATAGAAGATTCTTAACCACTACAATAGCAAGGTATTTACTAAAACAAATCAGACAATATTCACATTGTTTAATTATAGCTAAATAGTTTTACTACTGTTCTATATTGACCCAATGTTCACAAAAACTCAAGGCCTGATTTGCCAACTCCAATGCCACTGAATTGTCAGATTCTGAACAGTCCTTTGGTAACAGCAAACGTCACACAAATGGATTTGAGTCAGGGTACTTTATACTGATAACACAATGAAGAAATTATCTTTGCATGTTTTCAGTGGGGAATGACATTTTGAGCCACATTCCAGCAGACAGATAACATCCTAGTGATATTTTGATGACTATCCTGATTTGGAAATCACTTCTTAAACATCTAGGAATGATATGCACAAAACACTTCTGCATGTGCATGTATGTGTGTACAATTTGCATGTTTCCTGATGAAGGACAGAATTCAGGACACCTCTCTTCTACTGTAATCTCCAGCCCCCAGCCTCAACCCCCACCCCCAACCCATCTCTATTACTTGGACTGTTTGGATTATGAATGTTGAACAAGCAACAAAGAATTTGGTGAAAGTAATAATATATGACATCATCAATAGATTTGAAATTCTTCCCTTTGTACTTTTCCCTAAGGAATTTCACTCCTCCTCTTCTCTCAAAGGGCTTGTGTGGTTTCACTGGAAATAACATATAGAGGCAGCTCCTACCTACCACTGCAGCCCATGTATTTTTAGAAGCTTTGGATTTTCTTGTGAAGTGTCATCCTACTGGTGACCTCATCTGTCCTTGTTTAGTTTATGAATTCTGATGAGCATGTAGGTCAAAGCATTATTGCTCTAAGTAGCATTTTAAATTAATATACTCCCATAAGAATTAGGCTGCCAAGACTCACATTTGTGGACTCGAGAACATAGGGACTCTGCAAGGACTTTAAATACCACTAATAGTTTTAATGGACCAGGCTGACTGTTATTATTGCGTGTTTGTGCCTATGTGTAAACATATAATTTCATGGAACAACATCTTTAATTTCTTCCCTAGGTGTAGTGCTTAACTCTTTCTAATAAACTGTAGTTCACTTCTCCTTTTATTTCCCATATAAATAAACAGGAAAAGACAAAGTCAGTGATTATTTTCCCCTGGTTGTTCCATCCTTGTAACAAAACAAAACATCTCTGGACTTAAGACCAACAAAAGGTACTAATTATTCATCTACGTTACAATAATATGTGTAGCAACTTAAAAATATGTTAAACAGGTTTAGTGGGCAAAAAAGGTAAGATTTTAGCTAAGCTATCTTAAGATAAAAAGGTAAATGAGTTTAAATCACGGCTATTCAAAATGAGAGAGAAAACTAACTTTACAGACATCCACACATGTCTAGAGAGTATTTAAACTATTTTACTTTATAAACTTCAATGGGGGATATGATTTCTGGTGTTCTGGCTTATAGAATCACTTGGGAATGAATAATTCATAGGCTTTTTACCAAGCCTCAAGTGTAAATCAGTCAAATATAGCAACATGATATTCATGCTGAATTTTGAAGTACTTAAAACATTTAGATGGAAACTTTTTCAAGAGAACAGGAGGAATACTGTCACTCCACTCACACTGTGCATGCATACTTGCATTATGTACTTTTAAAAAAAAATCTATACAAAAAGATTTAATTAAACAATAAACTGGTTACCATAGCAGAGGTTAAAAAAAGAAAAGGAACAAAAAAAAAAAACTTTCTCAGTGTTATGTTTTCTATATTAACATACTGATGTGAAACTAAACAGAAAAAGCAATCTAATAACAAACATTCCTTTGAGACATGTTCAGGGAGCAAAAGGACATCCACTTATTGTTCCACCCATCCGATTGGTCCATATATGACAATAAAGGTACAATAGACGGAAACAGGAAACAGACTGGCACATCTGTAGTATCTTATTAGCAGCTAATGGAGATCTGAGAAGAACACGCATATAATGCTGAATCGTCTGTACCAATCTCCTATGCAATTACTCTTAATTAGTGGGTTCTGTTTATAGATTCAACTTAGTGTACCCTTATGTATCAAAGAGATGAAGGCATCTGGAGAGAAAGAAACAATGCTCTTAAAGGAAAAGTATTACAAGATGTTCGAGGATTTCTTTTTGGGGAAGTGAAACTTATACAAGCCTTGGTATAAGGTGGCTTTTTCCTTTGTGAATGACTAAAGGTAGAAAAAATTCCCAAAACAGGCTCAGTGCTAAAGGTATTCTTGTATGCTCCTCAGGAAAATGCAAAGACAGTCAGCAAAACCAAATAATTATGTAGAACAAAAATACTCCCTTCAAACTGTATCTCTAAACAGTTCCAGGCAGCAACCATCCTCTCCCCCTCTAACCAAATGCAGTGCTTCAATGCAGACACGCGGCACCTGCATTTAGTGCCTGCCAAATTGGAAGCCACGGGGCAAAATGGGCTGTGTGACCAGCTGTATCACCATAAAAGACAGAACACAAAATGGTTTTTCCAGGCCAATCTACTAAAAGGAGATCTGAGTAGAGACATATAGCCACCGAGCCAACTGCTCAGTTTGTAATGGAACATTATTATGTAGGTCAGTCCTGTCCTCACCCAAGGCATACCACATATGAGCATTTTTCCTTTTTCCTTTCTTTCTTTCTTTTTTTTTCCAATAGGGAATTCCTCTTGGGTAGTAGATATTTATATATTACTTGTACACATTTAGGCAGCTGTCTTGGTATCTTTCTTAGAGCCACCATCAGGTCTTGGATGTTGTGTTACTCTTAAATTATTAGAAGGCTTTGTTCTTTCTTGACATAGAGCATTTCTGATTATCTTCACAAAACACAGCTCCACTCCCCTGAAAGGCCGAGTTCTTTTCCTGGTCTCATAGAATTTTTTTAAAGGTATTTTGAATGGAAAACCAGTGCACTCATGTATAACCAGCAACGGTTCTCTAAGATAATGGACAGCATTTCTTAGGAGAGCAAAGGAGAAAACTTCCTATTTGTCTGTAGTTTATCACAAATCAGGATAGACAAGAACCTTTTTGCACCTGTCATTCTGAATGTTCCAGGAATGTGTACGTGATCCCCTCCCAACATACAACACCTGAAATATGAGAAACCAAGGAACTGGCCATTGTCACTGACTTGAGGATCTGGAGAGCAGGCTGAGTAGTGCCTGCTGGAGGCTGGGGGCTGCAGCGGGGGTGTTCCGGGAACGGGGGCTGGGAGGAGCCCCTCTTTTTCCTGAACCAGCTGTGGACTTGCTCTTCTGCTTCCCAGACAATCCAGTCTCCTTTTTGAGCACTTGCTCTAATTTTTCAGGGTAAGCACTTGATTTTTCAGGGCTAAAGTGTGAGATTCTTTGGAATTGTTCTGATGTTCATAATATGGGCATAGTATTTAAAATTTTGTTAAGAATAAGTTTATAAATATCATTCTTCTGCTAACCTATTCTTTCCAAGAGTCATGACAGTTGTAAGCCAAAGAATGACAAACATTTAACAGAGAGGGAGGAGGGAGGGAAGGAGGAGGGAGGGAGAGATTGCTTCATCGTACAAGCATTTAACTGATGCACAGTTAAACTGTATGGTCTGTGAGAGGTGGGTGGGAGACAGTAAAACAGCAATGTAAGTACCAGGGGTCATTCTGTCTTTCCACTATGGAGTTTGTGTTCCAGCCTTGGCATGCCACAGAAGACTTGAATGTGGAGTATCTTCAGTTAGCCTCTTTCCCTGTGCAGGTCTCACGGTGGGGTGAACATCAGATAACAGAAATGATAACAGAAATGCTTCAGAGAAGTTAAGTAACTTGCCCATGATCACATTTTCTGGCAAAACTGTGTTTGGCATATGTGAGCTTTATATTATAATTATTATACAGGTTATATATTTACATAAGTATATTACTGCAAGGGATTGTAGATGTCAAACCATACGTGAACGGTCCTCTTTATGAGTGAAACGATCTTCTAGGGTAATTTTGAATATATTCAATTTTTTTTTTCTTTATGGATTTTAGAACTTATTCTGGTGGAAGATCTCCTGTAACTCCACTGTATGTATTTTCCAGACTAAAATCATCCTCCCTCCCCTCTTCCAAATGTATACAGGTGGTAAGTAATTTTTCTTTTCTGCTCAAGTGCTAGATGAAGTTCAGTGAAAGGTAATGGGATGGGCATTTTGCTAGATGGCTTCCATTCCTTTTCATTAGTGTATAGGAGTAAAACTAATTCTTTACTCTTATCTTTTCTCTTTCTACTGCCCTGAGGCTGGGAAGACAGGCCAGGCACAGAGATGAATGCTTGAAGTGAGCTGAGAGGAGGGAGATAAAATGCAAAAAGAAGGGGGAAGGAAGACACTCACAGTCTTAATTTCAGACTGAGTATGCAAGGGTAGACCTCTAAAAGCTGTGACTTTAAAAGGGAAAAGGAAATATTTGGCAACACTCACCAGGCACCATACACAATTTTGTTGATCCTTTTGGTAACACTGGGAGGCAATGGATTATTATCTATACTTTACACGTGAGGAAACTGAGGCACAGAATAATATGCTTAAAATCCTAAAGGCAGAAATTTTTGAGCAGTGTCTGAATCTGCATTTTCCACTACACCAGCTGCTTCCATAAAGGAATAACCATAGCGTGATGGTTACTTTCATGTGTCAACTTGGCCAGGTTATGGAGTCCAGTTGTTTGGTCAAGCAAGCACTGGCCTACTTGTTACTGTGAGGGTATTTCGCAGAAGGATTTGCATCTATAGACAGTTGATTGTATCTTTGGCTGATTGCATCTACAATCAACAAAGTAGCTTCCCCTCAGCAATGAGGGGAGCCTCCTCATCCAAACAGCTGGAGGTCTTAAAGCAGGATCTGAGGATTTCAGAAGCCAGAAAGAATGTCTGCTTTTTCTTCAGCCAGCCAGCTTCTCTTGGGAATACAACTTCACTTTCATCGGAGTTTCCAGCTTGTATCTTGACCTATGGAGTTTGGACTTGCCAATCCCCACTGCTGTTTGAGCCAATTCTTATAATAAATCTCTCAATCTATATATCCATATCCATCCTGTCAGTTCTGTTTCTCTGATAAAACTGAGTAATACACTTAGTGATTATTTAGTAATTAGTGACTACCTCTGTAAATATTTTAGTAATGGTCCCTGCAAATCAAACTAAAAGATCCAGTACAGAGATCCATAAAAATCTTAGGAAGAATCATCTCTCACTAATCCAAAGGCATCACTTTTACTGAATCCACCAATCCAGTGATTTTGTAACACAAAGCTATTGTTTGTAAAAGCATTTAAAAATGATTTTTGTAAAGCACCTTACCATGTTAGTCATCTAATTTTCTTTGAAAATTTCTATCCACTGTTAATGGAAACAGTCCTGCCTCTGGCCAGTGGATTGAAGAGTTTGTGCTTTTTAACCTGTCAGTAAAGGACACTCCTGGCTGGCTCATTCAGAAGTCCTGTATCAATATATTAGGGTGTTAATGTCAGATAATCACTGTCCCTTCTATTAGAGAAAGATGTTGCTGACATACCTCAGTTAGGAATTCTTTTGGCTGCAAATAACAATTTCTGAGTGGCTTAAGCAACAAAAATGTTTGCATCACATAAACAACATTCTGGAGACAAGGCAGGATGGAAAAGGAGTAGTGGCTCAACGAAATCATCAGTGACCCAGGATTTCTCTGTCTTCATTCTACCTTTATTACTATGTTAGCTTTGCACCTTGTGACCACAGAGAGTCTCAATATTCAAGGCAGGAAGAAGCAAAAAAGGTATAGAAGGTTATCTATACTTTTTCTAAGAAAACCAAGCTTTCTTGAAAGGACTCTACAGACTTCTGCTGAAGTCTGATTGGCCATAACTGTGTCAAATGGTCAGCTCTGATGGCCCAGGAAGCCGAGAAAGTGAGTAGCTTTTCTAGACTCTTTAGTGAAAGGCGATATGGGAGAAGATGGTTGATATGGGTGTTGACAATCAGCAGCATCTGTCTACCAACGTACTGACCACAGAAGAGCATTTTGTTTCAGACCGTTAATGTCACATTATTTTGGTACCAGATTTCAACATATTATCTTCTTTATTTCTATGGTACAAGAAAGAAAACTTCAAAGCCTAAGGCAAGTCCCACCTACATTCCCTTTATCATTTTTTTAAACTTTGGATGAGAGACAAGAGCTAATCAAACAGTGCTCATTCCATATGAACTAAGAGCTAACCAAATAACACTCATTTCATATGAACTGTGCTTTCTGGTGCCTTCCTTTGTCACTTATAGAATCCCCGAGTATGCCTTACACCAGCCTACAGTTACTACCATTTATAAATGTCAGAATTTGTGTAATTTCTGTTTATCCTCTATACACAAAAAGTATCAGAAAGTCTTTCTTGCTCCAAACCGTCTCCTCAGTAGATATAGTAACCATTTTTCATAAATTCAAAACTGGAACAAAAATGAGACATAATACTCCAACTCAACCAACCAGGAAAATCTACATCACATGGTAACCATATCCTCTGGACTGGAAAAATCCTCAAAATTTCTACTCCGGAAGTAACTCCTTTGACTAGTAGGGGTCTCCTAGCATAGATATTGGGAAGAGCCTGATGGACAGGTAATACTTAATGGAGAGAATGAAGAATGGAGAAAGGAGTGCAAGTTTCCCAAAATGTGCCTTCAGAAAAGAATCATCTGGAATGTTAAAAATACAGATTTCTAAGACCCTAGCCAGAACTGAATCAGAATTTGCAGGACAGAGGTCTAGGACTCTGTTTTGTTTCTTACACCAGTGGTTCTCAACGTCGATGCACATTAGAGTCCCACCCTCAATCAAAATATCAGAGCACACAGCTCAGACATCATTATTTTTAAAGATGTCTCTGGCAAGTCTACTATGGAGGCAACAACTGACAGTAGTTGCACTTGGTCAAAGGCAAGGGGCTCTGGCACGAGTCCATATATAGCACAGCACAGCTCAGGGAAAGAGCTGGGGCAGCCAAATGAATTCAGGGAAAGTATGGGCTGCATGCGTAATTCTCTAGCCTGTTTTTGTAAATAAAGTTTTATTGGAACACAGCCACACCTATTCCTTTTCATATTGTCTATGACTGCTTTCCACCCTAAAATGTCTGAGTTGAGTGCAGTTGCAACAGAGATTGTATACGGCCCACAAAAGCCAAAATAGTTACTATCCAGCCCTTTATAGAAAACGTTCACCAACCCCTGAAGTACATGAACATCTGGATCAGGGGTAGTTAACAAATAATTGCCACAGTAAGCACTAATTATATACAAGACTAGTTCAAGTGCTTTGCATCTATAAATTCTTTAATCCTTTCCTCACCAACATGGAAAACAAATATCTGAGAGATCAAGTAGCTCATCTACCCTTCACAGAGCTAGGAAGAGTCAAGGCCAAGATTTGAATGCAGATTGACTTCAGGACCTATATACATATTTTCATTTAATCAGTATGAGTCATAAGCATGAATTGTGTCAAGCTGTAAAAAAGATCAATATTCTTCCAATTTCCTAGCCAGTGGTATGTCCAAAGGACAGACAGATGTCTGAACCATATAAACCAGCACTTGTCTTTTCCCTTGTGCATAATGTCCACTGGAGCAGTTAGACTGAAAAAGATTCATTCTTTTATCAAGCTTGAAAAATGGTGAGTGCTGAACTGTACAATTTCTTTTTCTTTTTTCGAAATTTACAATGTTCAATATGACTAACTCGATAAGCTGAAGTTTTCAAGAATCACTCAAGGCTCCTAGACTTGTGGCATTATGATCACTTCCTTGGCTGCATTAAGCTCACACCCATAATTTGTTCCATGATATATTCAATATGTTTCTAGTTTTCCACAGGGTCAGCAGGACAGTTTGCTGGTAAAGATTACAGACATTATTCTGGAATAGCCATTTACTCTGGCTCTTTGTCAGGGAGATTGTACACGGCCCACAAAAGGCAGCTGGGAGGGAAGAACACGTGGTCATTAAATGCAGAGGAACAAAGACCATGCAGGAGCGTGTAAGACAAAAATAGTTGTTTTATGGTCAATATTTTGCTTTACAGGGATCCAATAAAGCAATCAAAACAAATAAATAATATGCTGAGATAACCTAGTCCACAAAAGGGCCCTAGGCATAGCTTTCTGGATCATCTGCCACTAACAATAGAGCACACATCATCTTGGGTACAGGGACAAAAGTTGTGTGTTGCTTTTATCAATGTGTATTCCAAATTTTTGTGTAAGGTAGGTACACCATATGCCAAAATGCTAATCAGGTAAGGTAAGCGAAGGGTCGACAGAGCTTGTAAGTCAGACTGACTCACCAAAAACTCCACCAGCTTCATTTATTGGTCATTGGCCCATGTGTAGCCTTAAGGTGCCTGAATTCCTTTTCATATTGCATTCTAGCTCTGTTACTGCATCTAACTCTATTACTCCCCATTGTACAAGAGACATTTCGCACCAATGGGAGAGCTGCGCTAGGTGTACCTAATGTTAATGTCAGTTAACACAAGTCTGTTAACTATGCCAGGTATCCAGGTATTTTCTGAAGAGTATAGAATTAAGTCAATCAAACTTTTCTTTTGGGCCTTGCTACATCCCAGTGCCAGTATTTTTTGTTGTTGTTGTTTTTAAATGTTGGGCTATGTAGATTTAATCTGAATTCTTACTTAGAGAACTTTAGTCTCTTGATTTGTTGCTGACCTTCTCATCACCATCATGCATTTTGGAATCATCTCCCTTGCAGTACCTATCCTTAGCCCCACTCTAGAACTTCTTCTACAGTACTTCTCCTTCCCTGAATTCCAGGAAAGGACTGTTGGCCTCTCTTCACCTGGAGAGTGGCAAACTCTTTTCTACAATCCAAGGGAGAAGCTGTCACCCATCTGGGTGGTTTCCAAGTGAAGTCATGGGTGTAGAGAAATACTCAGGGACTCAAAACTTCAGAGCTGATGTATAATCCAGAAAGTCTGGACAATGATGGAGGCTAAAGGGAGAGGGAAAGGGATGTCCCAAGACTTGGGTATCATTTCTCAGAGCACAACAGAGCATCAGAGAAACAAAGAAACAAAGCAGAGGCTGCCCCCTCTTCCAAGGATATACTCAAGTCTTGCTTTATATTTGGTATCTCCCTTTCCAAGTCAAGTTGCTCTCAGGAAATGGAAAAACCAAACTTGGGTCACTAGATAGTTTCCAAACAGCATTCTTGTCTTTCCTACCTCTTTACCCTAGCCTGCTTCATTTCTTTCATCTGGAACACTGTTTTAAGTTTGCTACAGCTGACAAAATGCAATACACCAGAAATGGGTGGGCTGGCTTTTACAGTGGGGATTCATTAATTTACAAGTTTACAGTTCCAAGACCATGAAAATGTCCAAATTAAGGCATCAATAGGATGATACCTTCCTCCTGGAAGACTGGCTACTGGCAAACCTGGGCTCCTCTGTCAGAAAGTAAGACATATGGTGACGTCTGTTGGTCCTTCTCTCTCAGATTTCATTGCTTTCAGTTTCTGGCTTCAGTGGCTTCCTCTCTCATCTTCTCTAGGTCTTTTTTTCTGTCTTTTATCCTCTTATATAGGATGCCAGCAAGAGGATTAAGACTCCCTGGGGTATGCATCAACTGAAATAACCTAATCAAAAGGTCTTGCCCACAATAGGTCTATACCCATGGGAATGGATTAAAAGAACATGATATTTTCTGTGGTATGTACAGCTTCAAACCATCACACTCCACCCTCTGGATCCAAAAGACATGTTCTTTCCGTATGCAAAATACATTCATTCCATCACGATAAATCAAAAGGTTTAAATCATTTCACTAACAATAGTAAATATAAAGTCTAATCAAAATCAGATACAGATGTAGTCTGACCTGGGGCAAAGTTCCCCTCCAGGTGTGGACCTGTGAAACTTGGAACAAGTTATCTGCTTCCAATATACAATGGAGGGGCAGTCATCGGATACACATTCCCATTGCCCTAGGGAGAAACTGGAAACAAAACAGGGTCACCAGTCTCAAAGAGTTCCAAAAACCTGTTTAATTACTTCATTATATTTCAGGATCTACTTCATTAGATTTCAAAGTCTGAGAGTCATCTATGGAAAGACATTTTTTTCCTCGGAGCTTGATAGAGTAGCAGCCCTACCCTTTCCAAGGGCTTGTGCAGTGGCCATGTTCTATCCAAATACTGGGTAAGGGCTCCAACATCTCCAAGCACTGGGGAGATGGTCGAACTCTAGGCTCCACCCTCATCAAGCATTGGGTTAGCACCAGACTCTCCATGATCTCCTGGGCACAGACTCAATCCCCTCAGAAGAATGGTGTGGTGGCCAAACTCTGCCTCCAGGGCACAGGCTAAAACCCCTTAGAAGAGTGGAGTGGTAGCCAGACTCCTCCCAATCTCTGGGGCACAGGATCAACCCCCTTAGACAGTGGAGTGGTTGCCATTCTCTCTGCAATCCCCCAGGCATCTGAGAACACTGGGGTGTTAACACTCTTCCAGGAACAACTGAATGAAAGACCCGCTCTCTGAAAGCTCCAGAGAAAACTCATTCTTTCCACATACATGGATGGATCCACTCTCTCGGTCCAAGTTGATGTCTCTGCTCCAGAATTCAGCTCCCAAGGTTCTGCCTTTGAAGTCATTTTTCCTTCACTCTGTCCCTTTTTTGTCTCTTTTAGTCCAGGATGGCTGTATTTCCATTCATACAGAACTCTGAAGTATACAGGGGTCCCAACTGTCAGACAATAGGACTTTCCATAAATCCTCTCTGGATAACTGAATTTCCAATCCTGATTCATACTGAAATGGCTGACTAGTTCCATGCTCAGTTAGATCCCCACATGGGGCACTATCCCCTGGGAACTCACTTTCTGGAAGCTCAGAATTTTCCTATCAATTTCTGGTTTCTTTGTACCCAAGTGTTAAGTTCTCAGCTTATTCCTTTCCTCTTGCATTTTACTATAAACTGCAAGGAGAAGCCATGTTGCACTTTCCACATTTAGTTTGGAAATCACCTCAGCTAAATATCCAAGCTTGTCAATTTCAAATTCTGCCTTCCATCTGACCTCAGGACTCAATTTTGCTAAATTTCTGCCACCCTAAAACAAGGGTCACCTTTCCTCCAGTTGGCAATGCCACATTCATCATTTCTTTCGGAGGCCTCATAGGAAGTACCTTTAGCATCCATATTTCTACCAACAGTTTCTTCAAAGCAATCTGGGCTTTTCCCATCAAGCATCTCACAATTCTTCCAGAATCTTTCCCTTACCTATTTATAAAGCCATTCCAGCATTTTTGGTATTTGCAATCTCAGCACCCCTCTTCTCAGTACCAAAATCTGTTTTAGTTTGCTAAAGTTGATGGAATGCAGTATACCAGAAATGGGTTGGTTTTTACAATGGGGATTTATTAATTTACAAATTTACAGTTCCAGGGCCATGAAAATGTCCAACTTAAGGCATCAATGGGATGATGCCTTCTCTCCAAAGACCTGCAACTGGCGAGCCTGGGCTTCTCTGTCAGATAAGCAAGGCACATGGTGATGTCTGCTGATCCTTCTCTCCCTGGTTTCATTGCTTTCAGTTTCTGGCTTCAGTGGCTTCCTCTCTCAGCTTCTCTCCAGTAAGACCTACCCTGGGCATGAATCAACTGAAATAACCTAATCAAAAAGTCCTGCCCACAATAGGACTACACCCACAGAATGGATTAAAAGAACATGATATTTTCTGGTATACAAACAGCCTCAAACCATCACAACCATGCTTCCCCATTTCTGAATCCTAGTTCAATTAGCACTTTCTTAAAGAAATCTCTTTTACTGATTCTGAATCTATGCTGTACTGGGTTGGTACCATTTTTATGACACTTGCCATAAATATTCTACTTTGTATAAGTTATCAGATACATATGTTAAATCACCCCCTGCAAGGTAAACTCACTGCCCTCCCCCCATATGGGACATGACTCCCAGGGGTGTAAATCTCCCTTGCAACATGGGACATGACTCGTGGGGGTGACCTTGGCTCTGGCATCGTGGGATTGAGAAAGCTTTTTTGGACCAAAAGGAGGAAGAGAAACGAAACAAAATAAATTTTCAGTGGCTGAGAGATCTCAAATAGAGTCGCGAGGTCATTCTGGAGGTTTAGCTTTTAGAGTATTGGAATAGCTAGAAGGAAATACCTGAAACTGTTGAACTGTAACACAGTAGTCTTTATTCTTGAAGATGATTGTATAACTATATAGCTTACATTGTGTGACCATGTGACTGTGAAAACCTTGTGGCTCACACTATCTTTATACTGTGTATGGACAGATGAATACAAAAATGAGGACAAAAAGTAAATGAATAGGGAGAGATAGGGGTATGGGATGTTTGGGGTGTTCTTTTTTACTTTAACTTTTATTCTATCCTTTTTTGTGCATGGTAATGAAAATGTTCAAAAGTTGATTGTGGTGATGATTGCACAACTATATAGTGGCATTGTGAACAACTGATTGTACACCATGGATAACTGAATGGTATGTGAATATGTCTCAATAAAATTGAATTTTAAAAAAATCACCCCCTGCAAGAATGTACAATCCTTGAGGCTAGAAAATTTGCCTAATTAGTTGCTCAACAAATTTTGCTGAATATATGTATTGATGTTGATGGCTTTCAGAGGTAGGCAAATTTGTTCCCACAATAAAAAATTATGTTTTGGGAATGTTACCTACAGCAAAGTAATGAGATGAACGTCTTTGATAGGGTTTCTCCCATTCGAAGCTGGAGGGACAGGAAATGAAAAGTCCTAGATTGACTGCTGGGCTTCGCATACTGGGTTAACTTTTTATCCACAGTGCCAGACTGAGACAATGCACCTTGCGAGCAGTATCTCACTTAACAGGCAAAACAGCCCTATGTGGAAATCACCATTAGTCCCATTTTTTGTAGATCAGGAAATTGAGGCCCCAGGGAAGTTATGTAAAGTCACATAATTCCAGGGACCAGTGTAATACTTGAACCCAGGCAGTCTGTTTCCAAAGTGCACATACTCATTCCTCCTTCCACATATGAAAGCGGGGCACTACTAGGACCCTTGGGTTCATTGTCATGGAGCAACGATGAAGTCTAGAGAACTAACAAGGCATTTTTTGGCACCCCTGGTTAAGGATCAGGGCCAACGAATATAGTGCTCTATCTAGGATGGCCAAATGACCATGTAGTCCTTTTCCAACCAATGCTTATGTAACATACCTTTTTGGGATGTCTTCCCCTGGATTCTGGATTATGACAGATTAGGTGAGGGGAACCTCAATCTAAAACTAAAAACTAGACAAAAAATTAATTACACAGCTTAACTTACACACTACATGAGTTTTAGAAATGCTTTCACAAAAAAGGCAGACAAATGGTAAATCTAGTTGGGAAGTACAGGAAATCTAATTTTTCTAATTCCACAGCAGTTTGCTTTCCTTCTGCATCCTACACTGTTAGAGAAGCTTAGTAGCTGTCTTTTTCAACTTGACTTAGTGTGTTAGCAGCTGCTAGCTAAATTATAACCTCTAAGAGGCTACAAGGTGAGCTGGAAGAATGTTTCTAAGTACAGACTCCAGAATGGCAAAATGGGCAAATAATTCATTGGCAAGAGATGATTTACCTGATATCAGTGGACACTCCAGGCTAAGTTCTACTTAGAATAAATGCCGCTCACCTAAGAGCTCAACTTTTCCACCTGCCGCCACATTCAATTTTTCTTTCAGAAACAGTCCAGGAGATTCACACTAGTGACATGACCCTTTTAAAAAAAAAACATGTCTATTTCACATATGTATCATTACCTCTGAGGTTGGGTCCACTCCTCTAACAAAGGCCCAGCACATGGAGAGGGCTCTGGTTTTGTTTACTAAGCTGCCCCAATTCCTTAGTGACCCCTTTTCCTGACTTGTCTTGACCACAGGTCGTGAGGTAAAGCACAACCTGACAGCTCTGGACTGTGGCCTATTTGCTCTTACACCTGGCTCTTGATTCCTGTAGGTTTTCTGGGAGGCTGTATTCCCTCCTCAGAAGGCTGAAATATCTACCAGCTGCCTATTAACACAAAGTTACCATTCCACCAAAGCTAGTGATGGTGGCAAATGGCCATGCTCTGACACATGCGGTCGATCGAATATTTAAAAAAAAAAATAGTACCAGTGGTCCTGCCTTGGAAGAGAGTTCTAGTGGAAGGGGTAGTACAGAGACCATAGCTCGTACTCACAGTATTATTGTGAGGGATACATGAGCTAAAATGGGCATGCCAGCCACATGGGGGTCTTAATAAAAATGCAGAAGCAGTAGTGTTGGGGTGGGGCCTGAGTCTCTGCATGTGTAATGAGCTCCCAGGTGATGCTGATGCGGCTGGTCCTCCAACCACACTTGGCACAGTGAGGCTGTAAGAGCATTCTATACAGAGACATCATTAGTGGTGTTAGTATTTCCAATGCCCAGTCTAAAACCCTCCCATCCCTGACCCACATATGTCAAACTCACCCAATTTTCATGCCATTATGTTGTCTTTGGAAGGTGAGGAACATACTTTATTTATCATAAAAGTCACTTCAATTTATAAGAATCTGGATCTATTGAACTGATTTATATCTTTTTAAAATAAGCTCACCCTAGAATTTCTCAAGTACTAGGAGGATATGATTTATTTCTTAAAGTACTAATTAAAATAAAAGAAGATATTCATGAGTAAACAGGAGGATACCTAAATTAGGAAATGGTGGAAAGGATTTATAGCCACAGGACTGAAATGACAGCCCCTTTACTCTCTCCATTTGAATATCTAAATCTGTCTCTGTCCTAAGGCTTTTGGCTACTTCTAGAAAATGGGTGACAGGATTTCAATGGATGCTGCCCCTCCAAAGAGCCTCTGAAATTGGCAGATCATCCCACCTAGAAGTGAGTGAATTGGGTCAGTACAAACAGGTCAGGTGCTTCTACCAAAACCACTAGAGATCTGAAGTTAAGCTACAAACAAGCCAAAGGAACCTAGTGTTGATTCTATTTGTACCATCGTTACACAGCTAGTTTATTGAATTCACATACTGGTAGAGTGTATATTTGTCAGTGTCAAAAGTTATTCAGAGAAAGGCAAAGATCTTTTGAGAACATTTATCAACTGCTAGTACAATGAATTTGGTCCTACAGTGTTTTCGAAACGTCTCTTAAAGAACCATATGAGAAAAGAGACAAATTTTTTGAATATAGAATTCATGTTAACTCTAATACTAATTTAATCAAATTAAGGTTGAAACTAATGGTTCAATTGTTTTGCTTATATTGGCCACAATTAAAAGTAATTAGCTATGAAGAAACATTATGTTGACAATCTCTACAGATAATTGAAAATAACTGTAATAAATGCAAAATAATCTTGAATATTTACCTTTATTTTCTTTTCTCAGAAACTAATACTGCTTTTGAAATGTCCAATCATGTTAAATCTATCAAGAATAAGGATTCACATTGCTAATTACAACGCTCAGTTTAAAGCTTAAGTAGTAACATTAAGCAGTAAATGTAAGTTGAATATTGGTCTGTTTTGCATTATCCTGGTACAAAAACCAAGGGGAAGGATATAAGGAGTAGCCCAGTTTGAACCAATGTTCATCACAGAAACCGGCAGCATTTTCTTTTGGCCTGTTTTGTTTTGTTTTGTTTCTCAATTATGGTGCTGCTTTTAAAAGGAGGTATCATAGCCTCTGGGCAAGATATAAACAGCTAACTTTAATAAGTTCTTCACGGATATGTCTGCTTTCATCGTTGCACAACTGTAATTTGAGTATGCCCCAACAGTTCCAATCACCTCCTGACTTGGGCCATGCCAGATGTTGGGGAATTTCTTGAAAGGCAGGCTTGTTGGTCCCTGAAGACTGGAATTCCCAATAACCCCAAGGTATATCATCTGAAGTCAAAACAAAGCCTTCTTGACTTGTAAGAGTCTTTTATCTCTTCAGTTGCCTGGCCATGCATTCCCTGAATGAGATCTCAAATTTGATCTTAGGTAAAAAGGATGCTTTGAGTACCTTTTCTGCTGTGTAGACAATGGCTCCTTCCGACAGAGTGCTATTCTAGTGCTATTCTGCTATCTTTCAAAAGCACAAGCTTCTTTTAAACCCAACTAACCCTTGCCTTCCAGTTTCACAAAACGGTTCCGCCTCCCAGTCATGACTGAGGGCTAATAAGGCAGGCGTAATTGGGAACTGGAAGGGAGGACTCTTTGGCCAACATTCTTTGTCAAATGACAGTGGGATCTCAACATGAGTATAAGGCTTCTTATTACATAGACATTTTCACGGCAATAAATAAAGCTGCATCTAAGAGGTACTCACAGGTCTGGTAAATCTTGCTCTAAGATATTAATTTCCAGTGGAAATAGAGAATCACAGTTAAATTCAATAAGAATGTGTTTATAATTTATAAAGCTTTTCAGACTTCAATATCCACATGGAAAATAAGAAAAGTTTCCACTGAAGCCCAAACTCCTTTTCCCTTCATCCCTGACCAAAGTGAATAGCTATACATATATGTATATATATAAACAAAAACAAAAACCACTGTATACATGGACCAGTATTACTGAATTTAAACATTATCAATCTTTTTAAAGCTAAGGAAGAGACAGAAATCACACCCTTTAATGAAAACTCATTTTACTGTTGAAACAGAAACCATATCTTACAATATCAGGCTATGCCCTATATGAGAAATGAGAAATTATAAGCACTCCAGTTCATTCCTTAAATTTCAAGTTCTTAAAGTTGTTTTCTTTGGCTGTGTAAGATGGGTCTTCTAAATACAATTCAATCAGAGAGGAAAAAGCTTTTAAAATGGTAGAAATATTCAGCGTCAGAAGACAATAATAGGGCTTTGGTCTACGTTAAATAGCCTGAGATTGATGTATCTTCGTATCTGAAAATGCTTGAGCACCTCAGTGATTACACAAACAGTTTGAAATTCTGCCTGCTGTTCCTTAACACTTTTTTCTTTTTTCAACCATTTAGGTACAATCAAATCATTAACTCTTTTGTGTTCTCAAGTTCCAATTAGTCTGCCCAGCATTTGATGCCATTAAAAATCTTGGCTTAATCTAACTCTGCAAATTTGTATCCCTCTACTTCCTTATTGAATTATCTGCTACGGACACCACCAATCTCTCACCAAATGTTACCCAAATACAACTTCTGAGCCGACGATATTTCTTCCAAAGCCCTCTCTCTTCCTCTGTAAACTCTCCCCATTCTTCAATATTTAAATCCAGTTGCACCCCATCTATTAAACCATCTTTCCTTATCAGTTTAGCACACTGCCTATTTTTGTATATCATTAATTAGAAGTATATGGCACACATTACATTCGGCTTTGTGCTGGTTCTTCTATTATGTTTTCTATGGCCATTTCCATCAACATTTAACTGGTCATGCATTATATTTTCATGAAGTTAGTCATCTAGTTATCTAGAAATGCTCTTATTCATAAAACAAAACAATCCAACATGCTCTATGGGTTCTGTTTACTGAAATATAAAATTGTTATCCTCATTAATGTAAAAACCAAGCAAAGTTTTTACAATAAGCCATAAACCTATTAAAATAGGGATGATTATATGAATTTTTATAGAACCATCTCTTGGATGAAAGGACATTTTAAAAAATAAAAGCATAAATAAAGACAAGCAAACGGTTTATCCATACGTGTCCAATGCCTAGCTTTTGCTATGTACTAATCACGCAGTTTAACCTGCACATTCTGTCTTCAATGGCATCTTCAACAAGCAGTTAGGATAAAGCTTCCTATCAATATCTATGTCTGTCAAGGGTTCAGTCTGTTCCCTGGCATGCTGAGGGAACAGGGTGCCAAATATATGCTTTCTATTCTGGGGTTTTTGACTGCATATATTATAGGAAAAGTCAGAAATGAAAGCTGCTGAACCCAAGAAAGTTGGGTCAGATCAGATAAGGAGTGGTCCCACATATGAATGCTGCTTATCTTTTCAAATGCCAAGACTTCCCTGATTTAAATATCTTTTGCAAAATGTTTAAAAATTTAAACTTTACTCTCTTTACAAAAGGAATTTTTCAAAGTAAATTTAAGCTTTTCCTTGATGAATCATTTTCAACATTATGAATGCTGATCATGAAACTGCAACACGCTGAAGACTGAACTGAGCTTTTCCCCTTGGTTAATGCCTCCAGACTGATAGGTTCTTATAGTCCTACTGTCTACTTTCTGTATTTTATTTTATTTTTTTATTTATGCTTCATGTTCTGCTTGTCTCAAAAAGTGACAAAGTACAATATTTGCTTTTTAAAAAGTCTTTACTCTTTTCTTTCCACCACCTAACTAAATCTTTGTACTGACATCAATGCATTTCAGGCTTTCCCGACTGTCTTATTTCACCCGCATGCTTAGATGAGAGTCCCAGCGTGGCTCAACCTATCCTGTTGAGTACAACACTTTTACATCATCAAGAACCATTCGAAGCACAGGGTTTGTTTTTGACATTTTGAGGCTTTCCTACTTACCTCTGGTTTTTCAGCTAAAGGATGAAAGCGTTTATTTCCTAAAAATCAGATGTTTGGATAAGTAAGGTTATCCCCATGATTCCCAAGAAAATAGAAATGATATGAAGAAGGCAGCTTTAGAACTGTGTCATCCAATGATAGTCACTAGCCATACATTTCTGCTTAAATTAAAATTAAATAAAACTTAAAATGCACCTCCCCAGCAGCACTAGCTGTATCTCCAGTGCTCAGTAGCCATATATGGCTTCTGTATCAGATGTTGTAGAAAACATCACCACCACCACTGAAAGCTTTGCTGGATGGTGTTGCTTTGGAAGATTTGGGGAAACATGTAAACTTTGACTGAAAAAAAAAAAAAAAAAAGGAAAAAAGAAAAATAGATGGACTATGCAGGACCTTTATCATGTCTGTTCCAATTTTTTCACTTTTATTTTTAAGCAATGATCTCATAAAACAGAGTTTAACCTTCATATAGCATCTGTAACTTTGGAGCAGAGAACAAAAATCCACTTTTGGGGGGCAAAGAAGTGTAACAGCAAGCAGGGTTTTGATGTGATGGTGTTTTCATGATTCAGACTCAGGGAGAGACAGTGACGATTAAGGATGAATCCATCCCTCACTAAATTCTGATTCTTTTATAATGGACATAATTAATGACTAGGGAAAATAAAAAACAAATCCAATACAAAAAAAACCACTCTCTCCTAATCCAGTATGGGACCCATAGCCATTTTCTTTGCCCCTAAAGAAGAACATTCTATTACTGGGAAGAATGGAAAATCATATTTTCAGGGAAATAAAATATTTTAGTTAACAGAAAGTAAACACATATCATCTTATCACATTATCATACTAGCAAACACCTTTGAGAGATTATTATATGTCCACATTTTAAATGTATCAGTTCATTTCATTTCCCAACAATCCTGTTAGGAAGATACATTGATCATCATTATTTTGCAGGTGAGGAACAAAAGCACAGAAAAGGCAGGGAACTAATCCAAGTAACACAGCTAATGAGCAACACAATCTGGACTGAAATCCAGGTGGGCTGGCTCTAGAACTTCAATCTGTTATATCTAATGTGCCATTTATGAGCTTTTGAATTTTTGACCAGTTAAATTTTATAATACACAATTCCAAAACTCTACCAAACATCATTTAATTATTTCTTCATTGGCTCCCAAAACAGTTCTTCATTACTACTGCAAGATCTCCTGATTTTCATTATGCACAACAGTTTTTATTAAATTAAGGATCTATGAAGCATTAGTTAATCAAGAGATTTGGTTAACAAAATGCCAGGTAACTCATTTACTCCTCTGCCTTTGCAAATAGGCAAAAAATATAAAAATAGGAGTAGAAAGGCAGGATTGACAGGAATTGTTTCAAGAAAGGAATGTTTTATTTAATCATGGAAAATATCTTTTTCTTTTTTTTTCAAAAACAGTACTCCCCAGGAAATCTCAGCTTTTGTTTTTCTTCAACCAGGACTGTAATATTTAATTAACTTCACAGCTGGATCAACATATTTATGACATTTTATACTCATTTTTCTAAAATGTTCTAATGCAGTATGAATAAACTTTCTACTAGTTACCCTCCTTCCCCCATTCACACACATTTTATTTGCATCACTGCTGATTAACTTTTTTACTTGGAAGTGTATGTGTGTGTTTGTGTTTATTCAACTCTGCTAACAACTATTTTATCTTCTCTATGCTTCTCTTTGAATTCTTAAAAGTTTGTTGCATATTAAAGGAGTAAGTAGATTATGTGTAGTTGCAGAAAGCAAAATCTTAAAAAATGGGTATATGTTAAAAAAGAAAGGCTGTCTTTTATGAATACAGAGGATTTTCTAGATAACATAGGAGACAAGATAGAGGCTGAAGTTTTATTCCCAGCTTTGCCTCAAACAAGGAGGTAGTAAACCACAATTCATTGATTCTAAACCACATATTTGTTCCCTTTTTAATATCTCTGCTTACAATTCCTGTCCTCCATGGTGCTGCTGTGACTTGGTTGTCATTACCAGTGCATGTACTGCAAAACCTGCAGAGTGGATACCAGGGGCTTGCAGAAACATCCTGAAAAAATAGAGGAGCACTCTTTAAAGGTATGATGTATCATACGATGTTCTCTGTGACACAAAGGATAACTGATACTCATGGGAAAACCATCAGTGATTCTGAGTTGAAAAGTAATTGATAAGAATCACATTCATTGAATGTAGAGAAGCTTAGGAACATCTTAATTTATTTTGCATATATGTTCTCTTTTACATATGGTTAAGAGTGATATATGTTAAAAATCTGCCTAAATTAAGTCTAAAAATACCATTTCAATAAGTTAAAAATAAAAAAAAATTAAGTGATAAGCAAGTATTGTGCTATAGTTTTTATTTGCAGTATTTTTCTTAGCGGTACATAAAATAATGGCATATATTACAAGTGATATCATCTTAGATTTGATGAAATACAGGAAAATAGTGGTTTAGAACACAAGTCAAGCAAACCTGGTATAAGTCCTGGATCTTCTACTTTTTATTACCTGTGAATCTTTGGATGAATTCCTTCACATCCCTGCATTTTAACTTCCTCATCTTTTAAATGAGAATATAAAAGCACCTACCATCAATTTGTGTGTGTGTGTGTGTGTGTAATGATTAAGAATAAGGCATCTTTGCACACCACCTATGACATAATAAGGTCTCTATGCATGTTAGCTCCAGCTATTATTATATGTGTTAATATGGGAATTGTAACATTTTTGAAGGCTTAGTTTCTTAATTGTCAAGTTGGGTCTAAAATTTCCTACCAGACATTATTGTTCAAACACAATAATACTCCTGAAAACAGGAAATGGTAAACCTCTACACAAATACACTATTGTTTGTAATCAGAGTAGTAACAAGTGCCATTAATCAACACAGATGCTGCCTCTCATGGCCATGAGCACCGTGGTACAGAAAAGATTTACTACCCGGCTTTAAGGACAGGTTGAAGAAGAGACTTCAGCCTTTCCCAAGGAGTTAGAGAAGAAGAGAAAGTGGGATTAAATCATCGCTAAAGTCCCTTCCACTTATAAGACTTTTTGAAATTGAGTATCAATATGGTAGGATATGTCAAAATGGAGGAATGTGTAGCAGGTGAGAATTTGGCTCTTGGTAGAGCCACAACCTTCAGATGCCTGCGTTTTTACTTCTGGATCACAACCTTTCCTCTTCTATAACAATCATCTTTTGCACCCCTATTCCCATTTCCTATTCTTTCTCCCAAGAGCCAATTTCCTCTGCCTTTCTCTGCTGCAAATATATCTAGTGCTGGTAATGGCGAGAAGCTTCTCAGCTTAGTATTTCACTTCCCTTAATTTTCAGGAGGGGCTGGGAGTGGGAAGGGCAAAGAACTATTGATCTTGGCACTAATTCTCAAATTAGAATTGTAAAAGAGATTTGGGCCTTGTCTCCTTTCCCACTGGCCAGCCTGGCAAATGATTTTATTCCCTACCTTTGTTGAAATATTTTCTATGGTGAATATGATCTGTCATAGACTTTTGATTCCTGAAATCTAAAACCACTGCAAATATATTTTTCTTAGCCGATGAGGAGCTTTGAAAAATTACAGCATGCCAGACGGGTTTAAACAGTTCATCTGGTATGTTGAAGCTAATTAGACATGCAACATAAACACAGCCATGATACAAATGTACAGAAAAGGCATTTCACAAACAATATGACCTGTAAAACCCTACATCTGATCAAAAATGTTTAAAAAGCAACACGGCTGTGCCAAGATTATTTTCCAAAGTCCATTATTTTTAGTGCAGTATCTGCAGAAAGAGCCAACTCACTGAAGAACTTGATGTTAAAGAGTGAATGACTCAAGCTAAACACAAAGTGATCAGGAGCTCGGGGGAAGGCAGCAGGTTTAACTGGGTCTTGTTGTCCTTGACTGTGAGCTTGTGAACTTTTCTCCAAACTTGGCTCATTCTGCAGGTACCTCACCTTGTGTAACTTTGGGGTTTGATTTCTGCGCATATCCTAAGATCTCGAGTGACTTTAAGCTCACTTTTCAGAAGACACAGAAGGTGATTTCACATAAACAATTCAAAATTGACATATCAAGCATTTACTATATGTAAGGACAGGATTGTGGGAGGTAATAAGAACGAGAAAGGACTGTGGTCTCTTAGAACTTATTGCAAGGAAGTCAAGACACTTATAACGGTAACTAAACAAAGTGACAATGCTCAGTGTTGATTTTGAGCAAAAAAGGAAAATGCCCACATCTCTCCTTATTTTTCTTTAAATGCTAAGGCTTAATTGGAGATGTAATAACATGTCTTGTTTTCTAAAAAAATTTAATCAATCTTCATAAAATTTGAAATTTAATTTACACTGGTCATTAGTTCTATTATTTGACAGGTATTTCTTATATGCCAGAAATTAGTCATAGTTCTGGTCTTTTCTGCTAACTTTACAATTAAATATTTTCTGGTCTATATCCTGGACAAATTGAAGGTTTAAAATGAGATGAAATTTAAATGAAAAGGCTAGGATTATTGCATCTATTACAAGCTGATGTTGAGCTTGGTTATTTTAACACAAATTGGATCTACATAATCTGATTCTAAACCTGTCTGTTACATTTATTTAAAACAAAGCCTGGAGCATAAATATGTAAGCTCAGGAAACCTGAAGCCACCCCTCCCACCACCACCACCACCAAAAAGATACACTATAATTAATGCTATAAAATATACAAATATTGACAAGTAAAGAAAAATTCATCTTTGTATGAAAACTCAAAAATAGAAACTACAGTTGCTGATATTTATACAAAGAAAAATTTGATTGAAAATATTTAATAATTAGTGTAATACCTTTCCACTAAACTTCTCTGCTTCTTTAATGGTTTATTACCTAAACCAGAAAACAGTAAGAAACTCATCGAACACAATACCAAAGACAAAACTTATTTACCAAAACACAAAATTCTAATGTTGCATTTCGGCAATGGGTCAAACACTCGTTTTTCAAATATTGACTTTTCCTCATTAGAACTAATGTTGGATTTCCTGACCCTATTCTTCATACTTTTTAATTTCTCTTTTGTATATTCCATTATTTTACCTCTCTTGGCTAATTAGGTAACTTCAGATTTGGCTTCCAGCCAAATAATTCTCGCTTCAGCAGGTTTTAGTCTGCTGATTACCTCACCCATTGAGTCATTTTTGTTTATATATTTTTTAATTTTTAATTTGGGTAACCAATTGAGTTTTTAAATTTAATTATTTCAATTTTAAATTTGCTATATATTTTTTAATTAAATTTTATGGAGATATATTTACATACCATACAATCATCACAGTGTACATTCAGTTGTTCCCAGTACCATCATATAGTCGTGCATTCATCACCACAATCAATTTTTGAACATTTTCATTATCACAAAAAAAAGATTAAGAAAAAAATTAAGGTAAAAAAGCACACTCAAAGCATCCCATACCCCCTATCCCTCCCTATTATTCATTTACTTTTTGTCCTCATTTCTCTACTCATCTGTACACACACTGGATAAAGGGAGAGGGAACTACAAGGTTTTCACTAGCACGTGGTCACACAGTGTAAGCTATATAGTTACACAATTGTCTTTAAGAACAAAGGCTACTGGATGACAGCTCAACAGTTTCAGGTATTTCCTTCTAGCTATTCTAATAAACTAAAAACTAGAACATGACATCTATATAAAGCATAAGAATAACCTCCAGAATGACCTCTCAACTCTATTTGAGATCTCTCAGCCACTGAAACTTTATCTTGTTTCATTTCTCTTCCCTCCTTTGGCCCAAGAAGGCATTTTCAATCCCACGATGCCAGGGCTAGGCTCATCCCCACGAGTCATGTCCCACGTTGCCAAGGAGATTTATACCCCTGGGAGTCATGTCGCATGTAGGGAGGGAGGGCAGTGAGTTTATCCGCAGGGTTGGCTTAGAGAGAGAGGCCACATATGAGCAACAAAAGAGGTTCCCTGGGAGTGACTCTCAGGCACAATTTTAAACAGGCTTAGCCTCTTCTTTGCAGTAACAAACTTCATAAGGGCAAGCCCCAAGATTGAGGGCTTGGCCTTCTAAATTGGTAGTCCCCAATGATTGTGAGAATATCAGTAACTTCCCAGGTGGGTAAGTTTAATATTTCCACATTTCCCCCCAGTCCCTCAAGGGGGTATTGCAAATACATTTTTATCCTCTGCTCAAATAACTCTGGAATGTATCGGGGCTTCACAGTAATCTGTACAAACCAACCAGGTTTCACTCCCTATTCAAAAGTTCCATGTAATTATGGTGTTTGAATAAACTGACCATATGAGTTAAATTATATAGCAGTTACAAACAATATAGATTTTGCACCTCATAAACGTCTCTTCCTTTGTCTCACAAAGAAGTTGAAGTTTTAAAACACCGTCAGTATCATCCTTTACCCTTTAGTGTGATTTACATTAGTTCTAACCAAGTCCAGTTTGTTCATATCTCTAATTGAAGTCTGATCTCTTTTTTAGATTCTTTAACATTTGCTGTATGGGGTAATGCTGACATGCATAGCTGCTGGACTCTGGCTCTGAGTCTCAGGTGTCTCACAGACACCCAAAGTTCCAGGGACTGACCAAGTTATACACAAAGAGCTCAGCATCTCAGAATTTAGAAATAGCCATTACAACTCAGGGATAGATGTAACTGCCACAAGAGCTTACAATCTAGGAACCTTTACAATAAGCCTTCCCCTGATAACCCATGCTCTCAGATTCAATTCTCAAAGAGTTTGCACATCATAGTCAGCCCACATCAGTGAGGCATTATAATGTTTGTCTTTTCATTTCATGTTTATTTCACTCAACATGCTGTCCTCAGTGTCCATTCACCTAGTTGCATACCTCACAACTTCATTCTTCTTGTAGCAGCTCAAGATTCCATTCTATGTATATTTCACAGTTCGCCATTCCGTTCATCAGTTGATATACCCTTAGACCACCTCCATGCATGGCAGATTGTGAATACTGCCACCATACACCCCACTGTGCAAATGTCCATTAGTGTACTTCCCTTCAGGTCTTCCAAGTATATACCCAATAACAGGGTTGCAGGACCATATGGCAACCCCATGCTTAGTTTCCTGTGGAACCACCACACTGCCCTCCAGATGGGCTGCACCATTCTACTTCCCCACCAATGGTGATTAGGTACATCCTTTTTTCCACATTTTCTCCAGCACTTGTATCCCTCTGTTTATTTTTTAGACGGTTTTATTCACACACGATACATTCCCTCCTAAGCAAATAATCAAAGGTTCTCTGTATAGTAACATAGTTTGGCATTCACCACCATTATCTACATGAGGACATTTCCAGTTCTGATACTTCTTCTCTTTCTTCAATGCGGCATCTGCAGGGTCCTTCTCCAGTCTATATCCTCTTTCAGAGTTTCAAACAATTCAGAATTGTCTTTTTTCTTGTTGAATCTCTGGAGAAGAGTTTTCAGTAGCTGTTTAGGTCGCCATGTTCATGATGTCACGATATATATTTTTTCAATATCTTTCCTAAATTCCCTCAAGTGTCTTATTCTTTCATCAGTAATTTACTTGTGAACTTAACCAACATATTTAATCACTTTCATTGGGAGGACTGTTCTGGATATCCAGTTCACCAAGACCTGTCCTCTTGCATAGCTCTAGAGGACACCATCCATATCATATTCCAAGTAAGATTATGTCCCTGAGTCGGTGCTTCAGTCATTTTCATGGAATGCAAAGTAAGGCCTGCCTCCACAAATTTTGCAGTCCCTCATACCCCCAGAAATATAAGCCTAGGTAACTTTACATAAGTAATACCAAACCTTCTCCACAATAGATTCTTATTTTCATGTTACGGGTGAGATTAAGGAGGCTCCAAAAGGTTCAGGTACTTTCACAGAGGTGGTAGACTCCAAAAGTACACATTCTTTACACCGCACTGAATTGCTCTGGGGGAATTTCTATTCCCCTTGGTCTTGGGCTGGGCCAGAACACTTCACTCTGCCCCACGACCACAGGGCACACCAGCCTTAGTTGACCATTTAGCAAAAGTTTGCTCTCTGTCCCCACACAGCAGTACCAAAACCCTATCAGCACAAAGCCATCATCCATAGTGGAGAAACTTCATTAAGAGTGTCATTCTTATGTAAATTTCCCCAAATGGTGCCTTTTTTCAACTCATTTGAGTTTCTGGAAATAAAAGTTAATGATGTTACTAAAACAGCTCGGAAACGAACTCTTTATAAGAAATTAAATTATTTTTAAGCCTTTAAATTATACATGGTAATTTTGTATCTGTCTTCCCTAGAAGGATATTTCTAGTAGCAGTCAGTCTTGTATTGAAAAATGGGACACATTTTGATCAAATGTGACTGAATTATCTTCCTTCCTTCCTTCCTTCTTCCCTCCCTCTCTCCCTCCATCCCCTCTTCCCTTCCTCTGTTCTCCCCACCCTTGTCCCCCACTTCCAGTCCCGACCCACCAACTAAATGGTAGGTTCCTCATGGAGCCTATATTCTAATATGGTATTGGGGAGCAAGAAAACAAACAAGTAAACAGAGCTATAAAAAAGGTAACTTTAGGAGGTGATAAAGGCTGAAAAGGAAAATAAAGCAGGCAGATGAAATATAGCTTTAAAACAAAGCCTTGAGGGGTTGCCCCTCGGAGGAGGTGACCTGAAGGATGAGAAGGCACTAGTGCTGCAAAGAGCCATAGAAAGAAACTTCTATCCCGAGAGAAGAGCCAGTGAAAAACTCTGAGGCAGGAAGGAGGTTAGTATGTTGTTCAATGAGTAGACAGAAGTCAGGACTGAAGCAAAGGTGTAGTGGGAGAGGGGCCTGAGAAGGTTTGCAGGGCCAGATCACAGAGCCCTTGAAAGCCCTGGTCATGGGTTTGGGTTTTAATCTGAGTACATGGGAAGCTACTGGAGGATTTTAAGCAGGCAGACACATGGTTTGATTTTTACTCCTCAAAGATGAAAGCTGCTCTGGGGCAAGAGTGGAGGCAGGGAGATGAATTAGCAGAGTCTTTCAGAGCCAAGTTGAGAGAGGATGGTGTTGCTGACTAGAGTGGCGATGGTGGAGACAGAGAGAACAGGATGGATATGGGGTGTACTTTGAAGTAACAGCTGACAGATCTTGCTGATGCACTGCATGGGTGTGTGAGGGCGAGGGAATGATCGACGATGACTAAAGGTGTTTCTTGCCTTTTAATTGCCTTTAGGACTAATTCTCAGCGGAAAGAAGCAACTGCTGAGTAACTCAATTGAGAGATCCTGGTAAGGTAAGAGCAGATTATCCAAAAGAAACTGTCCCAGGACATGAAGAAAACTACCCAAGTAGTAAAAAAAGTTAGTGTTCTGTTGACCAGTAATGTAGTTTACCACACTCAGTGTGGCCTGGGGATCAGCAGCACTGTGTCACCTGGTTGGGAATGAAGAATCTCCATTTCCACTACACACCCACTGAATCAGAATCTGTACTGTCACAAGATTCCTAGGTAATTCGTGTGCACACTAAGGTTTGAGATGCAGGGAAAAGAGAGCTCCCAAATGATTGGAGACCACATCTTTTGTTTTGAGAAATATACAAAGGCACCATGTTTATATAGTGGCCTTAGCAAAAAGAGGTTGCTTTCTCTGGACTGACAATCACAACAAACACTAAAACAAAACAATAAACCTAGCTTCTGTAAGCTTGCTTCAAATTACCTCGGTTCCCAGACTTCTTCCCCTTTCCAGTGGTCTGACTCCCTGTCATCAGTTTAGTAATTGCACACAAGAGAATGGAAATCTGCACAAATCTGGTTAGCAAGCTGCAGGATCTTGTGGTCAGGAATACTGCTCTCCAGTAATATTTTAAAGGAAACATTACTTTCTTCAATTATAAATAGAGGTCACGGCAATTTCTGCACAGGCCCCTAAATGTTTTATGATGTTTTTAATGAAAAAAAGGCAAGGAAGTCAGTACTTCAATATATCACATACACCAGAGCAGCAAAAAATTATAATAAAAATCTGTGTACTTGACTTCATTTTCAACCAGCAGTGAATCTCTTGAGATTGGAACCATTTATATGTAGCTCATGTCTTACTTGAGTTCAGGGGAACCTTGCTGAGAAGGGCACTTCCCCCCAAATTTGGGATTCATTCCTGGAGTAGTCACCTAAAAATCTGAATGCAAAAGCCATCTGTTTAAAGTCTAAATCAAGATGTTTTCCAGAGCAGTGGTGCTGATATCACTGTGTTGGCTTGTATGAGGGTTATTAATCAAAGTTTGGAGAAACTCACAGTTCAATTCAAGTCAACAAGTATTTATTGAACACCTATAGTAAGTAGGAGTTTTTGAATTATGTGCATATAGAGCTACTCAAATTGCTGATCAAGAGGTTCCCACACTGTCGATTTCAGAGCCAAAAGGAATAACTTTCCCTAAAATTTAAAACACTCACAACTATCAAGCTTTACTCCTATTTCTGGTGCATTAAATTTATCATGTCTTCTTTTTCCCTTGTTTTTCAATACACGAATCTAGAAATACTGCTTAAATGTCCTCTCCTCAGAGAGGCCTTTCCTGATCACCCAAGCCAAAGCTGATTTTTGCCTTCATTATTCTTTCTCATATAAGCTAGTACTTTCCTTCCATAGCACTCACTATACCTTGCAATTTTATTTTTTTGTATCTTTACTTGCTTGTGCTCTGTTCTCCCCCATCAGCCCGGTACTCATGAGAACAGGCTGGTCTGATCTGCTCTCCAATGAGTATAAGCTGCCTGGTGGAGTACCCTCTCAGGCAAACAAAAATACCTGTTGAATAAATACGTAAGTCTATTTTTAAAGCCTGCCAAAATCTTTTCTCAGCTCCACTGGATACCTCCTCCTTATTCCTGATGCCCTGATAAAGCCTCATCTTTCTATGGATTTGTTATTCATGTGTTCATTCACTTAGCAACACTGTGTGTGTGTCTGGGTAGAGTGTATTTGTGTCAAGGAGCCCAAAGATGAGGATGATGTCTTATTTTTGCTTTTGAGGGTTTTCTTTGTTTTTTTTTTTTTTTTTTGAGACCTTTAACCCTAAAGATAAGCTGTCTTTTCAATAATCATGGAAAATTAGAAACGTTTTATTGCTTTAGTTTCTGGTTTTCATCATTTAAATCTATATGCGGAAGCCAGTAATAAACTAGATGATTTCACACAATTAAGGATTTTCTTCAGTTACTAAAAGTTAAACAATTCAGTCTAACATGTTAGTTATTAGTACAAAATTTCTCATTGATATAATTTGTCTTTTATGATAATAACCAAATAAATGATATATTTCAAAGAAGAATTCCCAAAAGACCTACCTATCTAGAAACTCTGTAAGATAAAGATGAGGCAATGGAATGGTATCCAATTTACATGTGGACTATAGCACAGCTGCATTTATACTGACAACAGATATGAGGCAAGTAAGGCCAACATGCCACAAATAAAGAAGATAAATCAAATGCAAAGGAAAGCAGGTTCCTCAAGCTAAACTTGTCTCCAGGAACAAACCTTGAAGCTGCATTTCAGCGGATATGTTTAGAAGGTTTGCACAGCACAAGACAGAAATTTGGAAAAACACTTAGGAAATTTTCTGAAACTGTCAGTTTGTTTCTAAGGGGAAAAATTTTAAATAGTCAATTTAAATCCCCAGATCTTTTAAACGATGTGAAGACTATCATGTACATTCCTTAAATTTCCAGTACAGGATAAATATCTATTATTTTGCTAAATGTGCTTTTTCATTATAAAAGTAAACAAGGCAATAAAAAGTAAATAAAGGGCACTACCCACAGCCTTTAAAATAACCAAAGGTCACATTAACTGATAATGTTACAAATGGGCAGCAAAATAAAGTTTGTCTTCCATTCAACTTTCATATACTTACTTGCCAAGATTATCAGAAGGATCCTAGTATAATGATCTAAAAAATTTTTATATTGATGAAAAAATTCATTCAGAATAAAAAAAATGAAAGGTTAATTATATTTATTTTTATTCTCTAGCCTTCCACAAATTTCATTGCTAAATCACAAGACTTCTGGGGCTTGGAGGAGACTTTGAAAGGTTATTTAGCTCAGTTCACTGTGCCAGGACTCTCCAACTCTCTTAGGTCTCATTTGTGGTAGGCATTTCAGTGGACTTCTCCATTTCAATCCTCCCTGACTGAGTTTTGCTAACATGATCTGAAAAATTTACCTCTACTAAAGAGGTGTGTATATCTATTCAAAAGTTATCCTTGGCAGTGATTGGTTTAGGATGACATATTCTGGCCAATAAGATACGAGATACTTGCTATAGGTTTTTTGGAAGCTTCTAGAGAAAGCCACAGGAAGTGAGCCTCTCCTATAGTTATGTGAAGAAGCAGACTTAAAACTAAATCAACATTATAGATGGTAATTGAGAGAGAAGAAAAAAGCTAAATCTTCCAGGTCATTGTTGAATAGATGGATTTATAAACACTAAGACTTGTAGTATAAGAGCAGTTGTTTTAAAAACCATAATACTAATATAATTGGCTGTTCCTTGTTGCTTTTTGAAAGATATTATATGAAAGAGATGAGCTCAGGTGAGAAGTTCCTAGTTTACAAACAGATAGAAAGGAATGAAGAGATTCTAGCAACTGGGTGCCTCTTACATAACTGGAAAACCACCACACTGCCAGGTCAAAGTATTTGTGTAGGAGAATTCTGTTATTGCCATGGACCCCTTCTTTTATCTGAATTGCAGTTTTTAATTCAGTTATATGCTCCATTTACATATCAGGTGTTTTTTTATGTGTGTATCAGGTGTGTGTTGGGGGATGGGAGGGTAGTGAACTTGTCTTTTATAATACAGATGCCTAGATTATAAGAAGCCACCTCCAGCCCTGATGGAAGTGACTAAGTGTCATCAGAGATACTGGATTTGAGCTTGATGTAGTAAGTGGATGGGGAATTTTGCTCACTTCCTTTGAGGAAAGAGAGAGCATTCTATATGTGTGAAGGAGAGTATTCAAGGAAATTTGGTGGCTAGAGGGGTGGACTGTAGCAGAGGCTTATCTGTCAACCAAAATCTACTCTCCCATCTTTTGTAGTACTAGACTTGTTGCTTGGTACATGATCAGCCAGCTACATAACATTTCCCAGGCTCTCTTGCCATTACTTATGACCACTGGACTAAGATCCACCAATAGAACATGAACAATGTGATATGAGGGGACTAGGAGGGGCCCTCCAAGAGAGTGGGCCTGCCTCTCTGGAACTTTACACTGTCTTCCTGTAAGCCTGAGCATGGGCACACCATGCATCCTACAAACAAGAATGCCCCAGGGCAGAGGTTCCCAAATTCTCTCAGTTCCTGGTAACTTTATGTCTGAGTCATTTTCTCACAGCACCCTTAGGCCAAAAGAAATATTTGATAATGACTTTAAAAAGAAGCTAGTTCCCCAAAACTTAAATATTTATGTCCAAAAGTTAGTATCCTTTGGAAAAATAATACACAGAAATTGAGAGAGAAATATTTTTTATCTTTAAATAACCATAATGATATACTAATGAGATTTGTGATCCATTGAACATGCACAACTTCTCAAACACTACCATCCCCATTTCCTGTTCACATTTTTGCACAGTACTTGCTTTCATCATCACAGAAATTGTGGAAAAACTAGCTTCAAAATGACATAACATCATCCAAAGGACTGTAGTGTGAGCTAATGTTGAAACTGATCTAGCTTATTTGCATTTGGGGTTTCCTTGTTGCAACAATTAGCATTATCCTAACTAATACCTGAACTAAACTCTTTGATCGGACTTCAAAGAAACATAAGAAAATGTCATGCTGGATCAGAATATGGTATGGGTGTGCCTATAACACTTTCTATCCTTTCTTAGGGCTTAAGATGCATGAGGTAGAGCACGGTAGATACTCTGGATGTTACCCTCCAAAGCGCGTGATGAATGAACCTCCAAATGGCCTCCAAATATCTTTGGTGCTATCATTCCTAGTCTCCTTATCAAATGATAATTCTTAAACGAAAATATTGAATAAGGAGTAGAGATTGAATACATGAGTTATTTTGAATAGCTTGTCTCAGAATTCAGAAAATATTTACTAAGCACCTACTATGTATAGGTTAATACTGGTATTACAATAAATATAAAATATATAGTACCTCTCCATCTGGAATACTCAAATTTTACTCTTTATAAACTATTCTTAGGAAGAAATCCACATCACAATGACAAATTCGGTTCTAAAATGCACTAAGTCAAAAATCAAATGTTCACTGTTTCAACATCATCACCTGAGAAAAAGTATTAGATTAGTATGAATAAACATTTTTCTTATGGACCATGTTCTTTGCCCATCTTTAGTGGGTTATTTACACATTGATTAGCTGTGTTATGTTTTATTATTTTTCAACTATAAATTTAAGTCAAGGATTGGCAGAGGGCGGGCGCAAAGCCCCGCTCCACTCTGCGCGTGGCGCGCGCGTTCCCTGCAGCGGCGTGGATCTGGCAGTGGAACCCGCAGTGGACTGGGGCCCCTCTCTCCCCGGAGTCTCCTGCGGGTCCCTCCGGAGAGCCCCAGGCAGCGCGTCCTCGGCTGGGAGTCGGGAAACCGCCCTGTCCGAGCCAGCTGCGTCAGCCGTGGGGCCGGCCCCAGGACCGCTCGCTCATCCTCCGAGGGCTTGGGAGCGCCCACTGCATCCGGTCTCCAGAGAAGTCATAGTCCGCTGGTTTAAGGAGGAGCAGCTGCCTCGCCGAGCCGGCTTCGAGAGGAACACCAAATCCAATGCCTCCTGGTTCCATGGAATTATTAGCCGAGAAGATGCAGAAGATCTCCTCGAGAACATGACTGAGGGAGCATTTCTTGTCCGGGTCAGTGATAAAATCTGGGGTTACACCCTCTCCTACCGCCTGCAGAAGGGGTTCAAGCACTTTCTTGTGGATGCCTCGGGGGATTTTTACAGCTTCCTGGGAGTGGACCCCAATCGCCATGCAACGCTCACAGATCTCATTGATTTCCACAAGGAGGAAATTATCACCGTTTCAGGGGGAGAGTTGCTGCAGGAACCCTGTGGACAGAGGGACAGCCCACCAGACTACCATCTGTTGTTTGAATGATATTTTTCTCCTTATCAATTGGACTTCTTTGGGCATCCTTTTTTTTTAAATACATTTTTTATTGTGAAATTTAACATATATACAGAACTGTGATAACTTTCAAAGTATGTTTTAACAAGGAGTTAGAGAGCAAATTTCAAAGAATATTATGGGTTACAGTTCCACAATTTCAGTTATTTTCTTATTGTGATATATAACATATATACAGAAAAGAGATAACTTTCAAAGTATGATTTAACAAGTGGTTATACAGGTAATTTCAAAAAATGTTATGGGATACATTTCCTCTGTTTCAGTTCTTTCTTAATTGTGAAATATAAGATATGTACAGAAAGGTGATAACTTCCAAAGTACAATTTAATGAGTAGCTATAGAGCAAATTTCAAAGAAATTTATGGGTTACAGTTCTACCTTTTCAGTTAATTCCTTCTAGCTATTCTAATACCCTAGCATCTAAAAAAAATATTTATAGAAAGATTCAGTATTCGTAATCCTTTGTTAAATCCTGGCTTGTCTGTTGCTACCCCTTCCTCTTGTTTAATCACTTGCTCGATCTTCAGGGGTGTCTAGGCAGTGACCACCCTAACTTGTTCATATTGAAAAGGGGTGTCAACATTATGGGGAAAGGGGCTGTGTAAGTTGATGTTCTTAAAGAGGCAGTTGCCTCTGGGTATAAGGACTTGACTGGTTTAGGAACACTCTGGTGGATTTAAGTTTCTGAAAAATATACTTATTGAGAAAAACTTTTATGGAGTCTCAGATACAGACCTAGGTATTTCAGGACTATTGTTGGTATACTGTGGCCATTTGGGAGCTTGCATAAGCTGAAGCTTGCGTAAGAGTAACCTCCAGGATAGCCTCTAGACTCTATCTGAAATCTCTTAGCCACAGTAACCTTATTTTGTTAACTTTCACTTCCGTCTTTTGGTCAAGAAGGCATTTTCAATCCCTTGATGCCAGGGCCAAGCTCATTCCTGGGAGTTGTGTCCCACATCACCAAAGAGAGTCACTCCACTGGGAGTCATGTTCCACATACGGGGTAGGTTAATGATTTTATTTGCTGGGTTGGGTTTAGAGAGAGAAAGGCCACATCTGAGCAATAAAAGAGGATCCCTGGAGGTGCCTCTTAGGCATATTCATAGGAAGGCTTAGCCTGCCTTTTATAGCCATAATTTTCACAAGAGCAAGCTTCAAGATCAAGGGCTTGACTTACTAAGTAGGGGGTTCCTAATTTCACATAGCATATATTCTCTCAAAGATAAACAATCAGTATCCCACATTAATTTCACTTAGTTGTACAGTCGTCATCACTCTCAGTTTTAAACAATTATCAAAACACAAAACATTCCAAAGCTTTTATCAGCCCCTAATTATTCATCCCTAGTATTAGCGTAGCACTGGTAAGGTATTCCTGTTAAATATTGTCTATAATATGTAATAGGTAGTTTTTCCATATACCACTCTGTTGTTAACTCTTTGTACCAGTGTCATACTTTAGAATTATATCATGTAAACACTTATTTATATTTGTTGTGCTAATCTGTGGGATACATGCCTTTAAATAGCCACTTTCGATCATGTTTGCTTTCAAAGCAGCCCTGATACTTATAATCCCATTAGCGAACATTCATCACCCCTGTCCGTTCCCATACCTTTAAGTTCACCCTCATTATCATGTCTGTATATATTAGGTTATCATTCCCCCTTCACTTAACTTCTGTGTATCTCTATGTCCCCTCTATTCAATATTATAAGACACTTGTTTTGCATTGTTCAAGTGGTTCACATTGGTGGTAAAGTACAGTGTCTCTCCTTTTGTGTATGGCTTGTTTCGCTCGGCGTGTGTCTTCGGGGTTTATCCATGTTGTCATGTTTCAGGACCTTGTTCCTTCTTGCTGCTGCATAGTATTCTATCATATGTTGTGCCAGTTTGAATGTATTATGTTCCCCCAAACACCATTATCTTTGATGTAATCTTGTGCGGGCAGATCTATCAGTGTTAATTAGATTGAAATTCTTTGAGTGTTTCCATGGAGATGTGCCCCACCCAACTGTGGATGATGATGCCGGATAATTTCCATGGAGGTGTTGGCCCGCCCATTTGGTGGGTCTGAATTAAATTACTGGCACACTATATAAGATCAGACAGAAGGAGTGAGCTTGCTACAGCCAAGAGGGACACTTTGAAGAAAGCACAGGAGCTGCAGATGAGAGACAGTTTGAAAATGGCCGTTGAAAGCAGACTCTTGCTCCGGAGAAGCTGAGAGAGGACAGATATCCCAAGTGCAACTAAGAGTGACATTTTTGAGGAATTTCAGCCTAGAGAGGAACGTCCTGGGAGAAAGCTGTTTTGAAACCATAACTTCGGAGCAGACGCCAGCCACGTTCCTTCCCAGCTAACAGAGGTTTTCCAGACACCATGGCCTTCCTCCAGTGAAGGTACCTGACTGTTGATGTGTTACCTTGGATACTTTATGGCCTTAAGACTGTAACTGTGTAACCAAATAAATCCCTTTTTATAAAAGCCAGTCCATCGCTGGTGTTTTGCATTCCGGCAGCATTAGCAAACTAGAACAGATTTTGGTACCACAGAAGTGAGATGTTTTTGCTGCTGAATTTGCAAATACCAAACATGTTGGAATGGCTTTTTAAATTGATAAGGGGAAGATTCTGGAAGAATTGTGAGGAGCTTGACAGAAAAGGCCTAAACTGCTTTGAAGAGACTGTTTGGAAATATGGACTCTAAAGATACTTCTGATGAGGCCTTGCACAGAAATGATGAATATGTTGTTGTAAACTGGAAGAAAGGTGATCCTTGTTTTAAAGAGGCAGAGAATTTGGCAAAATTGAGTCCTGGTGTCAGATGGAAGGAAGAATTTGAAAGCGACAACATGGAATTCTTAGCTGAGGAGATCTCCAGACTACGTGTGGAGGATGTACCGTGGCTTCTCCTTGCAGTTTATAGTAAAATGCAACAGGACAGAGGAAAACTTAGAATTGAACTCTTGGGTTCAAAGAAACCAGAAGCTGATGGCTTGGAAAATTATGAGCTTCCAGGGGGCAGAATCCCAGAAGCTACAGCCCAATGTGAATATGTAACCAAACATGGAACCCAGCAACCATTTCAGTACAAGCCAAGATTGAAAAAGGAGTTAAGCAGAAAGGATTTGTGGGAAGTCCTATTGTCTGATGGCTTTGACCCCTGTGTGCTTCATGCGAAGCCAACAGAATTTTTGTGAGATCTTTATAGACAGAGCCGTTGCCAGTCTGGACTGGAGAAGACAGACAAAGAACAAATTGAAGGAAAAATTTGTTCAAAGACAGAGCCATGGAAGTTGAGGTCTGGAGTCAAGAGGTCTCAGGCTGGGAGAGCAGAGTGGCCCACAGGCATGGAAAGGGTGAGTTTGCCCCAGAAGTTGAGGGCGGGTCTTCCGCCTCGATGTTCAGGAAGTGTTCTGCCACCCCAAGCCCCAAAAAGGGTGGAGCACATTCCCAGGGAATTGGGGAGAGCCTGGCTGCCACCCCACTGTTCTGAAGGGGTTGAACATGTGCCCCGGAGATGGAAGGGAATCCGGGTGCTGCCCCGATGTTTGAGGAGGGTGGGGTGAGAAGGTGGTCTCCCCAGTGTGTGGATATGTTGGAACACTCACCCAAGAGTTTGGAGAGGAAAGGGCTGTCGCAAAGGTCCTTAGGAAGGGTTAAACTCCTGCTCTCTTAAGCCCCAAGGATGCAACATCATTCTGTAAATGACTCTCAGACTCTGAAATCTAATGGAGTTTGTCTTGCGGGTTTTAGGAACTGTTTTGGTTCTGTTAACCCTGTTTTCCTTACTCTTTCTCCTTATGGCAATGGGATGTTTATCCAATGAATGTCTCTCCTTTGTATACTGGAAGCACATAACTTGTTCTAAGTTCACAGATCCACAGCTAAAGGAAAATTATGCCTTAGGACTGACCACACCTGTAATTGATTTTGATGGAATTTTGTACTTAACTATTGTTACTGAAATGATTTAAGTTTCTGTGATATTGTGGGATGAATGTATTTTGTATATGGAAAGATAATGTCATTTTGGGGTCAAGGGGGTAGAATGTGCCAGTTTGAATGTATTATGTCCCCCAAATGCCATTATCTTTGATGTAATCTTGTGTGGGCAGACCTATCAGTGTTAATTAGATTGAAATTCTTTGAGTGTTTCCATGGAGATGTGCTCCACCCAACTGTGGATGATGACTCTGATTGGATAATTTCCATGGTGGTGTTGGCCCACCTATTGGGTGGGTCTGAATTAAATTGCTGGCATGCTATATAAGATCAGACAGAAGGAGTAAGCTTGCTACAGCCAAGAGGGACACTTTGAAGAAAACACAGGAGCTGCAGATGAGAGACAGTTTGAAAATGGCCGTTGAAAGCAGACTCTTGCTCCAGAGAAGCTGAGAGAGGACAAATATCCCAAGTGCAACTAGGAGTGACATTTTTGAGGAACTGCAGCCTAGAGAGGAACGTCCTGGGAGAAAGCCATTTTGAAACCATAACGTTGGAGTAGATGCCCGCCATGTGCCTTCCCAGCTAACAGAGATTTTCCGGACACCATTGGCCATCCTCCAGTGAAGGCACCTGATTGCTGATGTGTTACTTTGGACACTTTATGGCCTTAAGACTGTAACTGTGTAACCAAATAAACACCCTTTTATAAAAGCCAAAAAAAAAAAAAAAAAAAAAAAAAAAAAAAAAAAAAAAAAAAATTTAAGTCAAAGAAGGTATTCTTTAAATAAACTTAAATATGGACCTGGAGATTCTGAGAGCTGAAAGAGAGATGAGCAATGTTCTTTCTTGCTTCCATGATTTATTCCTGGGAGTCTTTCAGCCCTCTTTTGCCTCCTCTCCTCCATAAGCTTAAATCATTAGCTGTGATCCAAACATGTCATCCTTGAAATATATTTCTTCCCTTCTCTATTTGGAGAACGCTTCCCTGTCCTTCAAGACTTAATATTACCTTTTCAGTGTAGCCTTCCTCTCTGCCTCCCAGAAGTAATGATCCCTCCTTCAGGCTCTCCCAGCATTTTATAATATATGTGCATGCTTTTATATGTACATTCTTCTGTTACAGCACTTTTAAAATTATATAATCATTTTTGGTTGATGTTTTTATGCAGATCAGGGGTTCGCCAACTTTTTCTATAAATGGTCAGTAAATGTTTTAGACCGTGGGCCATAGGGTCCCTGTAGCAACTACTCAATTCTGCCCCTATAGTGGGAAAGCCTCCATAGGCAAGATGTAAATGAATGGGTGTGGCTGCATTTCAATAACTGGCTACAGGCCAGATTTGGCCCCAAAGCAATAATTAGCTGAACCTTGATCTAAATCTTGAAGACAATAAGCCCCACAGTACTCCTCAAGTCTCCTTGGGTCATTTATCTCCATAGAATATTCTGTATTCCCATAAATCCTTTTCCAAAATTCTGTAGGATATCCAAACAATAGGATCCATTTTCTGACTGAAAATTTTTGGAAAGGGCTTTAGTTAGCAGGATATAATTCACATGCAATGCGACATGCATGGACTACATGTTCAAGAAATCACGATCAGTTGGGTACACAAGTTTTCTTTAACTTACAGTGTTGACCCACACAGCGTCTTAAAATTGGTTGTTAATATTTAAATACAGAGATATTCAAATTAAAAAAAAACACTATTTTCTGCTTTTCTTGACAACTTGGAAGACACAGTTATTCTGGGCCCACCTTTCCTAATGGTATAGTCCATTGAATGCAGGCAGCAATCACCCTGGATATATATACTTATTTTAGTATATATTTATATATGTATATATATATATACATATATATATATATATATATTATATATATACATATATAAATATATACTTATTTTAGTATATATTATATATATATATTTTTATATATATTATATATATTTATATATATATATAAATAATTTTTTAAATTCAGTTTTGAGATATATTCACATAAACTAAAATCATATACAGTGTACAATCAATTGTTCACAGTACTATTATATAGTTGTGCATTCACACAATTTTTGAACATTTTCATTACTCCAAAAAAAAAAAAAAACAAGAATAAAATACAAGAACACCCAAAACATCCCATCCCCCATCCCCTCTATTCTTCATTTACTTTTTGTCCCCCTTTTTTCTACTCATCTGTCCATACACTGGATAAAGGGAGTGCGAGCCACAAGGTTTTCACAATCACACAGTCACACCATATAAGTTACCTAGTTATAAGATTGTCTTCAAGAATCAAGGATGCTGGATTGCAGTTCAACAGTTTCAGGTATTTTCTTCTAGGTATCCTATTACACTAAAAACTAAGGGGGATATCTATATAATGCATAAGAATAACCTCCAGAATGACCTCTCAACTCTGAATTTAATATCTCAGCCACTGAAACTTTATTTTGTTTCATTTCTCTTCCCCCTTTTGGTCAAGAAGGCTTTCTCAGTCCCTCAATGCTGGGTCCAGGCTCATCCTAGGGAGCATGTATACTACCATTTTCTACCACTCTCTATTTTCTCTCCAACACCGAGTCTCAGTGTCAGTTGCCATTTATCATCCATCTTATAACTGTCCAGCTTCCTTCATTCTGTTACATGTCTAGTTCCTGTTATCATTTAGGTTTGCATCCCCTGATACAGGTATTAAGAATTGCTGGATGATTTCAGACCACAAATCCTTCACTTTCCTTGCACTCATTCATGTTTTACTCCTTTCCTGCACACCCAGAGTAGACATAGCAGTTACTTGGATTAAGGAACTTTGTAATTGAAGGGCCTGAAATTGCAGCTTGTAGCTCTATGCTAATTATACCATCATTTCTCCTTTCCTTTGGCCCTGGTTCTGCATTCAGATTGCCTACAGTCTCACGTTATCTCATTTAATTTAACCTACTTATCAGATTCTTTTTTTAAAAAACATAAATGCTCATTTACTTCTCAATGATAAAATATAGGCACCAGCTAATAAGCGTCTTAAGTCCTTCTAGAAAATCCATCTGAAGGTTTATTGTAAGCATTTTCTATAGCTGAGTGAATGAGCAGTTCTTCATATATAAAATAACCTCCTCTCTATTGGCAGGAGAGCATATGTTCTTGTGATTACTTTCCCACTAGTGGAGCTCAGTTGGGATTGAGTTACACCCATTTGTTTGGCCTGCCTTGGGTCCTGCAGCCTGCGTTTGCGAAATGGATGGATTGAGCCAGAGTATGTAGTTGAACTAGGAACAGTAAGAGCACCCAGCATTTACTGAGCATTTTCTGTACCCAAAACTTTCCTAAGATATTTTATATAAATACTTTTGTTAATCCTTATAATATACCTATGTGGTATATACTATTACTGAATTCATTTTATAGCTGAGGAAACTGTGGCACAAAAAGTTAAATAATTTGCCAAGGTCAAATGGAAGAGCAGGGATTCAAATCCAGGAAATCCTATTTAAAATCATATTCTCCTCACCACAGTCCCCCAACCCTCCCTTGCTGTCAGTAAATGACCATTTTAAGCAGAATCACAACCCTTGTTCAAATAAGTTCAAACCCAAGGTTTTGCTAGCAATCTACTACTTGAGCTGGCAAATTGAAACCTAACCATAATAATACAGCATTCTAGAACTACCCGTGTTCCTACCTTGTTTAAAAACTAAACAATAATACAGATTTATTGTTTCTAGGCTTAAACAACCAGGGTTATTGGTAAGAATGTAAATGGAAACTTGAAAACATTTTTTTTTCATCCTACTCTGGGAATGACACTGCTCAAGGCCCTATGTTTTCTGGATGCTTTATTTACTGAGTTTTTATTTATTTATTTATTTTTATGACCAAAGTGGGCATTTGGTTACAGATGCTTTAAAATTTTTCTGAAATAAAGACTAAAGTTATGGCTTACGACAGGGAACTATGGGACCTTCATTTCCCATTTATCTGTGCTATAATGGACCCAAAATCACTTTCTGGGGAGGATCATGTGCTTCACGGATTACTCCAATGACTCACTGCTAAGCAAAATCAGGTATCTGTCTACTGAGACATATCTCATTGCCAAGCACCCCACTCCCACAAGAGGATATTAATTCTACCCCTAACTTGGCTGAAAAAAAATGCATGCTTTAGAACTTACTGACAAAAGGAGTAGCAGTCTTCCATGCACTTTTCAAGGAACATAACCTTGAACTCATTATTGATCCAGCAATATCTTTCCAAAACTTGACTGAGAGAAAATGTATTTATGGAGGATTCCCTTAAAGTTACATCTTTTCCTCAGAATCATTGGTTTTTTCCCTATTTTGATGTTCAAAAAATACACTGAATGTGCATGTTTCAAGTTTGTTTTTTAATACAGGTCCAGAGACCTCACAGGCCCAAGGCAAGAACAAGATAATCCATGTTCCCTATCAGGATTGATGACCAACCATCAGAAAGATACCAATCTGGACCACGTCAGTTTAAATCTGATGGAAACACTCTCTTCTTTCACAGACTGATTTTCAATTCATTTTGCCTTGGAGGTTCACTGGTCCATACTGAGGGACCTTACAGGAAAGAGCTGATGAAAGTTATAGCCGTGTTTATGACAAAGATGTTGTTCATGATCTTATTGGAGAAATTTCTCTTTGGTCTCAATATCAGGCAGAATGGGGCTTCTCAAAGCAACTGGTTTCATTTCACTTATGAACACTATGAATCAAGTTTGCCTACTCTCTTGGGCTGCTGAAAAGCTCAGAGTTAAATGTGTCACCATTCTCTAATGGGGAGGTTAAACTGACTATCTCATCCTCCAATCATAATTTTTTCTTTCCTCTGTCTCCACCTATTTATTTCATTTTCTCTTTCTGTGCTGAACAATTTTAGTAACACCTTTTAATAAGAGTTTTAGAAAAAAGTAGGGTGGAAATAAGCAATTAATGTCTTTTTTCCCCAGTGACTGGCTCCACCAATAATACAGTTGCTCCCACTAAAACCCTGAAAGCCATCCTTGACTCTTCCTTTTCTCTCATGCCACAGTCGATTCTGTTTCCAATTCATCCACTTCTCTCTCCACTGCATTACCCTTGTCCAGGCCATCAGCATCTCTCTCCCAGGCCTCTGCAATAACTTAACTGGTCTTACTCCCTCATGTCAAACCCACCCCACACTCCAACCCATTCTCTGAGCTGAAGCCATGCTGGAAACCGTACACTGGTTTCCCTTTAGCCTTAGAATATGATCTAAATTCCCAGGGAGATTTACAAGGCCCTGGAAAATCAGGGATGAGTACTCTATGACATAGCCCATGGAACACCCTTTACTGCCTCACTATGCCTCTCATTAAAGAGAAATAAAGATTGTCTTCAATAATGAAGAACTGAAGAATACTAGGCATAATTAGAAGTGCTCCCCCCACCCCTTCTCTGGACGTTTTCAAATGCTAGTCATTTTACCTGGAACACTTACTCCACACCCCTGGCTGACCCTCATTCAGTTCTTGATTTCACCTTCCAATTTCCTTCATTTGGGAGGCTTTCCTGGCCTCTTAGATTTGGTTATACATTCCTGTTACCTGCCTCTGGGAATAGTTATTATTTAGTAATTACAGCATCTTGCATTTGATTGTAATTACTTATTGGACAGTCTGTTTTCCTTGATAAACTATAGGACAGAGAATGCTTATGTCCTGTCTACTGCTTGATCCCCAGTGCCTGGCACATTATACCCACTCAGTACTGGTTGATTGACAGAATGAATGAATTAAATAAATCACCATTAAAGCATTGGAAAGAAGGAAAGGCCAATACATCAATTTCTGTTTGGTAAATCTTTTGTGAACCTACAGATTTGATGAAATACACTATAAAGTTGCTATTTATTTTTATGCTAAAAAAACACTATATTGGCTCACTTCTTTTCTATTTTCTAATTTTTTCATTTTTAAAATAGAGAAGAGATGTCACACAAGCCTACAATTCCTAGTCTGATTTACCCAGGGTAACTCAGCAATAAAAGACAGCTAATCTTCAGAGATCTTTCCTCTTATCAGAGGATACTTCCATTTATTTAGATTTAAAGGAAGGCTATGGTTGTCTGTGAGAGAGAAAACAGAGAAGAGAGATAATTATCAAGTAATTTAGAAATACCCTTTATTTCCTAAAGTCAATGGTAGACCCTATCTTCTTGCCCAGCCAGTACAATGGAACCTATTCATGGCATCACTATCTTCCATTTTTTCCTTATAATAAGTTATTATTACCTTTTCTACATATACTTCAAGGCAAGACAGTATCACAGACTCCTGTTCTTGGGATCAAAGTATATATGTAGACCTAAGATGGACCAACAGGTACCATGACTTCACTTACTTTACTTCTTGAACAATGTTCTATTCTTGCTTTGTTCCTAAACTCTGATATTTTTCCTATTTCATATATATGGGGATCACTTAGGTCAAGACCACCATAAAATACAGACAAAATGGGCTGGATTATCTTTAACACTGCTATAAAGAACATTTCAACTCAAGAATGCTTCTAAAGCATTCCCAAACTACTTAAAACTCTCGGTTACTTGCAAATGGAGAGGGGACTCCTGGTTTGCTATAGAACTTGATTTCTGAGACTGGGCAGCATCCTCATCCCTAGGTTCTGTAAGGTGGCCTGTGCTCTTTTCTATAGTGGCTTCAGTTAATTGCAATTGAGAAAAACTGAACTAGCACAGCAAGTAAATTCTCAAATGCATGGGTGGAGAGAGGTACAGGCTATTATGGACAAAGCATCAAGAATCATGTCTCAAAATTATCTCTGTAGGAGAGAATCACCATGCCCTCATTAAAGAGAAATAAAGATTATCTTCAAAAATAAAAAGCTGAAGAATACTAAGCATAATTAGAAATGATGACTTCTGCATGTAGGTTCAGCCCAAATAGCCAGCTCTTACACGCACATGCACACACACTCATCTACTTAATTATCTGCCCCTTTGTAAAAACTGAATTTTACAGAATTTAAAATGTCATTAATGTTAAAGTACACTGTTACCCATGTACTACTAAGAAACAAAATGGGTACAGAATGCTTTTTATCACTTATTTTTATTTTACTCTTCTCAAAAGGGCTCTTTCAAACTAAGGTATGCATAGATTTTTAGCACTTATCGCTCTCATGCATAAGAAGGAATATCTGAGCAAAGATACTCCTAAAACTTCTTTGCACTTTGAGTTCAACTCTTCTAAATCATTTCAACTTGGTCTTTTTCATTCATTGTTTTTCTGCACAATATCATCCTCCCTGACATCAAGAGCAATGGTGGCAGAGCTTCTTTTTAAGAGTGTTCCACTATTGTCTCTAAGCTGCCAACCACCATTTGGCAAGTTCTCATGATCTTTCCAGAAGGTTTCAATGGAAGATGTGCAGGTAGCGACATAACATTCCTTCCTGAAATCGTCCCAAAATGATTGTCTTAAATGTCAAGAAGTTTACAATCCCTCTTATCATGTCACTAGGAATAAGAACCATGTTCATGCAAGCAGAGAATGGCAACTATGTAACTACCACCAACAACAATACTTGCAAGCACCTATAAACTCTAAGCAGCACTCTGATTTAGATTTTAGAGATACTAAAATGTGGGGAAGAAAGTACATCTTAGACTCAGTGAAATATATTACACATTTACCCCAGAATACAAAGTAAAATCCAGACAGGGTGGGCTTGATCACTTTTTACGTCTATTACACCAAATATTTTAACTCAAGGATACTTTCAGCGCATTTACAAACTAGTGAAAACTATTGCAGTTGCAGCAGCTCAGGGGTAGAATAATCAACCCAAAGCCACAACTATCCCAACTGGCTGGTTTAAGCACATGGTTCGTCCTTGGTAAAAGGAATTTTAGTGCAAGAAGTGCTGATTCAGAGGAGGCAGAATTTTCAGAAGAGTAAAACTTCCTCCTCCTTTTGGCTCCATAGAAAAGAGGGATGGGGTATTTGGCGGAATCAAATAGACTTGAAACACAACTGGCTTAAACACATCATTGTCTTGGCCACCTTAAACAAGTAGTAAAGATGATACAACCTGCATTCTTCTGAAACACCCAAGAAATAAACTAGTTAATTGGGTGTGTGGGTTGACAAAATACTTTTTATATGCTGTCTTCAAAGTTCTCTCTCAAATCTTTCAGCTCAATTCACAAGCTGCGTCAAACATAGAATCTAGAAATGATAGCAATCATTTCTAGGAGCACAGACTAGACCATCCTAATCAGCTCCCACAGAAGGCCCCTTATACACAGGTTCTTGGCCTTCCGAGAGGGAAAAAAGGGTGTTGCCAATGCAACCAACTCTTGCTGTTCTCCACTCAGGGTTCCTTCTTCCTGCCTTAGTGGCCAATGCTTGTTGCCAAGGGAAATTTTTGGCTTGCTTTTCAGCTATCATTCTTTAATTCAAGAACTTTCCTAAACCCAGTGCCTGCATCCCAGCTGGGCAGCAAAACTGTCTGCGAAACCCTGGCTGGCAGTCTCCTTAGGATTCTAAGGACTTGGAACTAGTACTCGGTGGAGATTACCAGGATTTAACCAAAGTAAAACATTGGAAAATTAAGTGGCAGCTGAATTATTACCAGGAATTTGTATAGCAAAGAATAATCTTACAAACTGTTCTCTTTTAACCAAATAAAGTAGTTCTCTTTTTATTAGGTCTTCTATTTGGAGGACTACTTCCTTCCTCAAATAAGAAAACAAATAAACCCAAACTATTTCCACTGTACATTTATTGTTAAGAAAGGTTTGGTTTTAGGATTATCAAAATAAGCTTGATGTGAAAAAATTAGACTTTTAGGAAACGTACAGTGCCATTGAAAAGTATTGTATCCAGCAGTAATTTAATTTTCTTATCAGTCCCACTCCCAAGAGAAAACGGGAACAGAATGTCCAAGGCCAAAAAGAATTCCTGAAGAGAATGCAGAAAAGCAGCTAATTGCTAATTGAAACAATTGGTACCAGACTGTGTCAGTTCAGATAATACAGACACAAAGGGGCAAAAGCAAGGAAATTATCAGTGACAAATGAGAACAAGAAGGAAAAGATCAGAACAAAAATAAATCAAATGACAGATCACTTTTTAATATAATGCTTTTAAAAATAAACTGTAAGGACAAAATCGCATGAAAACAAACTGGCTCTCAGTGATGCTGAAGATCTCCATATCAAGAACACCACAAGAGCATTTATTTACTGGTAAAAATAATAACACACTAACATTAAGAAAAAAAGATGTATCTAAGAAAGAACACTGAAAACTTTACAGTTCATACAATTTTTTATACTGTTAGGCTGAGCTGACTTTGCCTAAGAAATAGAATATTAAGTATTAATTTCCTATATACCAGGGTTAGTTAAATCAGTTTTTATAAGAAAATATTATTTAAAACCCTTTGACACAGTTTGGAAAACTGGTATATAAGGACGTTTCTCTATTTTTATATCTAAATTTAGATGAAGAGTCAACGCATCTTAGAGAAATTTTGTTAACACTGTAGCGTAATACATTCAAGTGGATTATGTTAAATATGGCAGTTACCTGATGCTGATACTAGAAAACTATAAATATCCTTAAAGTGCTTCTATGCCAATGTTATCTTCTGTATCAGTTCTTTTCAAACTCTGTAGTGTATACAAATCACCTGGGGAGTTTGAAATTGCAGAGTTTGATTCAGTAGGTATAAATTAAGGCCTGGGACGCTCTGTTTTTAACAAGCTGCAGGTGACTTGGATGCCACTGGACTGCAGTCCACAACAGGAGCAGCAAGACCCGCCATATTGGTCCCTCTTCTTTGGTGGTGCCTCTCCCCAGAGCGGGGTGGACTGGAAGGATGACCTCCCTCTGGTTGAGGACTATGTCAACATCTTCAATCTGGTCTCACTTGCCGGTTTTGGTTTAAGGTCTCCTATGTCCAAGCAACATTTAACTCCTACAGGAGCCTGTTCTCCCTTTTATTGAAATACTGAATAGCTGCCTAGTATCTGGGGGTGGCAGGTTCATTGTAAAGGGAAATACAGGCTCCTGTGCCCCTAGGAGTTGGTAATCTATGTCAGAAACCTCAGTGTTGGTGTATATGTGCCATTCCAGAAGCAGAATAGCAGAAAAAAGCTTATGTATGCCTTCAAATCACATCCAAATTCAGGTTTAATTTGTTCTAGTTGTTGTTCTAGGATTAAGAAGGAAGGATAATGAACATATAATTTGGTGGAAATTGAGATAAATTCGATTAGGGGACTTAAATGAAACTGCAATATACATAATAGAATTGTCAGTTTTCTTCCGGTCAATCCAAGAAGACTTCATGAAAGGGTTAGTATTTTAGAGATGATGAAAAAAAAGCAGTTTGGCCACTAGAGAGAGAGTATTTCCAACTGCACAACAAAAAACCACTATAGGTGTCAACAGTATTCTCAGGGGTTAAAACAGAGACTTACTAATAGTGGTCAAAATGGTAGGGAGCTTAAGAATAGGTGCTGGTAATTAACTCCTGAAATTAAATGTAGTTTTGACTTAAATGTAATCTAAGCACTTCCTAAAATTATGCCACTAAGTTTTCCTCCAAAAGTGTCTTTAAAAATACACATCTCAGTAAATTAAATCAAAAACAGTATTGAGATTGATTATTTGCATCTGAAAAAACAAGATGGATTTGATATGGATTCTGGACTTCCTTGCTGCCATGGCCGGATAAGTATTTAACTGGTATGAAAATAATCCTGCCAAGACTTAGACTTGAGAGGCTGGAAAGAGAGCCAAGATGCTAGAAATCTCTCTCCATTCCCACTGTTCTCCTTTCTGTCAAACTCATAAAAGTGTACACCATCCATACACACTTATAAAAGTATACCCTGTGTCAAAGCAAACTTAAATTTGGAGTTTTATGTGTCTTTCACATAATGCTTTACATTGTTTCCTGAGAAATGAGGATGAGATATTTTGATACCTGGGGCAATGCTGAGATTATTCTATTTGAGTCGGGTAATTAAGAATAGATTCTTATTACTAATCCCTGATCAGCTTAAACTAAGTCACAATACACAACATACTTCTTTTGCCCCAAATTTTGAAATTAATTTCTTTTAAAATGGAAAAAGCCAAAAATTATTTCTTTTCAGAATACAGCATAACTATAGTCTTCTGAAGTTGTTATTATGAAAAATTAAGCAAATATATTGGGTTTTTTCCCTTTTACTCTATCAACAGGCGCTTTATACTCTCATTGGGTGAAGTCCTGATATTTAAAACCAAATGAAACAATTGGTACTTCTAAAACATTTCTGAAAGGTAGTTGTGGTGTAGTAGAAAAAGCATCAAATTAAAAGATTTGACTTTAAGGTCTTGGTTTTTTCACTTACTAACTTTGATTTCTAGCATCACAGAGTTTGAGATTCCTCATTTGTAAAGTTCCTCAGAGACATGAAGCAAAGATTAAATGAGATACACATATACATGCCCTTTGAAAAAGATGAAATGCTATAAATATGCCAGTTTTACATTTTTTTTAAGCTAACAACCAGAGCAATCACATAGCCATAAAGACACACCGACAAATATGAAGCCTTGACATGGTAAATTGGCAATTTATAAGCATAGTCGTCCACATGTCATATTGTTAGGGGTTTTATTCCTGGGGCCGCTTCTGGTACCAATTTCTGAATCAGTCAGAAGACAGAAACAACACCAGGCATTTTAACAGAGGGAATTTAATGTCAAGAATCATTAACCAATATTGGAGAACTGAAAAGGCAAAAAGAGAGCAGTAAAGTTTTATAAGGTGATAACTGTAGGAAGCACCTCCCACTCATAGGCTGGGTAAATAAAGGGAAGAGATTGGAATTGTTACAATTTAGGAGCTTAAAAGACGGACCCTGTGGGGCTCATTCCCAACCTCTTGGGAGAAGACTCCAGCTGGTAGGAGCTGGGTCCATGAAGCTGGTTGTGGGAGTGTTGGAAAAGTACAAATTGGAATCAACCACTGCTATTGAAACAAACCATTGCTGCCGGAGTGAAGAGGTGTGGATGAACTGATGCTCACAGGAAACGCAGCAAACCTGCTGCTTCTTCCTTTTCCTGTCTCATATTCACCTCTTGTGCCCCCTATTGGCAAAGCAAAACAGGGAGGCAGCTGGAAATGACAAAAGGTGGCTTAGAGAGTCCATATACCCATGACAAAGCACAGATAGGAGGGTGCACTTGAATCTGAGAGATAAAGTCTTAATTGACTGATTCAACTTTCAGGTACACGTTCTTTTTCAGGTGATTGTTTAAAAAAAAATATTTTAGTATTTTTGTACTGCGCATATGCTTTGCAATCAACCACAGTTCTACCATTCCCTATTACCACATTTGAGTTTGACCTCTGGGTCATAATTCCACATGCCGTGGCTTTTCTGAAGACGCTTTGATCATACTTCAAATGTCTTATGCTATACAGGAAACAAAGCAGAGAATCACAAGGACCCTCCCCTATCAGGTGTCATAACTAAGAATGCAAAGGATGTCAGTTAACATCTTCAATCATATCTGTACGCACAGAAACATCATTACCTATATTATTTACATATATATTCATTAAATATAGATACATTATTTTAATATTATACTGCTATGTATCTACAGTTTCCATTTGAATGTTTATAATCCAAACACTGAACAAGGTATTAATTTAATTTCAATTAATTTTTTTTCTTTTTTTATCTTCATTTTATTGAGATATATTCACATACCACACAGTCATACAAAACAAATCGTACATTCGATTGTTCACAGTATCATTACATAGTTGTACATTCATCACCGAAATCAATCCCTGACACCTTCATTAGCACACACACAAAAATAACAAGAATAATAATTAAAGTGAAAAAGAGCAATTGAAGTACAAAAGAACACTGGGTACCTTTGTCTGTTTGTTTGTTTGTTTCCTTCCCCTATTTTTCTACTCATCCGTCCATAAACTAGACAAAGTGGAGTGTGGTCCTTATGGCTTTCCCAATCCCATTGTCACCCTCATAAGCTACATTTTTATACAATTGTCTTCGAGATTCATGGGTTCTGGGTTGTAGTGTGATAGTTTCAGGTATCCACCACCAACTACCCCAATTCTTTAGAACCTAAAAAGGGTTGTCTAAATTGTGCATAAGAGTGCCCACCAGAGTGACCTCTCGGCTCTTTTTGGAATCTCTCTGCCACTGAAGCTTATTTCATTTCCTTTCATATCCCCCTTTTGGTCAAGAAGATGTTCTCCATCCCACGATGCCAGGTCTACATTCCTCCCTGGGAGTCATATACAATGAGGCGGGGCAAGATGGCGGACTGGTGAGCTGTATGTTTTAGTTACTCCTCCAGGAAAGTAGGTAGAAAGCCAGGAACTGCGTGGACTGGATACCACAGAGCAATCTGACTTTGGGCATACTTCATACAACACTCATGAAAACGTGGAACTGCTGAGATCAGCGAAATCTGTAAGTTTTTGTGGCCAGGGGACCCGCTCCCCTCTCTGCCAGGCTCAGTCCCGTGGGAGGAGGGGCTGTCAGCTCCGGGAAGGAGAAGGGAGAACTGCAGTGGCAGCCCTTATCGGAAACTCATTCTACTGATCCAAACTCCAACCATAGATAGACTGAGACCAGACACCAGAGAATCTGAGAGCAGCCAGCCCAGCAGAGAGGAGACAGGCATAGAAAAAACAACACGAAAAACTCCAAAATAAGAGCGGAGGATTTTTGGAGTTCTGGTGAACATAGAAAGGGGAAGGGCAGAGCTCAGGCCCTGAGGCTCATATGCAAATCCCAAAGAAAAGCTGATCTCTCTGCCCTGTGGACCTTTCCTTAATGGCCCTAATTGCTTTGTCTCTTAGCATTTCAATAACCCATTAGATCTCTGAGGAGGGCCCTTTTTTTTTTTTTTTTTTTTTTTTTTTTTAATCCTTTTTTCTTTTTCTAAAACAATTACTCTAAGAAGCCCAATACAGAAAGCTTCAAAGACTTGCAATTTGGGCAGGTCAAGACAAGAGCAGAACTGAGAGAGCTCTGAGACAAAAGGCAATAATCCAGTGGCTGAGAAAATTCACTAAACAGCACAACTTCCCAAGAAAAGGGGGGTGTCCGCTCACAGCCATCATCCTGGTGGACAGGAAACACTCCTGCCCATCGCCAGCCCCATAGCCCAGAGCTGCCCCAGACAACCCAGTGTGACGGAAGGGCTTCAAATAACAGGCACACACCACAAAACTGGGCGTGGACATTAGCCTTCCCTGAAACCTCAGCTGATTGTCCCAGAGTTGGGAAGGTGGAGCAGTGTGAATTAACAAAGTCCCATTCAGCCATCATTTCAGCAGACTGGGAGCCTCCCTACACAGCCCAGCAGCCCAGAACCACCCTGGGGGGACGGCACTCACCTGTGACATAGCAGAGTCATCCCTCAACAGAGGACCAGGGGGTGCACAGACTGGAAGAGGGGCCCACTCACAAGTCTCAGGAGCCATACGCCAATACCAAGGACTTGTGGGTCAGTGGCAGGGACAAACTGTGGCAGGACTGAACTGAAGGATTAGACTATTGCAGCAGCTTTAAAACTCTAGGATCACCAGGGAGATTTGATTGTTAGAGCCACCCCCCCTCCCTGACTGCCCAGAAACACGCCCCATATACAGGGCGGGCAACACCAACTAATTTTTAATTATAAATAATTCTTAATTAATTCTAATTAAATCATTCAATTAAATTATTAAAATAATACTTTTCAGAGCTTTTATTGTCCCCTTTTTACTTAAGAAGTGGCAATTTCAAAAAGCTGTCATGGCTGATATCCTACCAATGATGCATAGCAATGCAGGAACAGAATCTGTATCTTACTGACTCCAAAGCCAAAGCTCCTTGTTCAACATCACACTGTTTCCATATCAGGATTTATTTTGAATGGAGTGGCCCACTTGGAAAGTGGTAGAGGAAATTTGCATAAATACAGAGATTCAGAAATATTGCTCTGACATGGGAAGGTTAATTTTTAAGTAATGGTTTAACATGGTATGTTTAAAAGGGGGCTTAATTGTAGAGACATATTTTAAAGTTAACTGATAAGTAGCTTTAATTTAAAACTTTTACTCTTTGGACATAGTGAAAACTACAGGGAAGAAATAAAAAGGCTTCAGAACTGTCAAAATAAATTTCACAAAATCCATATACAAAAGCACATTGAAAGCAGAGAGTATCTGTGCACCAAAATCCATTCTCCCTGGGCACTGAATTAGATTAGACTTACCAGGATCCCTAGCCAGTAGGATTGCCAGTGGGAATGATGGGTGGCATTTCCTTATTGGTACATGAAACCTCCCCTGCTTGCTTCATAGCTTTCCCCTTCTTCTGGGTGGATGCAGATGACATCAGGGTTCTAGCGGATGAAGGTGACTCCAGTTGGAAGAAGCCGTGCTACCTGAGTCACCAAGTGAAGGAAAACCACCTGCCGCACACTGTTAATACTTACTCTGGGCTGTTGTGTATGGAAGAAGTAAACTTCTATTATGACTGATCCATTTCATGTTTGAGTGTATTTGTTTCCACTGCTTTATTTAACCATGTGAATTTTAGTAATTACATTAATAGGTATACTAAACTAATAATAGCATGCAATATTTATTAAGCTCTCTCTAAAGTTTTAGGAACTAGCCTAAGGATATTACATGTATTTATTTTTGAAAGACCTTGCAAGGTCATCATTAGAACGTCTCTATACTTTGTACGTTGTACAGATGAGCCTAGTTAGGTGTTCTTACAGTTCAAATAAGACAAAAAAAGAAAATCAGAAAACACAGAAAAAGATTCATCTGTAAATTAGATTTTTGGTCAAAACAAGAACTGACAGCTGATAGCCTGATGGCAAAGAAAGAGGCAGAAGGAAAACACACCGCGTTAAGAAGAAGAAATGCAATCTGGGGCCATTTGGAGGAGGGCCGTGGCCCCACCAACTCTCACAGCCTTTGAGGGAATCCCAGTATAATTGTTCTGTTCAATAGTTGATGCTTATAATGATGACTACATTTTCAAAAAGTTACATTATCTTCCTTAAGTTCTGTTTAAGAAAGCAGGAAAATGTCACAAAATGCCTGTGAATATTTTCTAACTGACATGGTCATGTAAAAAAAAAAAAAAAAAAAAAAAGAATCCTGCTGCCTAAGGGATATGCTTTATATAGCTGGAAAATTTACTAGTATGGAACAGCAAATTTCTAAATCATGGGACATTACTTGGAATTTATTTATCAGAGAAACCACCCCTTTTAAACATCATGATTATAAATCCTCTAGGAACTGAGATGGGCTTAGATTTTATAAAATGTAGGATGTTGAAATAGCCACCTTTTTAAAATGCATTCCCATTTTATGGAAAATAATTTACAAACAGCCTCTTCTGCTGACATGAATTGGGTTGAAACATAAAAGAGTCCATTCTCTCAAGTTGTCTAGGCTCACAGTCTGTATTTGTTGGTTGTCTTTCCACAGCTGTCATTCTGGGGCATATACAGTGAACTGTATAACTTATTTGTGTTGCTTTCCTGCTGGGATTAGTAATAGCCATACCACCAAATATTGCATTGCAATTGACCTGGAGGTTGCATTTAGATTACATTTGATTTCTATACTTGGGAAATGCATGTTTTAATTTTCTTCTTGTATTAAAATTGATAATGCACAGAAAAGACAATACCTGTTCATGATATTGATGTTATAAAGTGGGTATGATCTTCTTTATAGCAGCAATGCTCATATCACCAAATAAACATTTATGATTTAGACCAGGGAGCCTATGAAAAAAGGAGACTGACTAGTAAAAACACCACCAGAAATGGGAAGCTTCTTCTACTGACATACCAAGGAAATTTCAAGAAAGTGCAAAATTGGTGCTCATATTCTTCCAATCCCTCCCTCCACAGGCACTGAGGTCTATAAACAGCTGAAATCCATTATGCACAAGATTAAGGCCAATGAAAGACCTATGACTATTACATTAGAAGCCGTGTAGTCTTACTTAGCAAAACATATGACTGATGCCCTTTATGGCACCACAGATCTTTTTTTTTTTTTTTTTGCACATGTATACCCTAAACAGTTGTCACTCTTTTTATACCTGTTACGAATTTTTTAAAAGTGCTATCAAAGCACTTGTTTTACTATGTTTTTATTTTTTATTTTTTTTTTTCTTTTACAGTAGGTCTCAGAGAAGCCTGGATACACATCCTAAAGCTCATTAGGTAAGGGAGGAATAAAGTCCAGCCAAGTAAAGAATCTCTGTGGGGACTCAGGATATTTGTATGTGGTATAAACTGCAGGGAGCCAAAATAAAAATTCCCTAACACTGAAAATAATATGATTATGAAAATATTTTATCTTCAGAATAAGCAAATGCTTGAATCAGAGTGACTCTTTTCCAACATCCATTAAGAATATTTTAATGTCTTCAATTTTTTTATTAAATTACACATACAATTGGAAGTGTACAACTCAATCAGTTTTCACAAACTGAACACCCGTGTATAACCACTATCCAGATTAAGAAATAGAACACAACCAGCAAACCAGAAATCTTCCTTGCAGTCATCATCCCCACTTCCCCAGGGTAGAGCCACTCCCTTCACTTCTAACACAGGAGGTTAGTTTTGCATGTGTGTGTGTGTGTGTATATACATATTCTGATCTATATACACACACACACACTGGAATCTAACAGCATGCACTATTGGGAGACTGCATTATATATATGAGATTCATCCCTATACTGTACATGGTTGTACTCTGTTCATTCTCATCAGTGTATAATATTCTACTGTGTGGATATACCCTAATTTATTTGTCTATTTTAATATTGATGGGCATTTGGATGTTTTCCAGTGTGGGGTTAAGAATAGTACCATCTTTTAATGAACATACATTAGTGTTTTTTGTTAGATTTATAACTAGGAGTGGATTTGCTGGGTCATAAGTTATGTGCATGTTCAGCTTTTGTAGATCCTGACAGTCTTTCAAGGTAGTTGGACCAATTCATCCTCCCACCAGCAATGTATGGGAGATCTGGTTGCTTCCTGACCTTGCCAAAACTTGACACTGTTTGTCGTTTTCATTTTGGTCAGGTCATTCAGTTGTACGTGTGGTATGATAACGTTTTTAATTTGCATTTCCTTGCTGACTAAGGATGTTGAAAAAGTAAAACTTTTTTGAAGCATTTTGAATGAATGTGAATTTTACAGGATCCTGAGAGAGTAAAGGATCTCAAAGATGACCCGGGCCAAGGACAGAAATGTATGGCACATTTGCCCTCATACCACCCCTGCCTGTACCTTTGGAATACACTGCTAATCTACCACCGTACCTAGATGCAGCTTCAAAATCTTTGCCAATACAATTCATTACACAGTCATTTCCAAGCAATCAGAATAAACTCACAAGAAAAATCTTATTGACCAGATCAAGCTTATCCAAAGCAAAGAGGCAGGTATCGTGGAAAAGGCTAAGCTAGACTACTTTGGGTTCAAATTTCAGATCTGCTGTCCCCCATGAGGAAGAAAAGAACATGGTGCATGGTACTTATAAAGTGGATGTGATTTGCTTCATAATAGCAGTGCTTGCATAGTACCTTGTATAAATAGTTCAATTCATTGAGCTGAGTGCCAACAAGTTAATTCATCTCTGGAAAGGGTCAATGTGAGGATTAACTGAGAGAAGTTCTGTAATGCTTCCAGATGCCTTCTCCTTGCTCAAGCATGGCTTTCTTTCTCCTGGGGATAAATCTTTTATGATTTCTGCTAATCCAACTGTTATTGAATTAACATGTTTCTTAAAATCCTGCTGAAGATGGCAGGGCTTTAGCAATGACTAAAAGTCATCAAGAGAACAAGGTCTTTCCCTATTTCTGCCTAATGCAAGATGCTTACATTTGACTCATTTAAGTCATCTTTAGTCATGAAAAAGGAGGCATAGCATTCAATGATGGAATTGTGAGAAACAGCCAGGTTAGCTTCCCATTACTTATAATGGTGTACCTCACTTTTGATATACTTTTTGAAATATTCTGTCCCTAGAAGATCTCCTTAAATCGTTTTGACCAGCAATGAAGCTGACCACTGGCCAACAGTGCAAAGTGCTCCTGCCCCAAAATCTTCTTGAAATGATTTGATGCTACTTACCATCTTTACTTAGCCCACTTTGTGAAGACATTTCTACATTTTGTTGCAGAAATATTACTGTGCTTGATTAGGGAGTGCTGGCCCAGACTGGGTTAGGAGTGTTACTAATTTATGACATCTGCACCTATTATTATCTTCCCAAAATTGGAATCATTTTGAAGTATGTCTGGCCCCAAGAGGTTAAAGAACTCTAAATCTGTAAGGGGCTTATGACAGACCTTTCTCTCAAACTCCATGTCTTCTGAGTGTTTACCCTTTAATCTGAATTACTTGGATATGCAAATCAAAACAAAGAGACACAGGTTTTCACTTAATAGTGCAGCCGAAATATAAAATTTGAAAGTACCAGGGTGGAAGAGGATATTGGGAAGCAGGGACTCTCATCCACTATTGGTAAAAATATATATTGGTCCAAACTTATTGAAAGACAATCTGCAATATTCTTTGAAAATTTTAGATGCATACACCCTTTGACCCAGCAATCCCACAGCAAAGTATTCCATAGAAAGAGTGGGGAAAAAAAAAAAGGCACACCAAGGATATGCCATATTGACTATAATAGCCAAAAAAAAAAAAAATAATAATAATAATTTAAAAGTTCATCAATAAAAAACTGGTTAAATAAATTTTGGTATATTTATACAAAGTAATACAATGCAGACATTTCTAAAAATGAGAAAGATCTGTATGTACTGACATGGAAAAGTCTCCAGGATAAATCTGTAAGTGAAACAAGCAATTTGCAGAACAGTATATATAATAATGCATCTATACCAATATTATATATATTTTAAATTTAAAAGGATATACATATATTCTAGACAATATAACTTTTCCCTTACTTATATTTTTAATGGAAAATGATAGTGGTTATGGTTGGGGATAGGAAAAAGGGAAGGAGGATTTCACCTTTCATTATATGTGCTTACTATTTTTTTCTTTCCCATATACATGTCTACTCTTATTATCGGTACCCAGGAGGTTTGTGGGATTCTCACAGGCTCATGTACAGTATACGTCAAAGATCATCTTTTCTAGAGACTAGAAGTATCATGTGGGGATGCTTCCAGCCACCAAGGACCCCAGCCACCTTCTGGTTAAACTTGATCTCCACTAACCCTTAAGACAGATCCAAGACTTGCCAGGCTAAGAAGAAGCTTCCTAAATGACATAATGGGATTCCACATACGACTTTCTGCCATATAAATCCAATTATCATCTCCAAACTGTCCCTTAAATGTAACCTATGTAAGTCAAGTTAACTATGTTTTTGCCTTTCTAATCTAATTGCACGATCTCTGCTTCAGCTATGCGTGCGCTGCTAAGAGACAACAGGAACCTTTGATTAATGCAATTGAATCTCAACCTGCGTGTAATTATCCAAGTATCTCCACTCCCCCTCTTCCTTCCCCCATATGTAAGCAGTGGTCTAGATCTTGGTATATAATGACCTGTGTGTTGCCCCCTCTAAGACTCCCTGAGTGATGATAGGAGTCTTCTAGTTTAATTGGAACAGTAATCATAGGATGATAATTTGCATGGACCTCTGTAAATTTATTCAAGATTTAAATCTCTTTTAAAATTACATGGTATAGATAGTCAAGTCACCTTCCTTGTCTATGTTTAATAACTTACCTTTTCTGTCCAGTAGAAAAACACAAAAGGAAAAACAATTTAGTTGGTTATACTCCTCTTAAGAATAAGATGCCCAATTACTCTCTAGATTTTGTTATTCTGAGTTTAAAGTCTTCTTTGCTTTTCCTAAACCATTCACTTTCAAACACTTTCTTTTTATATCTAAGTGCACCTTTAGCTGAATCCTTTATCTAGAAACTCTCTCCCTAATCTCTGCAAGGCTGAGCTTAAATGTCACCTAGATTCTAGACAATATAATTTTATTGTAAAGCATAAAGCAAGCGCTTTTGCATTTAAATTCTCTGTATATCACATATCAATTATTTGCTTTACTTGCTATTTATTCAATTAGTGTTGGTTTAACCCACATCCCCTAGAATGTGTCATAAAAACAGAAATATTCTGTTTCAATTGTCATATTTACTGGCACATGGTAAATGTTCAGTAACCATTTCATGGAGGAATGAGAGAATGAATGAACACTTTCTGTCACTTATCATCCCTTAGAAAGAAAGCCAGATGTTTTGATGGAAAAAATGACAAATCAGACATTGTTTTTGTTTAGTAGGAAAAGGCCTGGTAAAACAAGGAAATGATGTTTTTAACTGAATAAAGACCAAAGGCCAAGGGGCTAAGATAGCCATAGGGGGAAGCATTTACTAAACAGCAACTAATGTCCTCCCATAGGTTTCCTGCATACTGTTCAGAAAATGTTCAGATCTGTCCATGATCACTAAGCACAGGGAAACTAAAAATCCACAAAGGCCAAAATGGAGGATGCCAATGGTCTTCCATGGACAGACTTACATCAAGAAAACCTTTACACAAATGTTTAGGTACCATCTACTACATAATGCAAGCTTTTTTATCTTGGAAATACTCATGAAAAAGTTAGAGAAAAATTGACAGCAATGGAAAAATGCTAATAGTATATCTAAGATGATATCATGTGATTCAATGATACATATGCATCTTATTCTTGGTATTTTTCAGATGAACTTTCCCTCAGTAAGGGGGTGTTTTCTAAGACAATATATATGAAATGCTTCACTCAGAATGTCCATATTCTATTACATTAACATTGTCCTTTGAAAGCTTGTCCTGGCAATCTAGCCCTCCCCTTTGCCCAGGGCTGTGTAAGAAACCTATGGATGTCCTCAATAGGTTTATGTCTCCACTGAGGCATGGGCAGGTGACATGGACTTTGGTCAAGAAGGCAGAAAATGTGAGAAGCCTGGGGACTATTTCCCTTGGAGGTGCCAGGTAACTGTATTGCCTTCTTTAAAGGATGTCCCTAAGCCAGTGGGTTTGGGAAGTACCTATCTGTTCTACCACTGTCTCTCCTTTTATGCCCACCACCTCCAGTCATGACAAGTTAATCACTTCACCCCAAATTATTCTTTCATGGATTCTCCATTCTAAGGCACATGGCCAAGCTCTGAGGCTGCAGCAAGAAATGGACCTGAGCCCCTGATCACATGGGGCCGACATTCTGGCTATTAAAGTAGGGCTGCCTCAAAGTTATAGCATTGTAAATATTTTAGAGGAAAACAATTTTTTTTCTTTTAAAATAAGCCTAAATTGGTTGGTGGAGAGGGGGATTAGAAGGGGGATAATAAATCAGGCATGAGAAACTATGATTTATTCAGGATTAACAATAATAAATACATGCTAAATGAACAGGTCAGGGGTCAAAAGCTTTTGCCAGATAGTAAATATTTTAGACTTTGCCAGCCAGATGTTCTCTGTCACAATTACTCAACTCTTCCACCGCAGCACAAAATCAGCCATAGACAATATGTAAATGAATGAGCAAGGCTGTGTTCCAATAAAACTTTATTTATAAAATTAGGTGACAAGGCAGATTTGACCCATGGGCCATAGTTTGCTGGCCCTGATTTAGGTTTATTTTTCTCAGCAATTCTTTATATACGAAGAAACTGAGACTTATCTACGTGAAATACTTTACCCAAGGTTACACAGGCGGGAATTGCTCTAATTCACCACACATCCCTGACTTTATCTAATTGGTCAATAAAGACACACAAACAGAACTCAATCACTAACAATTCAGCATGTCAGAGGTCTCACTTCTAAGCTATAGGCTATAATTTGGGTCACTAGCTGTGTTTAAGAGAAGTTGAAGACTAAGAGCTGGAGTACTTCTGGAAACATTTCTGGAGAAGGTGGTCTGGAAGAATTCCTGAGCTGCAATGCCCACTCTCCCTATGCCTTCCTACTTTTACATACCTGAAACTTACTATTCACCCCTCAGGGGTTACCCCCAGCTTCACATCTTCTGGAACCTCTCCCCAGTCTCCTCAGACACACTCAGTAGTTCTTTCTATAGTGCTCCCATTGCACCTGGTGAAAACCCACAGCACTGTGTGTGCACTTTTCTGCATTAAAAAAGAATGAACAAACAAAAACCAATAGTACTTATCATGTGGTACTGTGTACCAGTTAGTTTCATGACTGAATCTCCAACGGACTGGAGGAACTCAAAAGCAGGGATCACTGTTTTCTCTCTTAATCCCTAGACTAGCCCCAAGTTGGCACACAGTACATACTCAGGATTCATGTATTAAAGTAAGTATAAGATTTGGATGAGAATAAAGGGAGGCAAAAAGTATACTCCCTAGAAGGGAACTGCTTGACTTGAAACATGGATATGAAACTTAGCCTATAGATATGACAGCAGTGAGGAGGTGAGCCCAACTGGAGTTGGAATTTGGTTGGGGAAATGTTCAGCAGTCTACCGCTACTCTGTTGCACTGCCCTCCATGAGGTAATTTTACAGATGTATGTTTTTGTTCTACCTTCCAAATCACTTGTACCCTTGCAGCTAAATTACTACAAAAATAAAAACCAGAAGAAACGACTCATAAAGCCAGGCTACTGAGGTGTATGCTAAGACATATCACTTTCGTTCTCAACTGCCAGCAATAAAGTTTTGTCTGTTTCTACATATTCCACCCTGACAAGCTGGAGAAACCTTTTTGGAGAGGTTTTAGGTACTTTGAAACAGTATACCATATTCCACATCACTTCTTAGCTGATATTTTCCAAGCCATTCTCCTGCTGAGTGTTCTTTTCTCAGCTGACAGATGATTAACATGCAGGGTCTGCTCCTGGATTAATCATCTTGAAATACTCCGAGGTGAAACATATCCACCCAGACCAGGTAAAAGCAGCTAATCTCCCTCTTCACCACACTTTCTTGCCTCTGTTCCTTAGTGTTTTCACTACATTTTTAAACAGAGGTTCCTCACCATATGATGGGAATAGAAAGTGCCAAATGATGTCAAAATCAAAACTCAAAGTCAGTTATCGGTTAAAAAATGGTAGAACTTGTAATTCATTAAATTATAGGTGATTATTTTGAATATGTATAAAGCATCTTAGAATTGGTGACTAATGACTGATGTCAAAGCTGGATTTTTGTTTTAATGTGTGCATTAAATTTAGATATAATTTCACCCAACTCTTCCCACAGTCTCTCCAAAGGTCTCTAACCTTGCCTAAATATTTCCCTTCTCTTTCCCATTACAAGTTCTCAGTTTGAATGACTATGTCTTTTTAACACCGTTCCCCCTCCAAATATCCGAGACTCTTAATTCTTTCACAAACCATTGTCATAAGAATAGCAATAGGGTGACCAAAAAAAAAAAAAAAAAAAAAAAAATAACTCAAGCAGTTACTTAGTGAAATCTAGTGGGTAATACTTGAAAGTTATGATGAAAACTAGCCATCTTGAATGAACACGTGCAAAAGAGCAGTAAGGAAATTGGCTAACATACTAAGTTACTTAAAATTATAATGTTGGAAAAAAATAATTGCAGTAGCAAGGAAATGATGCCAATTAAGTAGCCTAGTAATGGGAAAGAGGAGGGGAAAAGTCACTTTGCCATCCATACCAGTCTTTGGCTTCCCAGGCAGTGAAGACCTGTTTTCGGCCGCAAGCACAGAACTATCTGGAAGGTGTAGATTTCAACATTGAGATCTTCAGGAGGAAAAAAAATGGTGCCAATTAAGAAGGTATCACTATCAACTTCAAAGTCCAGGAAGGAATGATCATAAATGACTAAAACGAAGTCAGATGAAAATACTTATTGCTTTCTTTTTTTCTCCAGAGACCAATTTCTTCCTTTTCCTTTTATGTTTTCGATGGTGCAGTACTCTGCCCACCCCCAGAAAGATTCCGAAATCCTCTCTCGGTTTTTCTTTTCTGCAGTTAGCAACCTACACCCACAGGAAACCCATCTTTTAATACAAATCTGAATGCCTTGTACTGTCATTTGGGTTTAAATACATTTCTCCTGTGCTCTGGCCTCAGTAAAAATAGCAGACAGCTGGTCACCACGTTCCACACCATAAACCTGGTGGGAGGAAGTATGGCCTGGGGGGTTGGCATGCATCAGAACCACTTGGAAAGCTTGTGAAAACACAGATTGCTAAGGCTCCACCCCCAGAATTTCTGATTCAGTAGGTCTTGGGTGGAACCCCAAAATTTGCATCTCTAGGAATTTCCCAGGTGGTTTTGAGACTGCTGGTCCAGGGAAAATACTTAGAAAACCACTGCCCTAATTCAATCCCAAAGCTATTATCTCAAAACCTATAGCAGCGGTTCCCAAACTCTGCAGCCTATCGGAATCCCCTGGCAAGCTTTGAAAATGCCATTGCCCAGCTTGCACTCCATACCAAGCAAATCAGAATGTCTATGGGGTTGAAGGCAGGTGTCACAAGTTTTCAAATATCTCCAGGTGATTGCAATGTGCAGTCAAGTTTGGGACCACCCACCCTTGGTATGAGGCTTTTGGCCAAAGGGAAAATGCATTAGACCAGAGGCCAGAAAGGGGAAGACTAGCCCAATTGTGGCCTTGGGACAACCACTTCATTTCCCCCGTCTTTCTTATCTATCCAATTGGATGCCTATTCCCTTACCATTCTCTCAAGCATCTATAGGAAGAAAAACAAATCAAACAAGTAAAATGGTTTCGAAAATTAAAAAAATCAGTCTAGAGATGTAAGATATACCAAGGGAGGCAGCACTGCCAAGGGAAAAATGCAAAGGCTTTGACATCAAGAAGCCCTGGATGAGAGCCCTGCTAGCTCTGTGACCTGGAGCATGTTATTTACCCCCTCTGAGCTTCAGCTTCCTCCTTTGAAAATTAAAACGTTACAATTGGGAGGAATCTTCAGGGGATTCCTCCAAAGCAATTCTGCTATCTGCCCAGGACATAGTAGGTGCTCATTAAATGACTTATGGTATATATGATGTATATATGCTACAAACGATCCCCATCTATTTATATGGGAGAAGGCATCCTATTAGGAAAAGTTTCAAACAGGGGTTAATGATGTTAGTGATGGAAAGGCTGAAAAACAACATCAAATAGGTTTTCTATATGCAGACAATTGACAGTTGTGGGTGCATGAGGATTGAACTCTGTTTAAGTAGCTCAGTGGCTGAGCAACAGGGTTGTCACAACTGCTGGGTCCCACCATCCCTTTCTCCCTGACTCCTTCTCCCCGCCCCCCCTCCACCTCCTTTCCTATCCCCATCTTCCTTCCTCCCAGCTGCAGACAATCCCTATTTACAAGCTAGTTTGCTCCTCAGACACTCTATATACTGTGCTGTTAGTCTAAACTTGGTGTGTCACTCAGGTCTTGTTTTTGTGTTTTGTTTTGTGTATATAAATGCTCCTTCCCAACCAGAATTTAAGCTCTGTGTGTTTCATGAGGCTCATGTTTTCCCAGAGCATGCTTAGGCTGACAGTTCTGGGTGCTTAATACTTACTGATTTCTCATCTACCTCCAGAAGGCCCCCCTGTAATTTACCCTTCACACAGTTTCCAGAATAATCTTCCAAAAATCCATGTCATCTCTCTGCTTAAAACCTGCATGGTTTCCCACTGCACATAAGATCGTTTAAACTTCTTAGTATGATATACAAAACTGCTTGTGATTTGGCTTCTGCTGACTTCCCTAAGCTAGGCAGAGGGGCAAAAACCAGGACTTTGGTGTAACAAGGATTTTTGTTTGAAGCCCAGCCCAGCTTCAGAGAAGCGGAACCTGTTTCTTCATCTACAAAATGGGAACAATACCACCTCCCTTTCAGGTTTGTTGTAAGGCTACAACTAATCAATATGAAATGACTGGCATATGGCAGGTACACTTTTAAAATATAATTATGAATTGCATTTCCTGATACTCTCAAATGTATACCCTCTTCCCCGGCAGTGTTTGAGTTTCTGCAAACACTCTATGCTACACTGTGCCTCTTTATCTTTGAACAGGTAGGTGCTTTTTAACTTCATCAGCCTGGAAGCCTCTCACTCACACTTCGAGAGTCAGCTGAAGCACACCCCCTTCTGTGATACCTCCCTGACCCACCCAGGCAAAGCTGCTTCCTCCCAGGGGCCACTGCTGTCTTTGGCCTAAAGCTCTATTTGTCATGCTCTAAAGCAATTAGGGGTTTATATACCCATCTCTCACACCAAATGAAGGGCTTCTTAAAGGTCAGGGACCATCCCATCTTCAGTTAGCAGAGCCTCTGATTTGCACACAGTAGGTGATCGATGTTAGCTAAATGTCTCCCTCCCGTTTGTCTTCTGTTGGACAGTCATGTGTGCAAGTTCATCTATGACCTGACATGCTGTAACTTCACAGAGGGTGTTCTATATTCCAGCAGCATTGACATCACTCGGGTGCTTTTTAGGATGGAAGAATCTCAGACCCCACCCTAAAGAGACCTCCTGCATCAGAGTATACATTTAAATGAGAATGCTGAGTGATCTGAATGCATGTTAAAATTTGAAAAGTGCTGTCCTAAATATCCCTACATTCCCGCCAGAGTCACACAGTAGGTGCTAGATAAATAAATGGAAGCATAGATGATTCATCACAAATTAGCAAGGAAGAGGATGGTACTCTAAATATGTTTCAATTTCAGCACAATGCTGGAGACATGAAGAGTCCTATATTTTAGTTTACGTAATACTGTAGGGGTGATTTATAAGCTCTGTGCTCACAGGAGGTCCTGAGAAGTATTACTAATTTTTACCACCAAAAATGAAGGTAAAAACAAGAAAAAAAAATCTCTCCCTACCCAGATACTTGTATAAAAGCAGTAAAGAACTAGAACTTTAAGTAATGTTGGATTACATAACTAAAAACTGAAAGAACTAAAACCTGATTGGCTGGCTAAGAGGGTAGCAAGAAATCATCAAGAGTGACCTGTTCACTGTGAGCAGAAAGATTCAACCTACTATTTCTATCAGAGCAAGAAATGGCCATGACATGAGACTAATCCATAGTCAGTTCCATTGTGAGAAAAGTTTATGATCTAAGTGAGCACTGAATTCCATTTCGTTGAACACGGCAGTCAGATTATTTTAATTTAAAATCCCTTTTCTCCAATATCCCTATAATGCCATGCGAAATGTCTTAGTTGTTCTGAGTTGTAGGTTCTGTCTTGTCCCCCTACCTCCAAAATTAACATTAGATACTGAATAAGGGCACAAGGAAAAAATCACCTTTGTACCAAATATCCTCCCTTAAACCTGGAACTCATGTTCAGGTGACATTATTATCTGGGAATCCATTCTCTGGAAGACTGCCTTGATAACCATTAGCATTTACAGAGCCCATCAGAGGTATATTTATCGTAAATAAGGAGGCATTCATAAAACTGCACAATTATAAAATGTCCTACCTTGTTATTTTCTTCTGGAAAAAAAAAGAGCAAGTATGCCACGTGAATCAAAGATTACAACTTCCAGGAAGCGGCCTGTTTTTGGTGGCATGTGGAGAGAGCTGAAGATTCCATACCTTACTGGCACATTGGGAAGAGTGGCTTTAAAACCAATTGTAAAAACTAAAATTTAGAACCGATTAGTTTTTGCTTCAGTAGTCTATAAATTCTGGAGAAATACCTGCTTACAAATTAGTAGGAAAGAGATGTTTTATTTAGAGACAATCTCATTTTTCTTTTTTTAAAGATCTTTGGCAAACAAAATACACAAACGAAAAGCCCTAAGTGACTAAAGAAAAAGGCCTTTGAAGTATTTGCTTTGCTATCCTGTTCTCAAAAGAGCTCAAACATCACAATAGTTTGCAAGCTTTTCGATGGATGCTTTTTTCTTTCACTTAACAGATGGGAAGGATTTTGTGAACTTTCCTAAGCAACCGACAGGGAACTGCCACCTCCCTCCTAGTGCCTTGTCAGCAGATTCCCAGAGCCCAGCTTGTAAAAGCACTTGTTTCTACGTTTTTCCCAATCACAAAAAAAATGCCTCTTAAGCTATAGTGAGGCACAGCATAGCCATTCAATTATCCAAATACTAGAAGTCCATAAAACAACATTGTGCTGCAACTGGTTTCTTAATATGAGTGATACTGCATGCCCCAATGCCATCTCCAAATCCTGAAAATAAATCTCCCACATCATCTAATTCAGCCACGTTGAAGGATGTGTTTCTATCAAGTTTGAGATAACTTGCAGAATATGCAAACCAAACCAATATGATCACAGCACCACAGAGGGAAAAATAAACCCCTGATTAAGTCTTTTTACATAACTATTGGTAGCAACAATAATAGATTATACTTTTTGCTGTTTTTGATACAGATGTTCAGACTTCAGTTTTCAGAAGGCTTTTAAATGCATCCAACTGCTTTAATGTAACAAATGCCTGTTAGTGCCCACTCCACAAATATTCTAGTTATAGTTAGCTGCATGCATTTATGAATATGACCACTTGGAGAGAAAGCAGGAAAAAACCCAACCAAATGAAAACCTAATTGTGAAGTCTATAAAATTTAAATCTACCCCATATGAAACAGATGGTGGGTTTTGTAGAAGGCATAAAGCAAGACAGGACTACGGGCTGTCCAATTCAAGGTTTGATTTGGAAGCAACTATTTCCTAGGAAAGACAGGCAAATCACAGCTTCTCTATACTTTTCTTGCTCCCCAAAGACTCACCTGTGCTTAGAAAGAGTGCAGTAACTTGAGAATTCACTTTCCTAAGGAAATCATCAAATCCTGTGGACAGACTGAGTTCAGCTTCCAACCTTTACCATCAGGAGCCAATACACCCCCAAACATCAGAAAGCATCAAGAAAGTCCAGTACGTGTTCAACTTCCTGTACATCCTGCAAAAAAATGCCTCTTACTCACTTGTACAGATCTCTTTATTGCAGTTGACATGGGCTTGCCCAGGGGACTGACTTGTTGTTCCATAAAGATCCTTAAATAGGCACCACTGATCAAACATTTAATCCAAGCTCCGGGATCAAATGGCTGCTACTGCCAGGGACAGTGATAGAAAAATCTATTCTCCAATTAAATAATTGCATGTGAAGCTACGGCTGTTCATTATGTCCTTTAACCTAGTTGAGCTTTTCTGGAACACAGCCAATAAGCATATTTTATTTTAATATCATGTATGTAGTACTTTTGAGATCATGGATTATTTTAAACATTTCTTGAGGGAAACCAGCTCTTTCCCCCACATGATAAATGGAGTGTGATTTGAACAGATGCTTGTTATGATACACCATAGAGCAATTATTCACTTAAGTGCATATGACTGTTTCTGAGATTCTTCTCTGATTATGGTTAAAAAGTTAAGACTTTATTGTGTGTGTGTGTGGGGGGGGGTGTGTGTGTGCAATTTTTATCTCCGTAGTGCCACGGATATAATATTTGTGTCTAATCTGAACTGTTTAAATAAGGAAGTGAGAGGGGATTCATTATGTCTATAATAAGGGGCTGTAACCCAAAGGTCTACTAAAATCTTGTACCCCAAGGCAACAACATCCACAATATATGACAGCATCAGACGACAGAAAGGTGTTCACTGGAAAATGTCCAGGGGATATTTTGTTCTATAGCTTTAACTTATCATAATTATAGGGGATTGTGACTAAAATGACAGTGGATTTTTTAAAAGGTAGGTAAGTCCCATATTGAACACAGGTAATGAAACAGTTCTTAAGATTAAACATTAGTGCAAAACAAGTTAAATATGGGTCTTGAAATGCAAAGCTGTTAGGACAAAAAGCAAATAACAGAAGTTCAGAGAGGCTTAAAAAACATCCTATATTAGAATCTTTCCTCAAATACTTATTTTTTCCCAAAGAGCTAAAAAACAGTAGTGTACATATCTCCCATCTCTATGTGGGGGTTTATCAGGAGTGAAGTTCTTTTGGATGGCATATAAAGGTGGGAAGAGATAAGCCAGAGGGCCTCACAGCTTCTCTCTCAACCCCTTCAAGGGAATGGATTTTTAATTCTTCAAAGATGTCCAATGTCTGTGTTATTTTGCGTTTTCATTCATGATCAACTATGGATTTTAATTACTGCTTTCTGTCATTTGGTTAATGAATATTTTTCTGATGAGTCAAATCAGTAGAACTGGATTGAAGTTACATCTCACATCAGGTCAATGTTTAGGGATTGTTCTCCAAGGCCCATTGATTCTTCTGTCATTTAGTGGGTCTCTGCCTGCTAATGTACCAGCATCTGGGAACTGTCTTTCTCCTTATTTCAAAGGATTCTACATTAACTAGGAATACAATCTATGAAAAGCACTATTTCCATTTTGACTTCAATATCATTCATATGGAAACTATCAGTTCAGACTCCTTTAAAGAGGAGGAAATGAAAGGAAAATGTTCTTGGCTTCTCTTCCAAGGAGAGGCTTGCTATTATGGAACTCACTGAGATAAAACAATACAAAATAAAACAAATAACTTTAAATAATCCCTATATCAATAGGTTTATGAAAAAATGATCAAGAACATTCTTGCTTCAGACTACTTTAGGTGTCCCTTCAATGGTAAGAGCTATTTGCTTGTAAATAGAGGGAATGAATATTAAGCAGCATTTCAAGAAAGTTCTTCTCAAAATCTGAGATATTTTTATGGGAAAAGATCCAATCCCCATCAGTTCTTATAACTCTTTCTGATTTACTTTGTTACTTCCTTTATTTATCCCTGCTGATTCTCAATCACTAAAATATTTGTATAAGCAATCTATTTAAAATCTACTGTATCTGGTGATACTTTACTCGAATTTGGGAATTATAATTGCTTTGAAAAATATCTATATATATTTTTGTATTGGCTATTGACATTTAATGAAATATCTTTAACTGGAAAGGTAATTTTTGTAAAGGCTTATATCTTCACAAGGAACATTAAAAAAAATTAAATGTCTCATTCTAGTCTTTCCAAACCTTGAGAAGAGTCTCTAATCACTTTCAGAAATTTAGTATCAATTTTTGTACCATAAAGAAATGAGCACTTCAGAGTTTCACAGATTCTTTTTTGAATTATTAAAACCTAAAGGGGACAGAGTAGGGAGAGAACATGGCATCAAATTCAGCAAATACTAGAATGACAGGTACCAAAAGCTATATTGTGAAGCTGCCAAAAAGTCTGTATTTTCCTCCTCCTTCTTTTTTTTTTTCCTCATTATTAGCAAAAAGAAACTTGTGCCATTTAAAAAGAGCTTTCAACCGTTCCCCAGTCCACAGCTTTGCGACTTGTCATGGACTCTGGAAGCAGCTTTTCAGTATTAATAACTAGAAGTACTAATGTCAAATTTTGCTTTTGGAGCAGCAAATATATCTGGTTCACCAAATAGCTCGGCGTTTCTTTATAAACGCCCCACAATGAATACATTAGGTTTAACATCTATTCTTTTGATAAGCCATCTTGAGGTGGTCTGACTTTTGTTTTCTTTGCTTTCACAAACACACTCCTCACCATGATTAATGGCCTCCCATTGGGTATATGGAAAATTTCCCAGACTGGTTCCCTTGAGAATGCTCCACTACATGGATTTCTAGGCAAAGCTAGATTAAAAGAGGAGGAGCATGAGCTATAGGCCCCTACCCCACAGCCATCAATTACATACAGTTATAAATCAAAGTTTTCAGCCCAAACAAAGACCAGTGTGGCAAGCAAACAAGGGTGCTCACGGCAAATTGTTTTGAAGCCGAATAAAACTCTTGACAGAAAACAATGGAGTTGGCAAAGCCACTGTCAATATCACTCAAAAGTTTAGCTGATTTATGAAGAATTAGATATGGTATATCAAGTCACTGGAGGACTGATTGAGAAAACAGCAAGGAGAAGTGTGAAGAAGCTAATATGAAACCAAATGAAGCTCTTCCTTGAGCTTCACAAAAATGTTTGGCTAAATAATGTTTCTCTCCATTGAATTTGACCCCTTGCCTTAGATCTCTATAGTGAAGTCTCTAATTCTCTCTCCCTCTATCCCCTTTCCTCCCTCCCACTCTCATTTTTTATTTCTTTCCTAACAAACTACCCTTTACAATCTTACTGTAAACTATGGTTTCAGGCGCATACCTTCCTATGTATTTTGATCCTACACTTGGAAGAATTTCATTTCACTTGTTTCAAATACTGTTTACATGCTCCACATAAAAATCTATTTTAAAAGGGGAAACAGGAAAATATTGACTTTTGTGAAAACAAATGGAAATACCATCAGAAGGCAAAGCAAGCAGCAGCAGGCAGGAAATTAAATAAATGGTAAGGTTTTCTAATGATTTTTTTTTATCTTTCAGGTCTAACATTTGTCAACAGTTTTCTCTTTTAGAGCCCAAAACTGCTCATACCTGTAAAATGTGTACATACTTGGGTAAAACATTGAATAATAATGCTAATAATAACAATTGTTATTAATATTTTAACTACCATTTATCGAGCATTTACTATGTGCCAGGTATTTTTCAAAGCAATTTAGGTGTATTGTCTCATTGATTCTTCGTAAAAAACCTATGAAGCATTTACTATTATCCTCCCCTGTTCTGTGGTAGAAGAAACTGTAGCATAAAGGGGCTAAGTTGCCTAAGATTATATAGTTAAGACATTACACAAGCAAAATATGGTGGATTCTGGCTTCCTAAGCTCATGATCTTAACCACTACACCTAAACTAACAATTGGAATAAAAATCAGAGAAACTTGATTCAAAATCTTCATTAGGTAAACACAGCTTTCCTTAAGAATAGTTTACTGACTTCCCCCAATTACCCTCACACCTCAGCCAGTTATGAGATTCCAATCAAACGATACAATATACAAACAAGGAAGGAGAGTCTTTTAAGATGTTTTGAACACCTGAAGTCCTCTTGTCCAACTACCTTTCCTTGTCTTGATGACAGAACTGCTCTTTTCTGTCGATAGAACCTTCCATGTCCTTCTAATGGGAACTGGACCAAGAAGGTGGGCATATTTTAAATCTAATTAGAATTCAATAATCTTACAGCCAGAGAGTAATGAGAGTGAATATAATGCAGGTCATTTCAGGTCTGGGCCATCAGGAAAAGAGAGCCTCCTTATTGTTCTCTTTCCTCTTCCACCAATAGACCTGGATGTGGTAACCCATCATAACCCAGGGAGTAGCAGAGCCACAAGATGGAAGGAGCCTGATTCAAGGCTGCCTCCAGCCTAGAAAATGTACCATAAGTTTAAGCATTACATATTTTGGTCTATTTATCACAGCAATCTGGCCTACTCTACTGAATGCAGTAACAATGCAAATGAACTTCAGGTACACTTTAAGCTTAGATGATTTCATTAGATTAGTCATAACGAAACTCATGGAAAGGTACTTGGAAAAAAATATGGACAATTATAGAGAGGCTGGGTCAGGAACAAGCAAGATAGAAAATGATGAAGCCAAGTGTTTCCTATTTCAGCATTTAGGAAGGAGTGGATCCCTAATTAAGACAGACTTTTTTACTGGTAGTGTTTACCTGTTGTTCTGTGTTCAGAAAAAAATAAAGGGAAATGAACTGCGTGGGTAAAGTTAGAAAGAAAATTTGGCAATGAGCAGACAATGGGAGCCTAGAACAAAGAAAATATGGGAATGAAGAAAGACAGCAGAGAAGATAGAAATATGAAAGAGCAATAAAACAAAAATTAAACCAATGATCCCTCCAAACATGCCCTTTACAAAAATCTAGAATATCCTTGAGGAATGATTAATTCAGATTTTTGTTATCCCATGAAATGATGGATTAAAGTAGACTCCTTATTTAAAAAAGAAAAAAAGATCAAAATCCCAAAGAAAGTTAAGTAATTTGAGAATGATTAGCTCATGCTTTCTGGTAGGAAGCTTAATCATTTTATTTTCTACAGCTTTGGTACATTTGCTAAAGAAATTCTACATTATTCTCATACTTTAAATAGATACTATTGCTTACCAAAGAATAAACTCATATTGATAAAAAAAATCCAGTTTTTCTGAATTTCAGATGGCACACCTATAATCACTACCTCTCGGTATTCAGTTTTTAGAATGATGCATGCTTTATCCCATCTTCAAAATAATGGATCCTATTAATCTATGGTTTATCCAACTGAAAGAACTGAAAGCTCTGCTTTATAATGCTATGTTGAAAGTACAATAGACACATGCTTTCTTGTTTGTCATGTATTTTGTATAAACATTTTATTACAATAATCAGTTATTTAGGGTATTAAAGTGATTTATGTGGGGTATATACAAGTTGGCAAATAAATGCTCTTTTAATAACTGTATTCAAAATTAACTGACTTAAAAAATCTATTAAAATTTTATATTAGAATAAATATACATATTAAAAAGTAGAAATAATATCCATAAATCTGGATACAAATGTGGGAAAAAAACAAAACAGATATAATATAAGCAGGAAAAAAAGTGCCAGAGTAATATAAGTAGAGCCAGAGAAGTAATAGAAAAATATCCCCTTACATTTTCTGATGAATCCCAAAAGAACACCTCATACATCACTTTCTAAAATAATGTTTTGTTGACCCCTCCACCAATATGGCAATAATTTGCTAGTCATAAAAGTATCTGCAAACAGTTGTATATAGAAAAATTAATTATGTGCAAAGAACAAACTTAATATTGATGATCTGAACACATTTCCAGCATAGTCTAAACAGAAAATTAAAATCACCATGGAAAAAAAATTTTACAACTGTATTACAAATTTAACAGAAAAAAAAATTTTTTTGTCACACTTTCTGATACCAGGTATCAAATTTAACCTGTTTACATGGCTGTAAATATCTGGACAAAACACATGAAACAACTGTTTTCAGGCATTCCTTGAGTGAAACCAAATATGTGAATAAGTTGAGTTCCTGCCTGGGAGAACTTTCCAAACTGTGGCACAGGGAAGTGGAACTCAACCAAAGAGCAGCAGTTCATTTGGGCAGAGAAAAAGGAGCCTGTAGTTAGGAGCTGCTGAGGTGGCTGGAATTTGCGGAATAGGGTACAAAAGAGGGGGAGATGCACAGAGAACGAGCTTCAGAATCTTCATAGGAGTTCCCTAGAGTATTTAGGCAAATACTAAGATATCCAAGCAGTGGATGTGATTCTGCTTGTTCTAACAGAGAATAAATAGCTAGAGGGGTATTTAGAGATGGTGAAGATTCCAAAGGTCACAGAGTACTAGAATTGACCAAAGTTGACAGACCTTGTTGAATACTGAGAGCTTCCAACTGGAACTCCATAAAGGTCTTGGCTTAGGAGTACAATTACACAACCCTAAAATAAGAGCTGCTTTATATTTGCTGTAATAAAGTGTAAAACCAAGGTGAACTTCCAGTTAATTAACAGCTAACCTGAAAAATAACTGAGACTTTCAAAAACATAGCATGCACCATTTCCAGTATAAACTCAAAAATTAGTAGATAATAAAAGCAGGAAATGCAGAATACAGAAACACAAAGATGACAACCATTTTAAAAGTTACTATAGGGGGGTGGGGCAAGATGGCCGAATGGTGAGGTGTAGGTTTTAGTTACGCCTCCAGAGCAGTAGTAAAAAGCCAGAAACTGCATGGACTGGACACCAGAGAGCAATTTTACTTTGCACATACTTCATACAACACTCATGAATGCGTGGAACAGCTGAGATCAGTGAAATCTCTAAGTTCTTGCAGCCAGGGGATCCATGCCCCTCCCTGCCAAGCTCAGACCTGTGGGAAGAGGGGCTGTTGGTGCTGGGAATGAGGAGGGAAAACTGCAGTTGTGGCTCTTATTGAAATCTCAGGCTGCTGATCCAAACTCCAAACATAGATAGACTGAGACCAGACACCGGAGAATCCGGGAGCAGTCAGCGCAGCAGAGAGGAGATAGGGCTAGCAAAAACAGCAAAAACAGCAAAAAAAAAAAAAAAAAAAAAAAAAAAAAAACCCAGAAATAAAAACAGAGACTTTTTAGAGTTCTGTTGAACATAGAATGGAGAAGGGCAGGGCTCAAACAGTGTCAGGCCCATATGCAAATCCAGAAGTCAAGTTTCCTTGTCTGAAGAGCCTGTTTCTCTGCTTTCTTGATTGTTCTGGCCCGAATCTCCTTATTTCTTACCATTTCAATAGCTCATTAGATCTGCAAGGAGGGCCCTTCTTTTTTTTTCTTTTTTATCTTTTTCCCTTTTTCTACAATAATTACTCTAAGAAGCCCATTACAGAAAGCCTCAAAGACTTGCAACTTGGGCCCAGACAAGAGCAGAGCTAAGAGAGCTCTGAGACACAAAGCAATAAGTCCAGGGGCTGAGAAAACTTGCTGAACACCATAACTTCCCAAGAAACGGGGAGCATCCCCTTACAGCTATCTTCCTGGTGGGCTGGGAATGCTTCTGCCTGATTAGTCTTTGAATAATACTACATATCCTAAAAGAACCCTATCAAGTTAAGCAAATGCCAAGAGGCCAAAAACAACAGAAAATTGTAAAGCATATGAAAAAACCAGATGATATGGATAACTCAAACCCAGACACCCAAATCAAAAGTTCAGAGGAGACACAGTACTTAGAGCAATTAATCAAAGAACTAAAGATGAACAATGAGAACATGGCACAGGATATAAAGGACATGAAGAAGAGCATGGCACAGGATATAAAGGACATGAAGAAGACCCTAGAAGAGCATAAAGAAGAAATTGCAAGAGTAAATAAAAAAATAGATGATCTTATGGAAATAAAAGAAACTGCTGACCAAATCAAAAAGATTCTGGATACTCATAGTACAAGACTAGAGGAAGCTGAACAGCGAATCAGTGACCTGGAGGACAACAGAATGGAAAATGAAAGAACAAAAGAAAGAATGGGGAAAAAAATAAAATCAAAATGAACCTCAGGGATATGATAGATAATATAAAATGTCCAAATATAAGACTCATTGGTGTCCCAGAAGGGGAAGAAAAGGGTAAAGGTCTAGAAAGAGTATTCGAAGAAGTTGTTGGAGAAAACTTTTCAAATCTTCTAAACACCATAAACACACAAATCATAAATGCCCAGCAAACTCCAAATAGCATAAATTCAAATAAACCCACTCTGAGACATATTCTGATCAGACTGTCAAATACAGAAGAGAAGGAGCAAGTTCTGAAAGCAGCAAGAGAAAAGCAATTCACCACTTACAAAGGAAACAGCATAAGACTAAGTAGTGACTACTCAGCAACCACCATGGAGGCGAGAAACCAGTGGCATGACATATTTAAAATTCTGAGAGAGAAAAACTTCCAACCAAGAATTCTTTATCCAGCAAAGCTCTCCTTCAAATTTGAGGGAGAGCTTAAAATTTTCATGGACAAACAAATGCTGAGAGAATTTGCTAACAAGAGACCTGCCCTAATTGAGATACTAAAGGGAGCCCTAACGACAGAGAAACAAAGAAAGGAGAAAGAGAGATGGAGAAAGGTTCAGTACTAAAGAGATTCAGTATGAGTACGTTAAAGGACATTAAGAGAGAGAGGAAAAAACGTATCTGACAAACATAAACCAAAGGATAAGATGGCTGACTCAAGAAATGCCTTCACAGTAATAACGTTGAATGTAAATGGATTAAAGTCCCCAATCAAAAGATATAGATTGGCAGAATGGATAAAAAAAAATGAAGCATCAATATGTTGCAAACAAGAGACTCATCTTAGATGCAGAGATACAAAAAAATTGAAAGTGAAAGGATGGAAAAAATATTTCATGCAAGCTACAGCCAAAAGAAAGCAGGAGTAGTAACATTAATCTCAGATAAAATAGACTTTAAATGCAAGGATGCTATGAGAGATAAAGAAGACCAGTATATACTAATAAAAGGGGCAATTAAACAAGAAGAAACAACAATCGTAAATGTCTATGCACCCAATCAAGGTGTCACAAAATACATGAGAGAAACACTGGCAAAACTAAAGGAAGCAATTGATGTTTCCACAATAACTGTGGGAGACTTCAACACATCACTCTCTCCTATAGACAGATCAACCAGACAGAAGACCAATAAGGAAATTGAAAACCTAAACAATCTGATAAATGAATTGGATTTAACAGACATATATAGAACACTACATCTCAAATCACCAGGACACACATTCTTCTCTAGTGTTCACAGAACTTTCTTTAGAATAGATCATATGCTGGGACATAAAACAAGCCTCAAACTTAAAAAAAAAAATGCAATTATTCAAAGTACATTCTCTGACCACAATGGAATACAATTAGAAGTCAATAACCATCAGAGACTTAGAGAATTCACAAATACCTGGAGGTTAAACAACACACTCCTAAACAATCAGTGGGTTAAAGAAGAAATAGCAAGAGAAATTGCTAAATACACAGAGACAAATGAAAATGAGAACACAACATACCAAAACCTATGGGATGCAGCAAAAGTGGTACTGAGGGGGAAATTTATAGCACTAAACGCATATATTAAAAAGGAAGAAAGAGCCAAAATCAAAGAACTAATGGATCAACTGAAGAAGCTAGAAAATGAACAGCAAACCAATCCTAAACCAAGTAGAAGAAAAGAAATAACAAGGATTAAAGCAGAAATAAATAACATAGAGAACAAAAAAACAATAGAGAGAATAAACAACACCAAAAGTTGGTTCTTTGAGAAGATCAACAAGATTGACAAGCCCCTAGCTAGACTGACAAAATCAAAAAGAGAGAAGACCCATATAAACAAAATAATGAATGAGAAAGGTGACATTACTGCGGATTCTGAAGAAATTAAAAAAAAAAATAAGAGGATACTATGAACAACTGTATGCCAACAAACTGGATAACGTAGAGGAAATGGACAATTTCCTGAAAACACATGAACAACCTAGACTGACCAGAGAAGATACGGAAGACCTCAACCAACCAATCACAAGCAAAAAGATCCTATCAGTCATCAAAAAGCTTCCCACAAATAAATGCCCAGGGCCAGATGGCTTCACAGGGGAATTCTACCAAACTTTCCAAAAAGAACCAACACCAATCTTACTTAAACTCTTTCAAGATATCAAAGAAAATGGAACACTACCTAACTCATTTTATGAAGCTAACATCAATCTAATACCAAAACGAGGCAAAGATGCTACAAAAAAGGAAAACTAGAGACCTATCTCCCTAATGAATATAGATGCAGAAATTCTCAACAAAATACTTGCAAATCAAATCCACAGACACATTAAAAATATCATACACCATGACCAAGTGGAGTTCATCCCAGGCATGCAAGGAGGGTTCAACATAAGAAAATCCATCAATGTATTACAACACATTAACAAATCAAAAGAAAAATCAAATGATCATCTCAATAGAAGCTGAAAAAGCATTTGAAAAAATCCAACATCCCTTTTTGATGAAAACACTTCAAAAGGTAGGAATTGAAGGAAATTTCCTCAATATGATAAAGAGCATATATGAAAAACCCACAGCCAGCATAGTACTCAATGGTTAGAGACTGAAAGCCTTTCCTCTAAGATCAGTAACAAGACAAGGATGCCCGCTGTCACCACTGTTATTCAACATTGTGCTGGAAGTGCTAGCCAGGACAATCCGGCAAGACAAAGAAATAAAAGGCATCCAAATTGGAAAGGAAGAAGTAAAACTGTCATTGTTTGCAGATGATCTGATCTTATATCTGGAAAACCCCAAGAAATCGATGATACATCTACTAGAGCTAATAAAAAAATTTAGCAAAGTAGCAGGATACAAGGTTAATGTACATAAGTCAGTAATGTTTCTATATGCTAGAAATGAACAAATTGAAGAGACATTCAAGAAAAAGATAACATTTTCAATAGCAACTAAAAAAATCAAGTACCTAGGAATAAACTTAACCAAAGATGTAAAAGACCTATATAAAGAAAACTACATGACTCTATTAAAAGAAATAGAAGGGGACTTTAAAAGATGGAAAAATATTCCATGTTCATGGATAGGAAGGCTAAATGTCATTAAGATGTCAATTCTACCCAAACTCATCTATAGATACAATGCAATCCCAATCAAAATTCCAACAACCTACTTTGCAGACTCGGAAAAGATAGTTATCAAATTTATTTGGAAAGGGAAGATGCCTTGAATTGCTAAAGACACTCTGAAAAAGAAAAACGAAGTGGGAGGACGTACACTCCCTGACTTTGCAGCCTATTATAAACAGCTGTCAAAACAGCATGGTACTGGCACAAAGATAGATATATTGATCAATGGAATCGAATTGAGAATTCACAGATAGACACCCAGATCCATAGCCAACTGATCTTTGATAAGGCCCCCAAAGCCACTGAACTGGGACATAACAGTCTTTTCATCAAATGGGGCTGGGAGAGTTGGATATCCATATCCAAAAGAATGAAAGAGGACCCCTACCCCTCACCCTACACAAAAAAATAACTCAAAGTGGATCAAAGATCTCAATATAAAAGACAATCCATTAAACTCCTAGAAGATAATGTAGGGAAACATCTCCAAGACCTTGTATTAGGCGGCCACTTCCTAGACTTTACGCCCAAAGCACAAGCAACAAAAGAAAAAATAGATAAATGGTAACTCCTCAAGCTTAGAAGTTTCTGTACCTCAAAGGAATTTCTCAAAAAGGTGAAGAGGTCGCCAACTCAATGGGAAAAATTTTTTGGAAACCATGTATGTGACAAAAGACTGACATCTTGCATATATAAAGAAATCCTACAACTCAATGACAATAGTACAGATGGCCCAATTACAAAATGGGAAAAAGATATGAAAAGATAGTTCTCTGAAGAGGAAATACAAATGGCCAAGAAGCACATGAAAAAATGTTCAGCTTCATTAGCTATTAGAGAGATGCAAATTAAGACCACAGTGAGATACCATCTCACACCGATTAGAATGGCTGCCATTAAGCAAACAGGATACTACAAATGCTGGAGAGGATGTGGAGAAATTGGGACTCTTATTCATTGTTGGTGGGACTGTATAATGGTTCAGCCATTCTGGAAGTTAGTCTGGCAGTTCCTTAGAAAACTAGATATAGAGTTACCCTTTGATCCAGCGATTGCACTTCTTGGCATATACCCGGAAGATCTGAAAGCAGTGACATGAACAGATATCTGCATGCCAATGTTCATAGCAGCATTACTCACAATTGCCAAGAGATGGAAACAATCCAAATGTCCTTCAACAGATGAGTGGATAAATAAAATACACAAACAATAGAATACTACGTGGCTGTAAGAAGGAATGATGTTGTGAAACGTATGACAACATGGAAGAACCCTGAAGACATAATGCTGAGTGAAATAAGCCAGGTGCAAGAAGAGAACTATTATATGCTACCACTAATGTGAACATTGAAAAATGTAAAACAGGTGGTTTATAATGTAGAATGTAGGGGAACTAGTGATAGAGAGCAATTAAGGAAGGAGGAATGATAATCCAACAAGAACAGATAAGCTATTGTGGATAAATTTAACATTCTGTGAATGTCCAGGAATGACTATGGTCTGTTAATTTCTGATGGGTATGGTAGGAACAAGTTCACAGGAATGTTGCTATATTAGGTTATTTTCTTGGGGTAGAGTAGGAACATGTTTGGAAGGAAAGTAGTTATCTTAGGTTAGTTGTCTTTTTCTTACACCCTTGTTATTGTTTGTTTGAAATTTTTTTTTATCTTATGTTTTTAAAAAATTTTTTTGATATAGTTTATTTAAAAAAAGAAAAAGAGTTAATTAAAAAAAATATGCAGAGCTTCCCTGAGGACTGGTGGAGAATGCAGGGGTGTTGGGTTTCCCACCTCGATGGCTGATGATGTATTCACAGACATAGGGGACTGGTGGCTTGATGGGCTGAGCCCTCTACCACAGGACTTGCCCTTAGGAAGTCTGTTGCTGCAAAGAAGAAGCTAGGCCTCCCTATAACTGTGCCTAAGTGTCTCCTCCTGAGTGCCTCTTTGTTGCTCAAATGTGGCCCTCTCTCTCTATCTAAGCCAACTTGGCAGGTGAAATCACTGCCCTCCCCCCTATGTGGGATCTGACACCCAGGGGAGTGAATCTCCCTGGCAATGTTGAATATGACTCCCAGGGAGGAATCTAGACCTGGCATCATGGGATGGAGAACATCTTCTTGACCAAAAGAGGGATGTGAGAGGAAATGAAATAAGCTTCAGTGGCAGAGAGATTCCAAAAGGAGCCAGAAGGTCACTCTGGTGAGCGCTTATGCACAATATAGACAACCCTTTTTAGGTTCTAATGAATTGGAATAGCTAGCAGTAAATACCTGAAACTATCAAACTACAACCCAGAACCCATGAATCTTGAAGATGATTGTATAAAAAGGTAGCTTATGAGGGGTGACAATGTGATTGGGAAAGCCATGTGGCCCACACTCCCCTTTGTGTAGTTTATGGATAGATGAGTAGAAAAATAAATAGGGGAAGTAAAAAAAAGGGGAGGGGGGCACCCAGTGTTCTTTTTTGCTTTAATTGTTCTTTTTCAGTTTAATTTTTATTCTTACTGTTCTTGTGTGTGTGGTGATGAAAATGTCAAAGATTAATTTTGGTGATGAATGCACAACTATATAATGGTACTGTAAACAATTGAATGTATGCTTTGTTTGGTATGTCTGCATGGTATGTGAATATATCTCAATAAAATGAATAAAAAAAGTTACTGTAAACAGGTTCAATGATTTAATAAAAATAAATACCTATGAGTGAAGAAAATTGAATCACAACAGAGAAATGAAAACTATTAAAAAACAAACAAAACAAACAAAAACAAGTGAAAATTGCAGAATTGAAAAGCACAATGTCTGAAATGAAAACTTCAGTGTTCATATCAATAGTGGATTACAAATAGCAAAAGAAAAGATCACCAATCTAGAAGAAAGGTCAATAGAAATGATCTAAAAAGAAGCACAGAGAAGATAAAACACATAAAAAAATGAACAGTGCCTAAGTGGCCTATGGGAAATATAAAATGGTTTATCATACATGTAATTGGAGTCCCAGAAGGAGAGAAGGGAGTGACTGAACAGAAGAAATATATTTAAATAAAAAATGGTTACTAATTTTTCATATTATTCTAAAATACTTTCCAAGTGTCAACATTCATGACACTTAATGAACCCAAGCAGAATAAACACAAAAGCAAATCATATGAAAGACACTAAAAACAAAGGATAAATAGAAAATCTTAAAAGCAGCCAGAGGTAAAAAGACACATTGCATACATGGAAACAATTATAGGAATAAATGCTGTGTTTATCAGAAACAATGTAATCCAGAAGGCAATGGAACATCTTTAAAGTAATGACATTAAAAATAAAAACAAAAACAAAATACTCCCCATCTATTTTATTGCTAGGTACTCCATGATCTACTAGCCACTGCCATAAGTCTCTATGAGTCAGACTACTTTGACTGCTGCCTTGAGCCTGTTTTCCATTATGGTAGCCATGCCCATCTAGTCTTTGATGATTAACTGGTGCCATGTGGCTTCTGCCAACTTGGGACCTGATTATCCCCATTGTTTTTAAGGATTCCAGCTCAGTGACAGCAGTTCCTAAAGTAATATTTGACCTACAGAGAAGGGCGACTACAGAGCTCTTCAGGGATGATAGTGCTAGTCTCATAAATTTATTCCTCACAGTCCTGGTAAAAGGTGTGTCCTCTGGACATTCCAGGGGTATGTGAGCAGGTCTTCCATGATAAATCCACTCTAACATTCCAATCTCTCTAAGCCTTTGAATCCCCTCCTCTACATTATACCAGGGCAGTTCTGGCATGTCAACCTCAGGTAATGTCAGCCATCTTTTGATCCACATTTCAGCCAACCACCTCAACAAACTGTTAACACCCTTTCTAACCCCTTGAGTTACAACACTGAATGCAGAATCTCTGCTTAGTGGGTCCATGTCAATAAATTCAGCCTGCTCCAACTTTATATTCCTTCTACCATTATCCCACACCCTTAATAACCATTCCCACACATACTCCCCTGATTTCTGTCTATATAAATTGGAAAACTCATACAGTTCTTTTGGAGTAGAGCATAATTCCTCATGGGTCACACTATGTACCTCACCCTTCGGGGCCTGTTGGGACTTTAGTTATAGGCCTTGAAGCAAAGACTGGTGCTGGGTGTGGGTCATGAAAAGAATTAGAAGTATCCCTCAAGCCATTTACCTCAGGACATTCCATGGCAGTTTCATCTCATGAAATAAGATTAATCTCTCCAGACAGAGGTGTGAGGGCTGCTTCCTCAGGGGAGGTGATTATAGGTTTAGCAGGCACTGAAGGGTTAATCTTTTTAGGTGGAGGTTGAATGGCAGGCTCCTCAGGGAAGAAAGGAGGTTGGGAAGATGTTTCCTCAAAGCAGGCTGGAGGTTGGGTAGCTGTCTTCTCACAGCAGACTTGAGGTAGGTGGGCTGTTTCCTCAGAACAGACTACTACAGGTATATCTAACAGACTCAGCAGAATCCAGGGCTCCAGTATCCTGCCATTATTATCAATCCATTGTCCCCATCTCAAGTTTCAGGATCCCATTCTTTCCCATTCAATGCCTTTACTTTAACAGCAGACACCCTGAGAGGTTGAGATTTCAGTTTACCTTGTAAATCTGCTACTCGCACAATAAGACTCTGGGTCTGGTTTTCAGAAATCTCAAGTCTGCGGCCACAGGAAATAAGATTTTCTTTCAGGGCATACATAGAAACCTTTACATCTGTCATACAGCATTTAAGTTTTGAATTTGAAACCTTTAGCTCGTCCCTTTCTCTTATAACTTTATCCAATGTATCTAAGAGCAACCAGCCACCATCATTATACCTCTTAACTCTACAAAGCTCTGTTAAGGTGTCAAAAACACTATCACCCAGAGCCCTGCTTCATATAAGAGTATGATTAGGAGAATCAAATGGTGATATTTTGCATGTCTCCTTTGCCAACTCAAGACATGGGCTGTCAGTGCCATCTTGATTATTGGAAATGGAGTCAACAGTGCCTTTGAATCTAATCAGAGTAGAAAACCAATTGTAAAATCCAATTTTAAGATGCTGTTTCTCAGGAGCCACTCCTGGTACCAAGTTGTATTAGTTAGGTTTCCCTAGGGAAACAGAACCAACAAGAGATATCTAAGTATGAGATTTAATAAAAGTGTCTCACACAAACTATGGGGATGCATGAGTCCAAATTCCATAGGGCTGGCAGCAAACTGGCAACTCCAATGAAGGTGGTTGATGAACTCCTCAGGCAGTGAACTAGGAACTGTGATGAATGTTTTCAATGAACTCCTCAGGAAATGCTTCACTGGCTAGCTGAAGAAGAAGTGAAAGTCCTCTATCTGTCTCACTTAAAAGTCTTCAACTGATTGGATTAAATCCAGCTGACTGCATTCTCTCATTGTGGAAAACACACCCTTCATTGATATAATCAGTCACAGATGCAGCCAATTGACTGATGATTTAATAAACCATCTTTCTGGTTTATTACCCACACACAAATGTGCTTGCAGTAATGGTTAGGCTAGTGCTTGCTTGACCAGACACTTGGGCACCATCACCTGGCCAAGTTAACACATGAACTTAACCATTACACTTCCTACTTGAATTCTATAGGCAACAAAAATATTCTTCAAAAATGAAGGTGAGAGGCGGGGCAAGATGGCGGAGTGGTGAGAAGCAGAATTTCGTCTCTCCCCTAGAGCAGCTGGCAATTACCCAAGAACTACATGAAACAGTGTTTTTGGGGTCTCCAGAAACCAGCCACACATTGGACACAAGTTTGGAATTGGAGGATAAGCTGAGATCGCAGCGAACATTGTAAGTTCCCTGGACCAGGGGTCTGGCGCCCCTCCCCACCCAGACCTCACAGACTGTCTTGCTGCCGGCTCCCTGAAAGGGGGGGAAAAAAAACAAAAAACAGCAATCTGTTGAGGGCAAGAAGGGAGGCTCAACCCAGCCTCAACTGCAGAATTAATTAACAAATTAATTAACTAACTTTGGGAGCTGGGGTGCTAAAGAAGGGCTGGGCTCCGAGAAGTGGGGGCACGTAAAAGCGGGCACCCATTCCCAGACTCCAAAAAAGCCATTTTTTTTTCCCCTACATTTCGTCCCTTCTGGCTTCTCACTGATCCCTTATCTTTTTGCATTTCAATAGCCCCCAGCAGGGGTAGAACTGAAGTGGTTGGAGAGTAATTATCAGACAATAGCCCAAAGCATATCTTTAAATGCTCTATTCTGACACTGACAAAACTTCTAGGCTGGGGAAAGACTTTTAAAAGAGACTCTTTTTTTTTTTTTTTTCCTTTTTTCTTTTTCTTGATTTCTTTTCTACTTTTTTTTTTTTTTTTTAATCTAAAAGTAATACATGTGGTTATTTTCTGTCGGAGGGTCCAGGTTGGGGGACTAGGCTGGGCTTAGGGGAGACAGAGTACCCACAGTGTCTTTGAATTCTGTATTCACTACTGAAGGCCTCCACCCCCATCTTTAATTGGCAACTCAGGCTGACCAAGGAATCTACCTGGAGAGGCCCCAAAGAGGAAAGGGGAGAAGGGAATAGTGCCCCTGAGAGACAACTGGAGTTCTGAGGATTGGGAGAGTGGAGGGAGGCCCAGCTCAACTGGCAGTCCTCCTTCTGGGAATTCAGACCCCAGGGGCTGGAATTCAGATTCTGGCTTCAGTCAGCCATGCCCCTGACAGGATCAGAGTCACCAGGAGAACTAAAGGCTCCACACCTCCTTACACCGGTGGGGGAGCTGCGGGCTGGCCAGCGCCACCTGCTGGACAGGAGAGGAAAAGCACCAATTCTAAAGGCCTCATAGGAGGGTCTCATTCTCAGGAAAACTCCATGCCCTCCCAATGAGACCTGGGCCTCACTAGACTGGGAAAATCTGACTAGGGTCGACCATATCTGAGGAAACCCACTCACAAAAAGGTTACATAGAGGCAGAGCAAGAAACAGAAAAAACAAGAGGGGAAAAATTCTGATCAACTAAATAGAACCTAAGTTAGAGGTCTAGAATAAGTTGAACTGAATAACAGAGGCCAGAGAACAAAGCTAACCAAGAAAACCACTAGGTAAAAGACAGAAAACAAGTTCCAAAATAAACTAATCAAGAAAATCAGATGCCTAGACAACTTAAGATAACAAGCCATACCAGAAAACATTAAAACATGGACCAGCCAAAGGAACAAACTAATAGCTCAGCTGAGACACAGGAGTGGAGGCAACTAATGCTAAATAAATTTGATGAAATGAAGGAAGATATAGCAAAAGAGCTGAAGGATATAAAGAAGACACTGGCTGACCATAAAGAAGAATTCATAAACTTAAAAAAACAAATGGCAGAACTCATGGGAATGAAGGCCACAATGGAGGAGATGAAAACACAATGGAGGGACACAACAGTAGATTTGAACAGGCAGAAGAAAGGATCAGTGAACTGAAAGACAGGTCATTCGAATTCATACACACAAAAGAACAGATGGTGAAAAAAATGGAAAAATATAAGCAGGGTCTTAGGGAGCTGAGTGACAACATGAAATGCACAAATATACGTGTTATGGGTATCCCAGAAGGAGAAGAGAGGGGAAAAGGGGCAGAAAGAGTAATGGAAGGCATATTCACTGAAAATTTCCCAACTCTTATAAAAGACAGAAAATTAGAGATTCAAGAAGTACAACGTACCCCAAATAGAATAGATCCCAACAGACCTACTCCAAGATACTTACTGGTCAGATTGTCCAATGTCAAAGACAAAGAGAGGATTCTGAAAGCAGCAAGAGAAAAGCGATCCATCACATACAAGGGAAGGTCAATAAGACTATGTACAGATTTCTCTGCAGAAACCATGGAGGCAAGAAGACAGTGGCATGATATATTCAAGATACTGAAAGAGAAAAACTGCCAACCAAGAATTCTATATCCAGCAAAACTTTCCTTCAAAAATGAGGGAGAGATTAAAACATTTTCAGACAAACAGACACTGAGAGAGTTTGTGAATAAGAGACCGGCACTACAAGAAATACTAAAGGGAGTGCTACAGGCTGATAGGAAAAGACAGGAGAGAGAGAGTTGGAGAAGAGTGCAGAAATGAAGATTATCAAGAAAAGTAAAAGGAGAGGAAAAAATAAGATATAACATATAAATTCCAAAAAACAAAATGGTAGAAGAAAGTACTGCCCTTACATTAATAACACTAAATGTAAATGGATTAAACTCCCCAATAAAAAGACATAGACTGGCAGAATGGATTAAAAAACAGGACCCATCTATATGCTGTCTACAAGAAACTCACTTTAGACACAAGGACAAACATAGACTGAAAGTGAAAGGTTGGAAAAAGATATTTCATGCAAACAATAACCAGAAAAAAGCAGGAGTAGCTATATTAAAAATGAAGGTGAAATAAAGACATTTTTATATTAACAAAAGCATAAGGACTTCAAGCACCAGGAGAACTATAATACAATAAATGTAATTGGAAGTTCTTCAGGCTGAAACAAAAAACTATCAAATTGAAATTCGCATCTACATGAGGAAATGAAGAACAGTAGAAACTGTGAATATATGGGTAAACATAAAAGATATTTTTGTTTCTTAATTTCTTAAAAGTCAATTTTTTAATCAGAAATAACAATGTGCTCTCAGCTTCATGAAATGTGTACAAGCAAAACATATGATAGAAGTAACACAAAGGACAGGAGTGGGTAAATAGAAAGGCATTGCTGTAAGGTTTTTAATATAATACTTGGAAAGACATAACATTAATCCAAAGTAGAGTTGCATGAGTTAAAGTTACTTATTATAATCCCTACAATAAAATTTATAAAAAAAGAGGTAGTGCTAATAAGCCTAGAGAGGGGATAAAACAGAATAATAAAATAATATGCAATTTAAAATAGACAGGAAAGGAGGAAATATAATTACAAAGAACAAATGGGACAAAAGAGAATATAAATCATGAGATGGTACTACATAAACCCAATTAAGTTAAATGTAAATGACTAAATAGCTAATTAAAAGAAATAATTTTTCCTATGGGATTATAAAATAAGCAAGATCTGTATCTATTTCTTTTTAAAGTGACATTTTAAATATGCATGCATAGATAAATTAACAGAGGAAAAAGATGTAAAAAATATGCCATGGACTTCCATTGGCCAAGAAAGTGGCATAAGATCTTCCAGGGTACCATCCCCCACAGAATCTTTGAACATCTAGTAAAACTTTCCAAAACTATGAAAGCATTTAAAAGGTTGCAATAACTGCATGTATACCAAATCAAGAGAAAGGTGCTTTAGAAAAGACAGGAAAAGCTTTTTGTGACCCTACTGCCCCCCCCCATCCACAGCACAGTGTATACCCAGCCTGTATTACCATTGTGGGTTCCAGGCTCTGTTACAGAGGAGCAGAGTAACCACTAGGTGCATACTGGTGTGCCTGTATGTCAGTGCCAGCCTACTGGATAGCAGTCTAAAAGACTGAACCAGGATGCACCTCTCTGGTTCACCCTCCCAGAACTTCCCCTGCAGGCAGAAGAAGCTTGTGGACAGCTATTAAAGCAGTGTAAGAAACAAGTCAAAACAACCTTGGACAAAGGATTACTGGCTTTAAGAATTAAAATAGAACACCCAGGGGTGGGGGTGGGTCTATGTCATAGGGAGTAGAAGGGATATTCAGATTCCTGTAAACAGGAGAATGTCTAAGGCCATTAGTGAGCATGCACCCAGAATAAGACAAAGGCTCAGAAAAGACAGAAAGGACAAATTTTTCATCTGAATTGATGGAGGCAAGAAGGTAGTGATGAAATATTTAAAGAACTGAAAGAAAAAATGCCAACCAAGAATTTTATATATGGCACGACAACAAAAACAAGGGAGAGATTAAAACATACTAAGTTAAACAAAAGCTGAGCAAGTTTGTCACCATTAGACTTGCTCTACAAGCAATGCTAAAAGGAGTCTTCAGATGGAAAGGAAAGGCCATTAGACAGTGGATCAAAGTGGCATAAAGAAATAATGTCATCCTGTAAAGGTGATCATAAGGGTAATTATAAATGCCAATACTTCTGTATTAAATTTCTTGGTATGTACTCCACCTTTTACTTCTAACAGGTTCTAAAATGCAAATGTATAAAAATAATGCTAAATCTGTAACATACAATGTATAAAGATATAATTTGTAACTAGTACAACAAAAAGGCAGGAATGGAGGGGTATAGGACAGTATATCTGTATGCTACTGATGTTAAATTGGTATCAAATCAAATGTGATTGTTAAAGTTTAAGGATGTGAAATTCAAACCCTTTAGTAACCACAAAGAAAATATTTGAAAAATATACAGAAATAAATGAGAAGGGTCTCAAAATTGTACATTACCCAAAAAATCAAATAAATATGAAGGTAGGCATTAATGGAAAAACTGAGGAACAAGAAAGGTATAAGATTTACAATGAAAAAATAGACAAAAGGCTGAAGAGACTCCTGAATTACTAGTAGTTGCATTAAATGTAAATGGATTAAATTTTCCAGTCAAAAGGAAGATACTGGCAGAATGGATAAAAAAGCAGGACCCAAGAAAAGAATCATCTTAAATTCAAGCACAAGTAGGTTGAAAATGAAAGGATAAAAAAAAAAAGTAGCTTGGAAATAGTAACCAAGAGGGAACTGGGATACCTATACTGTTCCAGTTTGCTAATGCTACTGTTAAGCAAAATACCAGAAATGGATTGGCTTTTATAAAAGGGGTTTATTTGGTTATAAAGTTACAGTCTTAAGGCCATAAGGTGTCCAAGGTAAGGGGATACCTTCACTGAAGGATGGCCAATGGCATCCGGAAAACTTCTGTTAGCTGGGAAGGCACGTGACTGGCATCTGCTTGCTCTCAGGTTACATTTCAAAATGGCGTTCTCCAAAGTTGCACTTGGGGTGTTTTGTCCTCTCTTAGCTGCAGCTGTTCTTCAAAATGCACTCTCAGTTGCTCTGAGTTCCTTGTCTGTGAACTCCTTTATACAACTACAGTGATCCAATTAACACCCTGAATGAGTGGGTTAACACCTCCATGGAAATTATCCAATCAAACATTTCACTCACAGTTGATTGAGTCACATCTCCACGGAAACAATCAAAGAATTCCAATCTAATCAACACTAATTCATTTGCCCCACAAGATTGTATAAAAGAACATGGCATTTTTGAGGACACAATACATCTAAATTGGCACATATACCAATATCAGATGAAATAGGCTTTAAGTCAAAAACTATTAAAAGGGACAAAGAAAGTTGCTATACACTGATAAAGAGGTAATTCAAAAAGAATGTATAACAATAATAAATATATATGCACCAACTGCACATACCCAAAATATATGAAGTATTGACATATTTGAAGCAAGAAATAGATGGTTCTACCTTAACAGTAGGTAATTTCCATATACCACTTTCAGTAATAGACAGAACATCTAGACAGAAGACCAATAATGAAATAGAAGACTTGAATGATACTCAAAAACAACTAGACTCAACAGACATAAATAGAACACTTCATCCAACAGCAGCAGAATACACAGTCTTCTCTAGTTCATATGGGTCATTCTCTAGGATACATCATATGTTACCACACAAAAAAAGTCACAATAAATCTCTAAAAATTAAAATCATACAATGTATCTTCTCAGAGAAAAATGGAATGAATCTAGAAGTCATTAACTGTGAGAGAACTGGAAAATCCACAAATAGGTAGAAATTAAACAACACACTCTTCTATAACCAATAGGTCAAGGAAAGAATCACAAGGGAAATTAGTAAGCATGTTAAGGCAAAAGAAAATGAAAACACAACATTCCAAACTTATGGGATGCAACAAAGACAGTGATGAGAGGAAAATTTATAGTTCTAAATGCTTAAATTCTAAGAGAAGAAAGAGACCTAATGTTATGACTGGAGGGTCTACATAAAAAAGAGCCAACTAGACCCAAAATGAGCAGAAAGAAGGATATAAAGAGTAAGCAGAGATAAATGAAATAGAAACAAAAGGAAGAATCATCAAAACAAAATTTGGTTCTTTAAAAAGATCAATATAATTGACAAATCTTTAGCTAGATTGACAATGAAAAAATTGAACAAGAGGGAATGCTTCCTAACTCATTTCATGAGGCCAACATCACCCTAATACCAAAGCTGGAAAAGGTATCACAAGTAAAGAAAATTACAGGCCAATATCCATTATATAGATGAAAAAAATATTCAACAATATACTTTCAAACCAAATCCAATAGAACATTAAAAGAATTTTACACCATGATCAAGTGGGATTTATCCCAGGTATGCAAGGACGGTTCACCAAAGAAAATCAATTTACATTATATATCACATTAACACAAAATAAAAAAAAAAAACACATGATCATCTCAATTGATGTAGAAAAAGCATTTTTTTAAAAAAAATTAATGCTGCTTCTTGATAAAAGCACTGAGAAAACTAGGATAGAAGGAAACTTTCTCAACATGATAAAGGGCATACATGAGGAAGACACAGGTAACAAACTCAATGATAAAAGGCTGGAGGCTTACCTCTAAGATCTGGAACAACATAACGATGTTCAGTCTCACCACTGTTATCCACACTGTACTGAAAGTTCTAGCTAGAGCAATTAGGCAAGAAAAAGAAATAAAAATTATCTAAACTGGAAAGGAAGAAGCAAAACTTCCCCTGTTGGCAGATGATATGATCCTATATATAGAAAATCCTGAACAATCCATGACAAAGCTACTAGAACTAATAAATTAATTCAACAAATGGGGGGGGTACAAGATCAACATGCAAAAATCAGTAGTGTTTGTATACATTAGTAATGAACCATCTGAAGATGAAACTTTAAAAAATCTACTTACAATAACAGCTAAAAGATTCAAATATTTAAGAATAAACTGAACTAAGGCTATAAAAGACTTGTACATGGAAAAACACCAAACATTGCTAAAAGACATCAAAGATGATGTAAATAAATCTACATGTGTTCATGGATTAAAAGACTAAATATTGTTAAGATGTCAATTTTATCCTAAGTGATTTACAGATTCAACACAATCCCAATAAAAATTCTTACAGGAAAAGCCAATCATCAAATTTACTTGGAAAAGTAAGGGGCCCTGATGAGCCAAAACCATCTTAAAAAAGAAGAACAAATTTGGAGAACTCAAACTTCCCAATATAAAAATGTATTACAAAGCTACAATAATCAAAACAGCATGGTATTGGCACAAGAACAGACATATAGAATAATGAAATCAAATTGAGAGTTCAGAAATAAACCCTCACATCTATGGCCAATTGATATTTGACATAGGTGCCGAGTCCAATGGGGAAATAATAGCCTCTTGAACAAATGGTGCTTGGAAAGCTGAAGAGCCACATGCAAAAGAATGAAGGCAGTCCCTTACCTCACACCATATACATAAATGAGCTCAAATTGGATCAGAAACCTAAAGATAAGAACAAAAACTATAAAACTTCTGCAAGAAATAGAGGGAAGCATCTTGAAGACATTGTGTTAGGCAATTGGTTTCTTTGCACAACAAAAGCACAAGAAATGAGAAAAAACAGATAAATAGGACTTCATCAAAATGAAAAGCTTTTGTGCAAAGGACTTCATGAAAGTAAAAAGACAACCTACAGGATGGGAGAGAATATTTGTAAACTACATAACTGATAAGGGTTTAATATCCATGACATGTAAAGAAATTATAGAACTCAACAAAAAGGAAAACACAATTAAAAAATGGGGAAAGACATGAAGAAACATTCTCCAAAGAAGATATACAAATAGCCAAAAAAACAGATGAAAAGATGTACAACATCATTAAGCAAATGCAAATCAAAACCACAATGAGTTATCATTTCACAACCACTAGAATGGCTACTGTTGAAAACAAAAAACCTGGAAAATAATAAGTGTTGGAGAAGATGTGGAAGAAAAGCAATATTCATTCACTGTTGGTGGGAATGTAAAATAGTAAAACTGCTGTAGAAAGTAGTTTGGTGGATCCTCAAAAAGTTAATATAGAATTAATATATGTGAAGACTATTGTATAAAAATGTAGCTAATGAGGGGTGACAATGGGATTGGGAAAGCCATAAGGACCACATTCCCCTTTGTCTAGTTTATGGATGGATGAGTAGAAAAATGGGGGAAGGAAACAAACAGACAAAGGCACCCAGTGTTTTTTACTTTAATTGCTCTTTTTCACTTTAATTATTATTATTCTTATTTTTGTGTGTGTGGTAATGAAGGTGTCAGGGATTGATTTTGGTGATGAATGTACAACTATGTAATAGTACTGTGAACAATCAAATGTATGATTTGTTTTGTGTGACTGTGTGGTATGTGAATACATTTCAATAGAATGAATATTAAAAAAAAAAAAGAATTAATAAATGACCCAGCAATCCCACTTCTAGGTATATACCCCCTAAAATTAAAAGCAGGGTGTCAAACAGATATTTTCAAACTGACTTTCACAGCAGCATTTTTCACAATTGCCAAGTGATGGAAGCAACCCCAGTGTTCATCAACAGATGAATGGATAAACACTTGCGGTATATACACACAACATAATTTTATTCATTGATAAAAGGAATGAAATTCTGACATATGCCATGACATGGATGAACTTTAAAGATATTATGTTGTTTGAGATAAGCCAGACACAAAAGCACAAATATGATCACACTGACATGAAATAATTAAAGTAAGCAAATTCATAAAATAGAAACTAGAAAACATGTGACCAGGGGCTGGGTGGGGGTAGGGAATGAGAAGTTAATGCTTAAATCGATACAGAGTTTCTGTTTGGGATGCCAGAAATGTTTTTGTAATGGATGGTACTGATGGTAGCACAACATTGTGAATGTAATGAACACCACTTTATTATGTATTTGAATGTCATTTGAAGGGGAAATTTTATGTCTTATATATGTTACTAGAATAAATTTTTTTTAAAAAATGACTACACTAACAGTGAATCCTATGTAAACTATAGACTATAGTTATTACAATAATAATATTGTTTCATTAATTATAGCAACATTACAATAATGTGCATTTTTAATAATGAAAACAACAGGTAGTGATGGGGTTATGGGAACTGTATTTTCTGCAAGATTTTTCTTTAAACCTGTAAATTCTCTAATAAAAAAGTACACCAGGGGTACTGTCGTCTTAAGAAATCTGAAGTGAATATATTAATATTAGTAAAGTATACCTTAAGACAAAGATTATTAGCAAAGATAGAGATAGGTAATTCATAATGAGAAGAATATATTCATCAGGATCACATAAAAGCCTAAATGTGTATGAATCTGATAATAGAGCTTCAAAATAAATGAAGCAGACGATAGCAAATCTAAAGGGAGAAAAAACACATACACAGTCATATTTGGAGGTCTTAATACTCCCCTTTCAAGACTTAAAAGAACAAGTAAACATAAATCAGTGAGGATGGATACAGTTTGAACAATACTACCAAATCATTTGATCTAAGTGATATTTATAGAGCACTCCACAACAACGAAATACGTATTCTTTTCAAAAACACATGGAACATTCACCATGAAATACTATATGGTGGGCCATAAAACAAAGTTTGAATAAATTTTAAATGCCAGGGAGGGTAAAGAGAGAGAGGGAGAAGGAAAAGAGGGTGGAAAAGGAGGGAGGGAGGAGAAATGAAATATAAATATTGGAACGTAACGGGAGTGGGTATCACTCCAGACCCTTGCAGACATTAAAAGAAAACTAAAAAAATATTATGGTAACTTATGCCAATAAACCCAGCAACACTGATGAAATAGATAAATTACTGGAAAGACACAGGTTACCAAGGCATACACAGGAAAAAAGAAAAAAATATGAATAGTTCTATGTCTGCCAAAAAAAAAATTGAATTTGTAATTAAGAACTTTCCCACCCAAAATTCCAGGTCTAGATAGCTTTCAAGTAAATTATACCTAGTATTTCAGGAAGAAATAATACCAAATCGACACAAACTCTTTAAAGAAATAGAAGAGGAGGGAACACTTTATAATCATTATACGAGGCAAGCATAACCCTGTAAGAAAACCAAACAAGGATATTACAAGAAAAGAAATTTACAGAGCAATATTCCCTACGAACATAGACCTGACAATTCTTAGCAAAACTTCAGCAAATTGAATCCGGAAACATAGAAAGGGATAATACATCTTGACTAATTTGGTTTGATCCTAGAATAATGGTTAGTGATACTTAAAAAAAAAAAAATCAATGTAATTCCCCACATTAAAATAAGCTTAAGAAACATTACTATCATCTCAGTAGATAGAGAGAAAGAACATGCTAAAATTCAACACATTTTTTTGATAGAAACCCTCACCAAACTAGGACTTGAGGGAACTTTCATAACCTGATGAATGGAGTCTATTTTAAATAGCTGTTAACATACTCCTTAATGGCAAATGACTGAACACTTTCCCCAAGATTGGGTAAAAGGCAAGAATGTCTGCTTTCAGGACCTGTATTTAGCATTATACTGGAGGTTCTAGCTGGCACAATAGAGCAAGAAAAAAATAAGAAACACAAAAGAGGCAAGTGGTCTTTATATATAGACAACACAAGCACGATTTGTGTACATAGAAAATCCTAAGAGATCTATACAAAAATTATAAGTGAATTTAGCAAGTTTAAAAGACATAATATACAAAAATCAATTTTATTTCCAAATATAAGGAATGAACAATTGGAAATGGAAATAAAAATATAATACCATTACAGATGAATTTAACAAAATATTTGTAAGATCTGTACACTTAAAATTGTAAAATATTGTGAGAGAAGATTTGAAAATATCTAAATAAATGCAGAGATGTACATGGATTGGAAGATTCAATATTGTTAAGATGTCAGTTCTTCTAAAATGATATACAGATTCAACACAATTCCATTAAAAATCCCAGCAGGCTTTATTCCAGAGCTTTACAAGCTGATTCTAAAATTAATATGGAAATGCAAAGAACCTAGAATAACCAAACAAACATGCCAAAGAAACACAAAGTTGGAGAACTTATATTACTTGGCTTTACTATAAAGTTACAATAATGAAGACAGAATGGTCATGAAGACGGAATAGGACCATATGTCACAAAGATGGACAGGTACATCAATAAAAGAATTAAAAATTCAGAAACAGAACCACACTTAGACAGTTGATTGATTTTTGACTAAAATCCAAAATAATTCAATGGGGAAAGAAAAGTCTATTCAAGAAATAGTGTTGGAAAAACTGAATATCTGAATATTTAATAATGAACTGAGATCCCAACTTCACACCATACAAAAAATTAAAAGGTGAATAAAAGAACTTAATGTAAAAGATAAAACAGCACAGTTTCTAGAAGATAACAGGGGAATTTCTTTGTAACTTTAGGCAAACAAAGATTTCTTAGACTACAGAAAGCACTAACCATTAAAGAAAAAAATTAATAAACATGACTTCATTAAACATAAAAATTTATATTTATCAAAAACAGAATTAAAAAAGGAATAAGAAGGACTTAGACAAAGTATTTGGCTGGTAGATATAAATATGAATATAGATTCACAGATACAAATAGAGATAGATACACATACATATCTAACAAATTATTTTTATCTAGAATATGTAATAAAACACTGCGTCTCAATTTAAAAGTCAAACTGTGTAATTAAAAATAGGCAATAGACTTGTACAGAAGTTTCATAAAGGAGGAAATATGAGTAAGCACATGAAAATATGGTCAACCTCGTCAAGGATATTCCAAATAAGAACACAATGAGATACTGCCTCATACCAACCACATGGCTTAAATTTTAAAAAGCTCGACAGTATCGCATGTTGGTGAGAACATGGAACCACCAAATTCTCATTCATTTCTGGTGTAATCATAAAATTGTAAAACCACTTTTGTAAAACTTTTGTTGGGAAATTTCACATAAAGTGAATTATAAACCAGCTCTATGATCTAGTAATTCAGCTCCTAGATATTTAAGGGAGATCAACGAAAAGGCGTATTTACAAATTCTATATTACAATGTTCATAGTCTTTTCTTTTCCACTTAAAAATTTTTATTTTGAAATAATTTCAAACTTACAGGACAATTGCCAAAATAATATAAAATCCACACAGAGAATTCCAACATATCACCCACCCAGATACCAGATCCACCTTAAAATCCTAAACTGGGAATAACCATCTACTGAAGAAGAGATAACCAAATTGAGATGTATTCATGCAGTGGAATATTATTCAGCAGTAAAAAGGAACAAACTATTGAAACACAACAACAATATGGATGATTCTGAAAAACATACTGAGGTAGATATAAAAGGGCAGACTCATTTTTATGAAATTTTAGAACAGGGAAAATTAATCCATAACTGTAAAAATCAAAACACTGGTTGACTTTGGGGTGTATAGAGGGAAAATTAATCTATAACTGTAAAAATCAAAACACTAGTTGATTTGGGAGTGAATGGAGAATGTTTGGGGACAGACATGAGGGGACTTTCTAGAGTGACAGAAATATATCGTGATAAAAAATGGTTTCCATAGATGTATTCAAGTACCAAAACCCATGGAACTCTATAGGCAAGATCTCTGCATTTCACTGTGTGTAAAATATACCTTGATTAATAGTACTATGAACAATAATGCTCCAACTCATTTGGTTTCTAAGGAAAAATTTAAGAAAACAGGAAAACACATTCTATTTGAGAAGCACGTTGATTACCAATATTGGGTTTGATCATATTGGGAACACCAACACATTTGTTCTTGAGCCCTAAGTAGAGCTGGATCATTTAAATAACACAGGACAAATGATCCCAAAATAAATTGCTCATTTCCTAAACAAAGATCTTAAGGACTGAGAAAAGCAAAGAGAACTGATATCCTCACAGTTATGGTGATGCTCCCATCAGATTAGATCAGATTTTTATTGGAAATCCCACTCTTAGAATCTCTGCCTCTGCCTCACAGGAAGCACTTTGGTTCATAAAGTAACTCCATGTATCTCAAAATATGTTGAGGAACTCTTGCTCTTCTACATTTAAGTGGTCTGATTTGAATAAAGACTGCAGTGGCTATGTAAGTTTTGGGAACACTGTGTGTGAAAAAAAAACTTAGAAACTGATAATTTTTGCAAGACCTTCTGAAAATCTTTAATATGCAAATTTACAGCAAGATCCTTCAAAATTAGAATACATGGATAAAGTTTTCGAACATACTTGAGCGTGGAGCCATTTATTCACTAAGACTCTTAGCAGAGAGAAATTCCAAGGACAACATGCTTGGGAAAATTGGTGCCAACTTGAGGGCTCAAGGGAAGAAATTTAAATGTGGAAAATTTGTATATAAAATAGATACAGAATTGTAGTAATAGTCATTATAGCTGTAAAGCATATATAATGCCTTCAAATTAAAAAATGAACTGCTTTGCAGATACTACTGAGCTCAATTCATGGGCTTTGTTACTTTAACTGAGGGCTTAAAACCTTGGATGGATTGACTCATCCTAATAAAATTTATTAAGTTTACAAAGCAATAAACTATGTCAGAATTAATTATTTTAAAAAATAAATTTGGATGATCAGAGGCTGCTGTGGATTTTCTAGCACCCTCTGGTAGATAGCTAATGGTGAAAACAAATTTAAAAATCATCGGTCTACAAACTGAAGTGCCAACAAAGGTAATTCATCAATTTATCGATTGCTTTAGTCATCAGTCAGTTGATGCACCTAAAATCATCATCGTTTTGCATACTAGCTCATCTACAGACAGCTCCCAAGGTCTTATTTTCTCTTCCCTGACAAATAACTCCAAAATAGTTTGCAGATGCAATATTGTATAAGGCAATGCTACATCAAATATCTTAGTCATTTGCTTTTCCAATTCTCTCACTGTATGATGCTCACTACTTCTCCATCTTTGCCTTCTATATGGATAAGAGGATTCTTAGCAATTAGGAGAGTTCCAGTAAAAACATAGTTTTTCTTAGCTATAATTCAGTAATGACCAGGAGAAATTGGAGGAACTATTTCTCCTATCTACTTTAATAAGCGCACATCCAAGTAGGGACATGCAGGGTATTGGCTCAGGCATGCCCCAGGCTCAGCATCCATCTTTCTCCTGCTTTACCACTTTCAGACTGACAGCTAAATTACTGCACAGAAAAAGGTTTCTGTGGGCTGTAACCATAATGATGCCACTGAAACTAGTTTTCTGGCTAAAGGATAAACAGATTGAAGGACAATTTTCATTAACAGAGAATGAGTATAGGAGAGTAAAGCTGGATCTGCATGGGAAAACAAGCTTAGCAAACTTGAAGACAAAACACACACAGACACACTAATTGAGTTGTAATTTTCTTGTCAAGTGGCCAGCACATGCTGAATTCGTGGAAGAATCTCACATCTGCATTTTAGACTGTGTAACACATTCTCTGTGCCCAATGGCTTAGCACAGAGGAGTGTTGACCTGTAAATGGAATTGAAATTAGAGCAATAAAGAGAGGGAATCAACAGTTTTTTCAAAATGGAATTGACAAATTATCTTCAGGAAAATGAACCTTTTTCATTGAAGCATCATCAAATTATAGAACTGGGAACCCATGACTGAAGAATATAGGGAAAACCATATTCATATAGTATACTATACTATAAATTATTTTGCAGATATATCTAAGTCACTGTACTACTGTACTATATATATAAAAGATGGGATTCTGGCTTCAGTGATCCTATCACTGAGACAAAGCCGAGAAAAGTCATGCTCATATATATGCTAGGCCAATAAGTGTCAGGCTGGCAGGAGTCACATCTAACTTAATCTCTGCTTTGTCTCCAACAGACAGTAATAGAATACACACAGTAGGCTCTCAATATGCATTTATTGAATAAATTAATGAATTCATATCTCATATTAAAGGGAGAAATTTACAACAGTCATAAGGAAGTTACAGATACGGGGTGGGGATTCAAAGGGTGAAGCATTTACTTGTGGTTAAAACGGTCAGAGATGACATCATAGAGGATATGGCATGTGATGTGAGCCTCAAAGGTTATAAACATTTGGATGCTCATAATGAGCATCGAGGGAAGGACAAAGAAGAGCAGCATAGAGAAATAGAAAATTCCTAAAGGTAAACAGGGAATAGCAATAGTATCCTTAATTTTCAGTTTAGCAACTGTTCAGGAGAAAATGAACATACTCCTATAATTGTGATTTACAGCATCTATGAGGAAGCAAACACTCTCTGTAGCCACTGAGGTAACTGCAAAACCATGAAGTCAGGTCATATTATGACTCAGTAAATGGCTGCGAACCAAGTTATTCTTTAACAAAACATAAAAAAAAAACTTATGGGGATGGAAACATTTCTTTTTTGTATGTTAGTAGTTATACATTGTGATAAATTATGAATTAGAGACATACACTTTAAATTGATCACTGATTTTAGGTTAAAATGGGCATTAGTAGACCAGTAATTTAATCAGTACCAGACATTTTGCCTGGTGCATAGTAGGGGCTTCAGAAATATTCTTTGAATGAATGAATACCAGAAGTCAAGACTTGGTCATGTATTGGGGCATAGATTATTTTATAGAACAGGTTCGACCTTATCTTAGACCACATGTGGTCACTCTCAATTTAAAACTTGAAAATCCAAACACTCTGTGAATGACGATGTCTAATTTGCAAGGTAGCTGATGAAGAAAAAAATCACAATTGTTTCTGTGTCTATTCTGTGCACTGAAATCATGGTTTTTAACTTGTCAAGGGCACTTATTAAGTATCCTTATTGTAGCCATCATATTTATTTTTCAACATCTGTTCTCTTTGGATTTTCACTTGCAGGAATTACACTCACATTAATTACTGCATAGTCTTCCAAAGTACTTTGATGAAGTAACCACAGAAAAGGGGGTGGGAGGTCCAAGGGCAAGATGAGTTTGAGAAATTTTCATACCATGAGCCTCCTTTTAGAGATTCACACTGTAAATAACATCTTAGAAGTCATGAGATGCCCTGCAATAAAGAAATCTGATTAATTCTGTTTAACCCGGTGTTTCTCAAACTGGGATGGCATGAAACATTTGAATGGCTTTCACTATCTTGCATAACTAGCATTCTGAGGGACAACTAGTATTCTCTTAGGACAACATCCTAATTTAGAGATCACAAACTGATAGTCTCATTTTAAAACTGAGTTATCACACACATTAAAAGAGGGGGATGGAAGAGGGAGACAAACGTCAGCAAGGTCTGGCAACCCTGTGCCTGCGTTCTCACCTAGTGCCAGTTCTGCTACTCCCTTCAAACTGGGCATGCTTTCTCTGGTTCATTAGAGCTTTGACATTCACTTCATATTACTCCCAAATCATTTCAGACATATACATTACTAGCCTGGCTCTTGCAGACATTTGATTTGGGAATTCTTGTCCTGGGGTATTTAATCATTTCGTTGTCCCTACTGCTCCCTTCAGAGGTATTCAAGAGCAGGGGAAAGAAAGGTCAATATAAGATGAACCCCCACTCTTGATCTAGAAGTAATTTCTATGCCAGCTGGACTTCAAGGACACAATATGGAGGTGCCTGTATCAGCAGCTTACCCTCCCAAATGGTATTTATCCCATTCTTCACATCTGAAAATCCATAAAGCTCTTAAATTATAAAACATAGTTATTACTATAAAGGGGTTCATAGTGCTCCACAGAAATGGATCTTTACTTCCAGATGGCATCACTTCTCATTTTAGGTTTCGTATCTTTTTTAAGCGCACACCCCATGGACTGGCCATTCTGCTGTCCCCTGCAGTTCCAGACCAAACTCTCTTCTACTGACAAACAGCACTGAGCCTTCACAGCTGATTGCCTTCCTAAGGAAGCTACTGGCTCTCCAGAAAGGATTCTTATTCCCCATTTTTAAAATGTCATGCTTATTTTTCTGGACTGATGTGCTATACTGGCCAGTTTTGTGAATAAACATGCCTTAGTTACTGAAAAGAACTTAGTATTGTTTCTTAATTTAAAAATTAAACATGTCTTAGTTTGCTAAATTTTGAAGCAACTGGGAAAGACAGGAAAAACCACAAAGTACCTTTTGGATGCTATCATTATAGAGCCTTTTAGCAAGGAAGGCAACCACAGAAACAGGAATTGTTCAAGATGAGAGCATTTAAAGAGCAAAGGTAAGAGCTTTTCTGTCCACGACCCACCTGTATTTTCAAATAGTGTATGTCACTGATAGCATTGTCTTAAAAATAGATTCCAAAAGTATTCTAGACATAATGCCTGATGACTACCAAGCATCTTTGGGAAGTTTTGGGTTTTTTTCCACCTACCAAAATTTCCATCACTTATTTCATTCTTCTTCACTTTGGGCTAAAAGATGAATTTCAGAAATGGCTCTCCTATGCTGTAAGATCCCAGTTTCTTCTTTCAGTTCTTTTCCTTCCTCCATATGCCAATATCTTAAAAGAGGACAAAACTGTATTTTCCAATTGTAATATTTACCTTTTTAATCATGTTGGAGGTCAGCGTCCATAATTCATTATCTCACCCCACCCCCACCCCCCAAGTCAACTGATTATATTGTCACCAAAAGGGATGTAACCTTATGGTATGGGCGGGAAGTGAAAGGACAAGAGTTGCAGAAAAGCAGCTTCCTGTTTATGTTTTCCTCCTTTGTCAAGAAATAGTTTAAAGCAGAACTGCCATGTACTCAGACCAACTGCTCAGGATCAGATAAGACATTTGGATCTAAGTGTCAGTTTGGGTGTGGCAGGAAAGGCAAATTGCTTGGCTTCCTAGTGTGGCTTTCTTTCAGCAAAGTTTCAAATCAGTGTATGCAAAGTTCACAGCATATTTATATCTTAAATTTTAAAGCCAAATTATATTGTTTGGACTACCCAAAGCCAGCAATGTCTACCATTTTCCCTGGTATGAGTTCCCTAGCAAGATTTGGTTTTGGTGACTGAATTGCCTGCTAGTTGCTATCATTCATTCATTCAATAAATATCTGAGCTCCTACTGGTGGACCAGCTAAAATTTTAGTCAATGCAGAATAGCAGTGAACAGAGGAAAATCCTATCTTGCGTGGAGCTTACATTCAAAAGTCTTAATCCTTAAATTTTAGTGTCTTAACTTTGCAATCATTTCTGTCAAAGGCACTTTCACTTGGAACAAACAACATGGACTCAGTCTGGTAACTGTCAACTCTGCAGCCCAGGACAAGGGAAATCATCCTGGCTATGTTTTAAATGCTACCACTTCCTGATGCCTGCATCCTCTTCAACAACGACAACAAAGCAATGGAGACAACACAACTAATTCATCAGGAATGTTACAGTAGGAAATGACCACAGAGTTCATTTCATCTCATTCCACAGATGAAATGATTGAGGCTCATGTGGATTAAAAATGCAAACCTCAAAGACGTAAACTCCATAAGTAAAGGGCTTTACTTGGCTTGGTAAGGGTTAAATGCATGTAAAAGCTCATAGAATTATGCCTGGCAAATATTTGTGTGCTATATAAATGTTAAGCCATTCTTATTATTGATCACTATTCCCTGTGCCTTGCCTATTATGAGTATTAAAAGTTTTATGTCATTCTCCATTTGATAGATCTTTAATAGTGGGACACATGTTGTATTCAGGCCCCTGTGAGTACCTGGAGGGTGTGGATCTAATTCTCATCATCTTATAAAATTCAAACAGCATCTAGCACAGTCTTTGAGAGCAATGATTTCTAGTTAAGTACTCATTGAATTAAATTGGAAAAGCATCTTTAAGTCAGTTCAGTTAGGACTTCTGATAACCATCACCTGTATTTGCAATTTGGCCTCACTGAGTCCTTCATATCAGTTGGGTTGGATGAGCTTCCCCCATTTAGGCCACACCACAATGCAGTGCTCATTTCGTGACTCAACTTGCATCCAGAGTATCTCCTACTGCAGGGTCATAATGTCCCAGCAAATGATGGCTCACTCATCTAAGTCCCTCCCTTTTTCTAATTATTTAGATGTCCTTGAAATATGCCAGATAAAACATTATGACGGTATACAAAGAGGGAGTCTCAGTGGATGGTATATAGGGTATCATCTTACAACACCTCTGAGATTTACAATACCCTCACCTTTTCTATCCAGACAGGTAGACAGTGAGACAGCGGGGGATTTTGGGGCCAGACAGGCGGATTTCAAAAGCGAGATCACTCTAGCAAGTTTCCAGAGTTCTCTTGGTGCCCTAAGAACTCTATTCAATACAAAATAATTCCTTGCTTGGGTGGAAAGATGCAGCATATAAATTTGGTACATTATATGCCAGCTAATTCAGCAAAATGTCAAACTGTCTGGGAAAGCCCTTAGAAAAGGTTTACTTTCAGCATCACCAGGGGACTGAGTGATAGGCGGAAAGCTCATGAAAATGAGATTTTCTCTTACTTCTGCCTACAGTGAATAAATCAGTGGGATTTTTCAAGTCCCCTCAATATCAATGAGTTTATTTCATAAGCAGGCAAGTATTTGCAGACTCCAAAAAAAAAAAATCTCTCTCCCATCCTTTTTGCCCCTTCCCACTCCAGCCTAACTGCCTGCTTTCCTTTCTCTCTTTCGTCCCTTTTTCCTCTCATTCCTTCCATTATCCTTTGTCCTTCTTATTCTTTTTCTTTGCATAGTTATAGGAGGAAAGGTCTGTCTGACAACTGCTATCTCTTGCCTCCTAGCTCTAAAACCATGATGATTGTGGGGGTCTTAACTTTGTGAGGGTTTTTTCTTTTTTTTTTTTTTTTTTTTTTTTAAAGAAGATTTACCCTGAACTGGGTTTAGGGTAATTGTGTATCTGCTTCAGGGCTGAATGCAATATCTAGCCTTTTTCATAAAGTTTATGGCTCTGGTGCCCCTTTAAAGGTCTCATGTGGCTGACGGATAGGCTCATTTCTGATAATAACCATAAAGAATTGGCCATCCTGAAGATAAGCCGCTCCTCCCCTGGGCATTACAAAAGGTAAAGGCGGGCCTGCATTACGGATGACGTCTCCTTACGGATGGCGCTGCTCGCCTCCATCAGATTCATCCTCAGCAGCCAAGGCAGCGTGCGCTGTGCTGAGGGACTGCAGCACATAACCAGTGAGCCCCGTCACGTCCTTTCAGTTAATGGGGTGCCTGAGGATTAAAACATCACAGTGGATGGGCCAAAGAAAGCAATAGCTAATATCCCATTTCATAACTTATGTTAATTTTCTTCGATGTCGTTAATTAGAAGTCAGCCAACTCACGGAATCTTCATCATTCAGCAATTTCAGCCTTTTTATGTAGTATAATTATGCCTCAGATTTTATCCTTTGAATCCTAACAGATCAAAACTTTGTTCTCAGTTTCCATATAAATCTATCCTTTCCTCCTCAAACCATCTTTCAAATATCTTTTAATGGGACAAGTGTGGTGATTAGTGATCCTTACTTCTGCAATGTATAGGTTCTACTAACTGAGATGTCTGTGTCAAACATGCACTTGAAATTTTAGAAAGAGGTAAAAGGAAGGGAGGGAGAGAGGGAGGAAGGGAGGAATGAAGGAAGGGACGAAGGGGTGGGGTATGGAAGGGATAGAGAAGGAGGGGAAGGGAGGGAGACTGAGAGAGAAGGGGAGAGGGAGAAGAATACAGCGAGAGAGGGAGCGAGAAAGGGAGGGAGAGAAGACCCAATGTTTTCTGAATGCTGAACTTTAATGCTTAACTGAAGATTTAATTTCCTGAAGGAAGGGGAGTTAGTTAATTTGTCAATAGCCACAAACTGTGGTGGAGAGAAATGTTGCAAAGAAGAACTGAAATAACCTGATAGCCTATCAAATGCAAAAAGCAAAAAGAAGGAAGAATCAAAGGCCAGAAGTTTCAACGCTGGAAATAGCAATGCAAGCACAGAAGGTGAAGCAGGTTTTCAGAGAAAGATTTACTTATTGTTCAAATATTTATTGGATGCTTTTTTATAGGATAGGTACTGAACTAGGGATATCAATGATAAGACAGTCCACGTACATAAGGAACTAACATTTTAAGTAATGGAAAATTAGAACTATAAATCAAATAATTACATTAAAATATAATAAAAGGCCTAAAGAAATGTTGCCAACAGCTGTGAGTCCACTCCTGTCTGGTTTCCTTCCTATATCATATCAGAAAATAGCTCCTGCCAGTGTCACCATAACACTTATGTTGCTAAACTCAATGAATATCTTTCCCACCTTCTAAGTAACAAACAACATTTGACCCAATGGATCACTTCCTTTTTCTTATAACATTGTCTTCTTGTGCCTTCTAAGCACCACATTCTCTGGTTTTCCAACTACTTCTCCAACTATTTCTTGTCAACCTCTTTTGCAAGCTCATTTTCTTTTGTTACCTATTAAATTTTGTGACTTCTCCAAGGTTTTATCCTGCATTCACTTCTCTTCTCCATACTCTATTCTTAGACAGTATCATCGAACCTCTGCCTTCAGTTACCTCCACCATACCATGAATGTTCAAATTCTCTTTCCGGTCAGCCCTCTCCCTATACAACCCTTGTAGAATGAGTCCGTCGACCAGGTTCCCAATCAGGGTCAGCCACATTCTTGCTGAAGGACTTTCTCAATGAACATGTGTCTACCTATAGCCATGAGTTTGGAGTTGTACATTACTCAGCTGTGTGTCTTCAGTGTTCAACACCAGTACTGGCAAACGGTAGGTGTTCTCTGTTTGCCCAGCTGCTGAGTGGAAGTGGGGTGGGGCTCCGGGGGGAACACACACAGAATCACCCCACATGCTGGGGCACTGGTTTGCTGGGTCACTTCTGTATCAGTACCATGAGTATATGACTAGACAGGTGAGCTAAGAGGAATAATTAATAGAAAAACTTGTTCAGTCTTAACCATGAGAAATTTAAATAAGTTAAGTACAAAGGAGTATACATAGGGTTTAACACAGAATTTTTATTTTTTTTGTACTATCAGTTTTCTACAATATATATTCACCACTTTAATAATTTTTTAAAGCCATTTTGAGGTCTGCTTCATGTACAGATAGGGCAAGAGGGAAAAATGTAAATATACACACACATGCATATCCAGTCAGGGTACTGAAATGAAAAAAGAGAAAATTATCTACTGGCAGGAATTCTAGGAGTTGGAATTCCAGGAGTTAGGACACAGTTTAGTTCAATAAAGACTATGGTGTTCCAATTGCCTTTGAATCTCAGCAACTTTTGGTGAGGAACAGGACAAATAGAAATTATGAACTCAAATGTCCTGCCACTTTTGATTTTTCAAGTAGTAAAAGCAAAAAAGTTTTTATGGATAATGAGTTTGACAGTAAAATATGCTCTGCTGGGTTTTAACTCAGTCCACAGTTGTCACTGATGAATACCAGACCCTGACATCCTAGTCAACCAACTCAAGACCGCAGAACAAACAACTCCTTATGCAAATGAAAAATGAATTAGTACACTGAAGAAATTGAAGGCATGTTTTATCAAAGGCATTTGTTTATTATCTAACAGCCTTGGAAAACAACAGGAAAAATTACTTCTCTCCCATTAAAAAAAAAAAGAGGAAAAGAAAAGAAGGCAGCAGCTTCCTTAGCACAGTAATAAGGGAACCTTGCGTAATTCCGGAAAAAAAAAAAAATCTGTTCTACCTGCCGGCACTGTCCAAATTCCCCTCCTTTGCATTCAGCTTGGAAAAAGACAAATCTCTGCACCAGTTAATGGATCATGTAGGAAAGCAGTACCATTGTCTTCCATTATGTGTAAAAAAGAGAGTGGCTCTACAGAGGAACGTCAAAGGCCACAGAAGTGTTAAAGCCACATCCAGTAACAGTGGCTTCCTTCTCCTTTGGGGTCAGTGCCGACGGTACCCACTGCCCCCATCCACACACCAGCCCTCTGACATCACTACCATGTTTGGCCCACGGGAGCTGGGTTAGTACAGGATGTTCACATCCCAGACTCTCAGATATGGTACCAAGTATCACCCAACTGTACATTTACTTCAAGGATTTAGTCTCTCCCCAGAGAGACAGAAAGAGTAGCTATAAATTCTGGTCTCACTTTGGGTAGAAAAGTCACGTTCTTGTTCATGTCTCCAGCAAGGTTACTAGAGTATCATGAGTATAGCCACAGAAAACTTTACCAGAGTCTGTGGCACTTGTAATGAAAATCCTTGGTGTTTGAATCAGTATAACTCTACCAGCACTATTTCTAGCTAGCACTGCTTGCGTATTTTGAAAATTCCTTTGTCTTACTGCAGTAGTTTAACATCATTCTTTGAATATCAAAATACATTCAGCTTTCTTTTTAAATGACCTACCTAGAGGAAAAGCATAGTTATTAACCTGGTAGCTAGTTATTTAAAACCAATATTGAAGAGAGCTAGGATTTCACTAAAGCACTATTTGATGTAGAAAGGAATTATATACTAACCAGGCTAATCTCAACTTCTTTGTAAGGGGTTTTAATAACTTAAGTAACAAAAAGTCCTCACAATCATGTAGCAGTGGCTCCAGAAACTTAAAAAAAAACTTAAAAAAAATTTCTAAAATGGTACTGAAAATCAAGTGGAATTAATGAGTTTGTTTTTCCTTGTGATTATCAACTAAATGGGTCTCATTGATCATGATATTTGATTGTTGTCTTTGTAACTAACAGCATCATGAACGAACACCTCTCGGACCTGGAAGGCTGAGCCACATGGAAGTGATCTGGCCGTCACTCTGTGGAGCTGTGAGTGTGATGGGAGAGAGCCAAGCAGAGCACTGCCACTTTCTAGCTATATGGTCTCAGAAAATCAATTTCCTAAAATATAATTTGGGAAAACAATACTTCATTCTAGTAAATGCTGTGCTAATATATAACGAACGGTGTTAATTTTTCCCCACCACCCTCCCCTGGAATAATTAACTACTTGAGCCATAAACATTTCTTGATATTACTATATGCAGTAAGCAGAAATCCTTTTTTGGATAACCAACAAATGTACGCAGGGGAAAAAAAGACACTAAAAGAATGCTGTTTTTGATTGCTGATGTCATGGACATTGGCAAGAATATTGAAGCTGTACATCAAAAAGATATTTTGGGGATAAGTCAGCATAAGAATAAAATAGAGCTCTCATGAAACTGAGAGATCTCTTTTGTATCAAAGTATATTTATGAGATAATATTTCAACAGAAAGAGAAAAAATGGAAATCTGCTGCCAACATATTACAATTTTGTTGAGATGGCAATCTTATAATGAAATATAAAATTCCAGCTCTCATATCCTAAGTGGATGCCTGCCTGCTTTAATCTTGGTTATCGTTATATGACTTGGCAATCATTGAAATTAGCTTTGGCATTTACAAAAAGGCAACCTTGACTCTACCACCCTCTCCCACCCCTGACACCCCACCCTTTTAAAATTCCCTATCTCTAGCTCTATGGCTGTCTCTGGCCATAAAAGTTCAAGGATACCCAAGTACAACCAGAAATGGGTAGATTATTGTAATTTGGCATTGGGAAATCAGAGTCTTCCCTAATTGAGTCTCACCAAGTTATAGAGGTGTTATTAATTCTGGTTCTGTTCACCCTAAACCACAGCCTCAGAGACCTCTTCTTAGTGAGGTAGAGTAAGAAGAATTGCTGATGCTCCTCTTAGCTGAAACTGTGGAATGTGAAAATGTGATCCACAGTGACACTGCACGAGGCCCTAACCTCCTGGGTCCGTGTTTCTTCATCTGTGACAGAAGTGGCTTGAACTAAACGGTCTACAGACCACTTTGAACTCCAATATTTTATAACTTCTATACTCACATAAATGGCAAACCAGCCTCAGTTACAACAAAGAGAATGTAAATAGTGAAAATAAAAAGGATGGAAACTAAACAATGTAATTGAGTCCTGGTTAAACGGTGTGGCCTGCAGAAGGCCCTGATTCCAAGGACCAGTCTCCTTCTGTCAAAAGAGCTACTGAAGGTGGACCACCACCAAAGAGGCTTTCTTCAAGAGAATCAGAAGTTTTGAAAGAGAATTTGAAGGGGAATAAAGTAATTTTCTCAGTATTGAATTTAATATGATTTAAACCATCACTTATACCACTGGGATCATAGAGCCCATTTGCTAGGAAAATACCTCTATTTTCAGATTCAACTGCAGGCTACTGAAGCACAGATAACCTTTAACATCCCTTACATCTAAGAAGGGATCTCAGCAGTTATACTAATTTATACAGCTCTTGGGGTTATCTGAAAATCCAAAGTAAAGTTTCATGGACTCTATGAGTTGCCTAAAGTTTCCTCATCATTCCTAGTTTTGAAGATGTTTTAAAACATCCATGTTGAGATATAATTCACATACCATAAAACTTACTGATTTAAAGTATAGAATTAAATGATTTCAGCATATTCAGTTATGCAGCCATCACCGTGATAGCATTTTAGAACATTTTAATGCCCCCATACCGATGCCTTTAGCAGTCATGCCCATTCCTCCCTGCCCTTCCCCAGGCCTAGGCACCCACTGATCTACTTTCTGTGTCTACAGACCTGCCTGTTCTGGGCACTTCATATACATGGAATCATACGATGCATGTTCTTTTATGACTGGCTTCTTTTCATTAGTGTAATGTTTTCATTATATGCATTCCTTTTTATTGCCAAATAATATTCAATTTTACAGATATGCCATATTTTGTTTATCCATTCACCATTTGATGGATATTTGGGTTGTTTCCACTTCTTGAACATTATAAATAATGCTACTATGAGCATTTGTGTATAACTTTTGCATGAATGTATGCTTTAATTTTTCTTGGATATAATACATCTATGAGTGGAATTACTTGGAGAAGGGCATTTTTAAATGAAAACTGACTTTTGATGCCATATATCAAAACATAATTTTGCAGTCAGGTAGCACATGAATAAAATAGACCTCTGTGTCCATGATTTCTATTGTTCCACTTTTAATTTTCCCATGTTTGTGTTTAATTATTTTAATTGAAAAATATAAAAAAAAAATAAAAACCACTTCTAAATGGAACACATATTACAAATTATAAAGAATAAAATGGGTAACCCATTTACTACTACAACTCCATGCCCTGAGATAAACATTCTTAAAACTGTAGCTTTTTGTTTGTTTGTTTTGTTTTGTTTTAACAAAAACACAATCATGCCATTAATATACCTTGTATTCCTCACTTACCATGGACATATTTATCAGTCACTTGGCATAGATTTATGTCATTTTAATAAAAATTACAGATATCATTATATGGAAGTAACATGATTTATCAGTCCTCTATTTTATATTTTTCTAATACAAACAAAGCACAGTGAACTTCTTGAACATATATCTTATGAACTTGGGTAATTTCATAGGCTGTTTTCTGAAAAGCGAGGTAGCAATGTCTACAGAATGTCTGTAATTGAAATTTTAATAGATAGTGGCCAAATTATACTCCAAGAAAAGTTGTTTTACTTCACACTTTCACCCACAATGTATTAAAGTACAGATTCCCTTATGGCCTCACCAATACTGGATGTTATCGAGCTTACATTTTCTCAGTCTAAGAGGCAAAATATAGTCTAAAGCACGAAGTACACTTACTTTTATGTATTTAAATATTAGTACATTTGAATACTTTTTCATTTGTTTATTGGCCATTGATATTTCTTCTAGGAATATCCAGTTCACATCATTTGTCTCATTTTCTCACGGAGTCGTTTATATTACTCACACGGATTTGTCTGTTATACATGTTCCACTTTTGTTTACAAAAATGATCTGCAATTATTTCCCTATTAAGGTGAATGCCACTCTATCCTTCATTATGTCCCTATATTTAGATTTCTTTCTAAACTCTATTCTGTTCCACCTTGATCTCTTTTTGCATCCCTAAACTAGTACCAAAGTGTTTTAATGACTTAATTTTTATTAAAAATATGCTATGATATCAAGTTGGGCAAGTTAGTTTTAAAAGTAGCTTGATTATATTCAGGTCCATATTCTCACACATAACTTTATATCAATTGGGATAGCTTAACTTATTTTACTCTAAACTGCATGACATCATCATTATTAGTTATATTGAACTAGTATAAAATTCTTTGTTCTCCAGAATATAAAATTAACAGAATGAATATATTGGTGTTAAGACTGCAACAATGCATTAATAAAATTATTCCAGTTTATATTTAAATTTGGATAGAAGAAGCTAGCTCTGAATAAAAAGTTTAAAAAAAGGAAACTGTGTTCAAATCTTAAAACATTCAACTGAATGTATAACTACACCAAGCAGAGAAGAAAACAAAGTTACCAAGTCATAAAAAAATACATTAAATTCAAATGAATTAGAAAATGCAATAAAGCAATTTGGAACTGCTACAGAAATTCTGTTGTAAAATAGCCAATTGAACTTACCCAATAGGTTCACTTGAAGATTAAACAAAAATGTGATTATAATATGAGAAATTTATAGTTAAGCAGCATTACATTAATTCCTTATTTTTTCCTCCTACACTTTAATGTGTTTTTCTTTTCTATTTCTTGTACATGTCTTCCCAATAAAAAATAATGAATAAAGAAGGAAATGATGGGTAAATGAAATTTTATTTTCACTATAATTATATTTCCCGTCTCAAAATCTTCCATCTTCTTAAATCACATGGATTAAACTATAATGCTTCCTGTATTGCAAAAGTTCCATACAAAGCATGTTAATCCTTGCTCAGGAAATCTCAGTATTATTCTGGTATAGTCATGTCTACACATGCTTTGCCAACAATTTGAAAACATGACTTTTAAGGGGATCTATGCAATACACGTTTTTGACTTGTGGAGAAAACAGTAAATTGGCTATTTCTTCCTTGCCCAAATGGTTCATTTATGCAAGTACAAAAATTCTGCTTTTACTCCCATCACAAGTAAAAGAGAATTTTCTTACCTTCTAAGAGATGAAATGCCTAAATTATTTCATTTAATTCTTAAAATAACCCTGAACTTTACTCTTGAGGTTACCTACCTTATCCAAGGCCACAGCAAACAATGGAAACTCAAAACCAGTTCCCTGCCGTCTACACCCAGGATACACAGCATGTTGCCTTCTAAAGCCTCATCATTTTCTAAAATATTTTTTTTTCCCTTGTTTATTCCAGGGGCTGGCAAACTACAACCCATGGGACAAATGTGGCCTGCTGCCTGTTTTTATAAATAAAGATTTACCAGAACACAGACATACATATTGTTTTCAAATTGTCAGTGGCTGCTTTGCATTGCTGAGTAGCTGTGTCAGTGACCATACGGTCCACAAAGCCTAAAATATTTATCTGGCCCTTTTCAGAAATAGTTTGCTGATCACTGCTCTATTTCAGTATTTCTTTCCAAGATATATGTAAAGAACGATTTGCAGAGCAATTCTTACATATAGCATAATTCTATTTTTGGAAAAAAAGTAAACATTTGCTTCTTTGTAGATTAAAAAAAGAGAAAATCTTCCAAAGTTTATATGTCAAACTGTACCTATATTTGGGGAATTAAATTGTAGGAGATTTTGACATATCTTTACTCACCAGATATGAGTCCTTGGACAAGTCACTTCATCTCTGCAGTACACTGTTTCATCTGTAAAATGAGGAGCTGGGTTAGATGGTCTTTTAAATTCCTTTTAATTTTAACATTTTTTGTCACCATATGTAGTACAGACCCTCAAATTTCTTAGTATCATTTAATTTCGATAGCAACCAGTTGTAGGGAAAAATGTTTCCAGATAAGCCCACAATTTAAAATTTTCTATTTATTATTTCTTTTAGAATGTAGTCCTCATAGACAACTTACTCTTCTCAGATTGTTACAGTATAATATTTTTCAAAAAATTAGATACGGGTATTCTAAGATGCCACCCTATTTCCAAAATTTAACCTAAAAATAAATTTCCCATCAGAGATTACAAAAAAATGATTACTGAGAACAAAATTCTCCACTCTGATTTTCAGTGTTTTTTTTCTTTAAACAGGATTTTTTCTTTTTGTTCCTATTCTGTTCCTTATGTTCTCATTTGTAATTTGTTGGCTTGCTTTCCCAAAGAGAATAACCTTGACCTTTGTGTTCAAAATGATCATAACCTAGAAATCCCTATTTTTTTCTAAACTTGATTTTGATTCTCATTTTATTTTGCAATTAACTTTATAAATCTTACAGAATTAAATAAAAATTCAAAATTTACACAAAATATAAAGCATATACATTGATTTTCTAATCATTTTGTGTCTGCTGAAATTACAAAAGTTAAAAATCAAAATGAGTATCTAGTAATAGTGAGGTAGGGAGAGAATATTCATCCTTCTTTGTAGTGAAGTATAGATTGTTATGGGTATGGTCTTTCATGGGGATATTTTTAATCATATATCCAAAGCCTTGAAAGTAGTGGAAGTTTACCCAAGCAATTCCATTTCTAGGAGTATGCCCAAAGGAAATAATTAAATTAAGAAAAAAGAGAGATCAAAGTAATAATTATAAAGTGAAGAACTGGACACAACATAAATATACACAACTGAGATGCAGCCATGTAATGAAGTCCTATATAGACATTAAAATTATAAAATAATGTATGTATCATGGGAAAATCCTCATTCTCAAAACTGAAATGGCTGTGAAATAGTATGTACAGGATTCTATTTTTGTAAGAATGCACACATACTATCTATACACGCATCAGAAAGTGACTGGAAGAATACATGCCAACACGTAAACACTGGTTATCTCCTTGTGATACAATCATGGGTAAACTTTTTTTTAAACCCTCCTTGTAATTTCCAAATTTTTTACATTGATCGCATTATATTATCATAAGAATTATTTAGGAGATGTACATCATAGTCGAAAAGTTCTTTTTAAATGTCTAGATTATTATACCTATTTATAATCAGTCATTTCAATACACTAGTTCAGGAAAAATATCCTTTTAACTGAATCAAAGTAAATAATTTGGATCTGCTGTATAATGAATTGGTAGCCTTTTATTTGTGCAGAAGAAAATTGAAATGAGTGGTAATTAGCAATAAAGAAAATAAGGGAATAAAATAATCTTCTCCCTCTTATCCTTCTTATTCTTTGTCTTAGGACACTGTGTCTTTCATTTCCAAGCTTTTTTGCTTGTTCTTTAACCTGTAATAATTGTGTTTGTTTTCATTTTTACTTGGTTTTGATGTTCCAACCTACTCAACTGTAAGCTCCTGAGGACAGTGATCATATCTAATTGGTTTGCTTAGCACAGATCTCAATTTTTTTTTTCAACGGAAATAGAAGGAACAAAACACTAAAGGTTTATAATATCTTAACATCAAAAGTCTTTAAATTGGTAAGTTCCGGTAATTTATAATGACCCAAAGTTGCCAAAATGTTCCAATTAACCATTGGTAGCATACGTAACCCAACCAAAAACAAGCAAAGCCCGATATATATTCTTCTGGTATATTTATGAAAAAAAAAGACCATCAATCTTGATGATTTATGAAAGTTAATCTTCTTAACTTATATTCCCATTATTTAATTTGATGCCTTTAAAAGACTACATCTGATAAATCAGCCATAATCAAAACTTTGAACTCCAAATATAATTAACCAAATGGCACCCCATTGCCATTTAGGAGAAAGTTGATGGCCGGGAAGTGTAGTTTCTAAAGCCAATCTCTACAACCTGTGCTAAGTGAAAGCGCATGATTAACCAATGGTGTGAGCAGTGCCAAGAGAAAAGATAGCTTAATTCAGGAAAAAATGAAATATAATGCTAATACTGTTCAGAAGTATATCTTTGTATCACCTATAAAGATAGATTTTTCCAAGCAAACTAATAGTGTAGGTAGTCTATTTTTAAACAAATCTATATAAATCATTCTTAAATAGGCAATAATTTAATTTCTCTAAGAGCTATCTTAGAAGACTTTATTGGTCAAGCTCTGAATACACCATCCATAATAAAATATATTCCATTTCTTAGGAAATAATTAATAGTTTAGCTTTCTTGGTTATTTGGACTAGCCTTCCTCCAGTAAGTCTGAATGAATAAAAGTTCATCATATCTTTGAAATATGAAAGCAAGCACAAATATAATTGAAAGGTCAGGAAACTGAAATAGAAGTCCCCCTCGTTCTTCCTTTGAAGCTTCTCTTATTCCACAGAGTCCATGAATGAGGAAGCCTTTCCTAGGCCAAGTCTTCAAAGGAAAAAGTGAAGTGGAAAGTTACTCAATTATCTGGCAAATTCAGTCAGTGAGGGAAGCCAATCTAGGTTAATCAGTACTTTATTTTTATACCTATTTTTGCTTATGACTTTTTTAAGGGATTAGGATTTTATAATATTCAATTTTTTTAAGGATTTTTGTTTTAAATTTTAAATTTTAAGTAGATAGACTACCAAAACCCAACTACAATTGTGGTGGTTTGAAACTGTACCTCAGAAAAACATGTTCTTAAATTTAATCCATTCCTGTTTGTAAACTCATTGTAAGTGGGACCTTTTGATGAGCCTACTTCAGTTAAGGTGTGACCCACCTCATTCAGGAGGGGTCTTAATCCTTTTACTGGAGTCCTTTATAAATGGAATGAATACAGGTCTTTGGGAAGAAAGAATTGCCCTGATGATGCCTTGATTTTGACATTTTCCTGGACTCTAACCATAAATAAATAAATTCCCATTGTTTAAGTTGAACCATTTCATGGTATTTGCTTTAAGGAGCTTAGAAAACTAAAACACGGATTCTTAAATACATTTAGAAAAATTGTAACGATAACTGTAAGTCCTTTAATGATGGAATATTTTACAGTATGACAAAATGGCTATACAAGTATGCTTATTGCAAAAGACCACTCAAGTGTTTATTCCCTACTGGTTTATAACTGCCAACAGAACGTGGTTTGCATGTTGAATGCAACAAGCACAGAAGTTTCCTGCAGAAACACTTATAATGCTCAAAGACAGCAGCGGGACAATTCAGATCAGTCCATAAGCTTCAAGGTTAGAAGCTAACTCTCTCAATGATCTGTCTGATCATCACTGATGAATCATGGCAGACACCCCAATAATGTCCTTGTTCATGGAATAAACCTTGGAGAGTGCCACCACAAAATACAATTTTATGAAAGTCTAACAAAGGTCTCGTACATTAATGGTATGGTTTACTTTAGTAATTGCTACTACATTTAATCAATTTATACAGACTTCAATGGGTTGTTGGTCCTTCAGGAGTCTGGGGAGGGGCAAAGGAAGGATGGCACCAGTACAGTATTTTATTTTGTCTTTAAAAGACAAACAAAATTACAGTCTGCTGCAAAATTAAAAGAATTCTATCCTTCCAAACTACTGAGGGCAAATTCTCAGTCAAAATAAAGGTTCAAATTGTCTACCTTGAGATATCTACAAATATTAAACAAATCAACAGGTATTGGATATATACTGAAGATTTCATTACAATGTCACTGTGCTTCTAAGGGGGTCTATTGTTCGGAGGAAAAGTTCAAAATTTAAACAGGTGACAGGAACCTGTGGGCAGATTCAAGCATTCTACTCCTTTATCTGCTTTCTGTGTTCTGGAACGTTTCCTAGCAATGTTCAAAACATATATATACACATATTGAAGTAATTTACTTTAGACATACAGTTGTGCAAACTGGTAGGCTACAGGCCAAATTCAGCCCACAAATACATTTTGTTTCATCTGCCTATACTTTCAAAATATTGGATTTCAATGTTTTTAGATGGGATCTCTCTCCAGCTTTCTATAGGCTCCACTCTTCCATGCTGCCTCACACCAGCCATGGGGAAGCCCTCACACTGATGTTATCTGCCTGGCCATCACCAGTGACTCTGCAGGAGGATTACTGGGCATAGGGGTATAAATACCCCAGCTTCCTCACCCCTGGTTAGCATGACTACTGGGTTCTGATCTCAGAGCTCTCTGGCAGGACTAAGCCAAAATTACTCTCCATGGGACTTTGGTTGATACCATTTCTTTATTGGCCTCCTTCCCTTTCCAGTCTCACCCCTCCCCAATTCTTATCCCAAATCCTCATCCTGGTTCCATTTCTGGGAAAACCTACTTAAGACGGCTAGCTTCCCAAAGTGGAAAGGGGTAAGGATAATGGGTGACGAATTCCAGTAACCCCATAGTGTTCCCATGAAACAAAATAACGCAAGATGGGACTTGTGTGCGTTAGACTTTATGTACCATCTCTGTCTACTAATTTTCAATTCTAAGGTCCTTCAGTTCATAAATCTATTACACAAGGATGCTTGATCTTTACAGTGGAATTATTCCTCAAATGTATGCAAGTACTTGGCAACAGATATTCCATGGCAATGCCAAATTTGTAATACTATGCAAAACTTCCAGTTGTTATCAATGAATTATGTAACACCTTACAAAGTCAGCTTTATTCTTTTTAATTTACCAAATGGCGGGGTCAATTACAAGCTCAAATCACAAACCTCAACATAGTTGTATATTTTTAATTTGGAGCAATATTTCTAAAACTTTGCCTTTAATTGGTTACTCTCGAGAACTGCTTTCTGACAAAAGCAGAAAGAATGAATGCTGATCATGGGGAAGATCTGGTTCAGAGACCGGTGTTACAATTTTCTAACACATGAAGTATTTAAAGACTGATGAGACAGTATATCATATCTGCATGGTAATTTAGTTCAGAAGTTCACAATTATTTTATTTTCAATATTAATTGCTTTTGTCTTTCAATAAATGACTCTCTGTAGGAAGTGGAATTCAATTTTATTCATTTTCAATAATCGAGATTACTTTGAACCAGCTCAATAATTCTCCATTCCCCTCTGCCTCCAGTATATTGCTGGGGGTAGCACATATATAATACGAGTTTTCTTTTCAGATTCCTAAGTAGGGTTGGCCTTTGGCAAAACAGCTAAGTAGACACGGTTAGCTCTCCATGCCCCTAGCCTTTTTGCTACATCTTTTTTGGCATCTAAAGTCTCCCTGCTTCCCCGATTTCTCCAGCTGTTATCCCCTCCCTGTCCCCTCCACCTCAGGGGATATCAATGGGAGAAAGTTGTTTGCATACGATTGAGATTTCCAGCCTCCATGCCTTTATTCATCCTGTGCTCTCTGCATAAAGTAGCCTTCTTCCCAAATATCCAAATACACAACTAAGTGAGCCCATGATTCATATCAAAGATGACCACCTCCCCAGTGCCTCTGCAAATCTCCCCAGCTAAGAAAGCATGCAGCTCTGCACTGGGCTCCCATCACAGTGCTTTCTCCTATAGTTCATCTACTTACATTGGTTCAGAGTTACTCACGTGCCTCTCCCTTACTAGACAATCACCTTCTCGAGGTTAGGAATCACAAGCCATTCATGTATATATTTTTCATAGCGTTTAGCTATGTTCATTGCCTTAAAATGGTTGAATGAATAAATAAACCAATGGATTAATTGAATGAGTGTTTGGGATATGAGTGGCTTGTCTGTGAATCTATGTTTAGTCATACAAACTACTTGCAGTTCTTCCAGCACAGGTTTCACTAACTCACCTCTGAACCTGTTTATTCATTGATTCTAACCCTCATCAAGTTGTAATGAAAGTGTGTCCATGTGGGTCCCCTATCCAGCCCCTAAAAGACTGGGAACTCCACAAAGGCAAGGTAATGACTTGAACCAGGCACATCTGTGTGGAATGAACAGGATGATGGCGCCCTGTGATTTCATGAGTTTTCCATTCCAAAACTTGGGTAAATGAGAAATTATTGCTTAATGGGTAGAGTTTCTGTTTTAGGTGATGAAAGGATTTAGTAACAGAAGGTGGTACTGGTAGCACAACATTGTAAAAGTAATGCCACTGAACTGTAAACTTAAAAATGGATAAAAGGGCAAATTTTATATTATATATAACCAAAATTTTTTTAAAAAAGACAATTTTAAGTTGGGCACTTCATAGACCACTGTATTCAAGATCATGTTTTAAGGCCAGTGTGAGAGAGACAGACAGTAGCCATACTAATTCCCTCGTATTTGTCTGGCCTTACTGCCAAAATCCTAAACTTGCTCCCATGCCCTATTTGATTTAGATACCCTGGAGAGCTTGAATGTTTTTACCTAACATCCAAAACAAGGCAACTTCCAAGCCCACTAACCTATCGGGCACTCCATCAACATCTATGGAAGATGTGGGCTGTATTTCATTGGCACCAGACTTCTTTAACTGTTTGCAAGCCATTTGCAAGACTGTTATAATTGTTTCCCTCCACAGATCATGTGTTCCAAGAGAAAAGGACGTTTAACTTCTCTTAACCCAGCTCCCACCTAGAACGCCAGCACAATGCTCTGCTTTTGGGTCAGATGGACAGCTGTGGACGATCCAACTAAATTCATTCAGAAAACGTTTACTGAGAATATGCTCAGCAAACTGCATTTGGATCAATGACAAGGCAAATATAAATAAAACCTGATAATTACTCCCCGGAAAGCTTACAATCTTGTGTAGAGGAAAGGCAGGCAAGTAACCATGCATGATACAAGGAAGAGAAGTTGTAGCAACTTTTCTTAAAAAACAAGACCCTCAACATGATTGTATGAAAGGATTGAATTTCATTTCACAACTTATCATAGTTTCACAGAGTTGGAAAGAGTTTTGATAGGTTTGGTGTCTTTCCCTACAACTGAGAGAATGTCAAGAAACAAGGCCAAAACTGTGCTATCTAATCTAGTCTTTAATTTCTTAAGTGTATGTGTGGAGGAGGGAAGGAGACTTCCATATTGTTCACCCATTAGGTCTATCGCCATCATGGTCTGGCATCTAGTGACAGGAAACTTCGCTAAAATCAAATTCTGCCATAAGCCATGCTCCCTGTGCCCCAGAGGCACTGCTGTTTTCTGGGTTAAATGTACCTTCCTTTGCTAAAACACTATTATCTCTCTCTCCAGCCTACTCCAGTTCTTTTTTCTTTCCTTATTAAGGCTATTTCCCAGTTTTAATACTTTCAATATTCTTCTCTGAACTCACATACCAATTAAGAGGGAATGTCCCAAACTATAAATATTGAAAATGATAATAAAATTTGAGTCTGGGTAACCTAGAAGGAGGATAATCTCATTGCTATTACACAGTTAGTCATCTCTCTCAGCATCTCAGAGCCCTGCCCTCTTTTTTTCATCTTACCTGTGGTCCAGTCTTTATGACTCCTAGCTTCTTTTCTCCTATCGTGCACAAAAGAAACTCATCTATATATATTCTAGATGGTGTGAGGGAAGGATGCTTTTCTGTAAAGGTAAGAGAGAATATAATTTTTACTTTGCAATCAACTTTATATTTCCAAGGAGGAACTCCCTGTAGGAGCTGACCTTTAGAAAACTACTTGCAACTATAATCTAACCAATTTCCACTTTTTCCCAAAACATAATGGTTCTACAGTTGTCCATCCAAAAAGAGTTAAGATATTTGCACCCTAGATTTATAAGGCTCCTCTGTTGCCAGACAACATGGGATATAGTTATACTAGAAGAATTTATTCATCTGAAATTCAAATTTAACTGGGTATACTGTATTTTTAAGTTTTATTTGCTAAATCCATAAACTGTACCTCTTTGTAACTCCAAATTTAATTTTAATGAGACTATAATGTAATCTGGGAAGCACTTCACTTGTGATGGTCAAAAGAGGAGGTTCTGGAATTAGGCAGACAGTTTGCATACCAGCTCTGTCATGTATTTTGATGATAATTAGGGCTTTCAGAAACATTCTGGTGCCCCTCTCCTCAGTATATAAGATACAATTCTACTTCCTCTGTCCAACTTAGGTTAGGTATAGATATGGGAATTGGCTTTGGCCAGTGAAATGTGTGTGGATGCCCCTTTCCTTTTTCCTCCTTCAGTGATCGTGGAAGCATATGATGAGATGCAGCCTTCATTAGCTTGAGTCCTTGAGCGTGTATAATAAGCACCAGACATATAGTATTGGTGACAAAACATTTTTTTTTGTTAAGTTAGTGCAATTTGGGGGATAAACTAGCTTTTGTGAGAAAGAGCATTGAATTTGAAATTATAACCTGTCCTTAAATATTAACTTTCTACTTATTAGCTTTGTAATGTCTGGCAAGTTGCCACAGGTCCAAGAACCAGTAGAAAAGTGGAGTTAATGACTCTCAACCCAATGCCATTGCCAACAGGTGATTATGCTTTGTAAACACTCACTGAGAACCTGCTCTATGCCAAGCTCAATGATAAACGTGGCGAGGAACACAAAGATCAGTAAGATACAGTCATCCTATGAGTGACAACAGCAGCAAAACAAAAACACAATAGAGCCACCACACTTTTATTGGACTTAACACATCACAGGCACTGTTATAACCACTTTATATAAATATTAAGTCACCTAATTCTCACAACCCTTTGGGGTAGATACTACATCCTCATTTTACTCATGAGAAGACAGGCACAATAAGTGGTTTACCTCAATTAATTGAAGTCTTCATCATCAAGGTTTAGTAATGGTATCTGAGCTACTGAAAGGGTCAGTCAATGATGATACATTGATTTACATTTTTTAGAGTATCACTTCTTTCATTATTTTTTTGGGGGCGTGTTAGCTTAACTAAACAGTATACTTAGTGATTTAAATTCCCATGCAAGCTCCTTATCTCATCTCTCTTAGTTTTGATGCTCTTTCTGAGGTTAGAGCCTCATTTCTAACATTCTCTTGGACATTTTCCTGTGGTTAGACCTTTGATACCTCAGAAAATTCATCATGTCCACAAACAAGTCATTTTCTTCTCAATTTCTACTTTTAATAACTTCCCCATTTCTGCAAATGGAGTCACCCTTAGTGTCATTACCCAAATTTGAATCAGTGACCTTTGAGTCTGTTCTCCTTTTCCAACTGTCCTCATGTATGCTTTTCTACCCCTTCTCTCACATCAGTCATATCTGTCCCATCTCTCCATACTCACTGTCAACTGCTGCTTTAGATTTACCTCCCCCTTATTTCTTCTCCTACTATCTTAGCATACCAATGTCTCTTTCTCTATTTCTATCCTGTTCTAATCCATTTTACCTATAGCTGCCTGAATGTTCTTCCTAAAGGGTAGCTCTACCCTCACATTCTACTCTAAAGTTAGTAGAGGGTCTCCTTGAGTCAGTGAGCTCCAAACAAATTCTCCAACCAACAGTTAAGGCTGCCAGGGGAGGCATTTATTCTCTGTAGAAGGGATTTCACATCCATTCCACATTTCAGAAGACAGCTGTGTTCGACAGAAGACTCATTTTCTGCCTAGCATTGGTAAGACTGAGATGAGATCACTGTGTATACAGAACATAGCTGAGCACTGGCCTGGTTTCTTGGGAAGTAGCCTGCTATGAGACATCCCTAGTGTCCTTTCCTCTGCCAAATCAACCCTCTTGGATGCAGAAGCTGTAGAGTCTTATGATTGTCAACGTGCCCCATTGCATTCAAGTGGGTGAAAGTTTTAGAAGCCTGACTTAGCTCCTGTTCCAAAGTACATTCCCCAAGCTTGCTTTATGTAATTCTGCTGGTTATGTAGCCTGCATCTGATGCCTATTTCTATAAGTCAAGAGGTTCAGAACCTAAGGATGAAGGAATATGGTTGGTGCTTCTAAAACCCTAACAAAAGCCCTCTGCGTTCTGGCATCAATTTATTTCATTAGCCTGCTAGCCAACCCTTTCAAAATATTGGCCTGAAGATCCTTGCCCAGGTTCACTGTTGGTTGCCCCCCCCAAGCGAACCAAGCCCTTCCTGCCATTCTGTCATATATGGTACATTCTGTCTCTTTACATGGAATCCATTTCTCACAACTTTTTGCCTGAAAAATCTCTCTTTCAAAGCCAATTCTAGATGTTACCTCCTTTAGGCATAAAGATTGTTTTATAATCTGTATAAATTCTTAGCTAGCTCGCATTCTCTTCTACTTGTTCTTTTTCTTTCTCTCAGTACTTATGTTAATTTACCCTTCATTATGTCTCATCCTATTTTCTGAACTCTAACTTCCTTGATGTATCTGTTCTATGAGAACTCACAGTTCCTAATGAATTAATAACAGTATCTTAACATCAATTGAATTGAAAGTGCGGTCTTATTTTTAAATAGGTAAGTGACTGAGCATAGCTCTGATTAACAATAAAACCTTTTTCTTTACTGAGCAATTCAAAGACTTATTATCTTTCTTCTCATATTTTTATACACTTCAGATTCAAAGAGGCTGGACTGTACTTTGGTTTTTAGGAGTGAAGCGTCCTTAGGCAGTTCTTCCAAGCTACCTTTTTTTTTTCCCTGTAATTCTAGGTCAAGATTTGTCTTACTGCTGCAATCACTCCCTCTCTCCCACATGAACAAATAGAATGTTCACAATGGCAATTACACCTGTCTATCCCTCCTCCATACAAGTATTTTATCCTTATTTCTTAATACCCCAGACAAGGGGTTTAAACTCTGCTCCATCTCAACACTTGTTTTTCCTCTGCAATAATTAGACATTTTCACTTACTCCTTTTTTTGTGGCCCCACATAGAAAGCTTTATTCCACTTTTGTTAAACATGGCATATGGAAGACATGCATTTATTTCTATATCCTCACCAAAGGCATATATCCACAGGTTAAAGAGAATGGGAGAATAGATAACCACAGATAAAAATGTCATCAAAATATTAGTAGTGGGAAAGCATATGGATAATGTAGCAGACCAGAAAGAATTAAATCACTAAATTATGGGATGAGTTGAAGAGGAGTGTGTAGTCAATAATGTGAATCAAGCCAATTGATGTAACAGAGAGAAATGCAATCATAGTATATTACATCATATGTGAGCAATGTTTGCATAATCACATGTGTAAATATTAAATGTTGATTAAATAAAAATTGTGATATAACTATATTGGAAAATGGGGTGAGGAACTGAGCACAAGAATGTGACATGAAAGAGTTAAATCTTTTTTCTATAATTGGATGTCAGTAAAGGATATACAAAGATTGAATAAAAAACAATGTGACCAAGTTGTTTAAAATATTAGAAATGGAATAAAAGAAAGTTGCTTTAAAGTAAAAAACAGTTGCCTCAGGGGAACAGGAATCAGTACTGGAAAATGATGGAGTATGGGATTGCGGTGTTTTGTTATAAGTCATTATGAGATGGTCAACATTTTACACAAAGTTTAATCTCAAAGATGAGACCCATGAGCTAGCATATTTTTAAATTAAGTTTTACTTCTCTAAAAGCTTATGATTTCAGAAAAATTAACATTATGTCCTATTACCCTTCAGTTGAAGTGATTTGGTTTTACAGGAAAAATTTGCTTTGGTATAGATTTGGAATTTTCTTCTTTTTAATTTTAACACCTTTAATTTTTCTTTTAATCTTTATCTAAGCATTATTAGTATTAAGTTAATTAGTTCTATGAGACTTATAACAAAACACCGCAACTTATTCCTCCTCAAACCAATAAGCATGGTTAAATGAAGCACAACAATCAGATGAAGAGTTAAGATTGCTGAGAGTGTCTTAAGCCAGAGAATCCACTAGTTTTCTGCTATCACAAAGATTAATCAACACTTACAGAATGCCCCAAAAATGTAAACACAATTATAAACATATTAAACACTGTGAGTGAATATGTATGATGCAAAACCTTACAACGAACCCTTCATTATAACAATATGTTCCTTCAAAATATTAATATTCTACCTATACCATATGTGTAAACATGAAAAAGTTGGATGCATTTTATTGGGATATTATATATCAGGACATGGTGTGGGAGAGTTTGCTTTGTACAAAAGCATTCTGAAAGCCACAGATATTCAGAACAACCATGCAGAAAATCCAGATCTGTAATTTAGATGACTCAAATCTCCAAATTAACCATTTCAATCCAGTGCTTATCACTTTGTAAAGGGAGGAAATGAGAAATTATACTCCTAATCTATTCAAGCAAAACAATTGCACATTTCAGTCCAGAAACTCTGGTGGTCAGCATGGGGCAGTGGGAGGAATGCAGGTGCTGAAATCAGAAGGACCAAGGACCTAGGTTCAAATACTTGCTGTCTGTCAGTTTACTCGTCTCTAAAGTTACGGAAAACACAGCAAGACACACCATACTGAGTGACTGGAAGAGAGCACACAACATAGCAGGCTTAGTAAGTAGTGGTAAGTATTCCAAAACAGGCACAGCCCTTCATTGTACTTTACTGATGTACACATGACTCAAGTTCCTAAGAAGCAACATGTTCCTAAAGGAATGCTAGTGTCCTACATAGGAGGTGTGGTGGCTGCAGTGAATCTTTTAAAAGCTCATTTTTCTTTATCCACCAGGTTCTTTCACATAAACGTCTTTTTCAACGACTCCCCCCAGCCTTTCCTTATGGATTGCCCCCCGACCCAATTATGTAAGTACCTGATGGGCTGGAACACTTCCAAAAGGGCCTCTTAGGAAAAACAATCTGAAGGGTTTTCTTCCCCTTCTTTTGTAATTACATAATTACTCAGCTGACTAATATGAGTCACTGTGTGCCATTCTAATCTCTCAGGCACAAAATAGTTTTATTATTTTCCTTGGAACTGCCTAATTACCCAATGGATAGCAATAACTCCCGGGTTCTTTTCAGTAATCTGTAAAGCTCAAGCCTGAAATTCCTCAGAAGTTTTTGTAAATGGAGGAGAATTTAGGATAATATTATCATTTGCCACATAATGCACTGGAGCTCTCAGTGACAAGGATGGCCCAATAATATACCACAAAAAATGTGAAGAAAAACTGTAAGACCCCAGGCATGGAATAAGTTAATGAGGCAGACTCTCCCTGCTGTGTTCTAGGAAATAAGTGTTTCTAAGCCAGAACAGTCTTGGTTGAATTCATATCTCATCAGGTATTTAAAAAAAAAAAACAACTGTAAGCATACGTGACATTTTTACTTATAAATTACATGTATTTGCTATGGTTGACCCATATATTAGACATTAGCAAAGTTTAATTAATTTTTTGATAAAGTCAATATACAAAGATAAGTTATAATATTTTTCCATACCTCAACAGAAGACCAGTGTACCTGTCTTGGAGAGCACTGCCTTCCAGAATACTGAAGTCTCCAATATGTTCTAGAATAAGTCTCTGATTGACCTATAGGTGCCCAGTCTTTATTCATTTACGGAATTATTTAGGGGACTGCCTATTTTGATTCTTTTCTACATTTCTCAAAGAGACATGCAAGAAAGTCATGCAAATCTTTGAGGATATCAGCCTACCCTAGGAGATTTTCTAAGGGATGCTCAGAAACCAACAGGCACAACAGCCTTCTCTTCATGCCTCTTCCAACCTTCCTCTTCCCTTAATTTCTCACCTAGCCCAAGGTCTTCCCCTTGTGGGTTTAAGAAAGCCTCTTTCTGGCCTAGAGACTACAGGGCTGGGCAGACCACATGATTTACAGTGCCAACATACTGGCCTATGCCCTGGGTATGCTAGATTTCTAATAAAGGAAAACATATTTATTCAAGATATTGAACAGCTGGGCCTAATCGATATTAAATCTGATCAAGCCATTTTCCAGTGTATAATAAAATACTAAGTCACTATTCATAATTCAGCTGTATTTAGAGCTGTTTTCTACAGTTCATATCCATTAAAATATTTTAAGAAAAGGGCTACATTAAATTTTATTTTAGAGCTAATAAAAATATTGAACCTAAAGAACTTCTGAAGCTTTGCTAGTACTGTTGAACTCAATATGCTTGTAATTTACGGAAGTAATTATTGAATCTAGTTCATGACAATGAATTTTGTATCCCAGAGATTCACAGCTCACATTAAAAAAAAAAAAAAAAAAAAAAAGTCATAGGATTTGGAGAAAATAAATCAGAAAAAACTTTCAGTCAAGTCTGATTCTTCTGGTTACATAAACCAAATCACACTCTGTAGAAGTAGCAACCCTGAAGTCATTTTGCCAGTTAACACAAACAGAGGCCCCAAACAATAAACACACAGAAGTAGCACACTCCCCTGGAGGGGGTCAGCTCTGACTTTGAATATTGGGAAGAGAGCCAACAGGCTTCCCGTTAATTTAAATTTCTCAGAAACCAACAGTTACTTTGCAATCTTCCCTTAGAAGAGCCTCCTGCATCAAAACCTACCTTGATCTCACACCCCAGTCTTCCTCAACTTGGTCGATTAGGGAAGAGAAGAAAGGGAGAGGGAAGTTAGAAAGCTCGCTGTCTCATCTATAAATGCCATCTCTCTCTCTCCATCAACAGCTAGGAAAGCTGTTTGTTTTCATGGAGGTACTGCACCTCTTATTTAGCTTTTAGACCAGTGACTTTTTAGAAACAGACCTGACATCTCCTTCTCCTCTCAAACCTCCTGGTGTCACCAAGTGAGACTGCAGAATTTTGAAATTTGTATTTCCAAAGTCCCTGCTCACAGTCCATTCCTTCAATTAGAACTAAAATGCCTGGAGGATGACTCTGATTGTAAGGTTGATGACTCCCCTTTAAGCTGTTAACTATCAAAAGCAAATGGGACATTTATTAGAAAAAATGGAGATGGATGAAGAAAGATAGGCCTGTTGTTGGGGGGAGGAAGGAATGGCTTGAAGATTCCAGGATTGGCCTTATACAGTCCTTTAACGATCACTTCCTGCAAGTCCCAATGTTGCTAGGAAGAATTTTTACATAGTTGTGGGATATTTCAGTATATTAGAAAGAACCTTACTTCAATATACTGTTCATTCAATCTACAAAAGTTATTGAGGACAAACTATTTTCCAGATACTATTAACAGGGAACAATAGAGACAGGATTCATTCAATTCTCTAAATATATTTTGAGAATTTATTTTAAACCAGGCATGTGCTGGCCACTTGGAACCTTGACATACCCATTCCAGGCTCTGATGACTCCAGCAGGGACAGATAAAGGAAGACTCGGTGATGATTTGGAGTCCTAGAATATTTAAAAGTAGGCTGCTTTCCTATGTTCCTGTCTTCTTTCAATAACTTTAATAAACACAAATGAAGGGTCTACATATGTTTGGTAAGTGGTGGGCCCTGAGGATACAACAGTGGGCAGACCCAGACATGGTTCCTGCCTGACACAACGGTTGACACGCAGCCAATTTCTCCTGTGTTTTGCCCAATTTGGGAATAAGATATTAATCTAAGAATCACCCATACGTCTAAAATTGCAGCTGTCATTAGTCCTTGAAGCTGAAGTAGAGGGTGCTGTGAGAGCATCTAACAGAGAAGTTTGCTGAAAGAAGAGGACAGAGTCTATTAAGAATTGACTGAAAGGGTTTTGCTGCTTAAAATTCTTCCCTGAACTTGTTTACCTTCTGTTGATTCATTTTCATTTACTTTAAAGGATTTTGTTGGACTGAAACTCTAATTAAAAAAGAAATGGGAAAGCCTGAGAGGTCTGCAGAGCATCAGTTCCCAGTCGAGACAACTTGGGCTCCAAATGTGTCCACACACACGGTTCCCATTAAAACCACTGAGAAGTACTTCTGAACAGTGTCAACCACACGCTTCCTCAACGAGCCACAAAATAAAGTGCTATTAATTCTCACCAATATTCATAGAATATGCCTTTCATTGCATATGTCTAATCCCCCACCAGAGTCTTGAGGTTTCCTACACTTTTCTAACCCACGGCGAATCTCTCTTGCATCTTAAGGAGCATACAAAAAGTTCAAGGCTGCCTTCAGTTATAAAGTCTAATATGCTATTCAGACAGAAATCATCTTGATGTAATTATAAATAGTATTTTTTAAAAAGGAAATATCTGTAACGCCTACTTTTCCTTCCCTCTCCCTGAACTCCATGGTGGGAATAAGCTTTCTTTCTGTATAAAGACATTCTCTTTTTGAATCTATTAATACATCACTCCGATTCCCCCCACACACCTCTTTTTTTATTTGCTTCCAAATCCTGTTGAAAGAGATTTTCCTTCTTTCAGTGTTTATATATATTTAAAAACACATCACATTTTACTTCTATTCTGACCATTCTCAGGTTACAAGCCTCTGAAGTGTGCTTGGGCTGTTGCCGGTATATTTATTACCATTTATAACTGAGTCTCTGGTAGAAGAATGCAAATTTTATGTGGCCAGTGTATAAATGACCCCGTTAAGGATGACCAGATACACCTTTCATGAGACTGCTAAATAATTGTTTCATCAAAGTACAGCTTGTGAATTCAACATTAAAGAAAGAAACGAATGTAAATAATGCTAAAATAAGTATTTGTCAAAACGTGGCTTTGGTGAGTGAAAAGCATACAACAAAACAAAAGACAAGAGAATGATCAGGTCCTAGGATGAGAACCATGGGAGCCTTTGTTGACCACACACAGTGCCATCTGTCTCTGATGACCACTCCCCAACCTCCACAGCACATCACACGTGCGTCCAAGTCACAAAACTGCTTTTATGTTTTTCAACATTTTCTTTTGTGAGGACAGGTATCAGATGAGGGACATCTGAAGCTGTGACTACACAGAGCAATGAAACCTTGACATCTGAAAGGAGAAAATTCATGTTTTGGTGTCTGTCAAGTGACACAAACCAGAGGTCTCCATAGTGTCATTTCCAAATCAAGCTTCTACATCCAATCAGATGTCCAGATATCAATTTTTTTTAGTTTTTTATTTTTTTAATTAAATTGAGTTTTATTGAAATACATCCACACACCATACAATCATCCATGGTATACAATCAACTGTCCACAGTATGATAACATAGTTATGCGTTCATCACCACAATCTATCTCTGAACATTTTGCTTACATCAGAAAGAACCAGAACAAGAATAAAAAATAAAAGTGAAAAAAGAACACCCAAATCATCCCCCCATCCCACCCCATTTGTCCTTTAGTTTTTATCCCCATTCCTCCACTCATCCATACACTAGATAAAGGGAGTGTGATCCACAAGGTCTTCACAATCACACTGTCACCCCTTGTAATCTACATTATTATATAATTGTCTTCAGGAGTCCAGACTGCTGGGTCGGAGTTTGGTAGTTTCAGGTATTTGCTTCTAGCTATTCCAATACATTAAAACCTAAGAGGTGTTATCTATATAGTGCATAAGAATGTACACCAGAGTGACCTCTTGACTCCATTTGGAATCTCTCAGCCACCGAAACTATTTCATCTCATTTTGCATCCCCCTTTTGGTCAAGAAGATACTCTCAGTCCCACAATGCCGGGTCCAGATTCATCCCCGGAAGTCATATCCTGCGTTGTCAGGGAGATTTACACCCCTGGGAGTTGGGTCCCACGTAGGGAGGGAGAGCAGAGAGTTCACCTGTCGAGGTGGCTCAGTTAGAGAGAGAGAGGGCCACATCTGAGCAACAAAGAGGTACTCAGGCACAATTATATGCAAGTTTAGCCTCTCCTTTGCAGTAACGAGCTTCATAAGGGCACGTCCCATGATCGAGGGCTCAGCACATCAAACCGCCAGTCCCAATGTTTGTGACAACATCAACACCAGTCCAGGTGAGGAAGTCCAACACTTTCGCACCTTCCCCCAGATCCTCGGGGCTGGGGAGGGGGAGGCTGTCAATATATATATACATACATATACACACACACACACACACACATATATATATATATATTTTTTTTTATCTGCCCAAATTACACTGGGAAGTGTCACTATTTCACTCCAGCCTATACTAACCTACCATATCTCACTTCCTATTCAAAGTTCCATGCAATTGTGGTGTTTGAACAAACCGACTGTAGAGTTGTACCGTTTAGAAAATTTAGATCCTGTACCCAATAGATATCTCTTCCCTTGGTCTCATATGGAAGTAGAAGTTTTAGAACACAGTCAGTTTCGACCTTTACCCTTTGGCCTGGCCAGATATCAATTTAACGTCATTTCTCTGGTCTGAGCATGAAGTGGTGGCTTCACATAATAAGGGCCCAGATCAACAGGCCAAGGAACATGAGCAGGGACTGAGGCCCTCTGCAGAGCAAACGGGTGTGGAGCCAAAAAATTACTGGGTGTTAAAACATTGATGGTATTCTGTGGTATATGAGCAAGAGAGCAGTTAGTAGTTACTCAGCCTCTCTTCATTCTTGACAGAACTTTTGTTATATTCCTAATGCCTTCAAGAACATCAATAAAATAACTAGATACTGTTGCTTCATCTCTCTTAAAGAAGTAGATCCATTAGTAGACTTTACTTTTCACGTAAAGTAGAGCTTGCAAAAGTGTGTTTAACAAGATGACTGCTGTACCACAGGGCATCACAACAACATCCCAGGCTGGAAGAAAAGAGAAAGGTCGAGAGTGTGGAAGACAAGCTCCCAATCCAGTCCCCAGTGCTCCCCCTCCTGGTCACATCCTTATACGTACCTTCCTACGGTCTAACAGGGTTGGTCTGTGTGATGAATAGAATATGGAAAGTGACAGTATGTTATTTCCAAAATTAGGGTATAAAAGACACTGCAGCTTCTCTCTTTGTCTCGGATTGTTTGCTCTCGGGCATGCCAGCATCTTGTCATCAGCTGCCCCATGGAGATGCCGGCATGGCAGGGACCAGGGTCTCCTGACAACAGCCTCGAGGGTGAGCCATTTACAAAGCAGACCTCCCAGCCTCAGTCAAGCCCTCAGATGAATCAGACCTTCCAACATCTGGCCACAACCTTGTCTCGATTTGCCAGGCAGCCAGGACAGATACCACACAATGGGCTGGTCTCAACAGCAAGCACTGATTGTCTCATGATATTGAAGGCAGCAGGTCAAAATCAGGGGGTCAGCAAGACACTGCTTTCTCCCCAAAGTCTGTAGTGTTCTGGACTTGGCATCCTCTGCCCCGTGGTGATGTTTTCAGTCTACCCCTGTGTGGTTTTCTCTGACTTCTTGGTTCTCCCATTGGCCCTCTCTGATTTCTGGCTTCTTGTTGTAAGGCTTCCAGTAATATGGATTAAAGCTGACACTGATTCAGTTTGGCCACACCTAAATGGAATCTTAGAAGATCCTCTTCCCAAATGAGTCCTCCCTTTAACTGAGGATACATCTTCACAGGTCCTGTTTACAGAGACGCAGATTAAGATTACGGACATCTTTTTGGGGTATGCGATTCGGTCTACCACAGACCTCACGGACCCTAATCAAAACCACTCAGTGAATCTGCTCCCTGAGCCCAGACATCAATAAACTGCATGAGATGATAAATGTTTGTTGTTTTAAGCTGCGGAGTTTTGGGGAAAATTTTTCATACAATGATAGATAATTAATAAAATAGGACATAATATGTTTGGATAAAATAGTTACATGTGTTGTTTTAATAGAAATGAAACTCTTTAAGGCTTTTCCAGTGCTTACCTTAATATTTTATTTTCTAAGACCATTCTCAGAAATGGTCTTAGATTTGACAACCTTTCTTTTGATATAGAAGATCTTAAGTAGGTTTTAAGTAAATTTTAATTTTGAGAAGCTATATTCTCCAGTGGGGAGAAATAATTTAATGGCTTTGTGTTTTATCTTAGATTTTATAACATTTTAAAGTAATGATAGTTACCAGCTGCTAAATTTTAATAACATTTAAAATTTGGTACTCGTGACATTTTCATAACTAAAATAAAAATTTCTATAAAATGATTCAATTATCAAAAAAAAGTGTGTTTAACCACAATGTGTTTTGAAAATCTTAGGAATAGTGACAAATATTTAAAATCACATTTTACATAAGCAACTAGATATCCATCCTTAAAGAAAAATTGGAAGGACTGACAATGTTTCCATATTGGCCATAATCAGGAGGAACACAGTGGCATTTAGTTTCCCACTTTGGATGGGGTTGAACCACTTTACCACAGTCTCTTCCACTCTCCATCTTATTACCCACGTAAGTCTTGACTTCTCGACTTTATAGGCATGGCCCAGAAACAGGAGTGGGGCTGATTTGTAAATTTCAAGCTTTAATTGCATCATTACTTCAGACAGCTCCAGAATGTCACTATTTTACACTCCCCTGTTCACTAAATGCTGAATTAGCATCATCTCTACCTCACTTAGCACCTTTGTTCATTAATTCCTGGGTTTCTGTGGCAGTTCCAACGCCACCCTGACTCATACAATTATTCATTTAACAGATATTTATTTTTATTATTTTATATTAATTGGGGATGCAGAACCTAATGTATAAGGGACAGTTTCGACCCTCAAGAACTTTATAATCTAAAAGAGGAATTTGGAGTTGAGGAGAGTACCAAGGACTTAAAAACTCTTTAGCTTGAGAGCCACACATGAGTTCACAAACTTTGAACTCCTACACTTTGTAGAAAGATAAGGCAAAAATCTTTTTTTTTTTTTTAAATGTCCTCCCTCTGGACTGTGCTTACTATTGTCTTTTTACCCCTTTAAGGGTTTGTGGCAAGTTATAAGGAATAGGAGGCAAAGATTAAAAAATTAATCTGTGAAACAGATCCAGCAAACTGGGTCCACAAACTTTCCAAGCGAAATTTCTTAATGGTGGCTTCAAAGATTTAAACGCTAAAACGGCAACCTTGAAGAAGAAAACAAAAAAAGAAAACTGGGAGAAAATTTATCAGTTGAAAAATTAATCCAGGATAGAAAGTTAAAGCTGGAAGAGATTTAGAATCATCCAGTTGGACACTTCATTTTACAGGATTGGGTAACTGATATCTCCCAGGTCTTGTAGGCCATTAGTTATAGCCAGAACTTGATCTCAGGTTTAAACATAATTTTTTAAAACATCAGAAGACAATACAGATCATCCAATTATCCCAGCAGCCACCACCCCATCCCTTTTTAACCTCTGAGAGGCAAGAAAAAATTGTAACACAATTTTAATAATTCAATACATTCAACACATATCTATTCATTGGCTACTACACGGTAGGTAGTGTTCTGGGTGCTGGTGATACATAATGAACAAACAGACCAAAATTCTTGTCCTTAAAGAGCTCATATTCTAATGATGAGCTCTCTTAGAACTTAATCCCGGTATAAGGGGCACCAGACAAACTTTGGACTCCGCAACCTGCCCACCTCCTAGGACTGTTGTGATTATCTAGTGAGATAATGGCCAGGAAAAATGTCTTGTAACCTCAAAAGATATTCTCCAAAGAGTGGTTGCAAATTTTATGTCAATGACGTTTCAGCTCATCTGGCCAGACATGATGTAAAGGAAAACACAGTAAAGAATTGCATCCTCCTACAAACCATGAAGTATTTCCATTGGCTTCACCTTAACCCAAACCTGAGACAAGTCTGTTGAAAGAATGGCGGCTCCATTGACTATATTTTAAAAAAAAGACCAAGTGGAGAACTGAGTATCACGTCTCAGAAGCATCCAAATTCAATACTTTGCTCCCCAAAGAGCTCCACTTTCCAATTCACTTTGTCTCTGTTGACAGAATTGTTTTGCCATCATTTCTACACCATCACCTCAGACCAGAAAATAAAAATGTAGCTGCAACCCACATAAGCATAAATGCCCCAGGCCTGGCCAGCTGGGCTCACCTTCAGGATATCAGAAGGATGTCGGCATCAAGTTGACTTTCTCCAATTAACATGTCTTTCTCTTTTGAGCCAAGTAAAACTCTGTCAGTACAATTGCCTCTCCTTCACTTTCTATCTTGATCTATAAGACCAGTTTGTCTTTCACCCAACTAATACTCAGGGTGACGTATAGTTCAGTTGCCCATGGGCCACATCTAATTTTCTGCAAAATGCAACAGCCTACAGTGATTCTCCACTTTCCTCACCTCTTTCCAAAGACCTCCCTGTGTCCGCACTTGACATTTTCTTGTGACTGGGTAATGTCCCATAGTGACAGGACTCAGGAAGACAAAAATCATCTACAGGGCTCAACGTTCTACCTTCAAATAACCATGATGAAGGATGAAAATGAAACGTCTTTTTATTCTCTAGGTCTCAATTTCTAATAATTTCACATGACAATCTTCATCCCCATGAGGTTTCTCAGCTTCCATAAATCTTAGTACTTAATATAATTATAACCATGTAACCCACTGTGTGATTAGATATTTAAAGTCCATGTTCCTTTATAAACTAAGCCATAAGATCATATCTGTCTCCTTCTCTATTGTGTCCCCATTACCTCATTTAATTCTTGGCACATTGAAGGCATTTAAGAATTGCTAAACAAAAGAATAAATTAATGAATGGATGCATCATTTGAATTGCAAACTCCCTCTGGTCAGGCCTACACAGAACAACACATTTTTCACCATCAGAATAAAAAGTCTTTACTATCTGCCTCCCCTCTGTCATATTCACAGCTCATTTCCCACTAAAGTTTGGTCTCAACTTCAACCATTTCCTGCTACGACAACGGGGACTCAACATTCTAAGCTTCTTGTTTCTTCCCTGCCTCACCCTGCTTTTTCTTGCATGCATTCCTCTACTCAAATGCAGAGTTCATGAAACATGATATGTGATCACATTAGCACAGCTTTATTTTGATGTATTTTTGTCAAGCCTGTACAGACAAGTAGAAAGAGAACTGAAACAGAAGCTGGGAAAATACTGTCAGAAATTATGTCAACAAATAACTTTAGAGTTTACCTTTCCATTAGTTCTAAGCCTTTTAAGCAAAGTAGCTGTTCCTTTGTCTACAGGTCAAAGCCCAAACCTGAATTAGGGGGGAAAAAGGCAAAGCAAATCCCCAGTAGAACATTTTTCATCGTATGGTCTCAGAGATTAGATTTCTTTCTATTTTTACTTAAAACAACAGAGGTTTATGCCTCCTTGTCTTTCCAAATCATACCCAGAGGTTGGCAATAAGGCTCCAGTTGGTGGTTAATAAATCTCAAGTAATGTATCAATCACTCTTCTTGCTTTTTTATATTGTTCTTAAAACGTAAGAACTGTCTCATTATGTTAAGAAAAAAAAAGGACAAGTTTCCACACTTAAATGCCAACCAAGGAAAGAAATCCCTGGGAAGCTAATAATGAAACAAAGGTGGTTTTCTTCAGCAGAACTGTATGCGCTAAATTGCACTTTTATGTGATTTTTAGGGCAATTTGCCACTTTCTTGGCACCACTTCATCACTTTTCTTCAGCAACAAAAAGAAAAAGAAGGGCCACAATGACCTATAAATTGTAGCCGTAACAGTGTGGTAGGGTTGGTCTCTCCAAGTGTGAGTCAGATTTAATAATGGATCTTTCATTTTTGTATTTAAATTAGAGAACCTCAAGGGTATCTTCTCTTCCCCCAGGGACTTCACTGTTCCTCCCAGTTTGTCCACCAGGGAATTTTCATCTTTAAGTGTCTTGAACAACAATGTTCCCATTGCATTCAATATATATTAAGATTTACACATTACACACAACTTCATTTCTTCCTAGGTGGTTCAACTCACAGATTAACGACCAAATTCCCTTACCGCAAAACTGAGGAAACTGACCCCAGAGATGGAATGTGACTGCCTTCAGCTATGCAGACCATCACTGCTAAAGGGCTAGGCAGCTTTTAAGGTAGGTTATGCCTTAAAGTGGGGGTGACAGCTACTAGTTGAGTGACACTGGAGAGGCATATGACAAACCTCAATTTCCCCACATCTATATGAGATAATATCCACCTTGCAAGGTTCCTCCTTAAGATCTCTGAGGGTTTGAAATGTCATTCCCTACTGCCTTTAGTGTTATTCCTTCTCTCTCTGATTCCTTTTCCCAGGTTAAGAACCACCCTTCCCCAGTCTTGGGGAAAGGTAATTTCCCCAAGTCAAATTTCACATCTTCCAGGAAGCCTTCCCTGATCCTTCCCATTAAGTCAGGTCCACAGGTACTCGGAAAACTCTATTTTGCAATTTTAATCACAATAGTAATTAAATAATGTGTAGGGTAATTAGCTATGAAATGTCTGTCTTCTTCACTAGAATATAAGCTTCACGAGGGCAGCAATTCTGTCTTCTTCTCTGCTCTCACTCTCTTTTGTCTAGCCCATAGTACGTGCTCAATAAATAATTGCTAAAGAATGCCACAGTATATATTTAATAGATAAAAGCAATGTTCATGCTTCCTCCCAGCACTTCTGGTAGTTGAGCCAAGTGACACATACTTCGCTCTTTCACCTCTCTTAGGTCAACCCATTCACCTCTTTAAAAATGACTTAGTTCATGGTTTCTGTATGGTGATAGCAGCTTCCTGGTGTCTGAGGTTTTCTCTCTCCTTTCAGTGTGAACAAAACAGTCGAGGAAAAGTCACTTCTGTGTTTAGCTCTTTTGGCAAAACAAACCTCCCTCCTCCCTACACCCTCCCACCCCCACCCCACATTTGCCCTGAATTTGACTTCACCACAGACTACATTAAGAACAGCAGCTAAGCCTTCTTTGAAACCTTATTCACCATGGCCAGCAAAAAAAAAAAAAAAAAAAAAGAGATGGTAAAATTCCTTTAAAACATGCTTTAATCTAGCTGGAATGCCATAAATTGCTTCCAGATGTGCACGATACAAAAGTCAATCAAAGCTATTTATACTGACACTCTACAGTCCAAACAATCTGAAGCCAAATGCCATGTCTCCGCTTCAACAAAGCTATAAATGTCAGTTTTGTTGAATTTGGAGAGGTGTTGAAGAGTTCATGCAAGTTTGATTTCTTGACTCTTTTAAAGCCAGCAGTAATTTTGAAAGGTGGGGAAACCATGACACACACAAACTTTTGTAAATCCCATCCTCACCAAGCACACCTGACACCCCTCAAACATGACCTTGAAAGTGCCACAGGTTAGAAGACAAAACTCAGTTGTATAAGACAGAAGAATGTAACTCTTGGACAAGATGTTGAAGAAGCCCAAAGAATCTGGCCAGATCCCCATGCCTCACCCTGAACACAAACAAGCCCACTTGGGAGTTAACTGGCTGCATGGCTTTGTAGTGATGTCTCTTCAACATCCCAGCAATTCTATTGCTCTCCAAAGTGGCCCTCTACACAGAGACAATTCATGTTTTTGGCAACACACTCAGGTTCTGGTGTGAGCAGAGAGCCTGAGATCCAAGTGGCTGGCTGTTGGGTTTTGTCACCTTTGTTGTCTCTTTCCACTGGGATGTCATCTTCACGTAGGCTTATGTTTCTACCTTACTCCACATCCCATTCCCAGTGTCTAAGACATAGTATGTCCACAATAAATAGTGTTGAATGAACATTTAATTAGAAAGATGACTTTCTGGTCCACTTGTTTCTTTTCAGGGATATACCTAATATAAGTGAATTTGGAATAGGCTCTCCACATATTTACATGGTAAAATGGAAAGAGCTTGGGCTTTGGGGTTATGAATATGTGGCTTCAAATTCTACCTCATCTACTGCTTAGAAGTGAGATGTTGTACATATTTCATAAGGTCTTTGAATCTCAGTTCCCTCCACAGTAGAGGGAATTAATGATCTCTATCTCAAGCAACTGCTGCAAGGATGCTGCTCTTGTTTCATAGTGAGTGTTCATTCCTTTCTTTTGTCCTCCTTGCTGGGCTGTCAAGTGTTTGAAACACAAAAGGAGCCAGCAACAAGTCAACTGGAACCAGAAATAAGATGGAACTCACAAATAAATACCAGTCAACTTGCATCCACAGGTTGGTATTATTTGTGGGTTGAACTATACAAAATTGCCCATATTCACAAACAGCAATTTCTTTTGGTTCAACCTGCATTACGAAGGATCATGTAACACCATCCATCGCTCTCCAGGGCAGTTCACCATTCAGTTACTGAACACTGTTGTTGCAGTCACTGTGGCTCACAGGCTCTCAGTGTAGACCCAGTTGGAAAACTGCATTCCACAGACCAAATCCAGACACTGTTTTTGTAAATAAAGTTTTGTTAAAACAGAGCACACATTGATTTACATTCATTTACATGAAAGCAGCTTTCATGCTACTGAGGCAGCATTAAGTCACTGCAACAGAGACGATATGGCCCATAACAATAAAAATATTGACTATCTGATCCTTTATGGAAAAAGTTTGCCATTTCCTATGCAGATACATGCTTAGGGGCAGCAAATACAACACAGAACATATTGTTTACCAATGTACATTCTCAAATTATTCAAATGCTGGCTGCATCACATTCTTGTGATATAATTCAAGGAAGTTCCTACCTCCTCTAATCTCAGTTTTTCATCCCTAAGATGGTAACAATGGTTACCTTGTAAGGTTGAAAAAATTAAATTAAAATATATGTTAAGCACTGAGCATAGTGCCTGGCACATAATAAGGGTTAAATAAACTGTAGCTGCTTCATAATTAATATTATCACTATCATGATCAATATTTAATTGCTTTAAGAAAAAAATATATCACAGCTGAATGCCTCATGGCAAGGAACATTCAAGTTTTATGTCAAAGGACAATTCAAAGTGGTGGAGACCATGGTGTTTTCCTGATTAATCATCTCTCCTTTTCAGACATTCCCTTCCCAGATCATCCCACAACTAAGTAGGGTCTAATTCCTATAATAAATTCCTATCCCATGAGTCACAGTGAGCTCTGCTTCCCTGACTGAACCCTGACTGATACAGCTACCTTTTTCACAAGATCTGTGATTGCTGCTCTACTTGTGTCTACCCCTCTTGCCTGCAAGTTCCTGGGAGGCCAGGACTCCTTTGCTCCCTTCTGAGGCTCCAGGGCCTCCTACATAGTATAGGAGTATAGCATAGGCTCAAATACTGAATAAAGGAAATAGAAGCATTAATAAGATCTGCAACAGCAAATCACCCCCCTATTTTAAAAACAAAAGCACAAATTTTATTAGTAGCAAAACATTAGGTGAATGCCAAGCACCCAGAAGACCTTTAATAATTATTTGAGTAAATGAGTAGAAAGAATGGTTTAAACTGATATGTGATGAGTGAATACTCAATTCAACTTAACAGGTTTCTTTGGGTGCCTGTGGACTGCAAAATATTATATTAATTGTATTAGGTATCTCCCTATGGACTGACAGTTGAATTGTTTCCATTTTTATGATTATAAATGGTGCTACCCCAGACAACCTTGTACTTACAGCTTTGCAAACGTCTGCAAGTATATTTGCAAGATAAATTCTCAAACATGAAGCTGCTAGAACAAAGGGTGGGTTTGGTTTTAATTCTTGTCCCCACATCCCACCTTCCTGTTCTCTGCTGAAAGGCCCTTCATATATATATTCTACCAATTTACATTTCCATCAGGAGTGTGTCAAAGTACCTTTGCCCATATATCCTGACCAATGGCTGTGTATTATCAGACTTTTTGACCTCTGAAATCTGATAGGGAAATAATGACATATAAGCACTGTTTAAAGTGAGCTTGCTTTTGAATATGCAATAGTGTATGAAGTTCTCATCTCTGCTTCGCTTCAAATCCACATAATCAATAAGCCAGTCTCATCCTGGGATGGAATTAACTTCACAAACCAAACAGGGATACTTAGCATTAGCATTTATGTAGCAATTCAACTAATGACTGGAACTGACTTTGGGAAAAAAAGTGCTGTTGCTAATTTTCATAGCCCATAGGGACATTAGCTTTTACTGTCTTTGTTTTACCATTCTTGTCCTAGGTAAGTGGAAGTTGCAGAAAGGCAGGCTCCATTATGCAGACCATGGGTTAATTAAGATTGTTCACTGATTGCAGATGTCTTTTACAATACAGTTTCAGTGGTGACTACTGTCACCAACATTGGCTAGTGGCAGTGGCAGAGTAAAACAATTAGTAAATTTATAAATTGTGGCTTTATTAATAATTTTTCTTTGGAAATGATTTGTTAGCTTAATTGTTACATTATGTCTTGATTACTGGGTTAATAGATGGGTGTGGATGTTTAGAGGGAAAAAAATTTTTCTAATGGCGTAAACCAAGAGAAAATCTGCCAGGAATAACAAATTAGTAACTATAACAATAAAGGGTTAAAAATGTCAAATTTATTAATTTTCTTATTGTATTTTTCCTGATACAGATTCTATTCAGGTCAGATCTAGGTTTTCTGTTTATTTTTATTTATTTATTTATTTATTTTTCTTACCACTGACATTAATCCCTAAAACTAGAGTAAAAGCTTGGGACAAATATATGAAGAGATGGAATTATTTTCAACTTCCCTTTTCAGTTGGTCTCACTTCATAAGGTGGTAAGAATAAAAAAAAAATTCTTCAGTGCGGCCGCAGACAGTCCCTTCCCTGGTACACTGCCCTAATCGCTAGCTACCTAGTGAGGGCAGTGGGAGAAAGTCTATTGGATAAAAGGAGAGTTGGAAGTAAACAGAGTAGGTGAGCAAGAAAGAACCTACTCAGTTTTCGCTGTATTCTCTTTGCCATAATATCTTTTCCCTACACTTATTACTCAAATTTCTTAACCCAAATATCAGCAAAATGTTCATATTGTAACATGGGTAAGGGGTAAATAAGGGGGAGGAAACTTATAATGTCTTCTCATTAAAACAACCAGCTTTCTTCACTTGGGAATTTGTAGGGAAACCTTATTGGCTAGGAGGAGGGCAACTAACATAGCTCAGGGCCTGGCCCCATGTATCTGTTTCCTGACAGTTTCATAAAATGAGGGCCCAGAAGCATTGCACTAGCCCAGTGGTTCTCAACCCGGTGGTGGCGGCTGGGGGGAAATTTTCCCTGCCAGGGGACATTTGGCAATATCTGGACACATTTTGTTGTCACAACAGTGGATGGGTGAGCGGTTCCTGGCACCTAGTGAGCAAAGACCAGGGATGATGCTAAACATGCTACAGTGCACAGGACGGCCCTCTGTAACAATTTTTCCCTCCCCTAATGTCAATAGCACCGAAGTTAAGAAAGAAACCCTGCTGTAGCTCACCAAAACAAAGAGTATAGATTCCTACCATAGAAGGTGGTTGGGAGGAAGCCTCCAGGACAAAAACCTCGGGATCAGAATATTCAAGAGACTGATTTTCTGAGGCATATTCCAGTTAAAGGGGGCAGAGTAGATTTGTTTTTTAGTTAACCAACATATATATGAATATCTAAAATGCAGAGGACAAGCTAGGAAAAATACTACCCCAGGGCACTTGCTCTAGAGGCACTCAAATTTAGAGTTACAGGAAACACACCAGACATTTTATAAATTCAAGATTCAAGAAAGCCCTGGACAATGACACAAGCAAAAGTCATCTCTTCAGCAGGGCCTGATATTCTTGACAGTTTTCTCCAGAAAGTTTCAGGGCTTCCTCAAAGTTATATGGCAAAACACTGAATGTTCCTTTTGGTATTACGACACTGCAAAAGGTGAACTTTTGTAGACTCCAATTTATTTATTTCAATAGTTTACAGGAGGAGGAAAGAATCTAATTTAAAAAAAAAAACACGTGCACTAAATTAAACTTTAGGACTATTCTCCTCACTCAAAAAATGTTAAATATCTTTGATGTCAATGCAAATGAAGGAGATGAATGTAACATTTTTAACTGAAACCAAATTAATGAAACAATGTTATACATTGATATGTTCAACATTCTTGCTTTGACTATAAATTCCAGTATCACATTCACAGCCTTGCTTAACAATTGTAAAAAAGGAAGACAGAAGAAATTACTCAAGGGTGATGATTTTAAAAATACAAAGTAATCTTCGGCTAGCATGGCTGACTTTAACATGTGTAGGGGCAGAGTATAAAAAACAAGCTGAACAATATAATATTTTTCCTCTTTCTCAATCTTTCTCAATCTTGCCCAGGCTCCAAGCAGAAGGTAATAATCATTTTCCAGTAACATAATAATAGAAAAGGTATTGACCAGTAATACAATCTACTTGATCACTCTGCATGACTTCATTCTCAGCCCTGAAACCTCAGTTTGATGGCATGAGCTATCTGTCTCCTCGAGGAATAAAGCATTTTTCAAATGCACTATAGCTAAAGGATGTGATTCGTTTCACCTGACACTCTATTCCACATGTCCCCAAATTCACTGAACCCTGCCCCATACATCTTCAAGCCGATATTTCCACTCTGGTGTGGGTTCTTGTACCCAGTATTCCGTGGCAGCTAAATGCAACTAAAGGATTTCTGACTTCTGCTCTGTCCCCACGTTAATTTCCTTTTCCCATTTGGATGAAATAGTAACATGACCCTCATTGCCCATTCCTGAGATGAGAAGCAGCACTGCAGCATCACACGTGACTTATTCACTGGTTTATGAACCCAGCTCTCTCAGAGGATTATCTTTAATACACAAGGTATCCTGAAGTGCTAAATGGTGCTTTAGGGTGCCTGTGAAGTGGTTGAGAAATGGGTCACAATCATATGGAGAAAAGGAAACTCCCCACTGGACAAACATTTTAAAAAGCCAAGAAGGTTCATCAATGAAGACCAAAGTAAAGACTCCCTTGGGCCATTTATCCATAGACTGAACTTGGAAATACTTTCCACTTGGAATTTATTCCCAGGTCACTAGTTTTAAGCAGTTACGCAAATGGAGTTGAGCCAAATGCACAGGACCAATGTGTTTGGTCTATTTCTCATCCTTGGAGGCTTTTTTTTTTTTTTTTTTAAGTTAGTGGCTCCTACTTTCAAAGAAGAGGGAAAAAAAGACATTTGACTCTTGGATTCCCTCACATTGACCTATGGTTTTATGAGAAATGGGAGGATATTAGTGGGAAAAGCCCTGGAGGTCAGAAGGGTTAGATTCTAGTCTTAGCTTTGAGAGGAAGGGGAAGACTTCTCTAAGACAATTTCCTCTTCTGCAAAATGCCCTCTTTATTATATGGAAACTATCCGTGCTCAAACCAACTCAAGGTTTTATTAAAGAAGGTCCTAATGTGAAGTTAGACTGCTCTACTTGCAGCCAGGATTTTGCTAGGAGATCTCTGCTAGGATGTGCCTTTCTAGGTGCTTTATTTGGAGAAGGTGGAATAACCCCGACCCTAGGACATTCATGGGAACATGTCTGGGCTCTCCTGGGTTAGCGATGGGGAAGGAGTATCCTTCCTGCCCTTGGCCCCAACTTCCAGGCCTCTATGAGCAGGTGGTTGAGGCTGAAAGACAAAGTGGGGGCCAGGGTAGAAAACAGGGGATAATATAGTCAGGATGTGGTAACACAGCCCACACTTTTTACTTCTGCATACATGGCTGTCTTCTTTAACTAGCTTGCCTCTACACAACAGCCTTTTATCCTACCATTTTTGAAACGGAGTCATTCTTTTTCATCCTTCGTCTCTCTCTTCTAAGTCTACTCTGTCTGCAAAACTGTTTTTTTGCCATCCTAAGGCTGTCTGTCCTCTTCTCGATATCGATGGAGCTACCCAACTCCATTACTTTATCTTATATATTTTTTAATAACTTTCATTTTCTCTGGACCCCACTTTCAGAATTTTTGATAGTCTAGGTCAGGGGTCAGGCCCAGGAATTTGATTTTCTAGCAAGTTCCCCAGTGATGCTGGCACTGCTGACACAGGGACTCCACTTTAAGAACCACTGGCCTGAAAGATGAAAAACATGAGAGAAAGTTTGACTACTTCCAGTTTTCTATAGCAGAACGTCCCATCATTTAGCTCACATCAGGCACCAGGGGGGCTTGTTAAAATACAAATTGCTGCACTCCATCCTCAGAGGTTCTCATTCAGTAGGTGTGTGGTGGGGACTGAGAAATTGCATTTCTAATGATTTTCCAGATAATACTGATACTGCTGGTCCAGTGATCACATTTTGAGAAATGCTATAGTAAGGCTCAAATGACAAAATGAAGTGAGTGGAGGTGAGCAACACATCATAAGCTGATAATTTTGGCTTGTGGTTAACATGGAGTTATTTACAAAACAGTTTTGAAATAGTTACGAGGGCACATTTGCAGAACAGTTTGAAAAATCCATGAGCCAATGAAGAGCTCTGTTTTTTAGAGAGGGTCTTGAGTGTATGAAACCTCCATTTTTCTTTTAAATGACCTTTTTAAGAGTACAGCAATGAGTTCCCCTGCTGTGATGTAGTCAAATCATAAAGTATACACTCAGGCTTAACTACTGAACTGAAGGTAGAGTCCCTCTGGGTTTCCTGCATTTCTGATTTATTTCATATACCCCTTCTTCTATGCCAGATGTACACAGAAATGGGTTACTTATAATTGCTTCCATGGGTCATAAGGAAAAAAAAAACAGTTTTGATAAAAGTCTCTTATGATCTTGCTATTAGAAAGAATTGTGCATTTTTTTCTTTCCATAACGTACATTTTCTGGGGTGACTGTATTGTATGTAAGAGACAAACACATGCCTCAATTAAGAATTTATTTAAACTTGCTTGCAGAGACAAAGAAATGAAAAGGGTTTATATAGTAAGTGAAAGGATCCCAGGATTTTAGAGTTGAAAAGCTCCTGAGAAATCATATGGAGAAGGGCATATTTTAGAGAGGAGGCTCAGAGAGGCTGTTTTGTCCAAATCACCAGCTTGCTTGGGTGGAACTAGGAGAGGAATTCAGGTCACCTCAACCCAGGACTCACTCTTCCCGTCAGGTCCTTCTAATTTACTGCCTCATCAATACTAGCTCCCCTTTCCAAACTTCCCCATTTCTGCTCTCCTTCATTCATGCTGGATTCTTCCTGCTTATTTTCTCCCATATCCTCTCAGTCACTCTGTTGAGTACACGCCTCCTTTATAATTTCAGTGTAAACTCCCCTATTTTTCCCTCCCTAAAGACAGAATTCTACTTAAGGGCTATGCAACTCAGTGTTGTGCTAGAGCCGGCTTATACTAGCTCTTGACAGCCTGTTGTGAAATTTTCAGGAATAGTACTGGCTGGTTGTTAAACACAGCATTATTAAAAATAAAAAAAACTATAAATTTACAATAAAATAAATTACATGAAAACAAAGAATAAAAAATAAAAGTTCATTTCCTTCTAATTATTTCACTATATTTTACTATTATTTATGCCCTTGAGATTTTTTACATCTGTATGATGGAAATGCTATGTAATTGTGTGCTGCTACAGATTTCTTCCCAAGTCTACATTCAGTGACTTCATGTTGGTAGCCTGATATCAGTCACAATGGGAGTATTTACACCAAAGAAATTGACACATGCAAAAAAATGAGGATTTCTTTCTTTGGAGAGCTGTTTACCACTGCATTTGGACCTCCCAGCACGTATGTCCTTAAGGTAATTCTTGGCTTCTAGGTTTTGTAACTCACTTTCACCCCCATCCTGCAAAATTACAAGTGTCCAAGAAAAGGGTAAAAAGCTTTTAACAAATTTCTGAGTGGGGATACTCATAAGAACTTAAAACTCTCATTGTGCTTTTCTTCTCTTTTATTTAACTTGCACATTGGTTCTGACAATGCAGACTATGGGTTTCAATATTTTGGAATTGCCAACTATTAAGCTGTTGAATCATAAGAAATTGCTGTTATTTGACCATTTTTTTAACCTATAAAAATGATAATTTCCAATGGCTCAATCTAATAGAATTTGACCATGTAGGCTTTACTTAGGATCCTCCTTCAGATTTCTTATTCTCAGAAGACAATAAGTTCATGATTCTGAAGCTTTGGCATACATATGATTCATTGACAATTTTGTTTATTCAAACACTAGTTGTTTGCCATTTAAATTAGCTAGCAACATTTAAAAATTAAGAAATTGCCCTAAGAACCTTAAGATTCTGGTTTCTTTGAAAAAAGTAAAAATCTGGCAAAACCATGACTGTGTTTCTCTTGGCAGCTACATCCTACAGATGGAGTACTTGCTCCAGGCTCCCCCCACCCCACCCACCCCCAGGTACATTGGTGTGAGTAACCCCTGAAACACTGGACTCCAGCTCTGACTCTCCTAGCTGGCTCCACAACTTGCCAACCAGTCATATTTGTACAAAGAAAGAGAATGAATCTTCTAGAGGCAAGAGAGCAAGCCCAGAAAGATAGGTTCCATCAGGGATCAGCACAGCCCTACAGGGTTAAACTTCATATGATACAGACACTACTTCATATTTGCAGACAAGCAAAAGGAGAATGACTCTGAGACCCAAAATCAATTGGTAGCAAAGTTATTAATGAAATAATTTGCTGGCAACTACCACGAGCATTTGCTATTATCTGAATACAATTAAATTGCACTTAAAGTTCATCTTGGAACTGCTATGTGGATGAAATGCCTTAATTACTGTATTTCAGAAGGACAACATCAAAGGAGGAATATCAAGTTTTTATTCATATGAATGCTTAGAACTTTCTTGGTAGACATGGTTCTCTTTAACCAATATATGTATTTCTTTTTAATTTCAAGATTTCATTTAAGTGCTTATCTTGCTGCAGCTAAAATCACTGTCTAATGGCTTTCTGGTCTATAAGTTAGCTTACTTCTAGTATTTAGGGACAATTTTAGGTTAGTTTATTGATAGGAACCTTATCCTAGGCTTCTTTTCTTATCTGCAGAGAAGATAAATAGAAATTGATCTCAAAGGCAAAATCTGTTGCTTAATTAATGTTCATGATGATCTCTACAATGACCCTCTAATGTATTACTTTTAATCATATCAGTTTATATGGATTAAAAAGTACAACACAACTGCCTCTCCATAGTCTCAGTGTTAGAGTACTTCACATTCAGAAATATTTTCAAAGTATTCTCTCATGGTTTTATTGACTACTAGTCAATGTGTAATAGCAACCAAATCATTGCACTTTGGGGCTATCAACCAAATCATACAATCCTTTCAAACTCTGACTAGCAAAGTAGAACTATCTAGGTTTTCCCAGAGCTGCAAAGAAAAATCTATATCTTTTTACATATTTTCTACATTTTTAAAAAATCTTCCCAATTTTCCAAATTGAGAGTCAGGGATTAGGCTTTTATGGAGTGCTCATTGGAGAGCCTATTATTATGCAGACTAATAATGGGAAACTCAGTTATTAGAACTTGACAGTCCTTAAGGATTATCTAAAGTCAATGACTTTATTTCACAGATGCAGAAACCACTGTCTGGAGAGAGCAGTGAATTGTCCTAATAACACAGTAAACTTCAGTCCAGGATAACACACATGCACATACACACTCATATATCCTCTATTCATTCCCCAATACAGCCATATCAAGGGAGATTTCTGCACATATTACTTTGTAATTTACTCTAAATTAATTTCTCTAGATCATTATGTTGTCATTTTAATGACTGCTTAGATAGCTGTTATGATCTTTCACAGTTTCACTAGATAACCTCACATAAAGAACTTCCACTCTATCCTTTTATAGCTCTTCCTTATATAGACATCTATATGCCACATTTATGTTTCATACTCTCACGACTAATCACAGTGGCACAGACTCATCCTAAGTCCCTAAAGTAGTGAACCAGAGCCTACAGACTTTGAGAAACTGCAAATCTACTTTTGATTTATACCCAGAAAGGATATGTTTCCTTTGTCAGAAGGACATATCATCTTGATTTCCTTTATGTTGAAGCTAACCTTGGTTGCATCAGTATATTCTATGAGTGCTCATAAAGACATACTGAGCTATTCATTCTAGATCTTCATGTAATCAATAAAAAGGCAAGGCTAACCTTCATCTCAGCCTCAGTAAATGAAAAGACAAGGGAGCCCATTGTTTTTAATTGCAGTAGTCAATTAATCAATCTCCTACTCAACTGCTTGGAAATTATAAAATTGGCTTCTTGATTAACCAGAGGCTGATACAATAAAAAAAGCAAGCTTTGAGATTCACTTTATGTAAAGTTCACAAATAGAAAAAATAATCCATGGCTTTAGAAGGCAGGATTTCGGTGACCCTTGGGGTGAGAGTAAGTAGTAATAACTGGAAGGTGGTATGAGTAAGGCACCTGAGGTTCTGGCCATGCTCTGTTTCTTTTTAAAAATTCACTGATGTGTACATTTATGATTTGTTCACTTTTCTACATTTATATATACTTAAGTTAAAATTTTAAAAATTCTCTAGGTTCTGGCGGTAACAAATCCCTATACTCTGTACCACTTGTCATGGTTAGGATTTACAGTTGATTTGTGTCATTACTTGATCAAGCCTCTGTTATTCTCTAGAGTCTAGACTGAAAATTTCATAAGGTCAGGAATCTCAGTTAAGAATCATTATAGCCCCAGTGTCTAAACCAACATTTATCAAATATTTGATAAATATAAAGTGCATAAAGACAGGAATGCACTAGAGTAAAATGTCTCTCATTATTTGGTTATGCAACCCTGCTTCAGAAATCCAAAGCATGAAACTGGCGAGCCACGGACCTATGTGCTAGGACTCCTTTTGTGAGACCAGCACATATTTGGTGAGGGAGGAGTGCCTGGCATGGAAGACAATGAATGACTTATGACTCTCTGTTTTTCTACACCTAGTATAGTATTTGAAACACTATACATCTTCAATTTCTTAGTGGTTCTTTTTGTTGAATGAATGGAAAATTGCATGCACATTAAATTGGATTAAGTACCTTGCCAGTTACAATACCCTCAAGTGAACAAAACACTAAGGATGAATCATTACATATTATTTCTCCCATTCTGGTTATAATAATCTAAGCATATAAACCCAGTCCTAAAATCTTCAGACTACAGCCCTACAAGACCATGCTTCTGCTCCTCTTTATTCACCACCTCATGAGCCAAGTCCTTATTAGTGTCTGGTTGTTCTGGTGAATTTACACATGGTGGGAGGTAGGTCCTTAGCTCACTTATAATCAGAGATCTTAGGGAAATTTTGATCTAATTAGAGGAAAAGGTATAAACTATGACTTCTAAATGATAAGGTCATGCATGACCAAATTTAAATAAGACAATCTTCAACTTTCTCAATGAGGTAATAGCAGAAAAAAATCCTTGACTGACGTTAAAAGAGAAACTTTCAGGGATGGAGATTAAATGATTAAATAAAGATTTAGGATATTTGATTCCATATTTTAGGATGTAAAATTATAATATACAACATTCAGAAATACTTCTCCTCCTATGTCAAACAATGTTACTGAAACTCTACACATGCATCTTTTGCATCAGTGCTTTTAGTCAAGAGAACCACAGTTTATCTAAGAATTTTCCAGAATACATCATTTTATTTACATTTGGGATACTACCCTTTTTGAATCCATGTAAAATGATGCCACTGGAAAATTTAAATCAAGTCTCAAGCACTCATTCACAAAACTTCAGGAGATGTGACTGGGTTATTCATCCTATATGTATTTGTGATCTCCACAAAATAAGCACTTGCAGTATATTACTTTTGAAAGTGATCTTCAAAAACCTTGTATTCAATGACACCCAACACCATGTTAAGTTTCTTTGCTTCTTTTTAAAAGAGCAATTCTTTTCATATGACCTCTATAGGCATTCAAAACTAGTTTTACTGGAGCACATTTAGACTAACCTGTCTTCTCTAAACAGAATTCTTAGTTGTTCAAAATAAAGTGATTGAGCCTGTCTGATACATGAGATGTTTATCAAGACTCACGTATAAATCTATAACTTTTACTCTGAGGGCTTGTTTGGGTAATATCCCCAACTTATCTTCAGTGGTTTGTGAAAGGTTACACACACTGTGGTATTGGCTACTGGTCAGTGAGACAGTTATGCAAGAACAACATTTCCCCAGAGTTAAGCCCGTGAGTGTTGGGCTGACTGGGTGGACATCTCCTCTAGGGTCGCTTTCTCCAAGTCCACAGTGACCTGAGTCTCTTTAATCTCCAGATTCTAACTCTTGAGTCCTGCCCGTCTGACTTTGGAGCAAAAGGTTCTCCCACGGAAGACCTCATAAAACCCAGCACCAAATGAAGCTCAGACCATAGCTGAGTTGGGTAATACTGATTCTCAAACATCCTGCCAATCTCTTTGAGTGCTTGCTCTTCAGGTACCTTCCTAAGAAGCAAGAGAATAATTGTGCTGTACCTCAGCCTCCTCCTTCCTCCTTCCTCCCCCTGCAGCAAAAGGGAATGGAAATGAGCGCCCTACCTGTCTGTCTTTTAGGGAGTTACAAGGTTTGCTTATTGTCTATGCTTCCCTCTGAGAGGTGAAGATAAAAAGCTCTAATATTCACATTCACAGCACATCATGTATTAATGCAAATTAGAGCTTTCTGAACTTTGAGCTACAAAGAATTATTTTTAGAAGGTTATAAACCTATGAAGAAAAAATGAAGGCAATTTGGCACCACTGGCACCTTAATATATACAAACTAGATTTCATATGCCACTCCCCTTCCCATTCAAGACACAACTGGATGGCTTATTTTCCTCTCTGCTGCCCTTCCTATACCATATCATGCTTCTTTCTGTAACATGTTTACACATGACAAGCTGCAGGCTTTTTGCCTTATTTTGATTTCTCGAATTTCTATTATAGTCAAATGCAGTTCTAAATTTGATTCATCATTTTAAGGGAATTTTAAGAAAATCATATTTGACAATACTAGGCATAAAATTCTCTCTGCCTAGTAAAGCTCAGTGGACAGCTTTAGTGAAATGTTCAGATGAGGTATGATGTGAGAACTACATGGCTACAATGAAAGGCAATTTCCCAAGATTTCCCCTTGATTGAAACCATTTAACTTTAAAACTAGCTCCATATTTGAACAAGTTCTGTTTTTCCTTCTATTCATGGTTTAACCAGACCATACTTTTAAGCTAATCAAAAATGTGAACATGTGTAATCTGGAGTCCCTAGGCTTTTAAATAGGTCTGTCGTATAAACTCTATAGCTAGGATGGCAAGGAGAAAATTTTCTGAAATGAAACAGTTTTTAAATGTGTTCCCAATGCTAGTGCTTACAAAAGTCTTGTCAAATCACTCGCCTAGAGAATTTGTAAGACAATAAAAGGGGGCTAGAACTCAGAATCATGAGTTTTATATATTAGCAAACTTCAGCCTGAACAGGGCACTGAGTCTCAGACTGAAAGCTAAATGTCCTAGATTTTCTGACTTCACGTGCAATAGCTTTTCCAACTCCATGGGATATCATCACCTCAGCATTTTAAATGAATGTCTTTTGCTCAAGCATCCAAAGTTTCAAAGTATAACAGTTGTTCAGCAATTGCCTATCATTAGTGACAGCAAAGAGATGCCCTCCAATCATTAAGGCTTTAAGACATATGGCCAAGATACTAAAATTCTTTGTAATTTCCTAAAATTACCCTTCTAAACTGACTTGTCTTTCTTCCCACTGGTTGCCATATTTGATTCCAGCCTATGGCAACTTTGATTCCAGTTTGTGAGATACCAGAGGGGGAAGAAAAATTACACTTTATATATTTTTAATAACACTTTATGCAGTTAATTACTTAAGACGGTCTATAGTTTCAAGAAATACGATCTGACTAGACTCTGTGTATTTTCTATGCTCTGTGGTTGTACTAACTATGCCATCCATCCAGCTGAACACTGAAAAACAGGGCTTCTAAAATTTCCAGTCTACCTACCTGTTAAGAGTTGATACTATTCTTCATGATCTTCCATTTAGAAAGGAAATAACTGACCCTGATTCACATGCATTAAGTTTAGTAGTACTTATAAAAGTGCCTCTTATTTTACCTTAAAAGAAATGGCTTATATTTTACACAGTATTAACAAGCTGTTTTCCAGCTTCTTCCTTATCTCCTATCATACAGATAGATATTCATCTTTAAACACAAAGGTATTTGATCTAACCCAGAAAGTTATTAGATATACTGCTTTCTTAGAATATTATATAAAATATGTTTCAGATAAGCCCTGACCTTCAGAATCCTTTTAAATTTTTTATCTGAATTAACTTTTATGGCAGATACAATAAAATTGCAGTATTTCTTTTTTCATCATATTTTTAAACATGATGAACAAGTTGTTTAAACTTTGGGAAGACATGGCCTGGGTTATGTGGGGTCTATGTGGAAACAAGCAGAACTTTTGATTGAAAGCCAGGAGAGAAATTAGTCATAATGGAGTTCAACTCTCATTTTAGAGATCTGGTGTTCAGATTCTTAAAGGGAAAGAACAGTCGATTGGTTAATGACAGTGATAACATCCAAACATGGACATGACAAATTCTATTTTCCAATGATGACTGCAACAGTTATCTCCCATCTCACATGCTGTTTTGTGATGTGACCCTGACACACCTCCATCAAGAAGCAGAGTTTAATTCCCTTTCCCCTGAACTTGGGCTGGCTTTAGTGACTGACTTCTAACCAATACAATGCAATGGATATGATCCCATGACTTCTAAGGCTAGGTGAGAAGAAGCCTTGCAACTTCTGCCTTGGTCTCTTGGAATGCTTGTTCTCAGGATGCTCCTTGGAACCCATAGATATTAGGGGAGTGAATGAGATAATGTAAATAACATTTAAGTATCTGGCTAGCTATTGTCAATATTTAATTACTTGTAAATGCCATCATGAGGAGTGAGAGTGGCACAGAATAGGATTCTAACAGATAATTTAGGACATTAAATGTTGAAAGGGAGGGGAGGTGGGAGGGGAAGATAAATTTGGGGTGCAAGAATTCATATGGATCAAACCTGGAGATAACTAAACTTGGCAGCATTCAGGAGAGTAGAGATAGTAACTTACTGAAAATGCTTGCTATGGAAACTGAATACAAAGTGAAAACAACCCACAGCCCAACATTGGCAAAAGTCATATAGAGAGTGGTGCTAGTCCTTCTTCAAACAGAAGGTTCCAGCAAGGTGAAAATGACCCCAAAATGTGGCCATCTTCAGTAACACTCACTTTTACTCTAGCATTCCTAATTGTTTAACAAACTCATAGAAGTTCCTACCTCTCAGGTGGGCTTCCTTGTGTACAAGAATAGTACAGAAGTAGCAGATAGAGCAGCCAGGTCTCAAGGAGACTTGAGGATAGGGGAGGGGAATGATTTAGAAGTGACCAACACAGATCAATGGATGAGGTCCAGGTGGGATTATTGACATCTCAGAAGTTACCAGAAAAGGCAGATGATGCCAAACTCCCTGATTCTTGGACCCTGGGTCTGTAAAGGGTTTGACATACCTGGAGAAAAGAAATACTACATTGACCATGATTAAATTTTTACCACTGTAGCAAAATGAGGCTGGAGGGAATCACAATAGAAATTAAGTTGATTTCCCAAAAATTAAGGTTTTATTTCTGGCACACCTAAGTTTTCAGTATGACAATTGTGCCTACTACACTAAGTGGCTTTTTTCTGAACTTGTCCTCGTATAACAAATGAAAATTTTTATTGATGTTCCAAGAAAGTATTTTGTGGCATTGAATTAAAAACCATAAATATGGTATCTATGAATGTCCCAACCCAGTAATTCTCAACATGATCCATCTCTCCCCCTGTTCCAGAAGACGTTTCTCAATGTTTGGAGACATTTTAGGATGTCACAATTAGGGAGAAGGAGCTTCTGACATCTAATGGGTAGAGTCCGAGGATGCTGCTAAGCATCCTATAATCCCCAGGGAAGCCTCCCATTACAAAGAATTATACAGTCAAAAACATCAATAGTACTGAGGTTGAGAAACCCTGCTCCATCCCGAATCATTCAGTTTTCCTCTGGACATGAGTTAGTATGAGAGGCTTATGTGTACCAATACAAATATCTGTGAAATATCTAATCCCAGACCTGCTTAATTTCTTTCATGTTCAAATTTATAGGTTGTGCTCTACATGTTGCCTAAATAGTTTGTAACAATTTTGGGGGTAACTCCTGTCTCACCTAGACTGAATTTCCCCTTGCCCAACTCCAAACACTTCTCCATTTATCGATTCAGTCAACAAACAGCAGACACCCATTTTTTATCCAAAGAGCTGAAGACTACAAAAGGAGATCATGGAAGAAGTCAATATTTTCCTCATGATTATATAACACATTGTTCAATCTATAAACAGAAATAAAGCAAAAATCAAAGTAATCCACTGGGATCAGCTGTGCTATGGCGGGAGGAGTCAACACCATATGGCTTGCGGAGTCAAAGTGCTTAGACCTGGTCAGTATTTTGAAACAAAAGGCTCTAGCTATTACAGTCACCTGTTTGTTGTCACTCCATGTGTTGGTCCATTAACTTCTTAAAATGCCCAGCAGTTCATATCCAAGTGACTATAGTCTAAAAGCACTAAATCTATTTCATCCATAACAAGAAACAGAGAAAACAGCCTCTTTCCTTGGAATAACTAACAGCATGAAGAGCAATAAACAGCTTCTAGAGATTTTTAGATTGCATCAAGAGGAAGGCTATGGGAAGCAGGTTCAATTTTTTGAGACTATCTAAACATTACAGTAAATAATTTTGCATATCAACTTGGAATTACTGACAGTTCCTGTTAAGGAATTTCCCTTTATACTTTATTCAAGGTGAAAAAACATCTCTTACACAAATACGTGTCAACCAGCCCTTGTACTCTGAAGACAAAAAGTTTCCGTCTACTTCACAGTTTTAACAAGTTATAAGAATAATATTCTCTCCCCATGAAAGATTTGGTTTCTGCAAAGTATGGAGTATTTCTCACATCTCTCCATGAAACAGTGGAAAGAAATTTAAATTGAACTAAAAAAATAATGTATGCTAAATTCTTTGTATTTAGTGGATCTCAAGCTATAATCATTTTTCTTTTCCTCCTGTGCTTTATGATTTAATGTAACTTACTATGGTCAGCATTACGGGTATTTTTGAAGTGAAATCACATTGTTATATATTTATTTGCTGCAAAACTTCAATTCTTCAGGATGCTGTGTATACGAAACCATCTTCCTATATACACTCTCTCAAAGCCAGATTTTTTCAGAACAGAACACAAAATGTGGAAAGATTCTGCAATAATCACTTCAAATCTTTGTGTAGATAAAGAATGCTCTTTTCTTGAATGTGGCACACTCTTAAGGAAATGCAAGTAGGAATGGTCTTATTTTCTGGTGGCCCTTATAAAGGCAAATAGAAACAGGAGTACAGAGTTAGGGAAATATAACCAAAGTAGACGGGGGAAGGGACATCTGAGGGTTCTGTCTGCATAATCATTGCTATGATGACATCCAACTTCTCTTGGGGCCACCCAGCCCCTACTCTCAGTCCAAGTCCTGTAGGACTGGGTCCAAGATGTTCCAGTTCTGTACTGCTGGGTAACACACTATCTTACAATTTAGTAGCTTAAAATAACAACCATTTTATTGCCCATGATTCTGTGGGTCAGGCATTCAGGGAGGGCTGTACCATCTCTGTTACATGTGGCAATACCAGACTCACTCATTCAGCTGCATGCTGGTGGGGGGTGGGGAGCTTGACCGGAAGATCAAAATAGCCTTCCTCATATGACTGGGGCTGATTCCCCAGTTAGTCAGGAAACTTCAGTTCTCTTCCATGAGATCTGTCTCTCCACATGGTCTTTCTTTCCACATAGCCTGGATTTCTTTAAATGGAGGTTCAGGATAGAAAGAAAATTAAAGCAAAAAGCTTCTTAAGACCCATGTGGGCAGAAGTACTCTGGGCCACATTCTATTGTTAAGGCAAACAAAAGACCAGTCCAGGTTTGAGAGGAGGGGAAACAGACACCACCTCTAGATAGGAGCAGGGACACAAAGGTTTATGGCAAAGGAGCATGTAGAATTGGAGGCTGTTTTTGGAGGAACAAAATTCTACCACACGAAGACCTAAGATTAGACAACAACCAGGAAAGAAGTGTTCTGTTTCTCTTTGAATTGATAAGGAGGTGGAATACAAGTCTAGAGTTGCTAACTGCCACCTTGTCTGAGAATGGAGCCAACCCAGAACTGAGAGGGAGAAAGCTGGACAAAGCTCTGAAATATTTAAGCACTTCAATCCAGCCATACCTGAAGCTAATTCTACCGTGGACTTCTTGATTATGTGACTCAAATGATTACTTTTCTTGTTTAAGCCAGTTCTGATTGTGTTCCTGTTATGTGTGATTGAAACAATGCTGAGCGATAAAGGCTGGTAGAGTAGAGAGGAAGACAAGTCCAGTTCCCTCACTCCAGCTTAAAGCCCTGAAGTGATAGAGAAAGCTATTTGTTTGAACAGCATTCAGGTCCTCCTCTAATTCAGTCCTTACTTCTCTATCATTGCCATTTAACAAGGCTACTTTCAGGCTGCTAGTTCTCTTTCCCTCGATTATCCTAGGCTAGAACTGGATGAGCGTTTGTTGACCTAGAACTGCTTCTGATAGCATCAACAGGATGAGGGTGAATGAAGGTTAGGGGCCAAGTCAGAGTCAGGGCCCATGAAACAGTACCAAGCCTGAGGATCTTCATGGGAGGCCAATGATGAGAATATGAAAACTAATCACAAAGTCAGAAGCTGAGATGGTCAAGAATAGGCAGGGAAGTGGAACAAGAGACAGGTCAGGGTAACAGTTCTGCATGAATTCAGAAAAGCAAAAGAGCGTGTTGGAGACCTAGGGGAGGACAGCAGACATGGCCCAGGAGGGTGCCAGCTAGGTTACAGGAACCACAAAGGACCGAACACATCTTTCTTCTAGGCCATTTTGAGGAGATAAGTGTGGTTCCCAGATTGATCCAAGCATCAGAGATTATTCTGAGATTCTTAAGCAGAACTAAACTTTGGTCTTTATCCCAAAGTTGTTCTTACACCCTGAAGGGACTCCAGACCTAATGTGACCATTTGGCAGTTTCCTCGAGGTGTTACTGTCTGCAGCCCACACCTGGGTCTGTGTGGATTCAGGTATAGTCCTTAGGGCTAGAGCTGAACTGATGACATCTACAGTAGTAGAGTGGGCCTGTGCCAGATGAAATAATTCACATGCCACCTGTCTACCCTTCCTCCATTTACACCAGTTATTTTGTGTGTCTGGTCCAATCAGGTCTCAGCCTGAGAAGAAATCAAGGAGATTCTTTCATAATAATCGCAGCTATTATTTTTATTGAAGTGTCCTAACTGTGTGCTGGAAACTGTACTAGGCACTTTACAATCAATTATTTGATGTATGGAATTGGCATTATTCCCATTTTTTCAAATGTTCCCACTAAAATGTTTATTTATAATAAAGACCACTCGCTAATCAAATTATTATTCAGTTTTATGAGCATGGACTATGTACATCTATCACTTTGTGTAGATTACTTTTCCCTAGAATCAGTGAAGGGTTTCATTTTTCCTAATACCTAGAGGGAAAGAAATCTAAATCACCTCAAATAACCTAACCTTTAGACGCTCACTAATTATGAAGTCAAAATATGCCAACCTACAGAAGCAATGATACAGGCCATTTTCTTTTTCAGGCCTTTTGTGTGTGTATTAAGATAGTTAAAATTGAAATCATTACATAATTCAGGTTTCCAACATCTATAAGTGAGCAGCAAGCTGTCCTGTGAAACACCCGAGCCCTCCACAACAGGGGTTTCGAACTTGTCTGATTATGTGAATTTGTGTGGAGTTTGTTAAAACTGATTGTGTCACCCTAACTGAGACCTGAATCAAAACATCTGTATGTGGAACCAAGAAATAACTGTTTTTAAACCCTGCCTAGATGATTTTGCTTATCAGTTAGACTTACCAAACACTTTATCAATAAGAAACAAAATGTTTTAAAAATAAGTGATATTTTAGGATATTAATATCAGCTTGGAGAATTTAACATGTTCATCAAGATGCCATTGAAACACCTCAATGTTTAACAGGGTGAATTTAATCCTTTCCCTTTCCTTTCAGAGCAGAGGATGGAGACATTTCCTCAGTCCAAGTTTGAAACTAAGTGAAGCTTAATTACTATTTTCCTACTGACATTAGGTGTATCCGTTGAGTTGGAAGTATTGTCACTATTTCTCGGTGTGGGATTTCCAATCTGGCTTGGGTGATGTCAGTCCTGCCCACTCCTTCTCTATTGGTATCGTAGCCTCCTGGCGTCCTTTGCTTTAGGACCTTCTCCCAAACAAAATAGTGCCTCTTTTCTCTAGGGTATGCGTCTAGACTCAGACTGACTCCAAGCCTTAGTGATTATGCCCTCAACTTGAACACACACAGTTGCCTTTCTTTTGCCTTAGATACCCTTGTTTCTATGTGAATTATAAGTTCCACCAAGGACACCCTGGTTTCTTTTACATTATTTCCAGTGTCTTGAGCAGTAATCGACAAGTAGGAATGAGATAAGAGTTTGCTAAATAAGTAGATGAAGGATGTGTGACCTAGATCTTAACATTCAACTGGATTTTCAGCATATTTCTAAGATTTCCTTGGGCACTCTAAGGCCAAATAAAAAATATTGTACATGACTTCTTTGAGCCTCAGTTTCCTCACCTATAAAATGGAGGAACAGAAGGCAGGACAAGATGATTCCACGTGTCCTTTATAATCTGATAGTAACTAAATGTAGCTACAACTGGATGAAAAAGTCCTCAACTTCAGATTTACTGTGATTTTTTTTTTAATTTGAACAAAAAATATCAAATATATATTTATTATATATTTACATATACACATACACATATATACATACATACATGACCCACTCCCTCAGCTCCTTCAGGTTTTTGTTCAAATGTCACCTTCTAAATGAAGCCTTCAATGACTATTTCATTTAAAAACCTGCAACCTCTCCCCAACTTTCCACTTATCTGCTTTATTTTCTTCCCAAAGCACTGTCACTATCTGATACCATATAACTTATTTATTCTGTTTATTGTTTGTCCTCCTCCCCTAGAATATGATTTCCATGAAGCCAGAGATTTTTGTCTGTTTTATTCACTTCTGTATCCCTAGCATCTAGAGCAGTGTCGGGTACATAGTAGGTATTTAATAGATATTTGTTGAATGAAGGAATCAAACAGTAATGGAACAGATACAGGTTAACTTGATTTAATTCAAGGAACATGAATGGAGTTACTATTATTAAAAGGCATCATGCATGCTAGGCATTGGGGAAAATATAAACGGGATACAAAGCTTTGCTCTTGGTAGTCATATTGAGAAAGGAAGAATGGAGAGACAACTAAGGTTAGAAAGACAACAATAAAAGACAGAATGACTCAAATATTAAGGAGAACCATAAGCAATATTTTGTGAGGGTGAAGCAACGAGTAGTTAAATCTGACCAAAGAAAAATTAGAGAAGTGTTCATGGTTGGATGTCACAGGAATTGGGCCTTGAAGAAGTGTCAGAGGTGAACAATGGAGAAAGGATTTTCTGAGCAGAGGACGTGGCAAGAGTAAAGGCGTATAGGCATGAATATACAGGCATCTTTGGGGAACAGTGAAAAATATAATCGATTTAGCAGCAGCATGTGGTTTTGGCCATAATAACAAGCATGCAGACTTGATTCTGATAGGGGACATCACATTATCTTAGGAGGAGGGAGATGTGGCTTCCTTAGGTGTCAGGAATATAACTTAAGAGGCTGTGACATGGTGGAAAGGTAAAGGCAGAAGGCTAGGTAGGAAACTTCTCCTACACGGCTCAGGGGAACAAGACGGAAGCCCATGTCTAGTGGAACAGGGTGACAGGAACAGATGCAAGCCATAAGTAGATGTCCACATTTCCACCCTAAGCTAGGCTGGTCCTTGTCATCATCACCTTTCAGGTAAAGTGCCAGTCTTCTGAGTATTAACGATTGGGCAAACAAAGCATGATCTCTTCAGAGTTATGGGGTATAAAGCTGCCTGGAGTAAAGAAATGAATGGAATGAGAACTCCATGACCTTAATGGACACATACAAAAAAAGCAGGATGAATTTCTCCAACAATAAATGGGCTTTGAGCTGACTCAGTTAATTTAGTGTCTACATTTTCCCATATCACTGTTTAAAGCACTGCTTATATCAAACTATGCCATCTTACCTCCTATCAGTGCAGTTTGACTTTCTCCTTTCAGCAATTATCCAGCCTTCATGAACGACATCAACTTTTCTGATCTTATTTTAATTAATTTCATAGGCTACTATCCATTATACTCACTGATGTTGCATGCTAAGTTAATGTGCAAGCGCTCTTTGTCACGTGAGTTGCTATCAAAAAAAAAAAAAAAACACAAAAAACAAAGTGTTCTAGTGAGCACTTGGTCTTTTTCATTCTCTAGATAGCATGATTTCCAACAGTGGTTTTTGGTCCTCAAAATATGATCCATAAGCCACTACAAGAGAAAAGGCTCTAGCTTGTCATTTTGATTATCTGGGGGCTTGGATAAAATAATGTCCCTGCTCCCGTTACTGGCAATAGTTAAGAATTTTCTTGTCGCTATTAATAAATTAACAAGCATCACTTATTTATTTCTCATTCAATGCAAGATAACCCCATCTACTCCAATGTGCTGTTTTTCAGTCAAGATCTGGAGTAAGCTAGGTAGGAAGGCTTTCAAGCCCTAAAAGAAGAGGTAGATCAGAGAAATTTAAAAACCAGTGACATAAAAAGCCTATTTTCGAGTTTCCAAATGACTGTTTTGGGTAAGATAAAAATCAACACCCTGATCAATGGGATGCAAGGTATGTGTGCAGGGTAGGGTATACTGCTCCCTTCTGCTCTAAGAGATTTCTCCTTCTTTGCAGAAGGTCATTAGATTGATCTGATCAGATCCATGCATTCCAAAGTCCACTTGATTTTTGCTCAATTTGTTTGCTTAATGAAATATATCTAGTTTTTCTCAGGTATGGAAGCTGAACTAAGAAGCCCATAGTTTCTAACACAAAACTTTTTCTTTTGAATGGATAGGCATAGCAATGATTATTACTGCCCCAAAGATAAATACTAGGTTCTGTAATAACTTCAACTAATTTCTTAAGTATTCTCAGATGCACGTCACTTTCAAAGCCTACAGGGTTGGCCACCCCTAAATGTTACCCAAACTTTTCCATAGGCAGGTTCTAGGTCACCTTGCCAGCTTAATCAGCTAGAATATAAACTCCTTGAGGGCAAGAACTTGGATATGTTTACTGCTATGGCCCCAGAACTTAGAATAAACTGGTACATGTGCCCAACAAATATTTGTTAAATAAATAGCCAATTGCACATTCCATATTTGCAGCATCGTCTCTAACATCCTGCCTCTTTTATAAAGAAAGGACATTTTCAGCACAATATGCATTGAATGTTAGGCAATTTATATGGGTTCAAATTCTAGCTTGACCACCTGTTAGAGCTGGGTAATTCTGGGCAAATCACAAAACTTCCCCAAGCATCACTTTGTTCTTCAAAAAAAAAAAAAAAAAAAAATAGACTGTAATAAATCCTTCCTCACAAGGATGCTATGGGGTTAAAATAAGAAAACACATATCATCTACCCCAGGAAAACAATATAAAAGATTCTCAAATAAATATTAGCTGAACCTGAATCTCTACAGTAGTTTGTTGCTTCCAAATGAAGGTATCAAGCATAGTCATGGACATAAATTTAAATTGGTGGAAATATTAAATAATCCAATTAAATTCTGCATGCAAAGTAAAAGGTCACACTTTCCAAGACTGACATACTTACAGGGTTCACTGTACATTAAAATTATACAGACTTTTTTTTTTTTTTTACCTTGTACATACATACCTTATAATATTGACTGTCATGGCAATTACTTAAATCTGATTTAATTTTTTTTATTCTCTTAATTGCATTAGTTTCAACTGGGCAGAGAGGAATTTTTAACTGAAGTTTGAAGAAAGCATGGAATCATGGGGGAGAGGCTCTTTTTTAAGATACGGAATCTGTTGGAGTAAAGAAGTAAAATTATTCTTTATCGCCTCTGTACTTTGCTCCTTAGTATAAAAAATACTGAAACCCTCTCTTCCAAGAGAAAGAAAGATTAGTTACACTAGGAAAACCTTTACCTGAATTAAGGTTATAAAAAACAATCAGCCAAAGGGTCATGGCCCAGCATTTTGGTCTAGCAAAAGGTAAGAAGGCCTACTTGAATGAGACAGCCTGGCTCTTATAAAATAAGAAACAGCTTTGACGTCAGCTCTGTCCCTGAACTGAACTGCTTAAAGGTTCAATTTGGGTTCAGTTAAATTATCCCTTCCTTCCTGTTTGTCTCCCTTCCACTGCTTCCCCTAACCCTGACACCACAGTCATTCCACTCTGACCTCTTCCAGACAGAAAAAGAGAAACTAGCGTATTTCCCAACCCCTTTCTAACCCTTATGGAAGAAGGTTTATCCCAAATCACAATTCCAGGAGCCAGCAAGACAGCATGGTGAAGAAAGGTCAGCCGTGGTGGAGTTGGGGCAGGAATTTCTTGGAGACTCAATCTGTGGCAAACCAAACAGTTCTAGGGCGTTCCCAGCGATGAACCAAGGGAAAATGTAAGTGGGGCCTCCCTCCTGCCCATTAAGAGACTTCCATTTCTAAGGAGATGACTTGAAACCAAGGATCTTGCAACAAATATCTGAAGTTAGAGGGGCCTTCTAGAGCCTCAGAATTTGAATTTTTATGCTGATAACAATTAACCATTTAATTTGTGAGCAGGATTGAAGGGTAACAGGAGAGAGACTTAAGATCAGGACCGCTTTAAGTAGGTTTGTAGATGTGGTTAATTAGGAATATTTTCAATGTAAATAAATGAAATGCATGGTATTTTTAAAGAGAAAATTGCTCCATTAACTAAGCCATGAAATTATGGACTCAAATAGATGATTAACTTCTATCAGTCTATTTCTCACCCCCATGCCCACAGTCTCTTTTTTTCTCAAGAGTCCTAGAATTTTAGAGATATTTTGTAATCAGCCAAATACCAGATATTAAGAGTTTTGCTCAAAGATCCCAGCTAGTTGCGGCATGGCCTAAATCTGGTCTCCTGACCAAGGACTTAACAGGCCACAATGCTTCTTTGGGTAAAGAGATTTCATTTCATTGCTTTTCATTCTTAGGAAACTCAAAATTCTTAGAAATAAGAAATTAAAACCAGTAGGGAGGATTCTACTTGCTACATTTAGGATTCTATTGTAATATAATTTCCTAGTATAAGTACTACATAATGAAAACCTGGAATTGACAAATAAGAATTTGTGAAGCATATAAATGAGGAAGGCCGCTGTTCACCATTGGCTACATTAAATCGGGGGTGCTGGTAATAAACATGTGAATCAGACAGGGTTAAAAAGATAGGGAGGGCTTCTTCTGGAAATGGAAGACTGATGTAAAACAAATTTAGAGCAGAATTTTTTGCTGACAAGGTCTAGAAAAGCTGGATAAATTGATGATGATGATGACACTAAACCTCTGTTTCAAGGCAGAGGTATGTGCAGAAGTGCCAAGGCATCGAGGACATGTGGGACCGAGAAGGGACCTCACTGAGCTGAGCCCAACATTCTGCACGAATTCTCCCTTCAAGGCATTCAAAGACTCCTAAGCAGTGCCTTTGGGCACTTTATAGTTTAATAGTTCAAAAGCTCATAATAATACCTTTTAATAGTTCAGAGCTATTAAGACCATTAGGTTTTGAGAGGCAAAGCTCCTGCAGCAAAGCAGGCGACTGCCTCTGTGGCCATACAAGCCAGAGCAGTGATGAGCTGTGGGCAGGAGGGAATAAGTAAGGTCGGGGGGAGGCACAAGGTGGGCTTCAACCAAAGGATACAAAATTACAGGGAGTCACAGAGTCTGTTGAAAACTGTTGAATGGTCTGCCCAAACGCATTCAAATTCACATTTTAACAAAACTCTGTACTGGCCAAATACAGCAATTTTAGGAGCCATATTTCAGCCTGTGGGAAAATGTATCTCTGTATAGATTATTTACTACAAGAGCGAGAAATACAAGTAGGTATACTAGAGGTTCAAAATTCAATTAACATTAGAATATACAGAACTTCATTTGCCAAAAAAAGCTGCGCTAAAGCCTTACACAGACACTATCTTATTTTAACACACCCACAGCAACATTGTACACTAGGCACAGAATGCTCAACAGAGCTTCAACACTCAAAAAGTTTACAGAATTTGCCCACGGTCACACTGTGGCAGTACGGCAGGGTATGGAATCAAAATTATCATCTAACCCCAAGCCCAGAGCAGTCTCCACCACAAAGACCCAGAGTCTGTGGACTGCAGAACACCATAGAGCTTGAAGTGTTAGAATCAGAAATAAAGATAAAGCATCTCTGAGCTTTAACCAAAACAGAAATATGACTTCTGAGAATCATTTATTGTACAGTAGGTACTTGGGGTTACTAAGCCAGTATTCACTGGAGCTTTTAAATTTTTCTTCTATTTTTTTTTTTTCCCTAACAAATTCACACACTGCTTTCTAAAAACTGCCAATGTGATTTTGGTCACCAGCATTAAGCTCTACATTTAACATAGCATCCTTTATCAATTAAGTCCCTCTCAGTGACTTCCACTAACTTGGGCAAGATCAAAGGGCAAACATTGCAATTTTCTTTACCTTCCGATATGTATTAATCAGAAGATTCAGGCCCTGTACCCTTTTGTTTTATTGCCAGTTTCTTGAGCATCATTGCATTCATGTTTCATCTTTTGGATCTGACAGATGCTAAAAGTCTGAAGTCTAAATCAAACTCAGGGTTGAAAGTCATAGCTGCTTTTGGGAGTCTTTGCAACATTCATAACCATTCTTATTCAGAAGACACTAAAAATCAAAAGGACTATATAAATACTATGGGTTATTACTAAATATTATATTGGAGAACAGTTAATCACTGACCTTTCCCTTCTACATAAAACCAGTTCTAGGAGATAGAAAAATTTGGTTTTGTTGAAAAAATTCATCTGCTAATATTTAGTGAAATTGTGTATCAAAAAAGTACTTGAGAAAGCAAAACTCAAAACAGGACTCCAAGGTGTAATATCTGCATTTAAGGTAATAGGGATCACAACTAGAGGAACATAGAGTGGAGAAACAAATCCAAGTTCAAAACCTATTATTTTTTACCTCATTGCTCAGGATTAATTTCTAAGGAGTTTTGCAATAGGTCTTGATTAAACCAGAAAAAAACAAATGTTGAATCAATTTTTGTGATTACCTGTCTCCGTCTCATCATTTTTACAAATTAGAACAAGGCATAAAATCTACCACCAAAGATGCCGTTTCCAATCATCCAAACTACAGCCCAGTCTTCCCAAACTAGACACCAGAAGGGAATGCCAAATAGGTGGAGTGATGTTTCTGGTTTTGTTTTGTTAAAAACAAAAAACACCACCACTATTAAAGAATTTGGAGTTCCATAGTTATTCAGTGAAAAACGTTTTTCCTTATTTGAAAGCTTGAAGTCAAGACTTTATCTGTTATATGTCTATTTATCTCCTACTATAAGGTGAATGATATGGTAATTTCTTTTGGTTTGAATTACAATATACCAGGCATAATTACAAGTACTGATAATAAGAACAAAATAGTCCAAATCTCTGCTTTCATAAAGCTTGATTGAGTTTAAGGAGCTAAATAAATGAAGATATAAAATATCAGTTTTTCTAAGTTCTATGAAGACAAATGAAGTAAGGCAAAGGGATAGAGTAGGCTAGAGGGAGACTATTTCATAAGGTCTTCAGGAAAGAACTTTCTGATAATATGATGTTCGAGTAGAGACTGAAATGAAATGAGGGTGTAAACATTTTGGGTGCTGGTGGGAGACCATTTCAGGCAAAAGAAACTCAAGTGCAGACGCCCTGAAGTAGGACTTGTCTTTGCTCCTGGGAACAAGGAAGCCAGTGTGGCTGGAATGCATGAGAAAGGGAGAAAGAGCAGAGGAGGTAAGAGGTAGTCATGAGCTATATAATATAAGACCTTCTAGAACTTTAGCTTTATGCTGACTGAAATGGGAAAACATTAGAACATTCTTAGCAAAGGAATGATACAATCTGATTTAAACATTAAAAAGACTGCTCTGGCTGCCTTGGAGAGAATAGAACAAGCAAATAGAAGCCAGCCTCCAAGAGGGCCCCCAGTGATGCTCACCTCTGGGCATTCATTCTCTTGAAGAGTCCCCTCCCACATGGAATCAGGCTGACCTGTATGACCACCTGGATATTATGGAGGTGAAAGGTGTGACTTCCAAGGTTAGGTCATAAAAGACATTGTAGCATCCATCTTGCCTTCTCTTGGATAACTGGCTCTGGGGGAAGCCAGCCACAGTGTCATGTAGACACCTGCACAGCCCTATAGAGAGGCCTATGTAGCAAGGAAATTTCTGCTCAGAGCCAGCACTAACTGGGCAGCCACATATATCAATCAGCTTGTAAGCCCATCCTTCAGCCCCAGGTAACTTTCAGCCCTGGCTGGCAGGCTAAATGTGACCTCATGAGAAACCCTGAGGCAGAGCCTACCACCTAAGCACCTCCCAAGTTCTGACTCACAGAAGCAGTGAAATCGTGTTTATGGTTTTAAAGCACTAATTTTCGGGATAACTTGTTATACATCAATATAACTCATACAGGCAGGGATTTCCTACTCCCTAATCCCAGAAAACTGGGGAGACTAGTTAGGAAGTTATTGCAGGAATCCAGAAGACCTTGTGATCTGGATTAAATGGGTAGTGTTACAGGCAGTGAGAAGTAGTTGGATGCTGAACATATTATGAAAGTAGGACCAGCAGAATTTGCCTATAGATTTGATGTGGGATGAGAAAAACAAAGGAATAAAGGATAATTCTAAGATTTCAGCCTGAATGACTAGCAGAACAATTTTAACTGGCTGACTAGGAAAAGCTGCAGAAGAGGAATGACGAATTAAAGTTCAAATTAGTTGATTATACAGAATTGTTCTATCACAATGACAGCTAGGATTATGTTTTAAAACCCCACCCAAAAAAAAACCCACTTAGTTGACTTTCGCATGTAATACATATCATGAAACTGCTACTTATACTTTTAAGTTGTCTCACATCTCAAAATTTGTGAAAGGGTAGCTCTGGGAGTAGGCAGAGGCTGGATAGTGTCATGGGCATCTGAATAGCATGCTGTAGAAGTGACAATAATGGTATTAACAAACCACATTTTATATTTGTCTTCTTGGGCACATAGGAAAAATATATTTCCTAGGGTTACCTGCTATTAGGTTGGGGCCAAGTGACTGCATTCTGGTGAATAAGATGTGGCTATAAATGGTGCAGTCATCTTGGGCCTGGCCTTAGAAACATCCCATGCAATCTTCATGTTTTCCCTTCCCTTGTTGATGAAATAGTGGCCTCATAAGATAGAGGAAACTTGGATCCCTGAAGCTCCACATGGAAGAACTAGCATTGGGCTGTGTGTGAAAAAGAAATCAACTTTTCCTTGGCTCATCCACTGAGATTTGAGGTTGATCTGTTGCCACCGCAAAGTCTATTCTATGCTGCCATGCCTGAACTCCGTGCTGGGATGAGGATAACCTGTTCTCTCAGGTTAATGATATGGCCAGAAGGGAGCCTGATGCTGCTCCCAAACCACACCAATCTACAAAGTAAATGGGTTCCAAGGGTATAGAGCTCATTGGTCAAAATGGAAGTAAACTTTCATGAGACTTCCTGTGGCTTCTAATCTACCTATCGTTCCACATCTCCCAGAGGCAAGGAGTGGTTTCCTAACCCTAACCCCAGACAACTTTGTTTACTAATTACCCTTATTCTAGTACAGATCATATTTTTTTGTAACCAATTTTGAGTCCTTTGAAGGCAGGGTCGTTTTCTTCATCTACTGCTTCTATGAGTACCTAATACACAAAGGTATCAAATAAACGTTGGACATGTTAATGAGGCTGGTAGATGTACCCAATAAAATATTTAGCTAGACCATTTCTGTCACAATACAAGAAATATCTATAGAACTGATGAAAGTATAAACCAGTGCTAATATAGACCTGTTAAAAGTAGAGAAGAGAGAAGCCCATCTCATCATTACCAGTGTTTATTATTACTATTATTGAATAATAGACTCCATTTTGTAATTTCTGTGCTATATTACTAATTTGAATTTGGTCTCAGGTCTACTCTGTCATGCTGAGTGTTTCTACCAAGCTGGTCTGAATGCAACTCATGATCATTATCCTTTCTTTCCCAAATGAAACCCCAATGCAATTACTCCTAATGATTCTCACTTTAATAGCATATTTTGTTTTGTTTTGTATTATAGTTTTTTAATTTTTATTTTGAAATAAATTCAAACTTACAGTAACAGTTGCAAAAATAATACAAACCACATACACAGAACTCCAGCATACCCCAACCCCCTCCACTGATACCCTGATCTACCAACTTTAATATTTTGCCACTCTACCATTTCTTTCTTTCCCTTCCTCCCTCCCTCCCTATCATCCATCATATATTGTTCTGTTTTCTGAACATATGAGAGCCAGCTGCACACATCCTTGAACAAATAATATAATTCACATATACATTTCCTATGAACAAGAATATTCATTTATGTAATCACATTAACTGTAGTTAAGAAGTTCAAGAAATTTAACATTGATATAAAGCTTACATTCTATATTTCATTTTTTCCTTATGTCCCAATTGTGTCCTTTTGAGCCTTTTCTCCTCTATTCTTAGATCTCATTCAAGATCATCTGTGGCATTTAATTGTCATTATCTATTTAGACTGTCTTTTTTTTCAATTGTGGAAACATACATACAGCATAAATCTTCCCATTCCAACCCCTCCCAAGCATTCCATTTAGTGGGATTAATCACATTCACAATGTTGCAATGCCATCACTTTCCTACCATCCATTACTAGAAATTTCCCTTCACCCCAAACAGAAACCCTACACTCATTTCTTATAAACTCCCCGTTGCCCCTTCCCCCACTTCTCGTAACCCATACTCTACTTTTCATCTCTATGATCATATTCTCTGATACTTTCTTTGTGTTTACCGTGGGGCTTAAATTTAATGTCTTAAGTCTATAACAATTTTGTTTTCTTTGATACCAACTTAACTTCAATAGGACACATAAACTATGTTCCTATACTCCTCCATTCCCCCACCTTTATGTAATTCTTGTCAAAAATTACATATTTTACATTGAGTCCAAAACCACTAATTTATCATTACACTTTATGTATTTTAGATCCTGTAGGAAGTAAACAGTGGAGTTACAAATCAAAAATACACTAGTATTGGTATTTATATTTACCATGTGATCTTTACTGGAAATCTTTATTTCTTCATGTGGTTTCAGTCAATTATTTAGTGTCCCTTCCTTTCAGCCTGCTCAATGTCCTTTAGCATTTGTTATAGGACTGATCTACTGGTGATGAAGTCCCTCAGCTTTGATTATCCGGGAATGTTTTCATCTCCCCCTCATTTTTAACCTCCAGGTGTTTGTGAATTTTCTGTCTCTGATGATTATTGACTTCTATTTGTATTCCATTGTGGTCAGAGAATGTGCTTTGAATAATTTCAATTTTTTTAAAATTTATTGAAGCTTATTTTATGTCCCAGCTTATGGTCTATTCTGGAGAAAGTTCCGTGACCACTAGCGAAGAATGTGTATCCTGGTGATTTGGGATGTAATGTTCCCTATATGTCTATTAAATTTCTCTACATCTTTCTCTCCCTTCCTTGCCCCTCCATCAGTAGGGATCCCCCCAGTATCCAAAGCAGGGCAAGTCTCCCATTAGCAAAATCCCTCAGCATTTGTCCGTCTGTGAAAAATTTAAGCTGTCCCCCAAATTTGAAGGAGAGCTTTGCTGGATAAAGTATTCTCAGTAGAAACTTCCCCCTCCCAGAACTTCAAATATGTCATGCCACTGCCCTCTCGCCCCCACAGTGGCCACTGAGCAGCCACCACTCAGTCTTATGCCGTTTCCCTTGCATGCGGTGAACCACTTCCCTCCCGCTGCCCTCAGAACTCACTCCCTCTCCTCAGCACTCGACAGTCTGACCAGAACATGTCCTGGAGTGGGTCCACTTGGATTTATTCCATTTGGAGTTTGCTGGGCATCCATGCCTTGTGCATTTATATTGCGCAGAAGGCTTGGGAAGTTCTCCCCAACAATCTCTTCAAATACTCTTTCTAGACCTTTACCCCTCTCCTCCCCCTCTGGGACACCAACGAGTCCTATATTTGGACATTTTACCCCATCCATCATATCCTCAAGATCCATTTTGATTTCCTCAATTTTTTTCCCCATTCCTTCCTCTGCTCTTTCATTTTCTGTTCTGTGGTTCTTGAGGTCGCTGAGTCATTGTTCAGCTTCCTCCAGTCTTGCACCATGAATATCCAGAGTACTTTTAATTTGGTCAACAGTTTCTGTCATTTCCATAAGATCATCTATTTTTTTTATTTACTCTTGCAATTTCTTCTTTATGCTCTTCTAGGGTCTTCTTCATGTCCTTTATATCTTGTGCCATGCTCTTCTTCATGTCCTTTATATCCTGTGCCATGCTCTCATTGTTTGTATTTAGTTCTTTAATTGCTCAAAGCACTGTGTCTCCTCTGATCTTTTGATTTGGGTGTTTGGGTTATCCATATCGTCTGTTTGTTTCATATGCTTTAAAATTTTCTGTTGTTTTTGGGCTCTTGGCATTTGCTTTATTTGATAGGGTTCTTTTAGGATATGAAGGATTATTCAGACACCAATCTCTAATTTGTCAGATATACAGCTTGGTGGCGTACACCTTCTCTAACTAACCTGCAGATGGCATCTGCGAGTCACCTATTCCCCTTACGTCAGTTCTCCCCAACTTTGTCTTTGTGGTGTGTGGGGGTCTGGTTCTTGTGGGGTCCAATTGGTGCACCAAGTTTGTGTGTGTTGTCAGTGCTGTCTGCCCTGAATGTGGGGCGTATGTCTGAGCGGTTAGGGAGGGAGGGCAGCTTTAATAATCAAACCTCCCAGGTGTTCAGGAGATTTAAGGCTGTTGCAAGAGTCTAAACCTTCATTTCAGTCTCGCCGCAGATTGTCTCTGCCACTGACCCACAAGTCCTTGGTATTGGCATAGGGTCCCCGGGTTTTCCAGGTATGTTCCTGTCCCTAGCCATGCCCTTCTAGGGCCTTTGCTGAGAGAAGGCTGTGCTATGTCACAATTGTGCACCGTTCCTCAAGGGAAGCCCTGGGCTGCCAGGCCATGCAGGGGTATTCCCAGCCTGCTGTAAGGATGGCTGAATGGGGCGTGTTAACTTCCCCCTTTTCACATGGTTCTGCGTTCCCAGCTCCGTGACAATTAGCTGTAGGTGCACAAAAGGCTATTGCCCATGCCCAATACTGTGGCATGTGCATAGTGTTGCCAGAAATACTTTCCATCACACTGGGTCCCTTGGCGTGGCTCTGGGCTGTGGCTCCAGCGCCGGGCAGGAGCATTCCCAGCCCGCCAGGAAGATGGCTGCAAGGGACGTGGTTTTTTTCCCCTTTTGGCTCTCCTCTGCCCTCCTCGCTCTGAGACAACTAGCAGTGGGTGTGTGAAAGGCTATCTTCCACGCCAGATACTGAGGTGTTCGCACAGCCCTTTCCTGCTGCGCTTCACTGTGTGGTTCTCGCTGCTGTATCTACAGCTGCTTTGGGTTTTTTTTTTAAAAAAAGAACTAGTCCTCCTCCAAACACCAACCCACCATTTCCCCACACTGCAGTGTGGCTGCGGGACATTCAGCCGAATTACTCACTCATTTCAGAATGCAGACTCCCGGTTTTACCAAGTGCATGGGCCCTGTGGATTTAGCAGAACTTGTCCAGCTGGTGCATCACTGGAACTGGTGTTCTGGGTCACTTTCTGGCCTCTATCTAGTATTTTTCGCAGAAGTGTTTTTTTTGCCCTGTCTCTCCTAGCCGCCATCTTAGTTTATCCTCGCATTTATAGTTTTTATTCTTAGAAGAACAGTTCAAGCATAGCATTAAACAAAGAAAGATCAAAGCTGAGCAAGGATGAAGGGTGAGATCAAGGATGACCACTGCAGCATTATATATCATATAGACAAATCAGAAATGATTGACTTTCCAACAACTGAAGAACAGCTACATCATATCACACCTATTCAAATGACATTACACAAACAATAAGTGTATGTCTGTAGGATCTTTTATCAGTGTGAAGTGATCATAAGTATAATCATAGCAAGTATTTACATAGTACTAACCAGGCACCTGGCACTTTCCTAAGCATTATATGTATAACTCAATTGAACTCTTGAACAACTATGAATCAGATATTCTTATTATTCCCATATTACAGATGGCAAAACACACATTAAGATGTTAACTTACTTGTCTAGTGGTAAACTGGTAAATTTTGGAGCTAGGATGCAAAATGAAAAGGCAGAATACAAACTATATATATGGTATAACCCTCTTTCTCTGAATAAGCGTATGTGTATATATGATTCTGTGTATACATACATACACATACACATAATATATACATATAAGCATAAATTACATGTATAGATATATATGTATTTATGTACATATTTAATTTCTATTGTATATATACATGCAAGCTATATATGTATCATAGCAAAACAGGAAATATGCCACAGATTTAGATGACTTTATATTTCTTCATACTTTTTTTTTTAAGTAGCCAATTTTCTACAGTAAGCTTTATATTCTGAAGAAAGGTAATTTTTCATATAAAATTAAAATAAGAGAGAGACATTGTAGACCTAGTGAATTAAACTCTACAAAGCATTTTGGTCTAGATGATGCTCAACGTATGGCTGTATGATTGCCAACAGTTGATTCATTCATTCTTCTATGGCTGCCTCCTTGGTGCCAGGTACTCCTCTAAGTACTGGGAAAGAAGTGTGTAAGTATTTCCAAAATAAGAATAGTTGTATGCAAGGTGCTACATTTCATATTGAGACATTAACTATCACATTTGTCTCCCAATGCAGTCAAGGTGCTTGCTTAAAGTAGAAACTATGCCTGTTCTCAGTGTCTTCAGACCCTGTTGGCACAATGACTGTCACAGAGAGTGCACCCAATAAATTGTTGGATGAATACAGTCATACAAGATGGTAATTTTATATGCCACATTGGCCAGGCTCTGGTGTTCTGTTGTTTGGTCAAACACTAGTCTAGACGGTGCTGTGAAGGTATTTTGTAGATGAGATTAGCATCTACAATCAGTTGACTTTAAGTAAATGAGATTATCCTTGATAATATGGGTGGGCCTTATTCAACCAGTTGAAGGCCTTAAGAGCAAAAGCCAGAAGTTTCCCAAAGAAGAGGAAATTCTGCCTCAAGACTATAGCATCAATTCTTCTCTCAGTTTCCTGCCTGCCAGCCTCCCCTACAGACTTTAGGGGAGTTTTCACTGCATCATGAATCCTGTATATAGTAGTAACAGGACCCAGTGAACACTCTGTGTGATCAAAATAGCTATAGGTATAAAAGGAATTTGAGATTTAAAAAAAGAATTGTCCAAATTAATTGTATTCAGCAGAGATGAGATGGAGCAATATTTATCAACATTTCTCAAATCAGACACACCATTTTGAGTGATTTCTTTTCAGTTGAACAGTGGAGGAACAACAAGCATGGAAGAATATAAGTGGAGCCACATGGCTATTAGTTGAGCTTTCTGTTTAACTCCAAGGAGGTCAGAGCTCACAGTCAGTCAATCATTAAAGCACTTGCCAACTTCAATGTGTAAGACAGATCTCTCCCATCCCCTGACCTGCCCATCTTTTTTATTTCTTGAGGGAGAGGGGACAGTTGAGGGGAATAAAGATGAAAAATAACCACATTACTATTCTGCTGAGTGGTCTGGGGATGTATCAAAACCTCTTAAGAAAGTCATTTGTTCCTTTGGACAAACTAGAATTCTAGGTGGAATGCCTTGACATTCTTGATCAGGGCCACTACTAAATATTTCTAGTGACTGGAAACTGCTTTTCTTTAGAAATAAACACCACAGCTAGTTTGGTGTTGTGCAATTTGGTTAGAAACACTAAGATTTGCCTTTATTTATTTTTAGTAATGTTAGTAGAAAAACTGTTTCATCTACTTAAGATGATTAATTTGCCCCTATTCACCCTTCCAATTTTCACAAATTCCTCAGTATTAGTCAAACCATTAATGGCACTGTCACTGAGAAATTAAGAGTTGTTTGCAAATATCTACTTTTTAATGACTTAAAGTCCATGATTTGGTGGGACCTCTCTTCCAAATTCTGTTCATTTCAAAATCAAGTATAGTTTTGTCCAAAGTAGCCAAATATTTGTGTAATCTACACATACTGGGACAGTCTCTCACTGCTGAAAGAAATCACAAGTTAATCTTTCTAAATACTTTCAATGAATATATGTATATATAATATGCAGCACTTCTATTACTTTTGTAAGCTAGTGTAAACTCTGCAGCATCTGTAAGAGTAGAATTTTTGCTGCTGTATTTTTAAGGAAAAATTATGCTTCCAGGAGAGGGGCTAAGATGCAGCTTAGAGAGGAGTGGAAGCTAGTTACCCCTCCTGGAACAATTCATAAACGACTGAAAAACTAGTAAATAACCTGGAATAACTGCGGGGAGACAAACGTGACTGTCCACTCATCATACGCCAACCTGAATTGGGAGGAATGCCTGAGATTGCAGCATAAAATCTGTAAGTAAAAACTGTGGACATGTGCCAAGAGCCAAGTGCCCTCCCTCATGGAAGTCTCACAGTGCTAGAGAGCTGAACTCTCCTAACAAGCGAATATACCTCAGCCCAGCTCCACCTGGGGTTTTAATGTTAACTGCTCAATACAGACAGCAAATCCCCAACAAGCAGACAGAGGCTTTTGGTGACGACTGACCTTGGGAGAGTCAGAGGACATATCTGTCTTTGGATGGGGAGCCCAGAGGATTGGGTGCTATCTCTGGCCGATGAGTGAATCTGGGAGCTTTCTGTCCCTTTCTCTCTCTGTCAACCTGGGTGGCTCAGTGGAGAAAGCCTCAGCTGTTTTCAGCTCGCAGTGCTTTGCAGTAACAAAAGCCTCAGTCATCTTAAAATAACGGCACTCTGACCCAGACAAAGGTGGAGGTAGCAGAGTCAGAGAAACAAAGAATCTATTTATATGCAAATGACCTCTCTCTAGGGGGCATAGTTTCCAAAGAGGAAAGAGGAGGGGCCCAGCTCTACTACCTGCCTTACATTCAGAACCAGACCCCAGAGCCTGGGGAAGGAGAGCCGCGGGCCACACCCCCCTACACCAGCCCGTGACAGGCTGACAGGTGCCACCTGCTGGGCAGAAAAGCACAGGGTGTGTCAATCCTCTAAGGTGCACCATCAGGAAAATCGGATATTGAATATTTCCTCCTTCTGTGACCTGAGCTTGTCTTTGTCTGGGAAAATATGATTGGGGTGGCCTAGGAGGCCAGATGCCTAGACAACAGAAAACTACAACCTGCACTAAGAAAAACAAAGTTACAGCCCAGTCAAAGGAACAAACTTACACTTCAACTGAGATACAGGAATTTAAACTAATGCTAAATCAATTCAAAAAGTTTAGAGAAGATATGGCAAAAGAGATAAACGCTATAAAGAAAATACTGAGCATACACAAGGCAGAAATCAAAAGTTCAAAAAAACAACTGGCAGAATCAATGGAAATGAAAGGCATAGAACAAGAGATGAAAGACACAATGGAAACACAACAGCAGATCTCAGGACACAGAAGAAAACATTCAGGAACAGGAGAACAAAACACCTGAAAGCCTACACGCAAAGGAGCAGATGGAGAAAAGAATGGAAAAATATGAACAACGTCTCCAGGAACTTAAGGACGAAACAAAATATAAGAATGTACTATCACTGGTGTCCCAGAAGGAGAAGAGAAGAGAAAAGGGGCAGAAGCAATAATAAAGGAAATAATCAATGAAAATTTCCCATCTCTTATAGAAAGACATAAAATTACAGATCCAAGAAGCGCAGCGTACTCCAAACAGAACAGATCTGAATAGGCCTATGCCAAGACACTTAGTAACCAGATTATCAAATGTCAAAGACAAAGAGAGAACTCAGAAAGCAGCAAGAGAAAAGCAATCCATCACATACAAAGGAAGCTTAATAAGACTATGTGCGGATCTCTCAGCAGAAACCATGGAGGCAAGAAGGAATTGGTGTGATACATTTAAGATACTGAAAGAGAAAAACCACCAATTACGAATCCTATATCTGGCAAAACTGTCCTTCAAATATGAGGGAAAGCTTAAAATATTTCCCAACAAACAGACAATGAGAGACTTTGTGAACAAGACACCCGCCCTACAGGAAATACTAAGTACTAAAGGGAGCACTACATACTGATAGGAGAAGACAGGAGTGAGATGTTTGGAACACAATTTTGGGAGATGGTAGCACAGCAATGTAAGTACACTGAACAAAAATAACTATGAATATGGTTGAGAGAGGAAGGTTGGGAGCATGTAAGACACCAGAAGAAAGGAGGAAAGATAAAGACTGGGACTGTGTAACTTGGTGAAATCTAGAGTGTTCAACAATTGTGATAAAACATACAAATACGTTCTTTCACGAGGGAGATCAAGCAAATATCAACCTTGCGAGGTGTTAAAAATGGGGAGGCATCGGGGGAGGGATGCAATCAACATGAACTAGAGACTGTAACTAACAGAATCATATTATGCTTCCTTTAATGTAACAAAGGTGATATACCAAGGTAAATGCAGATAAGAGGGGGGGATAGGGGAGGGGTGTGAGACACTTGACATTGGTGGTGTTGTCAGACTCTATTCTACTCTGATATAAGGTTATCTTTGCTTTTGTTGCTTCCTAGCTGTCATGTTTGTTTTGTTTTGTTTTGTTTTGTTTTGTTTTCCTAATTCTTTTTTCTTTTTCTTTTGCCTCTCTACCTTCTTTGACTCTTCCTCCTACTTTGTGGAAGAAATGTAGATGCCCTTATATAGATAGTGGTGAGGGTGGTGAACACATAAATATGTGACTATACAGGGAACCATTGATTGTTTACTTAGGATGGAATGTATGGCATGTGAACAAAACCATCTTAAAATAAAGGGGGGGGGGCTTATTAACTGTACAAATATTAGAAATCTCTTCCATGAACCAGAACAAATGTATGACAATACAACTAGAAGTTAATAATAGAGGGACAAACAGGGAAAAAATATATACCTGTTGCAAACTATATACTGCTGTCAGTAATATTTCAACATTCTTCCATAAACAGTAACAAATGTACTATACCAATACTACGAGTCAACAATGGAGGGGGGTTGGTTAGGGGTATGGGAGGATTTTTCTCTTTTTTCTTTTCGCTTCTTTGTCTTTATTTCTTGTCTGGAGTAATGAAAAGTTTCTAAAAATTGAACAAAAATTAATTGTGGTGATGGATGCACAGCTGTATGAGGGTACTGGAGGCAACTGATTGTACACTTTGGATCTTTGGATAATTGTATGGGATGTGAAAATTAAAATTTGAAAAAAAAAAAGGGTGGAGGGGAAGCACAAGGAAGGGAACTGCGGCTTCGGCGGGGGCTTCCAGCGCGGAGCAGTGGCATCTGTGGACCTATACGGGCAAGGAATGTTAGTTAGCTGGATAAAGGTGCTGAGGGAGAGATTCATTTCCCCCAGTCACAAGTTGTAATTGGGAAGAAAATGGTGTATAGATATTTAAAATATATATATGTGTGTGTGTGTGTAGATATGTATATATGTGTGTGTGTGTATATATATATATATATATATATGCTCCCAACTTTTCTCAGAGGGTACATTTTTAGAGTCAGGCCTCTAGAGACACATGAGAAAAGCATCATTTATGCACATATATGATGATGTTCTATGTACTCATTTGCAACACATATACACAATTAACAGATGTTTCTTACAGACCATGGCTATAGAACAAATTGCATTTACCAGGTAAAAAACAAAAGATTAAAATTAAAAAGCCAAGGCTAATTTGTTTAAAAAAAAATCAGCCCTGGTGGCCAATGTAGTACTTAAGACTTCTATTGGGGGAAAAAAAAAAAAAATCCAAATGAAAGAAAATGAGGAAAAAAAAAAGGCTCACTCTTCGCAAATAAGAGAATTGAGTCAAAATGACTGTGGCATATAATTAATTGGGTACATAAAGATATTTTGGTAGAGGCCATGGTATTGTTCTACTTGCCTCTCTTCTTTCTATATTTACAAGGTTAAGAAATACTTATATTAATTTATACTGAGATAGATGGGGATGGAATAAAATCTGCATTAAACAAGTAAGGACAGCACCAGTATCTTAAATTTATGGAACTACCAGAATCCCTAAATCATTGCAACCATGTGTAAGTAGAAATTTTGCAGTGGTCATCTGTTGTTCTGACTGCTCAGCATCCTGTTTCTCTTCTGGAAATGTAACACCTTCTTTCCTTTTAAAAATTGCATGTCTTTCATTGTGGTGATTGAAGCCTAACTGGGTATGTAACCCTGACTAGTCAATGTGCCCCCTTCCTCCTAGTTACAGATCTCAAGAGTGAGTTCATGATCTCAGCAGAGCTGGTCAAAATATTTTCTTAGAATAATGTGTCATTTTGTGTGTGGGAAGGAATGATATCTCTCTTCCACCCACCCCCTTGGATCCAATGCTGTATCCTGGAGCTGTCTGGGGCCACTTTTGCTATATGTGGAGAGACTGTCTCTGAAATCAAAACTGACACAACAGAGAGTGGGATACTGCCATGACTGAAGTCCAGTCTACCCCCTTAGAGATCTTAGCAACAGGAGATAATAAAGTCCTTTGTGGTTAAGCAAGTCTAGGTTGCATTTAATACATACAACCAAAGAAATCCTGAGTGATAGCAGCCTCAATTTGCCCTTTTCATATTAGACCTTAATTTAACCACAACAGTCCAAGAGACAACCAAGCTTCTCTCTACTCTACCTGTGCCTAATTACATGATGTGATCAACCACTAAGTTTAAACAAGTTTAAGCAGACGTACAAATATACGCATCTATAGGGTTTGTTTCCTTAATTGGATCCGCCTCATCACACAATGCCTATGGGACGTGGGCTATAAGCAACAGGAAGCTGCTTTCACTGGTGTCCCAAAGGTTTCTTGATGCATCCTCGCAAAACTTAGCATGCACACGAGCTGCATCTGATGTCTCATGGGAATTGAGCACTTTTACACAAAAGTGTCAGGCAGAAAATATTTTGGAGATATTTATGCATGCTATATAAAGTTAGTTTTTAAAATGTGGCTAGCAGTATGTGTTACACAATATGGCAAGACATCTGATTTTACATCATGAAATGACCATTTGTCAAATATGTACTTTAATCTCTCAATATATCATTACAAATGAAAGTAGAGTCTGTTTATCAATATAAAGGAAAAGGAAGATCTAAAGAAGCTTGAGTTAGACTGACACAATTCCATTGCAGTTGGGCTAGTTAGGACTCGGGGGTCTTGCACAAGTTGTTTTATATCTTTGAATCCAAGTTCTCTAACTTGTAGGGTAGTGAAATACTTCACAGGTGACCTTTACAATACACTACAATTAGACACATGGAAGTTCCTAGTAGGATATCTAAAACATAGTAAGGATACATAAATGTTACTTTTTAAGGATATGACATGAAATTGATAAACAATCAAGATTTTAGAAACATTATGAAAATATTTTGCAAGCATTATAAGAAATATCACAAAAATTCTAGCATCGTGATGTACTGGACTAATAATTCCCCTGTTAAAATATATATATGTTCTGGTCAAAATATAATGGAAAATTTTCATACCTAGTTGAGCTTCTAAGAAGGATCAAAAGGGAAAACCCTAGAAGACATAAATGAAGAAGGAATGTAGACCTAAATTGGTGATCTCTAGCAGATTATAAAAACATGAGGACTTCTGAACTAGACTTAAGTTCTCAGGATAAAAGGCAAGGGCAGAGCACATGGTTTAAGGCCCATTAAGACAGTTACCTTCATTAAGTTTGGGTCTTCAAATACTCTCCTGAACCCAAAAAAGAATAGTATAAAAACTCCATTTGGTAAGTGTCAAGAAGGCTTCTGTCAAATCAGAGGATCTCAGTGGGTGACAAAATGTTTTCCATGAAAAATAAAAACATCATACCTGTGCCACATAAATGATACACATAGCATGTGATCTCACACTAACCAATTCAAATCCCTGGGTCCCCAGCAGAATAAAACAAAACCCAGGATGCAAAGGACTCCAAATACTTGACCAATTATTGCAAATAAAAGGAAATTAATCACCATGAGAGAGAGTCATTTGAGGGCAACCAAGAGACAATTAGCACCCAATGAACTAAAATAACCTATGACAGCCTGTAAGTATGCTTATAATTCTTGAAATGCTAAAATGAAAATTGAAAACCATGTTTAACTAAGAAAAAATAATATGCAGATATGCCAGTTTGGATATATTATGTCCCCAAGAAAAAGCCATGTTTTTTAATGCAATCTTGTGGGGGCACATATATTTAGTCTTGATTAGGTTGGAACCTTTGGATTAGGTTGCTTCCACGGAGATGTGACCCACCTAATTGTAGGTGATAACTCTGATTATTTCCATGGAGATGTGGCCTGCCCATTCAGTGTGGGTCTTGACAAGTTTACTGGAGCCCTGTAAGAGCTCACACAGAAGGAGCTCAGTGCTGTAGCCAAGAGACATATTGGAGACAGCCATTGGAAGCAGACTTTTGCTAGCCCAGAGTTTGCCTGGGAGAAACTAAGAGAACACCCCCAGATGCCTAGAGAGGAACGTCCTGGGAGAAAGCCATATTTGAAACCAGAACCCCAGAGCAGACACCAGTCACGTGCCTGTGCCTTCCCCATCAGTTTTCCAGACACCGTCAGTGTTTTTCAGTGAAGGTAGCCTATTGCCAATGCCTTTGTTTGGACACTTTTATGGCATTAGGACTATACTTTGTAACCAAATAAACCCCCTTTATAAAAGTCAATCCATTTTTGGTATTTTGCATAGCAGCGGCATTAGCAAACTGGAACAGCAGATTTGAAAAGAAGTGACCCTCTAAGATTTAAAAGGCTTATGAAAACAAAAAACATATTTAGGTAACTATACTGATGTTGAACAAAGTACACTGGGGCATTAAAAATATTAAAGATACAGAAGATCATTACATGATGATGAGAGGAATAGTTCCCCAGTAAGTTTAAAATTATTTAGAACCATGCATTTATTAATATAGATTCACAATTGACAAGTTGGAGATAATGCTATGTTTTAGTTTCCATAAATACATACAATGGGTTGGCTTAAACAATGAGAAAATATCAGCTCACTATTTCAGAGGCTAGAAGGATTCCTTCCTCCTGTGTTCGGCATCTTCTGGCTGGGCCAGCACCTTGGGGTTTCTTGGCTCTTCCATCATATAGCAATGTACATGGCAGCAGTATCTCCTTTCTTTGCTAAGTTCTGTTGACTTCCAGCTTCTGGCTGCTCCCTGTGGTTTCTTTTTCCATGTCCAATTTCCTTTGCTTATGAAGACTTTGGCCATATTGGATTAAGACTCACCCTCATTCAGTCTGGGCACACCTTGACTAACAACTTCTTCAAAGGTCCTATTTCCATATGGGTTCACACCCACAGGACCAGGGGTTGAGACCTGAACATGCCTTTTGTAGGGGGACATGATTCACTCCCCAAGAACATATATGTGAAACACTGTACCCAATAATTATTAAATATAAATTTTTACAAGTGTCCACAGAATGCTTTAAAATTCATGTTGAACAGGCTACAAAGCAAGTTCCCACAAATACCCATAAATCAATAGCACCTAGTCCAATGAATGTAGCAATCAATTTAAAAAGGTTAGAAATGAAATGTCATTAGAAATAAACAATAAAAAGAGAGCAAAAAGTCCCTATATTTCAGCATATTAAAATATAGTTAAATTGCATGGAGCAAAGAATATCTTATACTGGTTAAGTCATAATTTTCATATTTTTAAGACCTGAATAACAGTGAAAATACTACATCTCATAATTTGTGGAATATTGAAAGGTAAATGTGCAGCTTTAAATTTGTAGAATAGAAATACGCACTGAAAATCAATTAAATCATTTGTCAACTCACAAATTTAGGAAAAAAAATAACAGAATAAACTCAAGGAAAGTAGATGCAAGGAAATAAAGACAATTTGAAATTAATAAAATAGAGAAATGAATAAAAACAAAAGTGAGGATCAAAACCAAAAAAAAATATTTTAAAAATACAATGAAATAGCAATTTATAAAGGAAAAGGAAAAGACATCAATAAGGATATCAGGGATTAAAAAAAAGGAGAAATAACATAACTCCAATAGAGAATTTTAAAAATCATAAGTAGATTGAAAACAGTATTTGAAAAGATCAACATGCAAATATCAACAGTTTCTACACACTAAAAATAAACAATCTAAGAGGAAATCAAGAAAACAATTCCATCTGAAAGGAATCAAATATCTAGGAATAAATTTAACAAAGGATATAAAGGACTTGTATACAGAAAACTACAAAACATTGCTGAAAGAAATTAAAGAAGACCTAAATAAATGGAAGGATATTTCATGTTCATGGATTGGGAGACCAAATATTGAAAAGACGTCAGTTCTACACGAAGCAATTTGCAGATTCAATGCAATCACAATCAAAATTCCAACAGCCCTCTTTGCTGAAGTGGAAAAGAAAGGCCAGTTGTCAAATTTATGTAGAAGGGTAAGGGTCCCTGAATAACCAAAAAATCTTGAAAAGGAAGAATGAAACTGGAGTTCTCTTACTTCCTGATTTAAAACTTATTACAAAGCTCAAAACAGTGTGGTACTAGCACAAGGAACTCACTACTGTCTGCATTTTTCTGTAAACCTACAAGTGCTCTAATAAAAAATAATTACCAAAAATTGACTCAAAAGAAACTAAAATCTCAAATAGATTGTTAAATATAAAACAGATCAGTGGTTTAAAAAAAAAAAAATCTGTCACAACAGAAATTCCACCAGACCTTACTTGGTTGTAGAGCCAAGAGAACCAGCCTCTCTGTTACTTACAGATAGCTAGTAATTGATAGTAACCTGTATATTAGGCAAGCTGTTTAAGAAGATAGAAAGGAAAGCAAACCCCCCAACACTTTCTACAATTCTATAATAATCTTAATATCAAAAACAGGTGAGGGGTAGGCAATACAGGAAAACTATATGCCAACCTTATTTATATACATAGATGCAAACACCCTACATATTTAAAAAACATCGAGTACAATTTTTATCCAAAAATACCAGGATGGTTTACTATTGAACAATCTATTAGTGATTCTTCCTCTTCCCTTTCTAAACAAAAAGTAATCCTGCAGTGGGCCAGCCCAAGGTAAGCATCCACCCTGGAGGTGGGTGGTGGTGGAGGAGGGAGACAAGGCAACCCTGGCCAGGTGTCAGTGCTCTAGGGGGGTGACAAGGTGTTCACACAGGGCACAGCCTGGGTAAAGAGGGAGAGCCCAAGGCGGTACCCAGGAAGAGATGATATTGCACAGAGTGGTGGAGCCTGAGCGGGGTAAGGAAGGTCCACTTGTAGAGTTAGCCATGAAGTATTGAAGCACATTCTGGGCATGGGGGTGACCACGTGTCAGAGGCAGATCAGCAAGGACTGTCAGAATCTGACCAGGGAAAAGGGAGAAGGCTGAGTAAGTGGTTTGTGGGCCACATTTAAAGAGGTTAAAGGAAAAAAAAAAAAAAAAAAAAAAAGAAAGGAAAACTAAGTTTGACTCGGTAGACGCATAAAAAGCATCTTTTTTGACAAAATTTGATACCCATAGCCATCTAAAACTTTTATCAAACTAGTAGTAATAAGTTTCCTAAACCTATAACATAGCTTGTACTTAACGGTGAAACATCAGTAAAATTCTCTTTAAATCAGAAAAATGTACAAAGATGCTGATGATTAACATTCTATTCAGTACTGTACTGTTCTGCAGTACAAGAAAAAATAAAAGGAACAAAGATTAAAAAGAAAGACTTGAAATGCCATTACTAACTTCAAGAAAAACTGCAGACTATTAGAATTAATGTCTCAGCAAGACTGCTGGATATGAGACCAACAAACAAGCAATAACAATCATATACAGTAGAAACTGCCTATTAGAAAATGTACTTTTTAAAACAACCTTATTCACAATAGGAACAAAAGCCATAACGTATTCAGGAATACACAAAAAATGCCCAAGACCTTTATAGAGCAAATTATAAAACTTTGTTGAATGATATTAAAAAATCCTAAATAAACAGGGAGATACACTATGTTTATGGATTGAAGGGCTCAGTATTTAAAGATGGCAATTTGTCTGAAGTTAGTCTACAATTCAATGCAGTTCTAAATCAAAATTCCATCAAAGATTCTTCGGAAACTTGTCAAATTAAGTTGAAATTCATATAGAAGAATAAAGGGCCAAGAATGAGTAAAATTTTGAAGAGAAGTAATAATGAGGTGGTACTAAACTAATCAAAGGGCAAGATGCAATATTAAAGCATTAATAATTAAGATACAATGGTACTGGTACAGAGTTAAACAGACCAAATGGATCAGAATACAGGGAACAGAACAGACGTATATATGTATTTAAATTAGCATGTGATAGAAATACAGAAAGATAACAATCATATCTTTTCTATAACATATTTAAATATTCCAGATGTGTTAAACTTATAGTTCAACAAACAACCTTAAAATTTCAGCAAAAAGTATGACTGAATACATTTATGTTGTTGGATTAACATTTTTAACCAAGACAAAAATGATAAACTATAATTTAAAAAATTGATAAATTCAGCTACATTAAAATGTAAAACTTATATATGACAATAGGCAACATAAGAAAAGTTGAAAATTAAGTTGTGGACTGAACAATTCTATTTGCTTTGCATATAATTCATAAAGGACTAGTATTCAACACAATAATAAAAAGAGCAAAGAACATGAATAAGTAATTCACAGATGGGAATTACTGAATGGCTAATAAACATCTGAAAGAATGTTCAACCTCAGTGAAAATCAGCAAAATATAAAACATCAAAGAGAAATATTTCAAACCAATCAGCTAAGCAAACAATAAAATATCCTGTAATAGCAAGTGTTGGTGAAGATTTAGAGAAATGGGAACTTTACTACATTACTGTTGAGGATGAGACTGATACTACAATATCGGAGAGCAAAATCTAATAGAGAAGATGTGTTTTTCTATGACTCAAAATACTCCTATTTGTAAATGTTTACTTGACAAGAATTCCAAAACACATGGCTATTCAGCTGGCACACACTGATATAGCTGTACCGGGTGTGCATGGCTGGTGTTTGGTGCTCATGCGGTACAGATTGTTAAATATTTTGACTTTCAGCCCAGTAACAATTGTTCAAAAGATAAGTACAAGGACATTTACCGCAGAATTACAATTTCAAAATAATGGAGATGTAGGTGGCCATCCATAGGGGAATGGATAAATTGTAAAATTACAATAATGGAGAATTATTATATAATGTTAAATTGAGAATTAATCCTACAGCTAACAATCACTTGATACTACCAAGTACATAACTCCAAATTTAAAAAAATCAAATTAAGTTGTCAAATTAAGTTGTAATTCATATAGAAGAGAAAAGGGTCAAGAATGAGTAAAATTTTGAAGAGAAGTAATAATGAGGTGGTACTAAACTAATCAAAGGGCAAGATGTAATATTAAAGCACTAATAATTAAGATATGATGGTACTGGTACAGAATTAAACAGACCAAACGTAAAAGGACAGCATAGGGTGATAGTATTTAGGTAAAATTTCAAAACTGAAGAACTAAAACCATGTATTGTTTAAGGAAACAACCATGAATTGTAAAATTATAAACACATGAGAAGGTTGTATACTTGCCAACTTCAGAGTTGTGATTACCTACCTGGGGAGCAAAGGAAGGAAATGGGATTGGACAGATCTTCAACTATACATGGTATTAGTTTTTAATTTTTGAACTTTTGATTTCTGCTGTATACATGCCCAGTGCTTCCTTTACAGCCTCTATCTCTTTTGCAATATCTTCTCTTAACTTTTTGAATTGATTTAGCATTAGTTGTTTAAATTCCTGTATCCCAGTTGAAGTGTATGTTTGTTCCTTTGACTGGGCCATAACTTTGTTTTACTTAGTGTAGGTTGTAATATTCTGTTGTCTAGGCATGGTTTCCTTGGTTATCCAAATCAGGTTTTCCCAGAACAGAACAGGCTCAGGTCCCAGAGGGAAGAAATATTCAGTATCTGGTTTCCCTGTGGGTGTGTCTTAGAAAATTGCTCCATCCTTTGATGCCTCGGGTCACTATGCGTTTCTGCCCAGCAGGTGATGCCTGTTAGCCTATAATTCTTGACTGGTGTGAGGAGGTGTGGCCGTGTTCCCCCAGGCTCTGGGGTCTGGTTCTGAATGGAAAGGGCCCCACCCCTTTCCTCCTAGAGAAGACAGACCCCTCAGGTGGAGGTCATTAGCATTCCCAGAGTCACAGCCCTGGAAACTGAAAACGACTGGGGCTTTCTCCACTGAGCCAAAAAAGAAACAGATAGTCCCCTTCAGACCCAGTCCAAGGTGACCCTCCGGCTCTCCCAGGTCAGTCGTCACCCAAAGCCTCTGTTTTTTGGGGATGCGTACCTGTAGTGAGCAGTTCACACTTGCTACTTAAAACCCCAGTTGGAGCTAAGCTGAGCTGTATTTGCTTGCTGGGAGAGAGCTTCTCTCTGGCACCACGAGGCTTTGCAGCTCGGGCTATGGGGGAGGGGGTTTCACGACTTGGTTCTGCAGGTTTTACTTACAGATTTTATGCTGTGTTCTCGGGCATTCCTCCCAATTCAGGTTGGTGTATGATGAGTGGATGGTCTTGTTTGTCCCCCCACAGTTATTCTGGATTATTTACTAGTTGTTTCTGGTTTTTTGTAGTTGTTCCAGGGGGACTACTTAGCTTCCACTCCTCTCTATGCCTTCATCTTGCCTGAGTCCTAGTTTTTAATTTTAATTTTAATTAACATTTAGTAAGTTTGGTAAATAGGAACATGATGTTAAGTTTTCCATGATATATTTCAGCATATTTGAAATATTTTATAATTATAAAAATCAGGAACAAGGAAAAAAAACCAACATGACCTAGCAAATTTGCGTTTTTGAACTTTCTGGAAAGAGAGTAATCCATTGAGGGCCTCTACAACCCTACCTACTCTAGCGTCCTTAATTCAAAGAACAGCTTTGGAGTTAGGTTCAATCAGCCCAAAAAAGTAAACACATAACTTTTTAAGAATCATATTTTAAAAATATAGCATCATACAAATAATACATGGTAACCAAGGAAAGTATGACATAAGTGATCCAGAGATAGAATCATGTTCAAAATGTCTTAGCCAAGGGTTTCATTTGGGACAATTACATCTAGTGTTTCAACCATGTGCTCCTTTCAAAGTGAAGACAATTTTAAACATTCTCTGGTAATTACTGTAGAATGTTCCAATTATAAACAAGGGTGATAATTAGGGACAAATGGAGCAAAAGGTCTTTAAATAAATGGCAGGAGAGAAGCCTAGGATTATATTCTCCTTTGTGTTATTTATACTACGTTTTATTATTGTGTGTATGCATGAGTGGCCTTTGTGTCTATACCTATTTTGGGGGAGAAGGGGGCTCAGATAGGGGGCTGAAAGAGCACAGTGTCCCTGAAACTCAAATCCATGACCTCATTCTCCAACTTACTAATTTAAAAGACTATGGAGCCCATTAAACAGTCACTCCCCATTCCCCAGCCCAGCCCATGACAACCACCAGTCTGCTTGCTGTTTCCATGGAAAGCATTGGTTTTTGAAGCTGGGCTGATTATACTATTTTCTGTAGTTTTTGCATATGCTTGAATTATCATAATAAAAACGTTCAAAGCCACACAAGGGTCCAGTCTCCCATGGGCCTTTGCTCCCACTATACCTGCCACAAGTAACAACTCCAAGTGGTTTCACCAGTCACAGGATTATACAACAGCTGGTGTAGCTGCAAGGCCGGAGGGAGGACACCATCTTGGGAAGTTCATGGGGCTCTGGTTGGTTCCCTACCAGGCAATGCTTTCTGCATTATCTCGAGGGGTTTTTTCCAATTTGGCAAGTGGGTCACAAAGTGGCTCTGCAGCCTCCCTGGTCTGCGGGTCACAGCACTCTCCCTTCTCTGTACCCAGATGGCCTCCTCAGACCCACTTCCTCACTCCTCCTCCAAGGCTTGACTTCTAAGGCAGGGACTCTGTCAGTGCCTGGGGCTAGCAAAGCTACTCAAGTTTTCAAATATTTACTTTTTTTTCAGAAGTAGAAGCTGAGGCATGGGTGGAAGGGCCACAGAGGGGTGTGAGCAAATGCTCAGAGCCCCTCTTACTGGGCCAGGAGCCAAGCCCTTCTCTGAGCAGCAGTCAAGTATGGGGGAGGGCCTGTGAGGCTCAAGCGGGCCCCCCTGTACAGGCCAGGCCAGCCTGGGCTTAGAGGCCATGGACCCGTGGGAGAAAAATGTCTATGGAGTCAAATTTGGAATTTCTTTTCCATTTTCTACCAGGATGTAGACCTAAATAATCTTTCCATATATCTTTTCTCTCAAATCCTAGCCGTTAGCTGTGTAATACGTTCCCTCAGGAGGGATGTGTCTCTTGTCTTATAAAAATGGAATATATTTCTTACATTGCCCCAAGGCAAGTGAATAGTATAAGATCTTGACATCAGAGGAACTCTCTCCTCCTTTCTCTGACACGCCCCCCACCTTTGCAGTACTTATTTAAGATAAAAGATTCCGTCTGCCACTTTAGGGTCATCATTTTTCATACTGCATCATTTCTTCTTCTTGGCTGCTCTTCTTTTCACAACCGCTAAACTACTTTCCTGTTACACTTCCATCCTGTTGACCCTTCTGGATGCTTTAGTTGGTATGAGTCTCTACCTTGAAATGTTTTAATAAAAAATGGGGGAGAGGAACCAAAGTAACAGATGTTGATTTTGAGATACAGGCTGCAGCACAACAGAAATAGCAGATTGTTAAAGGTTTATTTTCTTTAATGAATAAGTTCCTCCCAACTTTGTGCTAAGAATATATGTTTTTCTCACTGCCTAAAGATTTAGACAAGTAACTTCTTGAAGGTTCGTAAGAATTTTAGTGCTAAAAAGTTCGGTGGTTTAATTAGAACTTATAATGGAGATGTTTTGTTTTCAAAACTGCATTTTTCTGAATGAGTTTCAGATTTCTGAAAATGGAAATATGACCACAGTTGAATTCTGAATGATCTTAGGTTGAAGTTTTGGTAAGCTGCTCTTGGTTTCTTCAGCTGAGCTGTAGCATAGAGCCCCACCAGCGAGAAAAAAAACTGTTGAGGCTTGCTTTTCCTCTGTTTCTGCAAAGGGACAGGAGTTCACAGTGCAGCTATGCGGAGATGACGGGAGCCCTACAATGTGAATCACCACGCTGATTTCCAGTGAAGTTACAGTAGTGCTTAGCTTTTCCGAAATAACATCTGTTATCTGAACCATAAAACACACACGCTGCAATCTCCAGAAATTAACTACAAATTGTTTTTATTCTCTTGTTTAATGATCTTTATGAATCAATTAGAACAAAAAAATAGCATTATGCAAGTAGAATCCAGAGAAGACAAATTAAATTTCAGTGACACAACATTAACTACTATTAATATTTCTTTAACTGAAACCACAGAACCCATTTGGACATTAATCCCAAAGCAATCAACAAACAGCCAAGGCTAATTTAGGTAAAAGTAAAATTCTGGCAAGAATTTACTGCAGAACTGAGATTTGTATATTCCTAAAATAATTTTCATATTCTTGATCACTGATATATATCTGCATTAGCCAGATTTTCTCTTGAAGATTTTCTCTCTTATAGAAGAGATCAAAGTTGGGAATTTTGTTAGTAACATTGAATAGTTATATGCGCACATATATATTTTGCATTTTTATTACAATGGATATACTTATTGGAATTGAACAGGTTCTGTATAATTTTAATTCCAGCCCCTAATGCAGGGCTGGAACACACAGACATTCAATAAATATTTCCTGAGTAAATGAACTGTACTACCTAGTGTTCAGAATCAAGCAATTTATAGTCTAGCACTTAAAAACAGCTTGTCACCGCTCTCGGTGATCTTACCCATGGTTCTTAGAATTATATTCAAATATTCCAAGGCCAGGGAGAAACTGTGTTCATATTTAATCCCATAAATATTTTATGGTATTTTTAATATGGACACAAGCACAGATGAGCGCTAAGTCTCTGCTCTGAGTTTATTATTTTTTTCTCTGCAGTTTTGCCCTGTGCTTCCTGTTGGTCTGCGGCTGTGACTGCAGCAGGATACTGCCATGCGTGGAGGCCCATGGCTGCCAACGTGGAGCAGGCACCGTCCTCCGCGCTGTGACATATCTATTTAATTAACACAGCTGTTGTAGCTGCTGTGTGAATTACAAAAGAGTAGAGCTGTCCAGAAAGGCATGGCTCATAAAACGGGAAAAATAAAATTTCTGGAAACAAAAGGCCCACGTTTCCCTTTGTCAAAAAGACAAACATCTATTTCTTGATATTTTACCCTTCTGGAGGTTCCTGCCAAAGGGCTCTTAGCATGTATTTTGGACTTTTTGACTCACGTTCCTTGTTTTCTTTCCCCCAAAAGGAAAACTTATAAGTAAATTCACAAGGTAAAATTGCTTTGGGTAAAATTATCCATTAAGTAACCTATTGTACCAAAGATGTGTGTATGTGTGTGTGTGTGTGTGTGTGTGTGTGTGTGTGTATTCCTTTCGGGTTTAACAGAAAAGTCACATAAATTGTTCCCTTAGCTTAACCCAAACACACTATTCAATTGGGAAACAGGCTTGTCAAAAATAAGCACAAGCAAAATTTCAGGGCAGTGATGCAAACACAGCACAGGTCCCATTGCTACGCTTAAGTTTCAAGATACTCCTGTGCTATCTCAAGGCCCCCATTCATAGTTTGTGGTGAGGAAGGGAAATTCTTATGATTACAACATGCAACACAAGGTAACTGCTAAGTTAGAATATGAACAAGTAAAAGAGCATGAAGTGAAAGGCAAACTAACCACAAGTATTTCGAAACAACCCCTCAGCATTTCCATGCTAGCAGAATTGGTGATTCACTGGCCAGGACAGCAAGTTTAAGATATGATGATGAAGAAAAAATCAAATATATATTTAAGGCATTTGCAGAATTGCTGAATGAGATGACATCTCTGAATTCTGAAAGTCAAACTCCCCACTTTACAGAAAAGAAAACTGAGCATCAGAAGAGAGAAATGACTTGCCCAGCTACACCAAGGTCGTTAGCAGCAGAGTTTATATTAGGAACTGATTACAGGCTATTGATTTTTGAATTTACATTTTCACTGAGCCAGAAATGAATTTAGGAAACCCCACAATCCCGAACAATTTTCCTTTTTTCCTATCCGTCCTTACATTCCCAGCACCTAATACAGTTTTTGGCATGAGTATGTGCTAAATACATATTAGTTGAATAAATGAAGAAATGAGTGAATGGAGAGTTACAGATTTTATAGTGCATATGTAATTGTTTTGTTTGTTTCCATATTGTGATTGCTTGATATTTATTAACAATCCCATCTGTTCTTTGTCATTAAAGTTGCTTTTACATTGCAATGAATACCTTCATTTGTTTGGTTTATTTCTTCCCTTTTGCTTGGCTTGGCTTAAATTTTCAGAAAAGCATTACCAGATCAATAGGAATGCACACTGCAATGACTTTGGATCTTATAGCTAAATTGCTTTCCCAAATAATTTTATTTATCTGTAATGATACAAATGGGGTAGTGGAAGAACAATCATCACAGCCTAAATTATAATTAGTGAAATCATAAAAAAAAATGGAAAGTAAATAGAAATTATTCAGAATCGCTGGTTTGCATAAAAAAATGGTTTAATTCATTGCATTGACTATATATTTTTTTAATATTTATATTTATCCTGTTTGGAATTATCTACCATGTTCCTTATATCTTAAGATTTAGGAAGTATTGGAATTGAGCTATTTTAATATAGAGACTTCACACCCTCCTCATACTTGATAAGCTAATCACGTTCTATCAGGCATTATGGTTTAGGCATGGGGCTGAGGTCATGGAGGGGAAATAGGAAAGACCAAAGATCCCCTTTTTATAATATTTATAAAATATCCTGAAATGAAATTCATAGAAAATATAACCTACCTAAAAGCATCACTTAAAAAAAATCAGTAACAGTAGGATTAAGGAGAAACAAAAGCAAAGTTATAAACAAAGTTGTATGTGCATTTCCAAATATAACTCCACTAGAACACATAATGAGGTTAGCAGATGCGTATGCCTATATGCAATATAATCAGGAATGTGACAGCTACAAATGCTAACTACATATGTGTGTTTTATTGGCAGCTGAAATATCAGGAGTGGCATTGCTATCAGTGATGAATATAAATTTACCAACAAAATAAAATACACTCTTTTGGTGTTTACATTCTTGGAAAATTCAGTGAATGTTAAAACTGTACAGAAATGCTGTGCGTTTATATGTAAAAAGGAGTTACAATATAGGCTCAATAACTTCAATCTTTTTAACTATGCCAGTTTATGAAAGGGCATTTGAAAGTCATGGAGACACAGAGTTATTTGTTGCAGGATGAGACTCTCATGCTTTATAGAATGTCCAGCATCCTTGGAAATAAAGCCTGCTTATATAGTCCCCCAATCATATGACACTCTAACCCCTAAATACCCTACACATTTATAAAATTCCCCCAGGGATGGTGTAATTATTACTAAGAACCACTAAGGAGAAGTTGGGAATAGGCAGAAAGAGAGAGTTTAAAGAAAAAAAAAAAAAAAATACTCCAAGGAATCAAGGGCAGAGGAGAAAAGGGAGGGGTTCAGATATTTGTGCTCTGATCTCTCATTTTTTTCTGCCCAGAGAAGAAAGTATTATATAAGTAGAAAAGAAAGCCAAAGAGGAAGGGAACCAGCTCCCCATTGAGGACTCAGAAAGAAATGGCCTCCTAGGCCACCCCATCTCACCCCCACCCCTCGGAGAATGACCACATCAAAGCGAATGGGGCAAAACCATGTGGTCGGCTGAAGGAATGCCTGAGTTTAGCTTTCCCAAACCAGCCTTCATTCCCCGGTGGTTTGGATGGGAGCCTGAAACTCCCACATACTTGGAAATGGGATGTAGGAAATAACAGGTAATCTGACTAAGGATTAGGCTGGAAGGTCAGACAGTGAGGAGGGCAAAGTCAACCTGTGACAGAGAGCTGCTAGGGAGCCCAGCTGGGCCAAAGTCACAGCCAGATCTCAGGGCGGTTGTGGAACCAGGGAAGACTGTGGTGGAGCCAACCAGCCAACCAGAAAGAGCAACTGGGTCCCTGATCAAGCTGAGAGGAACCCCGTGCCACAAGCCCCACCAGCTGCAGCTGTCATCTGATCACACATGCCAGCAGGGCACGCTGTGAAAAGGCTCCTGCAGCAGAGGTTGGCAAGGACACAGGGAGCAGCACAGGGATGCTGAAGGCAGAGCCAAGACTCTCTAGTTCTCCTCACTGTCTCAAGGTCACATTAGCCACACTTATCCTCCAGACCCCCAACACCATCTAAGAAAATTTAGAAGCAAGAAGGCAAAAACACAAGAGCTCAGCATTTTTACCCGAAGAAGCTGAGTTTATGTTATACCACCCCACTTTCCCACACACACACAAAAAAAATCTGGTTAAATTATTACATTGGATTCAGACAAAATTACTCATTAGAACCAAATTAAGTATTTAAGTTTTTCATTCCCCCATCCTGTATGATGGGGAACGGCAGCAGGCAGGGCACAAAGAATCAAATTACAAACAATTAAACATATACATTCTCCTTGCACATCTCAGTATACTATGAGTTAATTCCAACTCTGATTAATTATTTAACAATTATTTAATCCAATACAAATTCACTAGAATGTAAGCTCCATAAAGATAGGAATTTTGTCAGGTTTCTTCACTGTTACACATCCAAGAACAGTGCCTGGCTTGTAGTAGGTCATCAAAAATTTTTCTTGAACAAATAATATTAATTGCAGTAATAATATAATAATTATGATAGCAGCAACCATCATTCATTGAACAAGTAAGTGAATGGAATTGAAACCTCCAATCTATCTACTTCTCACCATGAGAGCCAGGTTGTTAAGTTTGGTAATCCAGCTGATAGTCATGATATGAATCCTAACACAAAATCCCTATACTATTCATTATGAATGGGGTATGAGTTCATCCTTGATTCAATTGATCTTGGTAATTCATTTCAATTCAATTCATTAACTAAAGTTTAAAATTCAGATCTTCAGTAATAGGGGCCATATTCCAAGTGGCTATTCAATAGCCATAGATGGCTATCAGCTACCATATTGGGCAGTGCAGCTCTAGATGCTAAACAAACATTACAGAACATTTTCATCATTGTATAAAATTCTATTGGACAGTGCTGACTAGAGTGTAAACAAAGCTTCAGACATCTCTAAAGACTTCTCAAAGCTTTCTTCCTCTTTAAAACTTTCAATGATTTTGAGAAAGTGTTCCTTTTACCTCTTTCTTTGGCTGAGAAAGCTTCATTATAAGCTTTACATTTGTAATTTCCAGTATTTCATTCTTGATATCACATACTTGTTCAAAAGACTCCATGGAGACTTTACTGGAAGGGGACACTATTATTTCATAGAAATGATAGTGAATAATATAAGGAAATTTTCTTCAGCCTTCCTTCAGAGGCCTATGCCAAGTCAGGTCAATTTATTCCAAATATGCTGTGGCATTCCTAAGGCTGGGACCAAGGAGGTGGTATGTGAAAAATATTAAAGAATGGAATAGCTACTCTACAAACAATTACCCTACAAACGGACTTTTCAAAAAACAGGATTATAAAAGTTAATACTTACTCATAGTATTAAGAATACTTCATTGCTTGACATGGGATCACCAAATTTCCTTTGATACACTAACTATATGAAGAGTATAGGATAAAGACATGTATTTCATACACCAAATAATCAGCCCTTACCAAGTACAGTATACAGATTAAAAAATTGATTAAAAATATTGTTACTTCCTCAGGAAGTTGAAGGCACTGCCTTGATCGGGTGGCCCCTCCTTCATTAATACCTGCCTAGAAAGACAACCTTCTAAAATGGCACTTTTAAAAAAGTATGTTTAAGTTTTAGCACTTAAAGAGTAAGATTCAATTGTCTAGATATATCACTTGCAGGAAATATCCCATGACATTAGATATATGAAGAAGTACTGGTATTGGTATATTTCTACTTTAAACCACTAATATTATCCTAACTCCACTGCTAGGGTTATATCTGTGTTCAAAACTTTCAAGGATGATTATCACCCCGAATGCTAACAATATGCAAGATTTAGCTTTTCTCACATTATTTTGCAAATAACATCAGGCTAGAATACAAATGATATGCCCAAGTAAGAAAATAGCTGAGGGTCCAATAAGAATCATAATCACATGCACCTCTTAGATATGTTGTGAAGAATAAATGACAATGCACGGAGAAAACTGGCATAGTACTCAGTGTTTCATAAGCCCTCGATAAATCTTAGTAGTGATGTTATTTTATATGACCTTATCAGTAAGGTTCTGATTATTGTTACCATGTTTGAAATGATATCCAGGCGTACTGGATTGACATGAGCAGAGAGGGGACAGTGGAGCACTAGAACAATGGCACTGACAGCTCCGACAGTTTCAGCAGCCAAAGTGCCCAGTTTCAAGCTGAACTGCACACTGAGAGTCACATCACAGCTGTGGGCTGTGGGGGAACAAGGGCGACAGTAGCAAGAGAAACAAGCCTGGAGTCAGAGGTGTGGGTTCAAACCCCACCTTAAACTGTGATTAGTTAGGTGAAGTTGAGGAAATTCCTCTGGGGCTCCTCATTTATTATTATGGTTTAATAAATACCTAGCTCATAGGATTTTTAATAAGATTCCATCAGAATCATTAAATAAGCAACTAGCAGTTGAAAAGAGAAGGGTAAATCTCACGCATGTCTGAAAGGAGAGAGCTGACTCAGTAAACAGAGAAAGGAAAGCAGTAGGCTTTAATTCAGAAGGTTCTGAAATAAAAGTGTATGAAGTGTAGAATGGATCCATGACAAATTATTCATGAGGAATAAAGAAAATATAGATAATATTTTATACTATGCTCTACTTATCCAATTCAAAGGGCTATCCTTTAAGTTCTCTCTACTCTGGTTACTAAAACAAAATGCCTTTCTTATAGATGCTGGAGTAGGTGGTGGCAGACAGTGTGCATGTGTGTTTGTTTATGAGAATTATTTTAATTGGAAACCCAGTGTTGGTCTAACATTTTTTTAATTTACTGGTCTGTGAATTCAAAAGCCCATTATCCACATCCATCTCTGAAAATAAAGTACACCTAGAGACCACACAAAAATGGAATCATAAAGAACACAGAAACATCATCTTGTTTGGTTCTCTTAAGTGTTTACGGATGGCATCACGCTACAGAAGGAAGTCTGGAACACTGATGGTAGTTTTACTTTGCACCACCATAAAGAATTTTACTTACATCTGAAGCTTTCTTAGATAATAGATGCTCTTTTCTCTCTGCTCATTGCTAAGAAGATTCAGAATTCCTTATAGATCATGGGACAGCAAGCTAGCCCACAGGTCAAATCTGGCTCGCTGTTGTTTGGGTAAATAAAGTTTTACTGGAAGACAGCCACACCCATTCATTTACTATTGTCTATGGCTGCTTTTGCTACAAAAGTAAAGTTGAGTAGTTATACAACTGAGACCTTATGGACGGAAAAACCTAAAATATTTACAATCTGGTCCTTTTCAAAAAAAGTTTGCTGATTCCTGTTCCAGGTGATAGCTTTATTTTTTCCTTTCAAATGAGGTCATAGTGTATAATATCCTGCCCAACATACGGTTTTACTGACAGCTTTGAGTTTTGTGTAGTTGACAAAGATCTTCAGCTACATCTAGGGTTTGGCTTGAAAGGAAACGCATAGCTAAAACTATAGTTAACAATGAAAATGTAAGGCTCTAAATGGACACATCTTTCTCCAAGGAAACATCTTCTCCACATCTATTATCCAAAGCTCTGAAGCAGAACTTCATGCCTCATCACAGTCATTGGGCATTATATAGAAGCCTTAGTGAGGAAACAGTAATTGAAATTCAACCCACTTTCTCTCTTCTTAAAACAAAATTAGTTGGCAATCTGATGTATCTAGAGAGGTGTAATGAGTATCTGAGCTCTGGTATGTTGAAATGATATAGCACATAAATAAAAGAGAGTCAGGGAAACCTTATACAAAATGATGCAGAGATTGATTCTAACATCTGAAAGGTGGCAAGTTACAGGAAAACAATGGCTAGTCTGATCAGTGGATTGGTGGCTCCTGTATGATCAAAATCTGACTTCTGGGAAAAATGCTGTCACTGACATTATTACTTCTATTTAACAATAGCAACAGTGGCAGTAGCAGCAGGCACCACTACTGGACCACATCATCCCTCACAGGTAATATTTGGAGAGACTCTACTATGTGTTGGGCATGGTTTTCATAACAGCTCTTGGGTGTTGGTACTTCTATTATATTCTTCTTACAGATGAGAAAACCGAGGGTGAGAGAAACATAAAAACATAATGTGACAAACGCAAATACTTTCATACTTGCATGTATGCATATATAATCATAAAACTTCAAAAGATCACTCACACATTATTTTACAAATTAATCAGTATAAATATTGTATCAGAATTACAAGTTACAATTTTTCCTTCTTCATGCTTAAGCAGCTATTAATTATAAGAAGCCTTATTTAAAAAAAAAATAGGATGACCAAACGTATGTGAAATTACCCAGAAAAGTGCACAGCACATAGGAGGTATTCAATAAATGTGATTTGATATGAACCTGAAAGAATACATACCATAGCTTATCAGAAAAACAACCTCTCTCATTTGCTCATACCTCCTTGTATCCATGTCCTTGGGGAGTCCACTCCCACACTGACTCTGGGCTTAGCCATGTGACTTGCTTTGGCCAATAGTTCAAAAGCAATTGTGAAGCAGAGTCTACAAATGCGTTTGCATGCTGGGGCTTTCCCTCTCTTGCTGCTCTTAGAACTCCGGTAGTCATCATGTGAACAAGCCCAGGCTAGCCCTGCTGGAGGATGGACAGCGTGTAGTCCATTTACTCCCGCTGTCCAGGTAACAGCCCGCCGAACAGCAGACTCATGAGTAATGCCATCGGGACTAGTCAGCCCCCGTGGACTTGTGAATAGACCACAGAAGCATGAGGGAGTCCAGCCAAAATCATCCAAAACTCAACCCAGCCCAGAAGAACTGTCAGGTAGAATTATGAGCTAAATAGGCAGTTGTTATTTTAAGCCACTAAGTAGTAAGGTGGTTTATTATGTGGCAAAGTTAATTGACAACCCACCCCCCCCAAGCAGTAAAGTATGTTATTTCTGTCATGGGGAACATGAGAACTATAGTCTTAACAAAAGGTGAAGAAGCTCTTTCACCCAGTCATTCCAGGCAACACAGTCTCAAGGAACCCTTTTAAACTGATTTATGTGGTAGGCATAGAAAGTCAGGTTGGACAACGTGTCAGATGGTATTGGATTTACGCATATTTATGTAGCACATGTTTAACTGTCTACTTTGTTGTCCATTTGTGACCCCCCTGAGTAGATAACTATTTATAATAATTGTGAATCTTTAACTGGCAGACACTCTAAACACAGCTTCTTCCTTTGGATACACTAGGAAAAAAACCAAGCCAAACAAAAAAAGCCACCAAAGCTCCAAAGAGCTATTATAATTGTTTTACAGTTTCATTAGAAAACATCCTGCCTGCTATACTTGCTTCCGGAAACTCTAATGATAATAGTGTTTGTTGCTACTGTTTAATTCCCCCTCAGGGTGGCTGCTTTTTACAGTTACGATTACAATTGGAAAGTCGTTCAACCACATGTTCACATCAATTTATCCATTAATTTATTTGACCTGTTAATCCATTAGTTACTCGCTCGGTAATCCATTAAACTGCTTAAAATAATATTTGCAGTCACTAGTGTGGGATCCCTTTCAGTCAAAGATGATGAATCCAAATTATTAATGATGAAGCTATTTTATTCATTTTGGAAACTTTGATAGCGCTATAAAGCAAACTGAATGTGTTCTTAATTACATGACTGCAGACGAGACCATAAAGGCCTGTGATAGGGTAATAACTCATTCCTAGGCTCTTACTATCACTCAACTAATTCATTCTCTATCCAGGCAAAAATAGTGTATGTGGGAGAAACACAACACTTGGTGCAGAGATAATGTGGGAAGGCACTGGATTCTGCCTTTAAAAGCTGTCCATCTGAGTTGAGAACAGAAATTTACAAAGCAACTACTTACAATTCAAAGAAGAAAGAAACAGCTACCCTAACAACTTGCCAAGGGAAACAGAGAGGCTTGGGCAACCCAAGAAGACTTGAGGGATCAGCAGAGCTCTACTCCTGGGTTGTAAATTCAAACTTTACAGGAGACAGACAGGTACTTTAAGGGTATGAATCTAGCCAAGGGAAAGAAAAGTAAATTGGAGTTGAGGCAACTTTGACCAACTAGAAAGTTATACCCTGTCAAAGGATGCAGCCACCACACAGCTCTGGCCACGACTATGGAGCAACATGGGCCCAGAGTTGCCGGATCTGATTTTTCAATATAATCTTGAAATCCATAATTCTAAATAAAACCATTTGCTTTTGAAGTATGCATAACTAACTCAAATTTTTAAAAATTACCCAAAGAAAATGAAGCATCAACAGATTGAATTTTTAATATATGCAGCTGGTTTGTAATATCCATGATAGACAGCCTTCCAGAATGAGCAAAGTATGGAATCTTAAAAGTATAGGGTGAATTCAGAAAGGAGTACATCATTCAAGGTAATTGGAAGGTGCAGGGTATTATTAATGTACATTAATGTAATCCCTGAACTTGGATTATCTACAGATTATTTTAAGAATTTATACTAATAATCAAAGAAGTAAAAATAGAGCCTGAATTTTGTTGTTGTCTATAAAGTGATGAGGCCATTACTTTAGACTCTTCTCATTCTGTTAGACATCTGCCCAATATCTTCACTGCTCTGCTTCTTGTTAGGGCCTTCAGAGACAGGGAGAGTGGAGCATAACCAAAGTCAGACACAGATGATGGTGGGAGCGACCTTTGACTTTCCTGTACTTAATCAGACCAAGGAGTACGCTAAGAAAAACACACACTGAGGTGTGGAAACCATGAAATATCACCAGGGAAATAAGATAGAGGGGTTGGTTAAAAATGCAAGCCACCTGTTGATATCGTATAAGACACAGAAAGAGACAATATGAAAAGGAATTCCCAAGTCTTAGTCCAACACCTACCCTTCTTCTTCCATTTTCCAAATCTATTTCTCCTATGTGCTTAGGTACTACTTTCCTCCAGCTCTCCACCCCAGTCTTCAATCTTACTCCTGGCTGATGTACAACAACTTCTCTCTCTCCTACTGATTTCCCTAAATTCCAATAATAGATATATGTCCACTTTCCACTTTGGAATGCCTCTATAATTAAGTATTAAAAATGCTAAAGGTCAGTGCCAAAAATATAATTTAACAAGATTCTAAAATAACAAAGAAAGTCTTCAAAGATAGAGGTATCATGTTAGCTGTTGTTTGTTTGTTTGTTTTGTTTTGTTTTGTTTTTTAATCTTTCTGAATAAGTCTCACAACTCGTACACTTTAACGAAACTGAACCAGGCCAGAAATATTTTTTTATTCAAGTTATTCCACAGAAGATTCTACTCCAGGATTTAGGATTTCTATATATTTGTTTTTATATGTTCATGGGTACTCAGAGGAATATAAAATACCCCCCAAAAATGTATTCATTAAAAGAAAATAAGTGGAACAAAATGAGGGGAGCACACATGTTAATACTGTGAGATCCTGTACCCTTGCTGGTGGCGAGCCTAGTAAACAAGGCTCTGGAATTCCTAGCAGGCAACATAAAAAGAAGGACACAGTTGCTACAAAGCCAGAATTTGGTTCAAATTCTGTCCTTAGACTCAAAAGCAACTCACTTTCACATTATTTTTAGTTGTCAGTATTTCCAATAACTATAAAAAGCTCATAAGAGATAGCAGTACAAATGAACATCCACCTACATGAAAGACCCTAAAGCGCCTGCCCACAAATATTCCCCAACCAAGCTAAGGGCAGACAAAGCACCTGCTATTAGAGAATTCCCCTGAAGGAGACCACAATGGGAGGGCGCTGTTTTTGGAGAATTTCAGTGAGGGTGTACAGGACGTGTGGCAGACAGATTGCTAGAGTCTCCTCTGGCCATCTCCAACTCATACATTTGCACTGAGGATTTCAAAAGATTAATGGTCACCTCCAGTTTCACCAAAGTGTCTGGCTCTTAAGAAGTAAAACACAGGAAAGAAAACTTGTGGGCAAGGCATGCATGAGCATCAACACATCCATACACTGACTCAGTGTACTTCCTTTTACACGTTCAGAATAATTATGTTCCAACTCTTACCAGTCATGTGTGTGCTTACAGAACCTAAAGTTTTCTGATATGTTACAAAGGGTTGGAATATAAAATCAGGATATGGTGGTCTGATAAAAGAATTTTTCTTAGGCATCAAAGAACAGTTGCTTGAAGCACATACTAACAGTATTCCGAAGCTAATACTTTATGTCATGTATCAGAAAAAGAGGATATTTCTCTCTTAATGGGAGTTAGTAATGAACAGATTCCCTTGAATCTATTTGATTTGTTAATTCCTATAGAATATCAATTGCTCTAAGAATAGCCTTTATTTAACCAAATAGACAGAAAACGTTACAATTCTAACCTTACTTTTTATAAACTAAATGGGGCTGACTATACCCCATAGAGCATGTGAGGGTGGGGTGGGGGATCAAAAACTCAACTTGAAGGAATTTGAAAATCAAAAACTGGAGAATTAAAAAAAAAAAAAAGGAGAAAGGAAAACAACAACAAAATACTGGGAAATTTTCTCTGTCCCTTTTGTTCTTTTCTGTTTAGGCATCATTTATCAGGTATGGAAGCCCTCTGCTGGTCAAGATTTTATAGAAGGCAATCCACTAGAATTCCCAAAAAATACTTTTTTAAAAGGAAGGTAAAGAATTTTTCAAAATCACAATTGGACATAGCCTTGAAATTTCTTTCAAAGATTAATTATTGGTTGAACCTAAATAAGTAGTTTTTCGAAGGGAAGAGTCACTTGTTCCAGGTTCCTAATTTTGTTAGACATTTTTTTCTGAGGTGCATTTATATGACCGAGAGATGTGGACTGTACTCAGAGGGTCAAGACCTCTGTCCATGCTTTCTAGTTCTTCTCCACTTTGTGTTTAGGAAATGTTCCTTGTCTCTGTGACCGACTGGTGAGCTTTAGCCAGGTTTCTTGAATTCTCCAAAGCAAATATATTTTTCAAGATTTGGCGGGTTTAGTCCTAAAAGTTATTATGCTTCCTGAATTTGGTTCATTAGGCAAATAATAATCATAATGTAATGGAAAATAATATCTTCCTCGAGGAAGGCTAAAGTGAGGCCAAAGCAAGCACAGGAAGGCAAACTAGATCAAGAAGCCATGAGCATGACAACACGGAGGGGAAGCCATTAGGCCCTAATGCTTTGGCTATAACACCGCCGACCAAGAACGAAAATAGATGGGTCCCCAGTGTCTCGCCCCTGTGAGAACCTCCTTAATTAGTTCTCTGGCATTTATATTAACGGCCTCCTTTGCTTGATGCTGCAAAGGAACTTGCCCAGGGCTTACGACATTTCAAACAGTGAAGAGGAGAGCCACCATGCCCTGTGGAACAAGACGCAACTTCCTTTTTTCTGTTTTGTAAAAAAAAAAAAAAAACAAAAAAAAAAAACAAAAACAGCAGCAAAAAATTTTTTTCTTAAGGAATCGAGAGAAGTTTGTAGGGTATTAAAACACATTGTTCGTTAGTAGGCACAAATCACTTATGAAGAACAAAAAAGTAAGGGATAAGGTTCTGTAGCCAGACTGAACGTAATTATATTAGGTGGCCTTAGTAAGTTATTTAACCTCTCTGTGTATCAACTCCTCATCTAAAAAATGTGAATAACAGAATCCACCTTATAAGGGAGCAGTGAGGATTAAATGAATTTACACATGTAAAGAATTTAGAAGAGTGCCTGACACAAGATAGATAGCATTTATATTGTTGAGCTACTACCCAAGGCAGCGGTTCTCAACCTGGGTTGATTTTGTCCCCAGGAGACCTTCAGCAACATCCGGAGACATTTTTGGTTGTGATGACTAGGGGGCGCTAGTGGCATCTAGCAGGAAGAGGTCAGGCATGTTGCTAAATATCCCACAATCCACAGCACAGCCTCCCACAACAAAGAAGTATCGGGCCCAAAATATCAATAGGGCCGACACTGAAAAATCCTGATTAAGGATATACTTTAAAAGACATTGTATAGGGAACACAAAGTCTGCTACAACTATTTTTGCAAGTACACATGTGCACAATTCTCTTTTCAGTCATATGCTTCGCTGGAGATCAAATGGCCACTCAGAGCCCCAGTTTCTTGGCCAGCCCAGGAACCCTGTATATGAGTTGATCCTTCATTTCCTCCATTCCAAGACACCTCGATCAGCTTCAGAACTCAGTTCACTGAATCATCTCTCTGAATGACCTGAAGGGTCTCAAATGGTTCATCCCACAGAAATCAAGAGTTATTACCATTACCAGGAGAGGATCACTTGATCTAAAAAAATTCTGCTTTTACAAATCCTCTCAGATGCTGAAAATGGCCAGTTGTAGTGTGATTTATCAATTTCATCATCAGTTAATGCGCACAAAGCCAAGTGATGAAGCCATTAGTCTTGTTACAAAGATTTCAGTGACAATGTGAATATGTCATTTCCAGTTATTTATTGTGCAATATTTGCACATTTGTTGTTGGTCTAGAAATGGGAAAATTAGAGCTATTATATAACTGCCCCAGCAGGGTGCCTGGCACCGTAGATGTGCAATAAATATTTATGATTGAATTGAAATGAACAGAAAATTCCTTGGTGCCCCAACTACAATTTGCAATCAAATTCTAGGTTCCTATTTATTAATAATAATTATAATAGTAGTTTATAATGACAGAATGGTGCTTTACAGTGTTCGAAAATGTTTTCCCAAGCCTTCTCTCATTTGATAGTTTTAATGAGAAATATTCATTAACTAAATTTAACCCCCTCCCCACCCCACTCCTAGGCTCTACTGCTGGTTACTGTTAAGATTTCAAACCAAGCCCCCTAATTTCATACCAGACCTCTTACTATTCTTCCTCTCCTAGTCACTGTTCCTGATCCCACCAAACATTCTCTACACTTATGTCAGTATTCTGCTAAAAAGTATGTAATATTTTGTTCCAGGTTTTATTAAAATGGGAAATAGAGTCTGACTGATGCAAGTTTTAGACTAATAACCCCAAAATACATAGAAATGAAGAGTGTTAAGGGACACACCAAAGTCAACAGAAAATTCAAAGACCTATTTCTATTCTATTCTTTTACACAATCTGTGGTTATAGTTAGATTGTCAGACATTAAGTAATTCTATCCACAGCAATTTATTTTGGTTTTGTTTTAATCAGGAGCAATAAGCTGCACATTTCATTTTAGAATATCCAAAGGCTTCCAAAAGTTTCCATTTCCCACAGTGTCTCCTGCCAACACCACCTCTGCTTTGCTCTACCCCCTGCAACCTGTGTATGCATGTAAAGCAGGTGCATGTACCTGCACACATGCACTCAGAGTGTGAGGGCATCTAATTAACAGAAAAGAAAGGGGCTCATCATAGGGAGCAAACCTTTTCAGTGAGGGTTTTTTTTTTTTTGTCTTTTTTTTTCAGGAAATCAAAATACTTTTCCTAAGAACACATCTCAATATATATAAAAGTCACTGGGATGCATAGCTTAATTTAGCATATTTTGCTACATGGATGTATTCCTGGAATTTGTCAATTTCCATATTAGGTGGGCAATTTGGAAAGCAATCTCCTGAAATTCAAAGACACATGCCCTAAAATCTCAAATTTAGGTACTAAATGAGCTTTTTCCTCAAAATAAGAAAACATAATCCTATTGTAACTATCAGGTGGTGTTCAAATTCAGTGGAAATGGAAAGAAAAACAAGCTGCATAAACAAGTTGACAAGAATTTCTCCGCATGCTCAGTTCCATCGCTTCTCTTGCTGTGATTTGCTGATAGTTTGGTGTTTGCACGATTTCTTTTGAAGATTGGTCACTGTTTTGGTGTCATATAGACCTGAACCTAAACCCTAAATCCAATTACCATCTCTGAGATCATAAGTTAGTGTCCTAACTTCTCTGAACACCCATTTCCTCAACTGTAAAAATAAAGATAATACTGATTTTATAGGGTTCTTGTGGGGATTAAATAAGATGAATAAAAATAAAGGGCTTAGAACATAGTGGGTACATTGTCCGCACCCCCAATCCTGTCTCATGCCCATTGTTCCTTGCTTCTAACCTCTCATTTTTTTTTGGCCAGCATGAAGAAAAGATCTTACTGTCAAATTATCCAAGTTGTTTGTTTGTTTGCTTTTATTCCAGACACATGTTTGACTTTAAGCGATCCTGGAACAGACATGATAATTCTCAAATGAAAATCCCAGTGCAAGTCCACAACTGAAGTGGCTACATGACCAAAGACCTCATCCCATCAGGCATCAAGAAACATCTTATTAGCAAATTCCAAAATTTTATGAACTCCTAGACTTTACATGTTCCATTCAGTGAAGCACATGTTGAGTGTTTCAGAGAATAGCAACTTCGAGGAGATTTACTCCTCATTGTGTAATGCAAACCAGCACTGCCTATGGTAAGTTAAGAAGAAACCAGAGAAAAACTCCCAACCAGTGAAAAAGGAAAAAAAAGACAAAAAACAAAAACTAAAGATAGCAGCATGTATTTCTAAAACCAGGGTGTAAGAGAATTTTAATGACTGTGTTTTTTGTTTAATTAAATTGCCTTTATGGTTGCTTTGACAGAAGTCTGGAAACCAAATGACTAATTAAGAACAGAAAGAGCAGTTTTATGCTTGCCTTTATTAGAGGGCATATAAGGAGAATGAGTTCTGAGTAAACCATTAACTCTAAAATTCTGCGAGTGCTCCACAATGACTGAAGAAATCTTCTGACTTGCTGGGGGAGGGAGACAGCCTCACACCCTGCTGTATTTTTAATAAGCACCACACCTGAAAGCTTACCTGAAACACTTTATTGTAAACACTAGAGTTCCAAAATCTGATTATTAAAAGCTAATGAGTTAGGGCTCTGGAGGCCCGTCAGTGGTATGCTCGAGTGGCTTGTCCTGGCTTGCAAGAGCGGGTTGTTAAATTTTCAGGAAATTGTTAGCCAGTTACTAAACACAGGCATTAATGAATATTAAATAAACTTATAATTAACTTATTTTAAAAACAGAAATAAATAAATAAATACTTAAAACTTATCACTTGTTAATTATTTATTACATTTCACTATTACCTTGGGGTTATTCGTTATTCACATTTGTTATATGTGTATAGTGTAAATATTATATAATAGGAATGAAGACTACTGTGACTATCCTGTAGAAATGAATCATTTTTTTGGACCTACCCACTGTTTTCTAAGAGGGTATACTCTGCCCTACTCCAGCCACATTCTGTACTGTGTGACTGGACCTTCCCAATGACAGCTGACTGGACTTTGGATGGATACCTCACCAAGGGCAGCCAATCCATTGACTGGCTGGCCACAGACCCGAGTCATGTTAATGGCATAGCCTGAAAGATTCCCAGAGCTGCCTTGTGTCTAGAACCATTCTCTTCTGCATTAGTCCCTGGGGCTGCAATTCACAGCGGCTTCTATTCTTGGCACCCTGCCTCCCATCCTTAGTCTCCATATGCACACCTACAATAAGTCTTCATCCGAGCCATCTTGAGGGGCATTATCATACAACCAGATTCAACTTGAAACAGCAACTATAAAGATTTGTGGTAAAATAGATCTAACCAAATCATCCAGAGAGTAAATTAGTAAATTATATTAAATTCTAAAATCAACCAAATATAGAATTCTTTTGATGGATTATTCTTTCTACAGAGCATAGAAGAGAGAAATTACACTATTCCATAGCTATGAGAACTCAAAACACTTACAAATAAGCTGATCAGAAAATAACACTTTTCTTCATCTTGTTTCATTTGACCTAGGAATTAATATCATCACAATAAAAAGTCAAAGTTCTCTGTCTTTACAGAGCTAAAACCATTCTGTATTTCATTCTCTTCCACTCAAAAGCTAAATTGGTAATATTTTCTCAACATCTATTAAGTGCAAACCCTATTCTAGGCAACATAAACACAGAGAAAAGGAATTTCTTCCCTGCAGATTATTCACTTTCTATATGGGGAGACAGATATGTATAGATCACTATATTTCTTGTACAACTGGAATGTTTTAACAGATATGAGAGTACTCATTAGGCAAGCCATCTGGCAGGGCAGGGGGTTGTGTGCAGGGGCAGCGGGGGAGCACTTCATGGAGGAGGTGATGCATAAGCTGAGTCTTGGGCCATGAACAGTTGGCCTCAGGATGAAGGACTGGACTAGGAGTTGAAAATGGCAAGGGAAAACATAGGAAATAGTTTGGGGTGAATGGAACATGGAGTCTAGGAGAGTGAGAAAAGCCTAATGAGGCAGGTAAGGGTCAGATAGTGAAAAGCCTTCTTTGACATTCACAGGGATCTAAAATGTATCCTGAGGAGTCAAAAGGGAAACACTGAAGGGTTTGTCTGAGATCATTCTTATGTTGGTTGTATGGAAGGTGGGTGGAAGTGGGTAATCTAAGTATAGGGATTTCCTATAACTGTAACCATTTTGGTAAGAGACAATCGAGTCCAAAATATAACAGTGAAAGCAGAAGTTGTGAGGAAAACACAGATATGTTATTTTGAGGAGATACTTATAAGACAGATGGTCAGATTTTTGTGATGTATTACATGTACAGATACGAGAAAGAAATAAATTAAAGATGACTCTCAGATTTCTGTCTTTGGCAACTTAATGAAAATGGTGCTATTTTATGAGAAATGAAATTTAATAATGGCTTCAACAAATATTTACTGCTAGGCAGAGTGCAGAAGCAGGTGAACAGATGGGGAGCAGTGGAAGAGCTTAGCTCTGTTTCAGTCATTTTAGTATAGTTTTCTAAAAGAGTGGCTATTAAGCAAAGCGTCACACAGGGGGAAAAGTGCTGATTATGATTAACATTCCTGATAAAAATAGTTGGTCTCAAGAGCAGGATTAAGGCTGAATTATCCAAATTATCTTTAGTACTCTACACATTAGTTTATACATGCTTTAACTCATCCATACCAAAGACTTTACCTTAACTTGACTTTGCTCAAGCAATGGATGAATGAGTTGGGCTAAATCCATCCAACTGATGCAGAAACAGGGAACATAAAACAATGGAGACTAGGCTTAATATAAAGAACCATTAAGGGAGCAAAATCTCTCAGTGAATATGTGAGAAAACTGGCTTGATCTAGAGGAAGAACATTAGAGCAAGTGGTCTTGAATTCAGGCATACAAAATGAGGCCCCAAATTGAGTAAACTGTTTGGGAAACCTAACCATCAATGAACAACTTTACTTGAAACTATGATCAAGATAAGAGATTAGTTTTAAGACCCAAATTATCTGGATAACAACCTTGCTTTCACACATTCCATGATTAGACATAATCTTTACTTACAACCAGTCTTATCTTCTTTACAATTCTGGTTGCGTACACTTTACACCTTTCTTTGCCATTTGGTCACTCTGCCAATAGAAGGCTGGAGCAAACATGGAGACTATTTGGTATCTTCTCCCCAGTTTCACAGACTGACTGCTCTGTGGAACCTTCAACCAAAAGTTCCAGTTAGTTTCCTGAGGGAGATTTATGAAATAATGATTTTCGTTAAAACTTGAAGGAAGTCTGGTTTTAGCGTTCTTAGGAAATGACAAATATTTTTCTTTGGATTCTAAGGGCCTTAGTCCTCCTCCCAGGATTCCTATTACCTTAGAACAACAAACCAATATTCTCTAATCTGCTCTGAAAAATTTAGAAGACAGCTTGGGTTTTTAGTAGATTCAATGATGTTCTGTCTATAGCCCTCTTGAAAAGTGACACACTCTTCCTGCCTGGAATGTCGGCTGCTGATGGCTCTCAGCGGAGGCTCTCTGTGGCAATTGCCATCAGCAGAAGACAAGTACTTTGTTTAAGACCCAGCCTTTTTAACCTCACTTTTTTGACACTTCAAAAGAACTATCCCAGCTCTATAACTTGCCAAGGATTGGCTGACACCTTTGTCACAACTGTGATAAACTCCTCCTTCTGCAAATCCAGCTTTCCTCACTCTCTTACAGGTGTTGATCTCCAAAACGTCCCTGCACACAAATATTCACCTGGCAGTGTCTCCTGGGGACTCAGAATGAAGACCGCTTCCTAAGTCTATGGGTGACCTATGATCACAGTCACTACAGTGTTATAAAGATCCAATATATCAGGCTTCATCAGAATTGAGACCAAATTAGAGGTGTTTTCCTGCATGTGGCAAATCCCTTGGTTTCATCTATTAATCATTTCTGTCAAACAGTCATTGTGTCCGTAAATTACCTTCCCATGGTACAGCTGCAGACCACAGAGTGTGGCTGAAACTACAACGACAAAGCAAACAGCCTAAGTCCAGGGTTCAGATTCTGGCCTAAAATCCAGGTAGACTCCATTTGCACTTTGATAACCTTCCACATATTTACAATAACCCCAGACCTTTAATAGATTATGTTCACTATTATTAATTCAAGGATGTCTGAAAAGAAAGTTCAGTCACAAATCCAAAGCAACAATAGTTACTATTTGTTGAGTGCTTAGTATATATATTAACCTTTCTAAATAATTCTCATTTCATCATAACTATGACCTTATGACAAAGATATCATTTGACAACTGAGAAAACCAAGGTACAAAGAAGTTTCTAGTTATCTTTGTCTTCCTCCTCAGAATAAACTTGAGTCTCTCTCCTTTATCCTAAAAATATTTCCCTTCTCCACTTTCCTCTCAACTTGGGAATGGCCCAGAATTCCACTAAATCTGCATTAATGACTCCCTATTATATTTCCTTCCTCCCTCTCTCCCACCTTTCTGTAATGGGACAGACTGGAAAAGTCACTTGAGCAAGTCATAACCTTTCTTGGAATTATCATTGCTATCAAACTTTGAGGAAGTCACAAACTCTCTGTACATCAATTTCTTATATCTATAAAATCAGGGGATTGAATTAGTTCTATGCTTTTCTACAACTGCTCAAGGAGTACATTCAACTTCTGATTTCTTCATGATTTCACCTGGCTTTCTTTTTATTAGAAAAGTTGTGGGTTTATAGAACAATCACATATAAAATAATAAGATACAGGATTCCCATATATCACTCTATTATTAACACCTTGCACTGGTGTGGAACATTTGTTACAATTGAAGAAAGCATATTTTTATAATTGTACTATTAACTGTACTCCCAGGTTTAACTTAGGGTTCACTGTGTAGGACAGTTCCATGGATTTTTAAAAAATTTATTTTGTTACCATATACAACCTAACATTTCCCGTTTTAACCACATTCAGATATATATATATAATATATATATTCAGTGAAGTTAATTACATTCAAAATGTTGTGCTACCATCACCATCCATTACCAAAACATTCCCATGTCCCAAATAGGAATCCTGTACATTTCAAGCCTTGACTTCCCATTCCTCTAGCTTTTTAATACAATGCAGGACTCCTTTGTTTAATGGCACATAAAATGGGATCTTATTTTGCAAGCTGTCAGAGGTTATACTGCAGAGGAAATTATGGGACTGAGTCCTCATTTTTATCCACTTATTTTAAAAAAGTCCATTCTGTGATATAGGCCAGCAAGCACATGCCAAATTTTAAGGTGGGCTTTTCAAGGTCCTATCTTACTATCATTTTATGTATATGCTGAAATTTGTCACTTTAAGAATTAAGTGGATTCAATCCTACATGAGTATTAAAATTTATGGAATTAGAAAAAAATCACAGAGGTATTCATAAGAAGAACAGAAACAGAGAGGCAAGAAAATCAGAGGGAAACAGAGGAACATGAGGAGGAATGGATAGAAAAAGAAGAAGAAAGAAAGGGAGAAACATAACTAAAATGTAAGGAAGAAAAAGGGAAAAAACTGATCTCTAAGGCCTAAGAAAGAAGGAAAAAATAAGAATGAATTAACTTGTTTTTTATTGTAACAAAGTAACCTTAACGGTCATCTGGTCTACCCTCTCCCCAACCCCTAGCATTATTAGTATATTCACCCCTTTAAAGAAAGTTAATCTCCTAGACAAGAAGTTAAGTAGCAATTGAATGGGCGTAACACATCATAAATGTGATAATAAGAAAAAAGGTTTGGAAGAGTAGGGGAATGCATATAGAGTGGGTGTAAAGCAAAGAGTTCTATTTTTGATTTTGACAGAGGAATTGTTTTTGAAAAAAAAATCTGTAATTTCCTAAGCACAAAGGCCTTTTCTGACATATGAGATCATTTACCTACTATCTATTCAGCATCTATCTATCATCTAGCTATCTATCATCCAGTTATCTCTATGGCAACGATCACTAAGCACGTGGGTGTTTTGACACTCCAGAAGCAAGCTTCGAGTTCATGGGATCTGTCGCCCAAGGTGAACACAATGCAAAGAAAGTGTTCTTGGGCCCCTCTTAAATGCACTGGTGTTTCAAACGTAATGTCTCAAGAAGACTGCATTGCCTGGGGGTGCAAAGCAAGGCCCTGGCCCCTTAAAGCAATTGTTATCAAATGTTTAAATTTATTTTAGAAAATAAATCAGGTATAGGATGCTTTTTCAGGTTTTTACTTTCTAATTTTCTTTTTTTTCTCATCACCTTTTGAATGTGAATTTCTTCCCCCCACCGTGCCTGCTGGCAAACTTCCAAGGATTTCTATCAAATGTTCCAGGGAGTGAATTACTCATTTTAGGTTATTTAAATGAAAGAGATGCATAATACCACTTCACATTCAAATTTCATGAAATCCTGCCCATGAACCCTTTTATCTGCATGCATCTAAATGCCCTCAAACCCCAGCTCACGCTTTCTATTAGCTTCTCCCTGGAAGGTACTACGGCTAAATGGACTCCATTTGATACTACATATCAAAAAGATTTTTTGGTCACAATCAGTAATTTCAATAGGATATACTATATAACTATTCTTTCATAATTAACGTGTATTGTGAGCTACATTATGTCCCTAAATTATGCAGCTCCTAATGCAAAATAAAATTAGTTTTATTATGGGGCTTTTTACCTTTTAACATGATTTGATGTGTTACATAGACAATTTAAAGAAATTGAAGACTGGGTCTAATGTCTTTCTAATGAGACAGTCAGGGAGACAAGGAGGAGGAAACGAAGAAACAGGAGATAATCAGAGAGAGAACAGCTTCAAAATGCAGATACACAGAGCAGTCTTCAGTAGCAATTAATTGGCTTCATATATGTTTATTGAACACCTTCTGTACCAAAAACCATGCTAGAGTCTAGAAGATGAAGGGTGAGCCAGGAGGATACAGTCTTACCCTCATGGAACTTAAGGAGAGGCCATTTGAACTCCACAAATTTCCACTAAGTGGTAATAAGTGGTTAGGAATGGGGGCTGGTAGAGAATAGAATGTTTTAGGAAAGGAAAACCTAGGAAATACTACCTAGAGAGGGACAAAGATAAGCTTAAAAATCCAAGAGAACATATGTGCCTTTAATTCTGAAAGGTGGAAAAAAACCCATTCAATTAATAAAAAAGAATTTTTTTTTTTTAGAATATAACTTCCTAATCATTTGTTTAAATTTAAACCACTTTCCTTGTCCTTTTATCAACAAGGATGAATTACTCATTTGCAACTAGCTGAACTGACAAAATATTTTGATAATTACTCCTAAGTACAGGGTTAATCACAATGCATTGCATACAGCAACAGAATATGACCATGTTTCCTATAATCTAAATTTGCATAAACTTTTTCCCATGAGAATGCAAAGGTAAGACAAACCCCTCTTTGCTTTACTGATAAAGTTAACTGATAAAAATTATCTTGAATATTTTCATGTTCATGAAAAAGAGGACTGGACAACCTAAGGAACCACATCTTTCCCTTTTCATCTTCTGAATTTTTGTGGGTAGGGGGTATGGACAGTGAGCATCAGTTTCTCATTCAAAATATGATTTTAATTCTCTCAAATATCTGTCAAAAAGACCTTTTGGACCAGATCAAAGTTGCGTGTTCCAGAGCAAGTATATCAGAGATGGGCCCACAGCTCCACAAAAGGTACCTAGCAGGAGACCATAAGAAATTATGGACCCCATTTACCAAATGTCCCAAACCTCTGTCATTGACAGTCTGTAGCACTAATCTCTCTATACTTCTCCAGCAAGGATTTTATTTTGCCCCTATGAGTCTCACAAGACCCTGGTCACATTACTCCCAGGATTGAAAAACTCCTCCATGGGTGCCCAATGTTCTAGGAGGCAACCTGACTCAGCATTGCTCACACAGCTTTGACTTTGGCCACGGTCTCCCCACCATTCTATACTCTAGATGCATCAATTCCAGAGTTTCCCAAAGCTCCATGCTTCTCCTCTGCATGGGCTGTCTTCTGTCTGGAACTTCCTCGTTGCCACCTTAGAGATGTGGCCTAATTCTAACCCCATGGACTGGAGCTCAGGCAAGGACACACCAGGATATCTTTCAGATATCCATCACCCAGTGGTGATCGTGAGCACATAAACCCCACTGTTGGTCACGCTTATCTCCATTCCTTTCACACAGTTCCTTTAATGACTGTTTTAATTCAGTCATGTCAAATGTTACTTTAAAAAAAAAATCACTGAAAAGGTGTTATTTGCTTTCAAAACATTTGCTCCAGAGGGAACAACTCTTTTCATCTTTCTCTCCTAGCTGTTCTTCGCCTACTTGTCCTTCAGATCTGACTCTCCCTAACCCCACAATCAGGCTTCGTGTCTCTCTAATGCGAACCCAAAGCATCTTCGAAGCATTCAACACACTGGATTGAAGCTAAATCCTCCAGTCTATTTGTAGTTCTCAAACTTGAGCGTGCTTCAGAATCACCCAGAGGGTTGTTAGACACAGATTCTTGGGCTCCAAGTCAGAGTTCCTGATTCATTGGGTCTGGGGTGGGGGCCTGAGACTTTGCATTTCTAACAAGCTCCCAAGTGACTCTGATGCTGCTGGTCCAGGGGCCACACCTTGGAAACCACTGCTCTACACTGTGCTCCCTTTGTGTTAATTGCCTATGGGTGCTCAGGCTCTCATTTATATTATGCCTTTTCATTTCTCTTCTTCTTGCCTAATCTCCTACTTCCTTTTTCAATTTTTTCTTTATTTCCCTGCTTCCCCCTCTCCTGTCTATGCTTAGGTTTTCCAGTAACCCTGCTGGGCTTTGTTTAGCTCTGTTCATAGCAAATAGGCTGACAATGGTTCCCATCTCTGGTTCCATTATGTTCACCTCTAAAACATCACATTTAGCACCACATTCTGCCAGGCAAACTAATCTGTGATATTTCAGATGCATTTCATGGACATGAATAAACTAGCGTATTTGAGCAAAGCTACATTCCGGATACATTAAAGTATAAAAACTAGCATGAAAATCAGGTCTCATGTAAACAGGAGATTATTATTACTTAGAATCCTATAATGTGCCCATCATATGGATCTCTAGGGCATTTGCAAACCCATTTTTACATAATTATGTGAAGAACATGTATTTTATATGAGATGGTGAAATTAAATACAAAATAGGGCATTTTGAAATGGCTGTAATGTTTTAAATGAAGAAATGAAACTGTTTCAAGACATACGTAGGAGAGAAAATTTATAGAGAGCAGTTTTTAAGAGGCTCTATTAATTCCAAAGAAAACACAAAATGAAAATGAAATATCTAAAGAATAAAATAAGAGGCCTCCCATAAAAATCAGTCTATGTGATTCAAGTGGTTAGGCTTGCCTTCTAACAATGTGCATTTTACAACGTGACGCTCACCCACATTAGCATTTCAATGGCACAATATTTTTGTTCCACATTGTTGCAACTGCTGCAATCTGCCCCTTCACTCTTCCATCTGATCTTGGGTGGATTCCAAAGGTATGAAAATATGGATGGCTGGTGTACCTTGTGCCTGTTTCCTACACCTGGTACCAACCTAGGCTAGTGTTTCCTACCCGGTTGTGGGACATTAGAGGAAAAATTAAAGGAACAAATCAAATTAATCTTGTGTCCTTTCAGAAAGCATGCAATTTATAAACTAGCTTTTGGAATCGTAGAGTTCTTTATTCCAACACAGACACTCTAGTGCAATGCTCTGCCGAGGGAAATCCCAGGGATGCTTACAACGACAGATTTAAATAAATTTTAAATTGAACCAAAGAATTCAAGAAGTATATATTCTTACTTCACAATTTAATAGTTACATTTCGGTTTTAATTTTCTAACATAGCATGTGTCCTCATGGAGATCATAAAAATATAAGTGAAGTCACCTTATAAACTTTAAATTGCTATAATGTTATTTAGACAATTGGTCTTTCATCCAGTTTGATCCTAATCTCACTGTGTACTCTCTTCCGAGTAGCTGAATCAGGGGTCCATCTTTTCACAACCCCTGCTCTGCAGGAGGAGAATTATACTTCTTCCATATCCCAGAGGAGTTTCTCGGAGTGACCACATCAGCTATGACCAGGAGAAGTGTGTTTTTGTAAGACTTTTCCCTTTGGTGGCACCATCTACAACACAGCCTGGGGAGAATCACAGCTGTATCTTCTCAGTGGACTAACACTCCACTGTCTGAGGTCACTAGAAGGGAACAGGCTCACTCTCCTTCTACAGAGGAAATTACAACTTTTGCTCTGACATTGGAAAGCTATGGTTCTAAAAGACAGGGAGGAAGAAGAGAGGGAAGTTTTCTCAATTGGTAGATGACATGGACCAAGTGGTAACCTGAGCTCGGAAGGGCCCCACACTTCAGAAACATCAGGCATATCCCTTGAACTTGTCCTGCATAAGTGATGACAACTAAGGCAGAGGTTTCCCATTGGTAATAGGTAGGAAAAGTGATTATATGTGTTATATGCATGAGACATTAAATAACGCTGAATTACAGAATGAGAATTTTTCCCCCTCTTAAATCTTTTCAGTCTTGATTAATAGAAATAAAAGCCATAGGGGTTTTTCTAGCCTAAGAAAAAGGAATCCAACAGAGAAAATGGGAACAAACATCTTCTCAACTTCTTTTCATCCATACCCTGTGTGGTCTTACTTTCTAAATTGCTCAGATGAAAAAAACCAGTGTCATCAAGCTGGTAAATGGAGAAGTCAAGATTTGAACCCAGAATATTGGTCACATCTGTTTCTCTCCCTTTCTGTATGTCCCTGACTGTCTTCTACCTGGACTTCTTGTCACTATGAGCAGAGGGATCTACTTCTACATTTGGGTCCTACTCCAGTGAGCCAATCTAGACTTCAAGTGCTACCTACTTAAAGACCCTTTTGGCTGCCTCAGTAATCTAAGCATAACTTTCCAGGTGAACTGGGCTTCAGTGTTGATCAGAAAGAGGCTTGAGGGTGTTTGGATTATGGCAAAGGAAAATTATCAAGTGGATACATGTTGTTCTGAATGTAGCAAAGAGGGAATTCAATGACCTTTACATGTATGTTCTTTACATAGCCACATTTGGGGGGGGGGGCAGGTAACACTATTGAGCACAACTTACAACTTTGTCTCAATCCCAATAACCACCTTACCGAGGTATATGTTATAGGTTTGAAAAGGAAAATGAGTTTAGATAATTGAGTCAGAGTCATACAGAGTCACTAAATGGCAGTGCTGGGACTTGATACCAGGTTTGACTTCAGAACATGGTCTCCCTAATAGTCTTAACTTACTTCCAGCTTCTGTGTATGCTATGGCTAAGTACATGCTTTATTATAGTAATGAAGCCAACCATTCTACTCTAACCCTAATAGACTGCATGGAGCATCTTTGCCACAAACCACAATCACTGAAGGTCATCTGTTTATGCATGCCTTCCTTGCAGCCATAAAAAATGCATCCTCTACTGCACCATAAATAAGGATGTATATGTTTCCAGGGAGTAGAGGAGACGTTGGCTCATAGCCTAAGGCTCTTTTAGTGTGGCTTTATGATTTACACATGTTCTATTTCTCAAAATGAAACAACACACCTCTTCACACATAAAATGTCCAAGATTCAATTACATGAATTATCTTTCCAATAGCTTGATAAACTATTGTGGCTGTTGTGCCACAAAATATATATCTGTAACACGAATTAGCACTATGGGATTGGTAAATAGAGAAATGATGTCAGCTTAAGGAGGAGGTTATGTAGCTTCAAACACGACTTTTCCCAGTATGTTAATATTTTACAGTAACTAATAGCAGTTAAACACAAAATACCCTAATTCAGAAAGCTGAGGAGGAATGTTGTAATATACACAATCCATTGTCCTCCTGTTGGCTCAATTTGGCCACATGCCTTGTCTTGGAAAGACTTAAGTGGTTCTTCTCCCCATTTATTCTTATCTCCATAACTTAGCAGCCTCAATTCTGCCATCAAGTTACTTTTACACTTTTTTTTTTTAACCTTTTAGGTATGGTCCCACATATAGCACTTCTTTGAGGGACTGAGCATGTCTTTTCAACTCTACCGGTTATTTCTAATTAGTCTTATTCATGCTGCAATTACAAAGTTGCATGTATTTTGAGTGGTCTAACTATCTTTCTCATGAGCTTTGGGATTAGTAATATATCATCTTTCACAGCTCCAGGTTTTTCCAAGAATACACTATAGTAGAAACACATGTTTATTTTAGCAATAACTTGGTAATAACCACATTTGCAAAACATTCTGCAAAGAAAGAATAGCATGCTTCACTATGTGCTGATTACCTCTAAATCCCCATCCTTCTTAGTTTCTAAAGACAATAGATTTGATTATGTAATTACCACTGTTAACTAGCTAAGTTTTAGTAAAACTAACATTCAACTCTGGAAAATATCTTCTATTGGGTATCCATTAACTACACAACCACCTGAATTTCTTCAGTCATGCTTACGGAATACATTATAAGGTTCTCAGGGTGCCTTGAGACATGTAGAGTCTGTGAGTTCTAAAGAGAACTAGTGGGAGATAAAAGATCCACGGATGAATTAGTGTCAAACAAAAATAGAACATTAACTACTAAAAAATGGCCTCGTTGCCTGCCATCCCTAAGCTCCATGGATGCCTCATTGACTTCAAACAGCAGTAATGCCATAGGGAGTTATATAAGGTGTCTAGGAGAACAAGAAATACAACTACGTTCAGGTTTTCTCCCTGATAGCTGGAGGCCAGCATATTAAGATATTGCAATGACCAAGTGTGCCAAAGGAATTCCCTTTCAATTCCTGGCAAGAGAGGATCACCAAGAGTAAGATTCTGGAAATATACTGGTTCAATATAGCTGTGTGTATTTGGTACAACAGTAATTGGATAGACAGTATACCCAGAGAAAGAATCATATGGGAGAGGAAAATTGATTCATGAATTGTTGCAGAAATCAAGATCTAAATAAGTAGCCCCCAGGAGATGCCATTCAACCACCCCAAAACCTCCCACTGCCACCACCTATGTTCCACAGAAGCAAGTAGGCATTTGCTCATACATATGAACACACACACACACAGGCATACCATGTTATCATCCTGATCTAGTTTTAGTTCAATCTCTGGGAATCATATGATGTCCAAAGGCTTATATATGAGTGTCTTCAAAGAATGGCCCTTTGAAGCAGGGGCAAAAAAAAAAAAAAAAAAAGAAACCCTTAGAATTCCCTTCCCAATCTTACCAAGTTTTTTTTTTTACATAAATATGTACAAACATGAAATTGTAAACTTAATGTCTAAAGTGTTCTACAGCCATAATATCAAAAAAATTTACAAAGAAAATTAAACAAGTCCGTAAGAGTAGAAAACAATAAAATTAACCACACATCTTTGAGATAATGGCTAATATTGGTTTATTGAAACTATGCCACTGTTCTCCACACGAACATGGCCCCACTGAAATGGCATAGTTTCTGTGGGGTTGTCACATTACCAATGCTCTGTGCCTGTATAAATGAATTTTTTCCACTCTGGGTCTCTATTTTAACCATTCCAACACCCTTAATATCACTGAATCTTCACTGGTATGAGCACATTATTATCTCCATATTTAGTCTGCCTCTGTTTCTCCCTGAATAAAGATCTACAATTAAAGTAGCTGGCACTAATGTGATAGTAAACATCACCACAATATGGTCACCCAGATGATCAAAAATACACTCACATTCATTCTACTTAGATTACCACTGCAATTTTTTTAAAAAATTGTGAAACAACTCACCCGAGGAAACTCCTCAATTCTCAAACATATATGTAGATTCGATGACAATTATCTTAACATGGAAGTGTCAAAAGCCAATCTATAACCTATATGACCAAGGGAAGGGCACAGGTCATACATCCCTACATTCAAATCCCAGCTCTTTCACTTCTTTCTGCATTAATTTAGGTGAATTGCTTAATCTTCCTAACCTGAAGTTTTCCCATCAGCGCAACAAGAGGTAAGGATTAACTGAGACACTGGTAATCAAGTATTTAGTACACAGCAAGTCCTCAGTAAACGTTGACTACTTCTGTGATTTCAACAACAATTCAAGCAGGAAACATTTATTGTGTGCCAAGCACTGAACTGTTTGCTGAGAACTCAGAAATAAAAGGTGGAGTTTATGTCCTTTTCAAAAGGATCAAAGTCCTCGAAGAACATATGAGAAGGCAGGACAGAGGATATAAATGCTGTGCTAGAGATGCTTAACATATGCATATGAATTGGTAGTTCATTACCAATTAACTGATTTCTCATCACTTTTTGAAAACAACATACCAACTGAACTTCAAGAAACCTGTGAGTGAGAGAAACCGGGATGGAAGTTAGGTCTGCCATAAACTCTGAAACAGATGACCACTGACAGGTAGAGGACTTCATAATATCCAGGAAAAAGGGAGTGAGCTGGTGTTCCATCTTGATAAGACTTACATTCCTGAAGTTCCCCTGGTCACTTCAATCAATATATACCTAGATACTATTTTCCTTAATTGTCATACATATAAAGAAAACATCAGATATTCACAATATTGCCAAATCACCTTTGCTTTGAATGGGAACTATTCTTTCCACCTCTCACTTTCATTTTGAAAACTACAATTTAGGAATATTCGGTACAGAAATGCAATGTCCCTCTAGGAGTCTCCAGCCTCCATGCCATAGTGACCACAACAGTTGACCCCGCTAAATCCTATGCTTCCAAAAGCACAGCAAGACTGCAGATTCTAACCTTGGATTCTCTGTCATTCCTCTCTGCTTATGCAGAAAATGGATCCATCTGTAGGTACAAAATGCAATTTTCAGGAAAATAGCACCTTAAAATATTCTGACACAATGTTCCATCAGCAGTCCTTATAGCTAGACAAATAAAGACAATAAAGAGCCATGCAGACCTGTTAACATCTGCTCAAAACCTGCGCTCGCATTTCCTTGCCTCTGCTAGTACTAACTCAAGCTAGAATTCATTTAGATAATTCCTTAAGCTCGGAATGCTTAGCATGTCACATTTCCACCAAGTCTCGTTTATATAATTAGTGCTAACATATGTCCCACAATCAACACTGGAGATTTGGAATCATTTTTAGCATGCTGTTAGACCTAAAGGGGTATGGATTCAATATGGAGGGAAGAGAATTAGGCATGCAAATTCCATTTACGATAACAAGAGCACAGCAATGGAAATTTACCCCCAAAAGGTTTGGCTGCTAATCACATAGCAAGCAGAAAGAATTACATTCTTAATAACCTTCACCAAGTGCAATAAAAGGAAATAGAAGTTTGTTTTATGTGATGCTTTTGGTTACTATTTTTCTCTCCCCAAACTCAGAAGTATATTACAAATTAGTGCTAACTACTAAGATTACTCCAAAAGATTTCTTCCTTGAGTGGTCCAATTTGGGTATCTACATTAAGAAACCCCTCTGGCATTACTCACCAAGTTCCTGTCCTACACCATGGAATCCACAGTGACCACTTCCCCTAGGTCACCCACTTTATGTCTTATTGAATCTTTGTTCCAGGTTTTGGCCTTCCCAAAATCTTGATAGCTCAAATACCATCATTTCCTTAAAACATTTTTTTTAAATAATTAAAGACTTCAAGATAGCCTGAGGAAACCACATGAAGAATGGATCCAGGTTCTAGAGACTTAGATTCAAAACTGGATCTGTGAGTTAATAGAGAAATTTCCTAAACAAACACGACCCATTTTTTCTCATTAAATCCATGCTGCTAATGTTCTTGAGAGCAAAACCTATTGAGAGCTTACTATGTGCCAGGCAATGTGTTACACATTCAACAAATATACCACACAATCCTTACAAAATTCTGCAAATTGAAATCTTGATTTCACAGAAGAGTAATTTGAGATCGCATGATATGACTAAGGTTAAGCAGGTAGCAATGGCAGAGCTAGGACTTAAACTCCAGACTCCAGACTTTTAATCACTATGCTAGTCTTCCTAGTTTTTAAGCCTCTGTTTATCTTTGGTGCCTATATTTTTCAGCCATCATGGTTAATTAGCCCTCAAGTTTTGTTGATTCTTATCACCAGGATGACTCAAATATGTCTGTTCATCCCAAACTACCTCTTTAGATTAGGGCCTCATTATCTCAATTCCAAATTAGAGTGAATAAACCTTAAGGTCTACTTCAAAATTAAGGTTTGATACTTCTATAACTGTTGCTTTCTGGATGGTATCTTCCCAGTTCCAACAATTATGAACATAGCTGCATATCTGTTTGGTTTACTATATTCCCAGTGCCTAATGCAATGACTGGCATATGGGTGTTCAAATATTACCTGGTTGAATGTCTGGCTGAACAGGGAATCCCATGAAACCTGGGTTCAATCTAAGTTTTACCATGAAATAGCTGTATGACCTTGGACAAATCACTGAACTCTTCAAAACCTAAATGAAAACATCTGGAAAATGAGAAGATGGGACCAAAAATCCCAAGAAAGCTTCCACATCAATATGGCCAAATCATTCTTGTGCTGTGGAAACTTCTTCCCTTTAGGAAAAAAAAAAAGTCTAAATTCTTTAGCCTGTGATCCTGATTAGCCACACTTTGTTCTCAAGAGGTGGTTTGATGAGGAAGAGAACTGTAAATTCAAAACGTGGAATGTAACTTCAAGTTTTTGGTCTTCCAACCATATAAATTGGGCAAGCTACATCATGTAGATATCCATCTCCCTAGCTTTAAAAGAAGGAGCTTAAATCTGGGTTCAAAATTCTCAAATGCTTGAATAATTCTGTGAATAAATTATTCAACAGTCCATGGCAAAATGAGGCAAAGATAACGACAATATGATGAATTTTTCATAAATTTATATTTATTCTATTTAAATGACTGTCTTTTTTGATTATTTCTTACTTTTTTGCATTAAAATGCCCTTTCTTTTAGGAAAGCTTGGTGCTTTTTAAAAATATCCTTGACATAATAAAAAGTTGGCAATCCAAAGTTATTAGTCCAGGATCTCCAACAATGCCAGACAGGCTCCATTTCCCCTAACAACTGCTTAGTTTAACTTTCTGTTCTGCTGACTTTCCCTATCCATCCAATATCCTATGCTTTATGGCCATTTTTATCTCTGCCTGCCATTAGTTAAAAAGTGGAACCCTTTTCCTTCACTCATTCCCATTCTAATGTGTCATTGATAAAAATAATATTTTCCTGGCAAGTTGGTAGTAATGCAACAGGATTCTTTTACAGCATGGGAGCTAGGCAATTTAAAATTTAATGTCAGCTTGCCCTGCTCCTAAAAGTCCCTTGGCCAAGTTCATCTCTCTGGGTGTCTCATCAAGGCCTTGGCCCTCACCCTCATGTTCTTCTTAAATTCCTGGTTTTCTCAAAAAGAACATATAAAATGAGAAAACATGACACTCGAAGAAGTTAACTGACTTTTCCAAGTTCACAAGGTCAGTGAGGGTATGAATGAGACCCAAAACCCATTAACTCCAGAGGATGATTTACCCATATCCCACCCTTGTTGAGCAGCCGACTGAAAATATATGATCCAGGCCTCAGCTCCAGCATGCTGAAGGTTAGATTGGCTGGATATTCAGAGAATACTCACAGATTGAAACTCAATTTGGTCCAACAAAAGAAGGGTGCCCTGTAGGGTATTGCCATAGGAATGCAAGAGAAGGAAAAAACAGGAAAGGAATACAGATAGAGAGGAAATTCGAGTTTTTGCTTAGCCAGGCAGTTCACATGCATGATTATTGTCAAAACTAAAATGGTATGAAAACATTCCTATTCCCCATCTCCTATTATTAAAAGCCAAAGGAGATGGGATTAATTAGATCTTTAAACAGACATAGCTCCTCCTTTTCCACATTGAACCTCTTCTCCACACTGTCAACAACACAGACTTGTATCTCAGTCCTGAGACTTTTTTGAGCCAATGAAAAAATTCCCACCTACTGAGCTGCTCCCGTTATTTCCACGGTTGGATAGAAGGAACTATTTGGCATGAACCTGTCAAGTGAAACTCCATTTTCAAAAATGAAATTTGTACCACACCTTTGATTGCAAAGACCACCACAACCACTTAAAGGAGATGTGTTTAGATTACAGCTAACAATGTTTCTTTTCTACGGAAGTAAACAGTGAAGGGGTTCAGAGCTCATTTTGATTCTATATACTTATCCCCAAAGCTCATTTACACAATAAAGTTGCTTAAATCCGTGAGAACATTATTTTTATGAGAATCATAAAATTTACATAAAATGAAAGGCATTGGCTTATGATGAAACACACAGAGTCAAATGTCACGTCATTTGCATGTTAGATTGTGTTGGGTAACTCATTCCTCTGTGTGTGTATTATTCAGTCAGAACCCACGTATTCATGTATGACTACATGGAAGTATTTGTCTGGTATGCGTAAGTGTTCATGTTAAATTAACTTACAGTACTGGAAGAAGGGGAGCCTAGAGGAATATAATTTTGCTAGTTTTGCTAAGAACAGGCTTGTTACCAGCTGTGATGGTTTTCATAGAAGAATTAAAGTTAAAGTATCATGACCAGGACAGTTAACCTGAAACCAAGAAGTGCTGCATATGGGCTTGAAAAATGCAAATAGTGGTGATCAAAATCGACTGAAGAAACTCTTTTCAATTAGAATATTCAGCAAGAGTTTGTCTCTTCTCTGACCATACATATATTTTCTATGGCAAAAGAAGAGAACTGGTTCTTTATTATATTATAAAAGAGAATAAGACACTGAATTTGAAAGGACAATTTAATGCAGTTTGCCTTTGTCACCTCTATTAAATATATATATTTACTTATATATTAGTCTTTCTGTGTTTGGAGTTGCTAAAGCTAAGCATCATAAAGCAGTGAGTCTGTCTGTAAATTATTACTTTACTTTTAAATTAAGAAGAAAGAGAATATCTCCTAGGCTGGAAATAAAAAATATATCTATAGGGTAATGAAAGGGATAGCTGTTCCTTAAAGGGGGAGTATGGAACACTGAGAACCTAAAGGTCTAAATGGAAAACACAGTTCTTTAACAAATGCCATTAAGCTATGAAAACTCTAGTGCTGTAGTGAATATTTTTAAAAGATGGAAGATTGTAAATATAAAATTGCTGATATTTGATTGTTTTTGACCTACAAAAATGTCTGTTTTGTGTGCCTTAACTAAATATGTGGAAGGCTGTCTTGCCACTCTCCTACCCTCATCTTAATCTTGGCCTAGCCAAGGTTAACTTTGATCACCTCTACTTCTCCATCTCTTCCTCCAAAAAGTCATCACCAACAACCTAAAAGCCATTTGTTATGCAGGTATGTGGGTGTTTGGGGATTAGAATGCAAACTTATACAGACAATAACATAATCAATCAAACGTATCATCTATAAATGTGGCTGCCATTTTCATGTCCAGTCTACTCAGGTCTATTTTGAAAAATACAAACTCAGTGTTACCAATTTTCTAATTTTTGAAAACAAGCCATAAATCTGGATTTGGGGTTGAAATCTCTTAATTTTTAAAATGTTAGGTCATATCTTAAAAACATACTGCATGCCAAGTAAAACATCTGTGTGCCCAACTCCCCTCACCCTGCTGCCAGCATGTGTACTCTGCTGTATATTGTTTTCATTTCCTTGGCTGCTCAAGCAAATACTCTGCAGAGGGATGGCTTAAACAATGGGAATTTAATGGATCACAGCTGAGGAAAAAAGGCCAAATCAAGGCATCACCAAGACAATGCTTTCTCCCTGAAGACTATGGCATTCTGGGGCTGGCAGCCAGTAATCCTTGGTCCTTGTCACATGGCAAGGCACACGATGGCCTCTTCTGGCCTCTCTCTTATCTTCCTAGTTTCACTGATTTCAGTTTCTGGCTGCTCCCTCTGTGGCTTTCTTTCTGTCTGTCTGAATTTCATTCTGCTTTAAAGGACTTCAGTAAAAGGATTAAGACCTATTCTAATCAAGGTAGGCCACACCTTAACTGAAGTAACCTCATCAAAAGATCCTACTTACAGTGGGTTCATACCAACATGAATGGATTAAGTTTAAGAACATGTTCTTCCAGGGTACATACAGCTCCAAGCCACCACACTTATGCTCCAATTGCAATGAGAAATGGCCTGATTAAATGTTTTGTTGCAGCCTCTGAACAGTTCTAGAGTTTCCTTTGCTAAGTCAAACTAAGAGAAATGAAGGCCTTTCCCTTCCTCCACCCTCTGCTACTTGCTTCATCTTTAGTTGGTCCAGGTCCTAAGAATTGCCTTGGGATCTTGAGTTGCATGGACATGGGATAAAGTAGGACAGAGCTAACCTTGGAGCAAGGGTAGGTTCTGGCACAAGGCTAGGCTCCTTCAGCTTACTGCACCACACACAGGTGAATATATATTGAAGCAAACTGAGCGGCAACTGACTGCTTCTGGCTCAGAATGGAGATTTGTTATGAGGACAGATGAAAGGGCAAAAATAAAGAGAGAAAGGAATGAATATCTGTTTTAACAATTGTTAAAAACTGGAACATACTTCAAATGAGACAGTCACTTTTTTGAAGTGATAGTCTTAAATTGTAGACAATGGTCAAAGATTTATTTTACCTCTCATGACAGCTTCAGTAGCCATATATGGTCAGTACTGAAGACTTATCCAGGCTTCTCATAGATATTTAACCCAGGAATGGCCTGCTCCATTGGAATTTTGGCAAAGCACACACTCCACACTCCACAGCATTTAATTAACAAGCGACCATTCAAGTACACTTAATTATAGGTCAGTATTCTGACTATATAAATCATGGAAAAAGAAAGGAAATGACACAAAAGCCCTAGACTAATATAATTTATAGATATCTGAACTAAGCCAAAGAAAGAATGGTACTGTGCTATAACTAAAGATTAGGTTAATGCCAAAAATTATAATTTTCTGCCTGGCTTTAAAAGCAAATATCATGTTAATGACAGTTAACTTTTGATTACTCAGGGATGATTATATATAGTTTGTGGATTATCTATGCTCATTTTCTTTCCTTCTTCCTCACGGTGCTTTATTGCTAATTAATACCTCCATCAGAATTCTGATTAAGGAAAAGCAGAAAATTAAGTTAGTCATTCAGGCTGATTGTTAGCTGCCTCTGTTAAGATTCTTGGTTAAGCTAATGTGTGAAACACCTTTCTGGATTTCAGTCTTCTATACTATTCTGTGACTTTTAAACAAAGATTATCGGAAGTTGGGTATTCTGGGAAGGCATGACATTGCATTACAGATTATAATTGTGGGACATTTTCATTTTGTGACCTCAGGTTCCAACACATAAAATTCAGAAAACCTCCTTACCCAATTACTACCTTGTAAAATAAAGAGAAACTCAGAAATAATCGCCATCATACCTCTCAAAAATATAATGCTACCTACAAAGCATTTGAACCCATGGCATATCCCATACAAATATAAGCAGGGTAATACAACTTACAATATGAGAACAAATTTAGAGGAGCATCTCTAGAATAAAATTCTGACAGTCTAAGAGGCTTTTCTGAGAAGGTACATTTGGCTCTTCAACTACCACACTGTCTCCAAATATGTGTAAGTCCCAGCATACATACAGATCCCTTGAATTTTTTTTTTTTTCAATTCATATATTCTAACATATCCTGAAACAAAAATTCACCTATTCTTTGCCAATTCGTCAGTAGTTAAAGTAAGAAAAGATTAAAATTGACTAGGAACAATGAACAATGGGACACAGCTCTCTGCCAACGGAGCTACAATAAAAATAAGCCAGCAGACTGCCACGTTACTGCAATTCAGTTAGGATTATGCTGGATTAGAGTAATCAAGTAAGAAAGTGAAAACAAACAACCCTATTCTTGAATCGTAACAAGATTCCCTCATTCTGCCAGGCCTCCTTGAAAACTCTCCACCGATTTCCCATCATAAGTCGTCTTGCTCTAACATATGGCAGTGCATTCCACATTCTCAGAATTGTGAAAAGTCAGCACAAACCTAGTTTGCCAATATCTGCCTATAGTATTAGGAGTGTGAATGTTTGAGAACATTAAAAACAGATTTTTAAAATTAAATTCACTTCTGCTATGAAATCATAACAGACTACTGTAGGAGTAAGGGTGGAAGTGATTGAAAAGAAAGTTGAGGAATGAAATAACAGCTTAAATAAGAAAGGTTATCAGGCATTCCTATAATGCCATAGTTTTTGTTTTGTTTTGAGTCCTGATGGTTTATGTTTGCTTTGTGGTCATACACATATGGCATACCAGAGATGGAAAAGAAGACATTTTTTTTGTAATTACTGGAACTCAGTGTTATGTATACATATACAATGACATAATGCCTTTGTTCTTTACCTAAATTTAACAATGGAATTCAATTTCTGTTTAAAACCTGCAATAGAGTATGAAAGTGCCTTACGCATTAAATTATCCAGCTACAGCCCATTACTGAGCTTTATGAAGAAAATGACAAAACATTAATAAGAAGCTGCCTTTCAAAAATACCTACCTCTGAAAAACATACGTTAATGCAATCATAGTCCAAAAGGAAAGTAAACCAATATTATAATACCACATGTTATGGCTCGTTAAACACTTCAAGTCTTTAGGGTGCTTTTTGGAATTGCAAAAATATTTCTGTCATATCCCCACTGTAATTCGGTACTCCAAAATACCATTAACTTTTAAATGCACCAATTTGCTTTTTGCTGCTTGATAAATCTTATTCATCATTCATAGTCTCTAAATTCATTTTATGCTTTATGATAACTCACTCAAATTTTTTCCAGTGCAGCAAATTCCTCCATAAAAAACTTGGAAATGAAATGGTGTTTGGTCACAATATAGGAAAACAACTAGACACTTTCTTCCTTTACATTAAAATTGATATAACTATTTATGGCAGGAAAAATATTCATATTTTGATTATGAAAGCAATGAAAACTTTTATTGAAACTAACTATAGCTGTAACATAAGCAGTACGAAATTATTAGTTTCACACGTAAGACGACAAAAGGACAGAAATTGCTATCAACAGAGACTTGGGGACTTATTCAGATATAACTTAGAGACTAAGACCAAATCCAATTTAACAAAAGAAATTCATAGTGCATGGTATAGATCCCTCAGCAAATATGTAACTAAGAAAGACAAAAGCAATTTAAATCTTCAAACTCATACAAACAACACATGCAAAAAAGGGCTATTCTTACCAGAAAGGCCTGCAAAATTATCTCTGGGCTATGTTGACTCAGCCAGAGATGTGCCGGTAACTTTTCCACCCCTCAGTTGGAATGGTAGGCAAGATGTTATCAGATTAACAACTATAAAAGCCTGGCATTTGCGTTTTCACTCTAGAAAGTGCTACAATGGAATGGCTTTGCCTTTTTCCCTCCTCTGGCTAGTTAGTCCCAAGGACACAGCTGAATTTCACAAGTCACGATGAACACAAAAACTCAGACAATACCTTTTGGCAAAATAACAATTGAAAAAGCTCCATTATTTATCATTATGCTCTTCAAAGGGAACTTCATTGAGAAGCTGTGGGAAGTCTGCTTAACAAAACGTTTGCTCAAGTTCCAAGGATATTAAGAAAGTTTCTATTCTCTTATTAGTGAATACATGTAGTTTATTACCTTATCAGCAAATACAAAGGAGTACAAATGCACATACATTTTTACATGTACTTGAGTTTATGATGCCAATACAACATTTTTTTGTATGGTCTTTAAAACAGTCGAGGCTGCATCTGTTGCTCTCTTCTCCACTGCATTAACATCTTAGCACACACTACAACACAAAGATAAAGGAATGGTGGGGAAAGTGATCAAGAAAAATATATTTATTGATTTTTGTCTATTTCTCGAGTAAATTATTTAAAAACTGATAGTTTCCATTTTATAAAGCATTAGGTTTCTGGCCTTCTAGAGCATTTGTTTCTCTGAAGGGTCCTAGTAATTTCTGCGCTTGAAGAGCTCAATACAGATGCATGTTAGTGTACACTCTGGATCTGTTCTAACCATCAGTCCACTGGAAGAGATCAGGACTTGAAAAGGCAAAACTCTGCTTAAAATAAACTAATTTAACCAGACTGAACTGCAAAAGATGTGAGTCGAACACCTGCAAATTTGAAACAATTTTATTTCATTTGGCTTCTTGAAGAATTCCTTATCAGTATTCAAAAACAACACTCAGGAAAAAATTTTAAATAGGCTTAGAAAAACAATGTAAAAGATGTAAAATATTTTTCCTAATAGTTTTATGTTTCAAGCATTCATTTTTTTCATGAAGGTGTGTCAAGAAAATGTATCATGAAAAATGATTTCCATTGATCTTTTTCTTCAAATCAAAATCTTAGCTTCTCATTTAAGAAGCTGAAAAGATGCAGTTATTTGAAAGAATATTTTGCAGGATTTGCATATTTTACCTCTTCTTTTTTATTTTAATAGATTCCTATAGAGGGAATAACCTCAAGTTGTTTTCCTATTCAGTTATGTTTCTTCCTTCTTCCTAGCATTTTTTTTTCTCATTTATGACATAAGAGCCACAAATTGAAATGTCACAAAATCTGAGTCACATTTTATTTAAATTTCTTGAAAGAACAGATTTCTCTGGCCTATCTAAATGAATCAGTCAGTTCCCTCATTTAAGGATATTTTATTGGTAAATAAATTATATGGGCTTCCTCTCTTCCATAATCATTAATTATGCAGGGAGAGAAATAAAAATGGAAAAGAGATTAGCACTTCCATGAATTCTGTCAGTGTTAAGTTTTCTTAACCAGCATAACAATTATGATTCAATCCCAATGGATAGTTCCTTCTTAATTAATAAATAGTATTTTCCTGGCTTCTTATCAAAATCCCTCTCTATACAGTCCTCTCTGAATAACTTGTTGACTACAATGCCATTTGCCCCATTTTAAAAAACTGTTAATAACATCAAATTAGACAAATCTGAACCACTAACCTATGATAAATATTTAGAAGACATTGGGGTTACTGAAAAATTACAAGAGTATTCAACAAATAGATACATGTGTACATATAAATTTATACATATGTATGTACTGACAGGGAGAAAGATATTAAAAATATCCATTTAACTCTGACGTCTTTTGAGCTGCTAATTAATATGAATTTAATATCCACTAAAAGGATTAAAGTAATATATGTATTAGCTACTTAAAATGATGCTAGCAGGTAGAAGACATTATGCAAATGAACACTACTCTATCAGTGACAGATCTTTCCAGGCCCCTGATCCGGTAAGTTAAAAATGGAAGAAAGACCTAGGCCAGTTTTAAGGATTGTGACTTTGAGACACTACCAGGAATTTCTTGCCCTTTTTCTCCTGCTTCTCCCCGCCTCCTTCCCACATAGATCCAGGAAGTGACTGTGACAATGCTAGAAAAAAGGGCCACACGCTGAGGCCCATCACTTCTTTCTGATCAGAGAACATGGTGTTTTAATAGGTCAAAATGTCAATAAAATGTTCTTTCAAGCAGGCTTCAAAAATTGGGATATCCTGTTTAAGGTGGAAATCAAAGGTGGTCAAAGGTGTGGATTGGCATTTAGTGTGAATTGCCTCAGGTTTTCCAGCAAGGAAGGAAATTTATAAAGTTTAAGTTTGGAAGCTCTTTCCCAAAGCGCTAGGGAGAAGATCCTAGAGATGGTATAAAGAGAGAGAGGAGTTAAGAGTTTAGCAATTTAGCTGCAACAAATGAGCCACAAATTACTGTGTATGTATGTGAATTTAACCCTACATAATCAGAATCTAGCATAGTGTTTATAATGATGTAAGGGAACGCAATTATTTGTGGAACAAACGTATGATCAATGATTTGTTGGCTTTTTTTTTTCTTTTTTGCTTAGAATCATTTTCAGGTAGCAAAATAAACCCACTCCTCTTTGCTCATTCACAGATGATAGCTCCAAAACCATCTTCTTATAAACTACAGCTCAGGACATTTTTCCCGTAAAAAGCATTTTTATTGAAAATCATCAGTCACTTCTCTGCTTACTCTCAGAGAATGGTAAGATCATCCTATAATTTATCTATAGGAATAGCCAGTGTAATGTGCGAATGCAGAGATTTTACTTCACACTCTAACTTTCAAATCATTTATTAAAATGTTAAGTAAGGAGAGCACTTGGGTTCATTTCCTAAGGGGTCCCATCAGTAACCTGTTGTTCTCTATTTTCTGCTGAAATATTTGAAAATACTTTTTTTTTCTTTATAAACTTGGTTGTTAATTAAATCAAATATATTATTTAAAAGGATATTACGGAGGATAATATTGGGGGAAATATTTAAATCAATGATTTTACATCACATCTTTTCTAAAGCTCCTTTTCAAAACAAAATGGGTATTTCAATAAATGTAATAGAGATTAGGAGAAAACACCAAAATATTAACATCAATCATTTCTGGGTGATAATAATCTTAATAAATTTATTATCTTTGTGATTTTCTGTATTTTCCAAAATTTATAAAATAAGTACATTTTAAATTAAATAATACATGAAAAAGTTTTTAAAATACATATTTCATCATTTGCAACAAATAAAGAATAGTTTTCAGAAGTATCCACATATTTTGCAGTGTTTTGGAGTAAAACCATCATGGAAGTGAAACTAAAAGTAACTTCCAGAAAAATTCCTATAAAGTTTCATATAATAAATGAATTTCTATTTGATTTCTTACTTTCTTTACTGTTTTAAGGTTTGCTGTATCTGGATACTAACCCAACTAACCCAATTTATAGGAATTACTAATGCAAAATAATTTGCTTTATTTAGGATATAGCTAGAATTTAGATATTTAGAATCACTGCATCTGGTCAAGAAGTAAGAAAATCTAAAAGGAAGGAAAATGTTCCTATAATTTAAGAGAATCCAAGTGAGGTTTTAGTGTCTGAGGATGTAAATTAACCATCAGTATCTGTCTATGCAGGGACATGTAGACCTTCCTAGGCTCCTAGAAAACCTTGAAAAGCCTAAGCAGAGAGTCAGCAGCATTTTTTGCTGAGAAATTTAGAGCTGAAAAACCACAACCACAAAACAAGAACTTCCAGAGACTGAGTCTAAATTAAAAACCATTGAGGCTATATGAAAAGAAGGAACAATCCCTTAGTTTAAAGAAAAGTCTTTTAACATTGAGAAAGATTCTTTTATGTCCAAAAACATTTCAAGAATTAAAGATCATGTATTGCACTCTGGTCTTTTTATCTTTATATTTGATGATATACCGAAAGTTGTAAGGTATAGCTATTTGACAGGTCATATTTTGATACAGACTACAAATGCTCAAAGCATTTGATCCTTCAAATCCAGTCTACTGAGACCAGAGATTCTTTTATAAGGGATTAATTAACTCTTTATTGATGACACTGTATAAGCAATGAGAATATTCAAACCTGACATGGATTCTTCATTATCCACTGACTTTCAGTGGCATAAACCCACCTATACCTTATATTTCTATTATGAAGTAAGTTTTGCTTTTGCAAATTGATTTTCTATTCTCAACAAAGAATACCTTTGACTTACAATGCTCTTGTTTAAAAACATTTATAATCCCTTGGGTCTCTGCTTTCCCTGTTAGATCCATCAATAAAGCAATCACTTTGTAGAAGAAAGATTAGGACCTGGTTTGGGAATAACCCTACATTATAGGAAACAGTGTGTCGATATATGTTTGTCACTTTTGCTGCAGAGCACAGAAAATTTTCTTATTTACCATCAGCCGACATTAGTATGTAAAGAGCACGTGCAAAATTTCTAGCATTCACGCACACCCATTCATTTGAATGCACACTAAATTCAGCTTCAGGGATATACTCTTTAAAAATACACCTTAACAAGATTAGTATGCTGATAAAATAATAATAGAGATTGGTGAGTCTATATCATAATGTACAGATCAATTGAGGTTCACAATATTTCTTCGTATGTGTTCAGGGTGTGAAAGGTTCTTGTTTACAGAACTCTTGAAAGCTACAGGTGTCTTCACATGTTCCTGGGCTGTGGCCAAATATCTTCAGTGCTTATCAGAACTACTGCAGACACCCAGTGTTTGATATCTGATAAATGAACGATGTCACATAGAACTTTCAACCCCAATACATCCCTAATCAAAGACAAAAATTGAAGTAATAATATTTCATTGTTGTGAAGAAACCATGTAAATTTCAAGATTGCTTCCTAAAAAGACAGGTCCACTACGTGTATCTAATTTGTTTTTTAAATTATCCTTTTGGGAACAATAGAAAACACATTTACCTGGGGGACTCAGAACTGAGTATTTCAGAAAATAGTAAGCCATTTTTACACAGTGATAAGTTTAATAATTAAGTCCCTTCTTGGAAATTTCCAGGTTTTAATTTTTTCTGTGCAAACCCAAGAGTTTAGTAAAACATCACAATCAGTGGACTACATATGTGATTTGGTACCACAGAGACAAAAAAGGTTCTGCAAGAAAAGTACAGTTTAAGGATGAGGAAGGTAAGGCTACCAACATTGCTGGACTGAGCTACTCTGCTGAGTTAGTCATGAGGGGAGGATGACAGGAATCCATTATTCTTCATCGTTAAGAGTCTGGTGTGTACTTTGTAAATTAATGGAGTCAACCCTCAATAGCTATTGTTTGGAAGTTCAGCTGAGTTATGGCAAGAAAACATTGGGCTTGGCCTTTCCACTTAACTTCTTAAGTCAAGCAAACAAAGCCTCATCAGTTTGGTTTGAAAACAAGGTAGTGATGGGAGTATCATATTAAGGCTCATTTGGGTAATTTATCCTGATGTAACAATACAAATATTTGAACAGTATAATCTGTTCTTATAGCAGCCTAGACCGTAACACCCAAGGGCTTTGGTTTCTAAGAGCTTACTATGTATTTGTATATGTCTACCCTGTTGTCACCTCAATTCTGATATATCCAAAACCAAACTCCTCATTCTTACTACAAATTAATTCTAAATCTTCTTGCCTTTTCTTGGCACCTTCATTTTCTTACTTGGTCTCAAACACCACAAAGGCATCACTAATTCATCCTTCTACTTTGATAGCCATATCCAGTTAAGTCACCAAGTCTTGGAGACTTGCCTACATTTCCTGTGATATTTCAGCACCATTCATAGACAACTGTTCCATTTCTTAATTCAGACACTTGTGGATCAGGGAGATCTCTCCAGTTGAACATGCATTTGAAAGAAAGGTCTTTGCCATTTGTATTCAAATACCACAGAAGACAGCAAATTATTGAGAATAAATTAGTTGCTGTGAAACACCACTCAATTCCCACCCACTCAGAGTACCCCATATCCTAAATGTAGGTTCAGTTTCATATGATCTCCACTGCAATCTGGCTCAACCTTACTATCATCTTCCTCTCCCCTAATTTTTAACATACTAATATCCCAATACTTTTGCCTCATGCTCTTTTCTTAAACAAGACCCAATATTATTAATCTCCCATTGTACTACAAATGAAAGGAGATTAAGAAAATGAAGTTTTAAAATATGCTAAAAACTATATATTTTCTGTAATTGCCAAAAGCTCGTGAGTTATCCAACAATAAATTCACTTTGCAAGGAAGTGTTCTCAGATCACCTTACTGAGTGCTTCATACTATAGTTAGCACCATTTGTGTCCCTAGTTTGAAGTGAGACAGTAGACATTAACTTTGAAGGACAAATCATCGTAAAATTAAAAACACATGTTGGTATAAATGCAAGCTGTTTAAGAGATAAGTTCCTTGAATACTCCTGTGGTTGGTGGAAAAGAAAGCGGAGAAAGGAAAATTCGGATAGCACTATAGAGGAATCCAAATGCTCTCTTTTAGAATAAAATTTATTTTGTAAGCAATAATTTGCTACAGAAAGATTTGAACATGAAAATGTCAAGACAGAGACCTTTCTATCAATAACCTGCTGTCTTCTAGAAAGAGTGAAGGGAGGCTTTCAAAACTATATACCATCATGAGATTTCTTTCAAAAGAGACATCTAAGACAAATATGGCGTCACATGAACATCGCTTTAAATCTAGTTGTGGGTAAATGAAGTCTGTCATTTTCTGTATTTTATGAGTATTTTACAATTAAAGCAAAAACAAAAAAAACAAAAATAAATGAGAGATGAGAGTCATGCAGTTTTTTAGTAAATGCTTGAGTGCTTGGGTTTGCCAGGTACAGTGTAACGCTGTTCCAGGGATATTTTTGCTTTGTTTCACTAATTAATGCATATCAGAGAGCTGTGAAGAGAAAAGTGAAAATGACAAGATCAGACCTTTCTTACCATATATTCATCTGTGTCATCTGTGCCAAAAGCATATTGGTGGGGGAGGAGGAGTGGTAGCTTTCATCCCCAGTTACAGTTAATAAGGGGTTGCATTTTCTGTAGAGAATTTTAAAATGATTTAAAAAAAAACTGACTAAAAATCCATCTGCCTTTTTATTATCTCCGTGCTCCAGCAATTCTAAACAATTTCAGTGATAAAATACTCCTTGTCACTGAGCGGACTGCTCTCACTGTCCCTCCCCCTCCTCAGTATATAGCTACTCAGAACAATTAAGTGCTGCTTTTCTTTTCTTATACACTTGAATGCCATATCTGAGTCACTGAAATCAAGGAGTAGTGGTCCACCCCCAAGCATGCAGCATTTCGTAAGGGCAGGGTACTGTTCTCATCAGTTGTCTATCAACTCCATTACTCTTCACCTCATTCCTATAGGCTAAGCATTTTTACTCTGCAAGAAGCTAAAGCACTGCCTGAGTTCACACGCAGCTGGGAGAACTGGGTTTTGAACCCAGATCCTGGAGATCATGCACTGTAAACCACAATGATACACTGCTTGCAAAATAGAGGCATGGGACTAAGAAGTTCAGACACATTTAAATACAAAAGTGTAACATCAGTGGCAACAAACAATTATTTTATGGCTCTGTGTATTGACTTGGTAAAACATGTAGAGCTGTGTTGTCCAATATGGTATTTACTAGTTACATGTGTCTCTAAAATAAAATTAAAATGAATTGAAAGTAAGTAAAGTTCAACAAAACTTAAAAAAAAAAAAGCACTTCCTCCACGGCACTAGCCACATTTCTAGTGCTCAGTAGCCATATGGAGCAGTTGCTACCATATGGAACAACACAGATAAAGAAAATTTCCATTATGGCAGAAAGTCCCATTGAACTGTCCTGTTCTCGAGCACAAGCTTTTCTCAACTGTGCTTCCTCATCTTAGCCACAGAATGTAGAAAATAATTTGAGTGAGTCTTTTCTCAAAGAAGGTATGTAGTTAGTACCATTGTAAATGGAAGGGATGCCTTAGAACATTGGGGCCTAATTCTCCTTAGGAACCCCGTGGAGAAGAGCTGCTTCTGAACTCCCGCATGAAAAAGGAGAGCAGATGACAGTAAGACTGAGAAGACTGGAGTGCAGACACAGCCAGGTCACCAGATTTTGCACTTGGACAAGCCATCAAACCTCAATGGGCCTCAGTTACTATGTAAAATGATACACCTGGACCCACTGATTTCTAAAATCTCATTCTGTTGAGATTTCTAAAATCCACAACTACAGAAACCACCTTCTTCTCACCTCCTCCCACTGCAAATAGACTGTTGGTATTTTAAGAAAGACTAAACACTCACCACAATCTAGGAATAGGAATTTCTAGGCATTCTGTCATATTTTACCCTTCTTTAAGCTTTGCAGGCTATTTAACTCTAGGTCTGCGCAATTCCATTTATTTTCCCAAGCCTTCACCATAATGCCACATGATTTAAACAGCTGTCTTCGGGATTAAATAGTACTCGTCAAGGCAATTCTTACACCCTGCCCTAAGCAAAAGTCCTCTAAGGTTAGCACAAAGTCTAATAGGGTTTATTCTTGATACCTTTGCCAAATATCTCAAAAAGCAAATTGACAGAACTGAAACTTTCCCTTTACATGCTGCAGATTGAGAACAGGAGGAGAAAAAAAGAAAAAAAGGAATGTCTATATAAGGTTTTAAAATAACGATTCTATAATTATTGGTAGATCTCAATGGATTTAGTACATCACTAATTATACTGCATTACTGTCAAATGAGTTCTTTTAGTATGATTAATGTTATTATGCCAAATCCCAAATTAATTCACAATGAGTATCTTAAAGTCTCAGCAATGCTTTAAAAGGAGGGGAAAAAAAGATGACAAATTAAGCTGGGCCATTATAGTGAAATACGAAGAGGTTTGCTAAGCGCTTTAGGTATATTGCTAGAATTAACCTATATATTATGAAGTACCCTTCTGATCTTAGTTCAGTTTTGCAGATTTCCAAACTGGGAAAATAATGTGCTAAATGAACAGCTCAAATACCAAGGCTCTTGACCTTTTACCCTTGCCTGAACATTTCTATTGTTTGTGTATCTTTTGTTGTAACCTGCAGCAAGTCATCATTTTAGAAGTCGGTGGCATATAAACAAAGAATCCAAGAACAAAGAAAGGATATAGTCTCTTTGTGAGTTATGTTTTCTAATTTTAAATTATTCAATTATTTTTCTGGTAAAATGAGTCTTCTCCAGGTGTCCCAGGGTTTGATTTTCCCTGGCCAAGCTGACCATGGAGACCATAAGGATCTACAACCCTGATACACGCCCCCCACATGCACATTTCTGAGAAAGATTTCCCAGCAGAGCTGAAAGCCACCAGCTGTAGCACTCAGCCCTTGGTCTTGCCATTCTGAAACTCAGCGCTCTGTGTTTCAGACTCAAATTTCTACCTGCCTACCATAACTCTCCTTTCCCCTGATCCACCTTTAAACTGACTCACTTTCTACACATCTCTTCTTTGCACCACCTGTGTGAGGCTGTAAAATTTACTGGTGAAGAGAGTGGGTTAGAAGTTAGACTCCTTGGTCATGTGTCCTGGCTTTCCCATGTGTGAGCTTGGACACTTCTGTTAAACTCAGTTTCCTCATCTGTAAAACGGGAATAATAAAAGTCTACCTACAAATAACCATGGCACGGATTATTGTGAGGATTTAATCATTTAATGTGTTCAGCACAGTACCTGGAAAAGCATCAGTTAGCTTTCATTATTATCTGCTCCCTGCAGATGAGGGATACAGTCAGAGGTAAACACTCGTCACCAACATCATCAGCATCATCTTCCCTCATACAGAGGTACTGTGCTAAGCATGTTCCAAACATTATCTCTTCTAATCATTTTTATGCTCATTCCACAGGCTTGCCCAAGTTTACACAAACAGCAGTGGCAGAAGCAGGACTTGAACTGAGGTTCTTGAACTCTAGAGGCTATTTTCTTAACGTTTTACACTAGAAGTGTTTTTATAAAACACTTTCCTGTATAAGGAGAGTGATGTGTCCTCATGTTACAGATGAGGAAATGGCCCCTTAGAGAAATTAACTTGCTTAGTTCACAGGATCATAGTGTGCAGAACCAGGAATTCAACTGTCATCTCCTGAAAACCACAGGGTAAATACCACAGGGCAGGACTGCCTGTTACAGTCTGTGAAAAAAGAAAATGTTGAACAGGTAACAGCAGGCTGCTTGAAATCTGAGACTCTCCAAGCCAGCAAACCCATGAATGTTAAATCACTGAATCCTAGAATCAGGACATCTGAAATGTACTGTTACTTCGAAGTGTTGCATCATCGAAAAATTGTTGCACTGATTTCTAATTTCAGATTATTCTAAGCAAATTAGTTGTATTCCTGTGATTTTTACTTCCTGGTCTAGGCCCAGAAACTTTTCAATAAATCTCAGTATCAGGAAAAGGCAAGGTTTGTTAACACAAAATCAAACTGTAACAGTTTGCTCTTAAATTATTTTTAAAAATATCTGTCAGTGTATCTCAGAGATCAGGGTGGTGATAGTGTGAGGAGGAATGGAGGAGGTGATGGCCAGCAGACTAACAGTTCTCCAGACACAGTTGATGAGGTCTGGAGTAGATCATTTGGAAGGAGGAGATGAGGGGTCCAGAGAGTTATACAGGGGAGCTGCGGGGACCTCTTCACTGACTGGGTGTTGGAGTGAGGAGGAGGAAGGAACCAAAGTTGAGCTGAAGAACAAGGTGGAAAGCACACTGCTGAAAGCAGGGCACATCCTCCGCAGGACCAGAGGTGGGTTGTGTTAACACAAGGTCCCCTAAATAACATACAGGAATGCTTCATTTTAACCTAACCAAAGACAAAATGGGCTCTGGAGTCTGGGCCAGGGCTAACCTTATGTGAGGCTGGAAGAAAAAGGGAAGAATGGTAGAATCTTCCAGTAACTTCAGCTCTGGGAGCAGAGTAATTCAGAGATAAGTTACAATGCGGAAAAATCAACAATTTTAAGTTGGCTTTCCATTGACTTCAGAATAAAAGCATGTAACAGTGTCAGATACACAACAGGATTTCAATATATACCTTTGGAATGAAGTAATAATTGTAAGAAAGGATTAAGTTTAGCTTTCACATAAAGGCAACGTGGAGTAGGGAAAACGGAAACTAGACAAGACTGGCTCAAACGGGCTCTGTGGTTAAAGGGAAAGAAAGGGCCCCTGACGTCAGCCTAGAATTGGCACTAGCTAATAGGCGGTATAAACAAAAGTAGGAACTCTCGGCGGGAAATTTAAACTGGATGAGCTCTCTCAGATAGGCTGTACAATTTAAAATCCCAAAGACGGGCTAGTTAGCTCTCTCTCAGATAGGCTGTATCCTCTGGAGTATCCAGCCAATGGAGAAACAGGGGAGGGACTTGCATGTTAGACTTAGGGTATAAATATTGCTATGTTCTATTGTTCGGCATGCCTGCCATGTTTTTTGGCTGTGCGTCCGTTCTTGCAAGATTGTGAATAAATTATTTTCTCCTCCACAATCATGTGAGTCTTATTCTCTTTTAGGCACAGAGTTCTTTCCAACAATAATGAACCTAAATTAAAGTCACAAACTGATAGCTAATGGGGCTATATTCATTAATTGCTTGGACTACCCAGTGTTTAAAAAAAACTGAATTATCTTCCAGCATTCACTGATAGGGAGATTCTACATAGGAACTTGGACTTCCCATTTCTTTTCAAAAATAAGAAGATCTAGCAGTGCTGGTAGCAATTAATCGGAGCTGAGTAGTGACTGCCCCTATAGACCAATCAGGTACCAGTTTGACATGTTTTGACCTGCTTGGGTCTTATGGGCATCTGCACTGGGAAGCCTTGACCTAAAAGCATGAAAATAATATAGGGAATTACAGGCCAGTAGGAAGGAAGGAGATGCTATGGAAGGCTATTTAAAAGAACTAATTAGGAACAAAAGGGACTTTGATTTTCCACTAAAACCATATTACATAAGCAGGGCTATCTCACTCTGCTTCTTCTTAAGGATGCTCCTAGTTAAAAGATGCGGCCCTTAGTTAAAAGATGATTGACCAATGTGAGCAGAACTGATGCTTCCTTTCATAAAAGCTATACCATGGGCATGAAGTTGGCTCTTTGGAGAAGTTTATGACTCATAGAGCTGAAGACAGAATGGAAATGGATCACGGCATAACCAGAAACAGAACTCAATACAATGTATTAGGCATGAAATGGAATCGAGAGTGAGGGAAAATAAGTTTCAGTCCAGGGCAGCTGCCAATCAACTATGATACCTTGGGCAAGGTCATGTCACCATCACCTTAGTTCTTTATCTGAAAAAGAGGGACTGGAGACTATTTTAGCCTCCAAATTTAAACTAGGTTTCATGGCCTCCTGAAATTAACAGCTGAAACTGGAATGTTTAGGTAGGACCTGGAAAATTAGAGGTGAAAATAGTTATGGGAAAGACTACATGATACAGTATTTAAATTGAATTATCCAATTTTAAATCTGTGATTACCCTTTTTGGACTGGTTGTTAACATTATCTTTCCACTGTGTATTAAAGAAATATTTGTTCCATAAATTAATAGGATTAACAAGATTTCTTTCGGATGTTGACCCTAATAGAGTGGGGGTGAGGGATAGGTATTTTAAGGACTCCAGAACAGTCTTTATTTGTATTTAAATTGTGCTAATTGCCAAATTAAAAGAGGTCCCAGCAGGACCCCTTCATAAAAACACTTGGTTAACAGCTAGCTCACATTGTTAGTGTTATTGAGAAGTAATAAAATTGCTTTTTATTTTCAAATAGTCTTAAATTCAGTCTTTCAGTTTGTATGACAGGCATTCTCCCAACTTCTGAAGACAGAAATTGGAGACTCCCCCTCCTCCCATTCCAGAGAAAGAAAAGAGTAACAAATACCGAATTTTTATTAGCTGGGGATTACCTCTCAATTTAAGTCAACCAGAAATAATATTACCACAGGCCAGAAAAATAAGCATATTGGTATCACAAAACGGCTGTATAAAAACCCATGCATTTTACTTTACGAGCAAAGACTTAAGACCCTCATTTAGTCATTTTGGACTCCTGTTAAACATAATTGTATTGAAACTGTTCATGGAGTTAAGCTGCACCACGGGAAGCTGCAAATGAGCAGGAGAAATAGAAAGCTGACAGATTCAGACCTTTGAAAACTCTAGTAAGAAATGAAAGGCACCATAGACAAGAGGGAGATGAGTAAAATTAGAAGTCAGATAAGGAATTAGAAGAGCATACTATTCTAAGCTCTTTTAGCAAAGAGATCTATACATCCCAGTGTCAAATCTTGGGAACAAACATTTATTCAGGGTCAAGATCTTGAGCCCAAAAGAAACAATGAAATTATGGCCAATCCCCCCACATAATAGTAATAAGAGGTGATATTTATTAACCTCTCAGAGTGTTGAATCCTGTGCTAAGTACCTTTGATCTCCTTTAATTTTCATATTTTGAAGTAGATACTACTATTCATTCCAGTTTTACAGAAGAGTGAAATAAATCAGAAATGTTAAGTAACTTCCGGAAGTCACACAGTAAGAATTGCATACCAGAGCTCATTCTCTTAACCACAAAATTCTACTACATAATGAAAGAGAATCCATTTTTTTTTTAATTTTCAGTCTTTAAATGTCATATACTATTTTTAACAGCTTTATTGATAGTTAACATACTGTAACATTTACCTGTTGTAACTGCTCAACTCAATGATTTTAGTAAACTTAAATTGTACATCTACCACCACAATCCACTTTGCCATAGCCCCAAGATCCTTCCTGCCTGTTTGCAGTCAATCCCTATATACTCCACCAGTACCAGGCAATTGTTTACCTCCTTGTCTCTGCAGGTTTGCCTCCTCTAGATATTTCACATAAATGAAGGCTTTCAAGACATTGTCTTTTGGCAGCTGGATCCTTTCACTCAGCAAAATGTTTGTCGTTCAATCAGGTCATAGCATGTATTCATCCCTTTTTCATTGCTGAATAATATTCTAGCATATGGATATGCCACAGTTTATTTAGCCATTCACCAACTGACAGACTGTCATGGGTTGCTTACATTTTGTAATTATGAATAATGCTACGCTAACATTCATTTTCAAATCTTTTGTGGTCAATTGTTCTCATTTCTCTTCCATAGCATACTAGGAATAGACTTGCAGGGTTGCATGGTAGATTTATATTCAACTTTCTAGAAATTTGTCAGATTGTTTTTCAAAGTAACTGTATACCACTTTAAACTCCCACAAGCAACCTATGAGAGTTCCAGATTCTCCACATCCTCACCAACACTTGCTTTGTCTTCTTATTATAACCATTCTAGTCGGTGTGAAGTGGATTGTGCTTTTAATTTACATTTCTGTAATGACTAACCAATTGATCATTTTGACCAAGTATGTTGTCAAATCTTTTGCCCATTTTTTGAGTTGCCTTGAGTTGTAAGGCATTTCATATATTCTGGATACAAGTCCATTATCAGATATGTGATTTGCAAACATTTTCTCCCTGTCTGTGAATTGCCTCTTTCTTAACATTGTTTATTGAAGTGCAAAAGTTTAATTGTGATATTTTTTCTTCTCTGCATTGTGCTTTTAGTGTCATATCTAAAACTTCTTTCCCTAACCCATCATAAAAATTTTCTATTTTTTTTCCTAAAAGTTTTGTAGTTTTAACTCTTAGAGCTATAATCTATTTTGAATTAATTTTTGTTTGAGGTATAGTAAAGAATCTAAAGTAATTTGTTCCCACAGAAGTAGCAGAGTTTACAAAATTTTGTTTTCTCCCAAGGCTTCATTATAGAAACTTTCAAACATACAGAAAACACAAGAACATCACACATCATGAGTGCCACAGAGGGTAAAAGAATAGCTCTACAATGTGCCAAGCAGGAGTGGGTAGTTTAACCAAGCCAGGCTTCCATTTTTGCAAACAGAAAGCAGGACCCACTCATCAGCAGCTTTAAGGACACTAAGATGCCGGAGAAATCACTAGAATAAAACATCACCAGTCAAGAGGACTGGGATTATATTCGTCTTGCTCTCCTATTACCTTTCTATGGGTGTAGAACAGAAGCAAGGTTGGTTATAAATAAGGTTCTTTCCAGCTTTCTCCTCTTCTTCTTTGCACTTGTGACTGGAGTGGAGGAGAAAGCTATTCCACCCTACATATCATTAAAAAGGCCTTCTTTTCACTGTCCTACTGCTATATATGAAAGTACCCCCTCATTTTTTAAGCTCAGATACAGAGATCACACAGAAGTAAACTAATATTTTAATATGGACAGGCCTTGCTTTTATTAGTTCTCCATCTATCAGAGTCAACAAACCTCTGTAAAGCTTCTGCTTTATCCTTCTGAAGTGTTGAGCCCCCTGGTCAGGCGTTGTATGCTGCTGCCCCCATCCCTCCCTCCCTCCTCCTCCTCCTCTGAACGTGTCCTGTTCCGCCCTTCTCTCTCTTGATAAGTGATGGCTTCCTTCTCCAGCTTGGTCCTCATAACATCACTTTCTGGCTTCAGAAATTCCATTCCTTCCACTGAGATGGTCTCTCTACAGGCTGATCATTCAGTTTAATGAATGACCTATATTTATACAGATCCAGGAAAAAATATTAGCAACTTCAGAAGAATGCTTTTTGGTGAGTCCACCAAGGATGGGTATGCTAACAAATAAAGCTACTAAAATTCATTTCAACCATGTTTTTACTTTTCTGAAAGTGACTACTAGAAAAATGTGAATTACATATTTAGCTCACATCACATCCTTACCAGAGAGTGGATCTAGAGCATTTTAAAAGTCTCTTTGAAAACAGCCCATCTTTGTTTACTAAAATTTTAGCATCTCCCATCTAAAACCATCATGAGTGCTTCAGAAATGCCACACACACACACACCCACCCCCAAATACACAGCCATTTCTATCTTTCAAATCAGTTTTCTAAAGCCAAGCAATTTGCATCTCCATAGTGCTACACAGGGTCACAGGATAGCTGAGTCTACCATACAAAGCAAAGGTATCATATCCACTTTAGTAAGCAGGAAAATAAATTTAAATGTCATAGAAAAAGAATACAGAGAGGTATACTTGTAACCATGCATATGGCGAAGACAGGTTAGTGGAATGTATGTTAGTACTGGGATTACCACATCATTCTGACCACTGTATGCTTACACATAATTGGCAGGAGGGGCTATATGTCAAATCCAGAGACTCCACCTGCCTCTTCCTCTGAGCAGGATGAGCCCTGAGAAAACACCTATGTGGACCTGCCCTCAAGAATCGTGCAGCATCTCCCACCTTCAAAAGTTTTCAAGCTTCAATAAGTGGCAGCATCCCAGGGACCTATGACCTTCCCTTCATTGCGATACCACAGAAAAACCCTGGAAAAAAAGATACTGGTCAAGAGACCCAAGCCTGAATGGGTCCTTTCTGTGTAACTAAGGATGTCAGAAAAATTATTTAAGCATTTTGGGCTTCAGATCCTGGAGCAATATGGTTTGGGGACATAGAGGGGATGGGTGTATAACTTGGGGTGACAGCATTTTAGACACCCTCTCTTTCTTGCATTGCAAAACTAGGCTCATGGAACTCATGAGACCATGCATGGTTGTCACCATCTTGGCCCTGCCCGTCTCCCTGGGGATGCATTTTGCTGACTTAGCATATTTGCTCATTTCCAATGCACAACAGAGGCAGAAATGTTGGCTTTAGAATTAGAGCTTAATTCTTAAAATAAATTCTTCTATTTTTAAGACATAGTTAGCAAACCAGAATGTGAGGTGGTAATGATAAAGTACTGTTTTATATCTGAAACCCAATGTTATCTTATATTGCTTTTAGGTATATTTATCAAAATGTAATTATTGACCCCTATCTTTAAAATTAATCTCAGCACTTCTTTTCCCAAATAAGTTTTAAATATGGGACTATAAAAGCCAGTGTCCATGACAGATTTAGTTTTATGTTGACTATTGAATAGACTCAGATGCATACATCACTATACTTGAAAATATGTGGCTTCATTTTGATGGAAGATATTCCTGGCATATTGTTGTCAGTTAATTGTGACAGACACAGTAGGAAACCACTTTTTGTAAACAATATTTTCTGACATATTATTTAATTTCCAATCCTGTGTGTTCTAGAAAGAAATTAATGCAAAAATCCTTTCTGAAGATGCATTTTTTTTCAATCTGTCCTTGGGTTAAGAGACAAAAACATAGGCTGGCTGTATTTATGGATTCATAATACTATGATGATCTGATTTAAAAAAATATATATATAGGAAACTTCATATACTTGTGTCTCTAACAGAGCTGTCTGTTAATTGAAGTAAACCCACTGGGAGAATCCTTCTGTTAAGCAAAGAATCACTACTTCATATGCGTATTGTCAATTTGGGTATTCACTGGTCAAGTTTTCTTAAAAGAAGACACACAAGCATGCAATACTTTTCCTGATTATCTTCTAATCTCTTTCTGGAGTTGAGAAATGTAATGTTACTCTTTGGAAAACACGGTTTTCTTACAAAAACCTTCCACCACAACCCCTCCCATACAAAGACATCCCCCAAAACCATCATCTGATTTAAGTTATTTCTATCTACCTTATCTGTAGGGTAGTTATTGCAGACAGTCGTGGAAAAGTAACTTCAGAAGGAATGTCAGAGGCAACTGAATTCAACCATATAGAAAGATACTCTCTTCCCCATGGGAAATGGTAGACTTTTTTCTGTTTAAATACTCCCAGTGATGGGAGTTCATTGTCCAGCACCTTGGTGGTATTTTTATCATTTCTGTAATTATTTTAAAATTCTGTTACACTGAACTGTATCTCCATATATTCCAGATCCACTGATTTCTATCCTCCAGCCCCCCACACACACAGGGCCATAAGTTTAATTCATCTTGTGAAAGAACTTCACATTTTTAATGGCACCAAATAACTACAATGATTTATTGAGATTTTATACCGGGCACCATACTAAGGATTTTCCACGTATTTAATTTTTTGTAATACTATTAAGAAATAAGTATGTTAATCCCCCTTTTATAGAACAAAAGCAAGCATAAAAATATTCCATAACACACCCAACACTACTTGTTTCCTCCCTTCCTCATTTCCCCAAATCTCAGATTTCTAGCAACTTTCCTCTTACCCATTACGATATTTATGCACAGCATGAGGCACAGAAAAGGCATTCTTTTTGGTAAATACGTACATGAGTAAGTATTAGTAAAAATGGTTGGTCCCATGTGTGGGTTTTTGTTTTTGTTTTTAGAGCATTTTGAGATGTCATCTTCTGGACCTAGTGGCTTGAACTTCTTTAAATTGGTGAAAACACAGCATATGACTAATCTTAAAATTCAAATCCTCTTACAACAGCAGAGTTCTAAGCCTTTTAGCCATACCCTGTTGATTCTCTTTCTCTGGAGAACACAAACACACCAGTTAATAGCAGAAGCAGATAAAAATAAAAACTTCCTAACCCTGCTTTGGTTGAATAAGACAATACTTATGCGCAATCCCAAACAATAACAGCTATAATTCCATCATCTTTCTCCAAATATATGTCTGAAATTGTTGTTTCTCGAGTTTTCTTTGAAACATGTCAGTTCATTCTGGGATTTAGAATCCCCAAAGTAATTAAGTTTGCACCACGCATTTTTATGTTACCTTGGTAAGAAGTTCCTCTTTCTGTTTTTATACAGGTTTTTTTTTTTTTTTGTAATCAGACAAAACTAAACAATCTTGTCAATGTCATTTCTTGAGAAGTCTGATTACTCATTTCTTATGAATCCTAATTCTCTTATACTTAGTGTTATAGCTCTGAACAAAGCCCGATAGATTTCCTCCACAAGAAAGGATGGTTTTATCCTAGAAATAGTTTTAATCATTAACTAGTCCAACTTAATTCATCATTAGTGCCCATAATGAAATGCAATAAGGCGATTTAGAAGGAACGGAGCAATGGTGCTATAAAATGAAATAGAGAGTCATAAAATTTATCACAGCTTGCTAAAGAAGAATTTTTTCTACTGGAAACAATAATTTTAGACAGAAAGCTTGAGTTGTTAAAGAACTTATGTCTACCCTTGTGGTGTAAAATGGCTAGCTGTTCACAAAACCCAATTCCTTTTCCTTTTAGGCACATAGACTCCATTTCCCAGCTTCCCTTGTGGCTGGGAAAGGTCAAGTGACTGAGTTCTAGCTGGTGCAATGACACAGAAGTTTTGTGTGTCATTTGTGGGTCTCCATATAGAAGCCTCCCTCCCAACCTCCACGGTCTTTTCTGTTTCTGGTTGGCTGTAAAGGTGACAACACCCCCAGGGCAGTCTGAAACCCATTCATGAAAATTATAGAGTCGCAAAATGAGGTAAAGCTTGGAAAAGCACAGCTAGACCTGGAGCACCCAAGTTGGATTCTTAGGTGAGTGACAAACTGTATTACATTAAGCTTCTAAGATTTGGAAATCGGCTAGGTTTATCTGTGACAGCAGTTAGCATTCTTTTAGCATAACCCTCCCTTGTAAGCATAGAAAAATTGCAAAGTTTATATTCATTTTAATTATATTTATCATTGCATGTCATCCAGTTATTCTTGTGTTTACTTCTCTTTGAATGGGTTTCTGCTAAAGAGGTCCATTAGAGAGTTTGGAGTGAAAAACAAAACAAAACAGACATGGTATCAGGGGGATTGGACTAGGTGGAGAGAGAAAGACCCAGACTTCATATAGTTGCTATGAGAATTAAAGGAAATTGTAAAGTACACATAGCTTTTTCATAATCCCCAGCTGTTACAACTAAAAGAAGATTTTATTTTATCTTTGTGACACAAGTATTTCAGGGAAAGATAAATGGAATTTAGATACTTTACTGTGGAGAATACATTCAGACACAAGCACACACATGTTCATTTGTTACTCAAATATAGGCCCTCCTGCTAACATGCAATATATACATTATTAAATAACATATGCCCTGCAAAATTTCACATTAAAAATGAGAGATTAGGATAAAAGTAGGTCAGAGCAGACACTTGAAACATACATACCTTGTGACCAGAACACAAACAAAAATAACAATCCTAATAAAAAATACTGGCACAGCTAAAAAACATGACTCCCTAAATAAAGAAAATATACATATACATACACACATACACACATATATATAAAGACCTTAACTTATTGAAAATAAAAAAAAAAAATGGGGTGGTTCGACAGAAGTAGGTGTAAGAAAAAGTTAACATTGCCAAGTCTTGGAGGCAGTGTAAAAATGCAAAAAGTCAAGGGAGAATTGTGTAATAAATGCTTATAAGAAAAGCACATAGTCAAACTGAGTCATAAGGAAGAAATGGGTATATGGGCACCATGTACATGACTATCCCCTCACAGCTTGCTGCATTCACCTTTGCTAGTGAACTTTCATAGATAAAATGTGTTGGAAGAAAACAAGATGAGCCCAAGTTTTACTGACATGACTTTCCTATTTACAGTTATACACGTGCTAATTTACAGATACATATGATAGCAGAATACAGTAGGTACTCCATAAGTATTTCCTGAATAAAAGAATAAGTGCCCCAGGAGTTCAGCAAGGAAGTATTAGAAAATAGAGTGTAAAATTCATAGCATGAACTTAACCAAGGACACGAAAGACCTTTACATAGAAAACTATAAGAAACTGCAAAAAGAAATTGAACAAGACCTGAAAAAAATGGAAGAACATACCATGTTCATGGATTGGAAGACTAAATATAGTTAAGATAGCAATTTTACCTAAACTGATTTACAGATTCAATGCAATACCAATTCAAATCCCAACAACTTACTTTACAGAAATAGAAAAACCAATAACTAAATTTATTTGGAAGGGTAAGGTGCCCCAAATAGCCAAAAATATCTTGAGAAAGAGGAATGAAGTGGGAGGTCTCACACTACCTGACTTTGAAGCATATTACAAAGCTACAGTGCTCAAAACAGCATGGTACTGGCATAAGGACAGATATACTGATCAATGGAATCGAATTGAGTGTTCAGAAGTAGACCCTCGCATCTACAGACAACTGATCTTTGATAAGGCAGTGAAGCCGAAGCAACTGGGAAAGAGCAGCCTGTTCAATAAATGGTGTTTGGAGAACTGGATATCCATTTCCAAAAGAATGAAAGAGGATGTCCATCTCACACCTTACACCAAAATTAACTCAAAGTGTATCAAAGACCTAAACATTAGCACCAAGACCATAAAACTCTTAGAAGAAAATGTAGGGCAATATCTTAAAGATCTTGAGAAAGGAGGTGGTTTCTTAGACCTCACACCCAAGGCACCAGCAACCAAAGAACAAATAGACAAATGGGATCTCCTCAAAATTAAACACTTTCGTACATCAAAGGACTTTTAGAAAAGTAAAAAGGCAACCTACACAATGGGAGATGATATTTGGAAACCACATATCAGATAAGGGTTTAATATCCCGAATATATAAAGGAATCCTACATCTCAATAACAGAAAGACAAACAATCCAATTAAAAAATGGGCAAAAGACATGAATATTTTTCTGAAGAGGAAATACTAATGGCTCAAAAGCATATGAAAAAATGCTCAACTTCACTAGCTATTATGGAAATGTAAATCAAAACCACAATGAGATATCATCTCACACCTACCAGAATGACCATTATCCAAAAAACAGAAAATGACAAGTGCTGGAGAGGATGTGGAGAAAGAGGCACACTTATTCATTGTTGGTGGGATTGTAGAATGGTGCAACCACTCTGGAAGACAGTATGGAGGTTCCTCAGGAAGCTAAATATAGATTTGCCATATGACCCAGCTATTCCATTGCTAGGTATATACTCAGAGGAACTGAAACTTAAGACACAGACATTTGTAAACCGATATTTATTGCAGCATTATTCACAATTGCTAAGAGATGGAAACAGCCCAAATGTCCATCAAAGGACGAGTGGATAAACAAACTATGGTATATACACATGATGGAATATTATGCAGCTATAAGACAGAGCAAAGACATGGATCATGTAATAATGTGGATGAACCTTGAGGACATTATGTTGAGAGAAGTTAGCCAGAAACAAAAGGACAGATTCTGTATGGTCCCACTAATATGAACAGACATTAATGAACAAACTTTGGGAGTTAAAAGCTGACAACACAGGCAACCAGGAGATAGAAAGAGGGCAGAGATCAGCTATTTGATGCTGAAGGACTACAGAATGTTTAGGATTGATTGCATAGATCCAGAAATAGATAGCATAATACTGTGTGATGGTAGCACGGTATTGTAAGTACACTGAACAAAGATGTCTGTGAGTAAAGCTGAAAGAGGTGGGATAGGAAAATGTATGACACCAGAGGTAAAGATAGATGATAAAGACTGGGACTGTATAACGTGGCAAAAACTGGAGTGGCCAATGACTGTTACTAAATATACAAATATAAAAATGTTTTTGCATGTGGGAAACCAAATGAATGTCAACCATGTAGAAAGTTGAAAAGGGGATGGTATTCAGGAAAAAACATAATCAAAGCAAACTGGAGTCTATGGTCAACAGTAACATTGTAATATACCTCCATTAAATGTAACAAAGGCAATATGCCAATGCTAAATGTATATGAGAGGGGGATATAGGGGAGGAATATGGGATTCCTGGTAGTGGTGTCATTTGCTGTCCTTACTAGTATATTGTACTGTATGACATTATTTTTCTTTTTATCATTTTTTTATTGCTAAAAAAAAACACAATTTTTCCTATAGTAAAAAAAAAAAAAAAATTCATAGCATGAAATCCTGTGTTGGATTCTGATCTACAACTTGACTTTTAACTTCAGGCTTCTTGATGCTCTCTCTCACAAACAGGTCAACATGATAACAACTTGCCTCCCAGGGTTATCATGAACAGTAAAAAGGATAATTTTTGTAAAACTATGCTGACGTTGTTAATGCATTGTGCAAATAATAGTTCCTAATATTAATAGTATTCTTTTCTGCTGGAATACTAAGCAAATGAACACTTCATGTAAAAATTAGATTCAAGCCAGACCATGATGGATGGGTGGTACCTGGTGAGTTGAAGGTGGGAGAAGGCAGAAAGTGCGAGTCAAGGCACAGAAATGTTAAGCTGTACTCAAATAATAGTGAGTAAGGTAGATACATTAACATTGACGGACCACAGGACAAGAAAGGTAAGATGGGGTTACTTCATGAAGGGCCGGTACAGGTCAATACATTTCCTTTTGCTTTTCCTTAGATCTTCTGTACAATGTGGATTAATTTTAATGTCAGCCCCCAAACATAAAACTGCTTACTTGGAATTATAAAATCTTAGAGCCAGAAAAGGCTTTATGTTTATCCAATCAGTGTATCCTCCTCCCACTAAGGCCCTCAACTTGACCTTGTTTCTGCTCTGCAAGAAAACATTTCCCAACCAAAGCAGCTGAATTTTGTTCAGTTTGTTGAACTAAGCTGCATGCATTAGTCTTATCAATGAGCAGATCCACACTGTTAAGGTTTTTGCTTCATTGATTTTTCTTGACTGAAGCTGTGGGTGTATTGGCTTTCAATGTACAGAGCATCTGGTGACTGCAATCTTGTCTTCTAGTATAGATTCTACTGCTACATATTTTAAAGAAAATAGGTGTTTGCAAAAAAGTAACACTGAAATACACAGCTATTGTATGTTGTGCAAAGATTATCTTTAACTGTAGTAGACTTTTTATAAATAGAATTAAGGGAGAAAGAGCCTTAAATCAATCACTCTGACAATAAAAATCCAAGTAAACCTCCAGGAAACCAAAAAGAATCAGTACATTTTCCTTCACTGTCCATTATCCAAAAGCTTGGGATGTGTTATAATGCTGCATACCTAGCAAGGGTGGTAACTTTGACTTAGGCATAGTCATAGATTCAAGCACGGGACACTGCTCAAATCCAAAGCTATGCTTAGAGGTCTATAAAAGATATGAGATGCACCTGGTGATCCCCCAAATCCTGGTCAAGTTTAGGATTGCAGAGGGACCATTTCCAAAGGGTGCTCTTTGAACCGTCTGTCCCTAAGAAAGTCATTCAGGAAAGTATTTCATTGTCAAATAATTTTGGGAAACATTGCTTCTGAATTCCTTTATCCACAATGCACAAAGTTCATTTGCACATTAATGGCACAGAGAAGATCTGCCAAAAACAAAGAGCTTCCCTTCAGCCAGTGTTTACCCAACATCTATCCATACAACCCTTTTTCATTTACAACTCATATACCCTCAAAACCTTGGGAAAAAGTGTTCAAAAGCTCTTTATGTTCAGGACAGAAGCAAATTTCTTATATTGACTACACCTGCCATCCCATATTCTTACTGCTCGCATTCATGGAGTCCTACTAATCACGCATCTGCTCAGCTTCTCTTGCCCATTTTACTAAATACAAGAGATCTTTGAGATATTTAATTTTACCTTTCAGCAGCATTTAAGAGTTATTGCTTCCTTTTTAAAACTTTAGTTTTCCTTGGCTTCTTCCCGTATCCTTTCAGCGCTTCCCTCTTAGTCTTGTTATGGCCTAGTCTCTCTTCTAATCCAGCACTATGAAAAATGAGTCCCTGGACCTGCAGCATCAGCATCACCTAGGGACTTGTGAGAAATGCAGAACTTTAGACCTTATCTCAGACCCAATGCATCAGAATCTCTGGGGTGGGTCCCAGGAAACATTTTTTAACAAGCCCTTCAGATGATTCTGATTCTAAACTTTAGGAACGAATGTGCTAGCTCTTAGATATTCTGGTGTTTCCAGGCGTCTTTATCCCTAGCCCTCTTCTCCTGGTCCCAACTACCATTAACATACCAGTGCCAAGTACCGTACCTGTCACATGGTGGGCGCTCCATAAATGTTGGAGTCATTCATTCATTCATCAGCCAAGTCTACATCTCTATGCCAGCCTTATATGCTCCTACTGGATATTGTTATTTCACTGTCTTTGCCTCTTTACTTCACCCTACCCAAAATGGCCTTGTTCTCTTCTTTCACTTAACCTGATACAACAATGACACTGAATGTTTCTTCTATGCACCGAGCTTCATGTGAATTCTTTTAGTCCTCTTAACATAACCCCTTAAATCACCTAAAGAAGTCTGAGGAGAGGAACCCATGGCTGATGCAGTTGCTCTGTGATGCTTCTGGGGACCCAGGCTCTAACTATGTTTATGATTTACCATCCTTACTATGTGGTATTGGTGCTCATCCTTGTTGCCTCACTCAAGATGGCTGTTGTATCTCCAGACTCCAAGCCTGTGCTGCAGGTAGAAAGAAGAAAAGAGGAGGAAGGGACAAAATGCTTGCCAGGAGAGACTTTTTTTTTTTTTTTTTAAATCAGGAAAGAGAAAGCATGCCCAAAAGTCCCATCCAGTAATCGCCCCCAGTGTCTCATTGGCCATGCCCAGGGAGGAGGAGGTTGTGGATGGGAGTGAGCCAGCTCATCAATACTGAGTATCATCCTAGTCTCACTGGAGCAGAATACAACAGATGTGGTCAGAGGCTTAAAATAAGCAGGGGCATTTTCAAGTCATCCTAAAAAAGGGTGGATTTAGCCTTAAGATGATATGAAAAAATAAGGACGTATAGTTGCATTTTTATTTCAGAATACTCTAATTTACTATGATTCTAAAAGCTCTGAAACCACCAAACCAGGAATCCCCAATGGCCCAGTGTAAACAAGAAATGGCTTTTCACTCTAGCAACTGTGAAATGAATAAGCTGTGGATTCACCCTTCGCTGTTAGCCCTCTTGTAAGAGCTTCAGTTATTTTTTTTTTTTAATGAAACAAAAGGAAATATGGTATAAGAAAATAATTTGGCTAAACTAAAGTCACAGAAAAACAAGCCATGGCCCCAAAAGCATAAAAGGCAAATTAAAATGGAGACAAGAGTTCCACGCCAGATATCTCTATCTATTGTGGCAGCCACAAGAACATACCTCCAGACCTTTGACTATAGGGAGCATAATTGTCCAAAGGCCCTGTTGCTGGGCTCTGAAATGCCCCCTTGCAATTACGCCAGGGTCAGACTTCTTACAGGCTGCTCTGAGACTCAGTGCTACAAGGATGCTACAGCCTGCCCACTTCTGGGAGACACAGGAACTTCTAACTGGGGACTTCAGCTTCAGGATTCCCCAATAGTCTTTCCAAACTTTCCTTAAACTGTAGAAAGGTCTGGGACACTTCTCCCAGCCATTCATCCCTCTCTCCTTCACTTGGGATCAGTCTTGCATCATCAGTCTGTTGGATCTCCTGGCCTTTCCTGGCTCCTTCCCCATTTCTTTCATAGATATTTCACCTAATAAAATCCTTAAATATTTAATCCCATCTCAGCATCTGCTCCTCAGAGGACTCAGACTAACATACACACATTCTATCACTGAATCCTCAAAAGGGTCTTAGGAGGTCAATATTATCTTCCCCATTTTAGAGATGAGTAAAGGCAGCTGGAAGTTCAAGAACTTGCTTACTAACCGATTTGGTTAGTAAAGTCCAGAGCAATGACTCCAACTATGTTTTTGGGAATCAATATCCAATTTTCCTCCACCTTAAGGAAAAAGACAAATCCCATAAGACACAGGTGGAAGCCAATGCCAAAACTTTATAATCGGACTTCATGTATGACCTGTAAAAACAAATTACAGAGTGGTAGCATTCCTTCAGAATGTTTCTTTTAGGACTTGTGGCTTTGGTAACTAAAGTTAGAAATAAGAGTTCTCATTGAAACTATTTTACATTTAGTGGTAAATTATTGTTTCAAATTAAGTTCAAAGTTTCATTTAAAACTGTATGGTGAATATACTTAAGTTCCCCTGTGTTACTGGGTCCAAAATATTGATGTTTCTCAGAATATGCTCCCTTTACTGACCCTGACCTCAAAATTTACCAGAGGTATGACACATTCCACTTGAATATCAAGATCCTAAAGGTAAAGAATTTCTATAAAATGGTCTCAAAACAGTCACATCTCCAATGCTTTATTAATTTATTGAAACTTTTTTCAAGCACTTGTCCTTCTGGATAATTTTTATGGTTACATAACCTATGCCTTTTTTAAAAAAAAAAATTACTTTAAAGCAATTTTCTTCCTTTATTCCATTGTTTTAAAGCCAAACTTTTTTTCTCCTGGAGATGGAGTTGAAGAATTTGAGTCACTGCTTTTAGTCCTGAGCTCAGTCACAGGGTAAGTCACTCTGGTCAAGTAGAGCATTTCTGGGCCTCAGTTGCCCTTCTATAAAACACCTATTACACCACCCGTCCAAAGGTTTCTAGGGATTTTTGAAGAAAGATGAAGTACATATGTCAGATCACTTGAACACTTTCAGAGATATATATTATTTACATGAAAAAGTATTTTACACATGTTCTCAGTCACTGGACCAGCAGTTACTGTGCTACTACAGGTGACCTGCAGACACCTGTGCTGGGAATTGGAAGAGATCAAAGAAGTATGGGGCAGCTGTCTTCCAAATGTCTTTTCACATAAACCCTAAAAAAACACTCTGAAAAACCATGTATCACCCTTGCATATTAAGTTGACATCCAAAAGTTTTTAGAATAAATTTAAATAGTCAGGAATATAAAATATATTTGTAATTATAAAGATCATAGTAAATACAAATATATTGTGATTTTAAATTTTATAAATGTAAATACAATGAAACATGTTACTTTTAAATGTACCAATAGACTAAATACTAGAGGGACTTTGTACCCATATTAATCACTGAAAGTTTCACTTTGTTACTTGTTCTCCTTTTACTAGAATTTCCCTTCCTCTACTCAATGCAGAATTTAGTCTTAGTGTATTTTTATGCTTATGATCTCAACCTAATTCTCTGCCACCACAAGGCACAGTCTTTTGTTTTTTTTTTGTTTTTTTTTTAATTTTATTTTCTGTGACCAGAAGTCTGTAAGAACAAAAAACTTCTGGACAAAATTATCCTTATGTTACCATTACTATTACCCAATTTTAAAAATTAAGTATAAAAAAGATAACTATTAAACATAGTGAGAAATTGTATTAGAAATTCATTTTCGTGATGAAGCTTTTTCTTAGGTTTTTCTATAAACTTTGGGACCCAAAAAGGCTTTTTAAAAACTTAACTAATTACTATTAATTATGCCTGATAACTCTTCTGCTTAGTGGTACAATTATTTATCTTAGTATACTTTGAGAAGCTTGGAAAAAGTATTAACTTAAATCAGCTTTTACTAAATAAAAAAATGATCATATGCTTTCATGTTATCATGTACTCCATGTTATTGTTAAAAACTATAAGCTACCGATTTAGTGCATGTACCTTATGTAAAAAAATCTACCATATAACTGGATTGGCAAAGGCAAAGCCAATCCCCATTATCAAACCAATCAGCCAAATTAAACTTACTTTACTGGAAAAGGTACACCTTCATTTCTCATTGCAAACAAACCTGTCAAACATCTCTATGATGACCATCTCATTCTCTGTTTCTGGGAGAGAGTAGAGGGTGACCAACCAGAGCTGACCGTTCTTTGACATGTCAGGAGACGGAAAGGGGAGGTCAGTGACCAGTCCTCATCTTCCTGAGTTCACCCTATAATACGTCTAAACCCAGACATTCCCATCACAGGCCAAATGACCCATTTCTATCATCTCATGTTCCCCATAACAGGATATGTCTCAACCCTAAAGCCCTACCAATGAGCCACAACAGCAAATGGAAGGGAGAAAGATGGAACTTTCTTTTGAAAAGGGGAAGAAAAGTGAGAAATAGGCTCAACTGAGGGAGGGTGTGAGGCTCTAAAAGTCAATTCACTGAAAACTCACTCTTATCTCATCCCATTGGTTTACCTTCTGCCCTTTTACCTACCTTCAGAAGGTTTACCTTCCAGTTTATAGGGTAGGCAGAGAGGCACTCCACATTCATAACAATCTGACGAGTACAAGGAAATGTGTTTTAGATGCATTGCTCACCATGGTCTTGTCTCTGGGGACAGATCAACCTGTGTTCAAATTCTAGGCCTGCTAATTCTCAGCTATAGAAACTTGTCCAAGCCACTAAACCACCTGAATCTCAGTTATCTGTGAAACAGCTAACAGTATCAAACTCATATGATGGTTAGAGGGTTAGATGAAGACATATTAGCACCTGGTGTGGTGAATGCTCAATAAAATATCTGCTATACATAAAGGCCTAGTGACTATAGTTTAAAAGAGCTGTTCAGGAAAGTGAGAACTTGGAGAACAATTTCTCCCTTCCCATCAGTCAGAAGGTCCTTGAAGGAAGGTGAACTGGGCATCACAAAAAGGGTAACTTTAGATGGAGAAAAGGGAACTAAAGGGCATGCTGGACTAGTATATAGAACCTTATTCGCTATCATAAAATCTGAGTGTAATTCATATATGTTTAAGATTTGGTTGCCATGGGCTTTGGTAAAAATATGCTTACATTTTAATTTGTATAAGCCCCATAGATTTGGTTTTGTTCTATCAGTCTCCTTTCAGATAGGGATCCCCATGTTAATGCCCATTATTTACCTCCTCTTTTTATTTTATTTTAGAAAATCGTTACTTTCAATGGTTTGCATCCACCCAAAATACTATTGGGCTTAATTCAACTATCCAGGAAAGACCATCAATAGTCTTAGAAATTGTTATGTGGCTGACAGGTACAGTCACAGTTAGATCCTGTTCTTTTCCTTTAATGCCATTTGCTATCAATTCATACCAAGAATATTGTCCAATTCACATCAACAGTAGTATACCCAAGTAGCATATGTAACAGAGCATGGTTAACTTTCTACCAGTCAGGAAGATAGAGGAGGAAGAAATCAAAAGATGGAACTTGAATATATTTTAAGTTTGGTTGGGTTATGTGCCATTTACAATATTGTTTTCTAATGTCAAATAAATGAACCTTGTTTATATGCATTCCAAAATATATGAGTTATTATTCAAAAACCCAGGAATTATTTTATTAGTTTCATATTCCTTTCTGTTACAACCCTCAATTTCCTCTTTCACGGTATTGCTGCTTAAACTGAAATGTGCTACTTCGCTCAAATTAGACATGCTTAGCAATATTTTTAAGAACTAAAATTGTGCTTAAATGCATTTACATCAATCCCATCATCCCATCTTCAGAGATACAGGCAAATGACTCTGTTGTGCCAGTTTTCAAGAAACAGTTTTTACAGCAAGCTTTGGCAAATTTGATAATTATTAAGCAAAACAATACAGTGCCCAACATGATGTATTAACAGTTTCTAATGTTATTGAACTGAACGACAAGAGAAGCACTTTGTTCTTACTTACTTGGCAGACAATTATTCTTTGCTCCAGCAATACTTCATGTGCATACTTCCAAGGAAGACTCATGAATGCAAAGGTTCATTAAGGGAATGAGGGAATCGATTGTAAAATGGAAAAGGCCGGATGAGGTCATATTTCAAAGAGATGAATATGGTACACTCCATTATGTTGTAATCAGCCTCTCTCTTTCATTCCACAAACTATAATAGTTTATCCTAATTTTTAAAAAGGAAAAAACATTCTTGCAGGCTTCTGACCACCTTTGTCCTGAAGCCAGCGAATGACTTCCACATGCAGCAGGCATTTTCCATTTACCATAGTCCTTGGAGTCCACCAACTGATGGTTACTGGCCATTTTTCTCCTTAATAAGAAAAACATTCAAATGCTACTATTATTGCTGCCCTGGCAAACCACACTTAATAGATGGGACTTGCCCTATACATGACACTTACAACATCAATCAAGACTGAATCTTATTTCAATTTATTATGGTTGCTGTCCAAATGAAAAAGTGCTTATATCGTAAAAATGTCTTACAATATAAATGTGCCAATGATGTAATCACAGATTTCAGGAGAAAAATCCTGATTTGGTTTAAACATTTGCCCATCCTTCCTCCTAAATTTTTCACTGGAGTTAAACATAACAAAATAATGGGACCATTAAGAGGTGATGCTGGTACAAAGCAGAAGTCACATGTTAAATATTTTATATCTTTATGAGGGAGCTTTATTATATTTTCCTTCTTTAAGAAGGGAGTGGATATTTCCAAATGATCTGGGATAAATGACTTTAATTTCAGTTTCATTGAAGGCTCATCTGCAATTCTCCCCCCTACCCCCCATAAACAACCATTCATCAGAAGAATAACACTACCCAGCTTATTAGTCTGGAATCTATCCTTGGCCACAGCTGTTGGCCGCAGAAGCTCCTCCGGGTGCTGCCCATATCCCACTGGGCTTCCACCCCCAGTGAGGAGGAGAAACAGATGTCAAAAGAAGCTTTTCAGCAATGGCAAAGAAAATCACACAATGTTCTGACCTTCACATGATTGTGCAGTGATTCTGAACCTTTCTACAAACAGCCCAGCAGATTTCTGAAGAAGCTGGAGGGTCTGGGAAGTAAGTACCTATTCTAGGCTGCCAAATCTACTTCTGAGGTTCTTGAACCAGAGCACACCTTGGAATGCATGGAGGGCTCATTATTCTTTCTGGTACATAAGGTAGGACCACCTTCATGGGTGTGTAACATTTGGAGTCACATGGGAACCCATGCTTAGAAGGGTCCTGTGCTTGGTTTAATGCTCTGCTTTTGTAATCTTAACTTCTAATACTTTTTTATATAAGGGGATCCACATTTTCACTTTGTACTGGACCCCACAAATTAAATAGCTGGTCCTGACAGAAGGTCAAATGATGGGCCTAAGAATTTGCTTTTCTAAATTTGTAGGTGGTGCCAATGCTGCTGATCTGGAGATCATGCTCTGAAAACCAGTGTGCTGTGGTAGACACTGGAATGCTAAATACTTGATTTCCCAACCCACCTTCAAAAGCAAGAGGTTGCCTTGCCATCAAACATAGTTCTGGCCAATGAGTTATAAATGGAATTTTGCTGGGAAGAGTCCCTCATTCTGAATAAAATCACAACTCTCCAGCAAAGTAGATTTTCCACACTTCCCCTTGCTCTCCCTGCCTGGAATGCAATTGTAGGGCATGGCATGGCAGCAGCCAATTTGCAACAATGAGGACAAAAAATATAGGAGCAGAAAGCTAACATCAGCCACCATAGTAGGGGTTTATGGGACTAGTATAGGGAAAGGAGGAATTTCTGGAAGATAGGACTGGTCAGAAAAAGAAACCTGTGCCCTAGAATTATTATAGAAAATTGAAAAGTAGAAGAAAAGCTCTTATCCCAAACCCTTACAAAAACAAAATATTGCTAAGATTAGGGCATAGTGCCTTCCAATGGTATTTTTTCTATACATAGAGTTATTTTTTAGTTACTATAATCAGATAATCATCCTAATTGACCGAATAATTTCTTTAAGGAAAAACTCAACATCTCTCAGAACACTGTGTTCTATGGAACATATTTTGGGGGTCTCTGGATGAAGGTCACTGCTGGTCTAAGATTGCATTAAATAAAAGCAATAGAAGACCCAGCAAAAGAATGAACAAATGCATAAAGTTACAATTTTAATCAAGTATTCATTTTGTACCCAACAATACTGAACTAAATAATTTTGTAGTTAAGTTCTATATGTCATTTGCAAGGAATAAGAAACTTGAGCACATCACTGTGATGAAACTTGTATTAAAATTAGAGATGGGAGAGGTGTTTAAATCTTCCCTTTACAAAAGCATAATACAGACAGAAGAAATTTCCTTTGAAAAATGTCATGATTGAGAACTACACAAAGTGCCCAAAATTAATAGTCATAACTTGAGTTGCAGAAATCACCCCAAGCATCTCTCTCCATGTATTTATCTTAAAGGTTTATCAGCAAAGTTCACTTTGGTCATGTTTAATTGAGTTAAACAGCTCTGCCTAAGGTTAGAAATTATAAAATGATGGATACAGGCAACTACCCAGAATGGCAATGCCTTGCTTTATGAAAGAGGAGAGACAGGGCATGGTGCTGGCTTTACACGTTTATTTAATTAGCAGCAGTCTAATTTAGACATAAGTGTCAGAGACAGACTTCAGGGATGCCAATTCAGACAGCTTCTGACTTCCAGCCATTTTCTAAGGGCTAAACTTACAGACAATGGCTTCCCATTCAGACAAATTGAGATATATTATTTTCTTAGAAGCCTGGCCAGTGACTGGATGTGAATGGTTAACTTCTAGGCAAGTCCAGAATATGAATGCATTATTTTTCTACGTCCGTTTCCATAAAAGATCAAGTTTTGGTATGAAATATATAGAAGAGAAGCCCGTTCTTCCATTGCAGGAGTATATACTTCCCCCTTCCAAGTTTATCAGTCATCCAAACAAAACTCCCTAGACTATTCTAGCAAGCTTTAGGGAAATAACGGGAAAAGCAAGAGGGAAATGGTGTGTGCAGTGTGCTTCCCATCCCTTTTGAAAAGCCCAAATTATAAGAAGCAAATGGGATACAGATGATTAGTACATGAAAAGAGGAAAACAGTGAAAGTTTGGCATTGATCCATGACTGCATTTCAAACATTAACACTTACATAAGCCTTCTTTAATCTTGATCACTGGTTCTTGAAGTATGGTCTGCAGACCCAAATTCTAGGGCTCCACTCCAGACATAGTGAATGAGAAACTCTGGGCATAAGACTCAGCAGTCTGTTTTAACAAGCCCTCCAGGCGATTCTGAGGCAGCCAAAATATGAGAAAGATTAATCCAGAGCTCAGGATAGACAAGAAGTGGCTTTTGAACAACACGATCCCAAATCTAACTGGGAGCTGCCTGCAATCTAATAGATGGGTCAAATTTACTTTTAATCTTCTTAATGAATTAGCTGTGTGATATTAAACAAGCCACAGAATTCTGAGTTTTAGTTTCTTCATCTGAATAAATGGAGATAATATTCACCTTTTAAATGGTTAAGTCAAATAATTCTTAAAAGCACTTAACACGACACTTGTTATTCAATAGTTAGCTTTACTTTCCAAAATGTCCGAAAGAGGATTTAAGTCCTATAGGATTGGTTTCATCTTGCATAACTCAGTAAAACAAGTTGATAAATTAAATATATCTCCCTGGAGAAAGCAAAGAGGAAAACAAGCCTCTTCGTACATGTTTTCCAACCCAATTTAAATGACACTTCCTTTGAGATACTTCCCCAGACTCTTTTATTTTGCACACTTAGCTCAAACATCCACCATATCTTGTAACATATTGTTTTGCTCCTATTATGCTGGCTTCCCTGAGGGCAAGAACTATATTTTTCTTATCTTTGTTTCTCTGGCATCTAACATATTCTTGATTTATTGTGGCTACTCTACAAATATGCTGAATAATTGAATTCTTCTTACTGATGATTTTATCATCACTTGCCAAAAGTAGACTGGCTAAGGCACAGAACATCCTGAATAATTACCACTGAAAAGTGCAACTTGCATTAAGTAGATTAAAACTACAGTTGTTCTTAACCTTTGGAGTCACTGACTTGTTTGAAAAGCAAATCAAAGTACTATAAATGTTCTTCCAGGAAAATGCATATTATTACATGCATAAAAACAATTTTACATATGCAGGTATTTTTATTTCACTAGAGTAAACCCTTTGAGGTCAGGAGACACATCTTATTCATCTCTGTGTCCCATAGTGCATTTCCCAGAGTGGGCAATTAAAAAATTAAAGCTATGAATAATGTCTCAATATTTAAACGAATATTAGATAATCCATTCTAAATGTTCCTTTCATCCATTTTGACCTTGTGTCTACCTAACAAATATGAACTACCAAATGTAAATATGATCCACCTTAAAAGAGAGGTCTTCTCAGGAATCACTCCAATGTTTGTCAAGGTCAAGACAGCAAATTGGTAACTCAGTGTCCCAACATGGTTCAGGTGTGAATTAATCCCACGCTTTTGCTGAGAAAACTCTGTAAAGCTTTCACTAAGCAGGTGTCCCATCATTATTGAAGCTTGTTCAAAGTATCTCTCTAAGGAGATATGGGCAGGCCTCTGGCCCTTTACAACGGAATGTCACCCTGGTGGTGTACTTGTTTGCTACGGGACACACAGGGATTCCTCTTTAGTCAGCTACTCTGAATGTGGCCACTCTGAAAACTCAGAACTCCATCCTCAATGTAAAGCAATTGCCAAAAATTTACTTATATCATCATATTCCAGAGAGGCAGCCAAGAGGCTGGTAACTACCCACTGCTTCAGATCTCCATCAACTGTCTGCACGTTAAGTCGCATCATCAACCAAATTTAACATTGTGCTTTGGGTGTGTGACTTTCATATTTCTTTAACTGCATGAGTTAATCAGGAATACATGCTGAAAAAAATATGGATGTAATGACTGGCCCTTTTATGTATTTATACATAAGAAATCACTCCTAGAAATTTTGTTAGTCTGACAAAATCGTAATTTCAAGTACTTTGGTTTGGGGGGTTACGTGCCCTTTTTTTTTTTTTTTAAATTCATTTTATTGAGATATATTCACATACCATGCAGTCATACAAAACAAATCATACATCTGATTGTTCACAGTACCATTACATAGTTGTACATTCATTACCAAAATCAATCCCCGACACCCTCATTACCACACACACAAAAATAACCAGAATAATAATTAAAGTGAAAAAGAGCAACTAAAGTAAAAAAGAACACTGGGCGCCCTTGTCTGTTTGTTTGTTTGTTTGTTTCCTTCCCCCACCTTTCCACTTATCCATCCACAAACTAGACAAAGGGGAGTGTGATCCCTATGGCCCCGCCAATCCCACTGTCCCCTCTCATAAGCCACATTTTAATACAATTGTCTTCAAGATTCATGGGTTCTGGGATGTAGCTTGATAGTTTCAGGTATCCACCACCAGCTACCCCAATTCTTTAGAACCTAAAAAGGGTTGTCTATATTGTGCATAAGAGTGCCCACCAGAGTGACCTCTCGGCTCCTTTTGGAATCTCTCTGCCACTGAAGCTTATTTCATTTCCTTTCACATCCCTCTTTTGGTCAAGAAGATGTTCTCCATCCCACGATGCCAGGTCTACATTCCTCCCCGGGAGTCATATTCCACATTGCCAGGGAGATTCACTCCCCTGGGTGTCTGATCCCACGTAGGGGGGAGGGCAGTGATTTCACCTTTCAAGTTGGCTTAGGTAGAGAGAGAGGGCCACATCTGAGCAACAAAGAGGCATTCGGGAGGAGGCTCTTAGGCACAATTATAGAGAGGCCTAGCCTCTCCTTTGCAGCAACCGTCTTCCCAAGGGCAAATTCCGTGGTAGAGAGCTCAACCCATCAAACCACCAGTCCCCTATGTCTGTGGGCATGTTAGCAACCATGGAGGTGGGGTAGGCCAATACCCCTGCATTCTCCACCAGCTCCTCAAGGGGGCTCTGCATATTTTTTCCTTTTTTTTTTTTAAACTTTTTTTTCTTTTCTAAATCAACTGTATAAAAAATTAAAAAAAATTAAAAAAGATTAAAAAAAAAAACATACAATAAAGGAACATTTCAAAGAGACCATAACAAGGGAGTAAGAAAAAGACAACTAACCTAACTACTTTACTTCCAACATGTTCTTACTCTACCCCAAGAAAGTAACCTAATATGGCAACATTTCTGTGAACTTGTTCCTACTATACCCCCCAGAAATTAACAGACCATAGTCATTTCTGGGCATCCCCAGAACATTAAATTTACCCATGATAGCTTATCTGTTCTTCTTGGATTATTGTTCCCCCTTCCTTAATTGCTCTCTATTGCTAGTTCCCCCACATTCTACATTATAAACCATTTGTTTTACATTTTTCAAAGTTCACATTAGTGGTAGCATATAATATTTCTCTTTTTGTGCCTGGCTTATTTCGCTCAGCATTATGTCTTCAAGGTTCATCCATGTTGTCATATGTTTCACAACATCGTTCCTTCTTACTGCCGTGTAGTATTCCATCGTGTGTATATACCACATTTTATTTATCCACTCATCTGTTGAAGGACATTTGGGTTGTTTCCATCTCTTGGCAATTGTGAATAACACTGCTATGAACATTGGTGTGCAGATATCTGTTCGTGTCACTGCTCTCTGATCTTCCGAGTATATACCGAGAAGTGCAATCGCTGGATTGAAGGGTATCTCTATATCTAGTTTTCTAAGGAACTGCCAGACTGACTTCCAGAGTGGCTGAACCACTATACAGTCCCACCAACAATGAATAGGAGTTCCAATTTCTCCACATCCCCTCCAGCATTTGTAGTTTCCTGTTTGTTTAATGGCAGCCATTCTAATTGGTGTGAGATGGTATCTCACTGTGGTCTTAATTTACATCTCTCTAATAGCTAGTGAAGCTGAACATTTTTTCATGTGTTTCTTGGCCATTTGTATTTCCTCTTCAGAGAACTGTCTTTTCATATCTTTTGCCCATTTTATAATTGGGCTGTCTGTACTATCGTCATTGAGTTCCAGGATTTCTTTATATATGCAAGATATCAGTCTTTTCTCAGATACATGGTTTCCAAAAATTTTTTCCCATTGAGTTGGCTGCCTCTTTACCTTTTTGAGAAATTCCTCTGAGGTACAGAAACTTCTAAGCTTGAGGAATTCCCATTTATCTATTTTTTCTTTTGTTGCTTGTGCTTTGGGTGTAAAGTCTAGGAAGTGGCCACCGAATACAAGGTCTTGAAGATGTTTTCCTACATTATCTTCTAGGAGTTTTAGGGTGCTTTCTTTTATATTGAGATCTTTCGTCCATTTTGAGTTAATTTTTGTGTAGGGTGTGAGGTAGGGGTCCTCTTTCATTCTTTTGGATATGGATATTCAACTCTCCCAGCCCCATTTGTTGAATAGACCATTATGACTCAGTTCAGTGACTTGGGGGGCCTTATCAAAGATCAGTCAGCCATAGATCTGGCGGTCTATCTCCAAATTCTCAATTCGATTCCATTGATCTATATGTCTATCTTTGTGCCAGTACCATGCTGTTTTGACAACTGTGGCTTTACAATAAGCTTCAAAGTCAGGGAGTGTAAATCCTCCCACTTGGTTTTTCTTTTTTAGAGTGTCTTTAGCAATTCGAGGCATCTTCCCTTTCCAAATAAATTTGATAACTAGCTTTTCCAAGTCTGCAAAGTACGTTGTTGGAATTTTGATTGGGATTGCATTGAATCTGTAGATGAGTTTGGGTAGAATTGACATCTTAATGACATTTAGCCTTCTTATCCATGAACATGGAATATTTTTCCAACTTTTAAGGTCCCCTTCTATTTCTTTTAATAGAATTATGTAGTTTTCTTTGTATAGGTCTTTTACATCTTTGGTTAAGTTTATTCCTAGGTACTTGATTTGCAAGTATTTTGTTGAGGATTTTTGCATCTATATTCATTAGGGAGATTGGTCGGTAGTTTTCCTTTTTTGTAGCATCTTTGCCTGGTTTTGGTATTAGATTGATGTTAGCTTCATTAAATGAGTTAGGTAGTGTTCCATTTTCTTCAATGTTTAGAAAGAGTTTGAGTAAGATTGGTATCAGTTCTTTCTGGAAAGTTTGGTAGAATTCCCCTGTGAAGCCATCTGGCCCTGGGCATTTATTTGTGGGAAGCTTTTTGATGACTGATTGGATCTCTCTGATTGTGATTGGTTGGTTGAGGTCTTCTGTTTCTTTTCTGGTTAGTCAAGGTTGTTCATATGTTTCCAGGAAATTGTCCATTTCCTCTACATTATCCAGTTTGTTGTCATACACTTGTTCATAGTATCCTCTTATAATTTTTTTAATTTCCTCGGGATCTGCAGTAACGTCACCTTTCTCATTCATTATTTTGTTTATATGGGTCTTCTCTCTTTATGATTTTGTCAGTCTAGCTAGGGGCTTTTCAATCTTGTTGATCTTCTCAAAGAACCAACTTTTGGTGGTATTTATCCTCTCTATTGTTTTTTGTTGTTGTTGTTCTCTATGTCATTTATTTCTGCTTTAATCCTTGTTATTTCTTTTTTTCTACTTGGTTTAGGATTGGTTTGCTGTTCGTTTTCTAGCTTTTTCAGTTGTTCCATTAGTTCTTTGATTTTGGCTCTTTGTTCCTTTTTAATACATGTGTTTAGTGCTATAAATTTCCCCCTCAGTACTGCTTTTGCTGCATCCCATAGGTTTTGGTATGTTGTGTTCTCATTTTCATTTGTCTCTGTGTATTTAGCAATTTCTCTTGCTATTTCTTCTTTAACCCACTGACTGTTTAGGAGTGTGTTGTTTAATCTCCAGGTATTTGTGAAATTTCTAAGTCTCTGATGGTTATTGGCTACTAATTGTATTCCATTGTGGTCAGAGAATGTGCTTTGAATAATTTCAATCTTTTTAAATTTATTGAGCCTTGTTTTATGTCCCAGCATATGATCTATTCTGGAGAAAGTCCCATGAGCACTAGAGAAGTATGTGTATCCTGGTGATTTGGGATGTAATGTTCTATATATGTCTGTTAAATCCAATTCATTTATCAGATTGTTTAGGTTTTCAGTTTCCTGATTGGTCTTCTGTCTGGTTGATCTATCTATAGGAGAGAGTGATGTGTTGAAGTCTCCCACAATTATTGTGGAAACATCAATTGCTTCCTTTAGTTTTGCCAGTGTTTCTCTCATGTATTCTGTGGCACCTTGATTGGTTGCATAAACATTTATGATTGTTATTTCTTCTTGTTGAATTGCCCCTTTTATTAGTATGTAGTGACCTTCTTTGTCTCTCAAAACATCCCTGCATTTAAAGTCTATTTTATCTGAGATTAATATTGCTACACCTGCTTTCTTTTGGCTGTAGCTTGCATGAAATATTTTTTTCCATCCTTTCACTTTCAGTTTCTTTGTGTCCCCGTGTCTAAGATGAGTCTCTTGTATGTAGCATATTGATGGTTCATTTCTTTTGATCCATTCTACAAATCTATAGCTTTTAATTGGGGAGTTTAATCCATTTACATTCAACATTATAACCGTGAAGGCATTTCTTGAATCAGCCATCCTATCCTTTGGTTTATGTTTGTCGTACGTATTTTTCTCTCTCTCTATTAATATCCTTTAATGTACCCATACCGAATCTCTTTAGTACTGAACCTTTCTCCATGTCTCTCTGTCCTTTCTTTGTTTCTCTGTTGGTAGGGCTCCCTTTAGTATCTCCAGTAGGGCAGGTCTCTTGTTAGCAAATTCTCTCAGCATTTGTTTGTCTGTGAAAAATTTAAGCTCTCCCTCAAATTTGAAGGAGAGCTTTACTGGATAAAGTATTCTTGGCTGGAAATTTTTCTCACTCAGAATTTTAAATATGTTGTGCCACTGCCTTCTCACCTCCATGGTGGCTGCTGAGTAGTCACTACTTAGTCTTATGCTGTTTCCTTTGTATGTGGTGAATTGCTTTTCTCTTGTTGCTTTCAGAACTTGCCCCTTCTCTTCCGTATTTGACAGTGTGATCAGAATATGTCTTAGAGTGGGTTTATTTGGATTTATTCTACTTGGAATTCGCTGGGCATTTATGATTTGTGTATTTATGGTGTTTAGAAGATTTGGGAAATTTTCCCCAACAATTTCTTTGAACACTCTTCCTAGACCTTTACCCTTTCCTTCCCCTTCTGGAACACCAATGAGTCTTATATTTGGACATTTTATATTAGCTATCATATCCCTGAGGTCCATTTCGATTTTTTCAATTTTTTTCCCCATTCTTTCTTTTGTGCTTTCATTTTCCATTCTGTCATCTTCCAGGTCACTGATTCATTGTTCAACTTCCTCTAGTCTTGTACTATGAGTATCCAGAATCTTCTTAATTTGGTCAACAGTTTCTTTAATTTCCATAAGATCATCTATTTTTTTATTTAGTCTTGCAATGTCTTCTTTATGCTCTTCTAGGGTCTTCTTGATGTCCTTTATATCCTTTTCCATGCTCTTCTTGATGTCCTTTATATCCCGTGCCATGGTCTCATTGTTCATCTTTAGGTCTCTAATTAGTTGCTCTAATTACTGTATTTCTTCTGATCTTTTGATTTGGGTGCTTGGGCTTGGGTTATCCATATCGTCTGGTTTTTTCATGTGCTTTAAAATTGTCTGTTGTTTGTGGCCTCTTGACATTTGCTTAACTTGGTAGGGTTCTTTTAGGATTTGTAGATCAATTGAAATCCTTATCTCTAATTTGTCAGGTCTACAGCTTCATGGAGTACACTTTCAGTGCCTAACCAGCAGGTGGCATCTGCAAGCCACCTGTTCCCCTCAAGCCAGTTCTCCTCCGCTTTGCCTCTGTGGTGAGTGGGGGAGTAAGTCTTGTGGGGTCCAGTTGGTGTACCAAGCTTGCGTGTGTAGTTGGTGCTGCCCGCCCTGTATAAGGGGCGTGTGTCTGGGTGGTCAGGGAGGGGGGCGGCTCTAACAACCAAATCTCCCTGGTGTTCCCGGAGTTTTAAAGCTGCTGCAATAGTCTAATCCTTCAGTTCAGTCCTGCCACAGTTTGACTCTGCCACTGACTCACAAGTCCTTGGTATTGGAGTGTGGCCCCTGAGACTTGTGATTGGGTCCCTCTTCCAGGCCTTGCACCCCTGGTCCTCTGTTGAGGGGTGACTGTGCTATGTCACAGGTGAGTGCCGTCCCCCCAGGGTGGTTCTGGGCTGCTGGTCTGTGTAGGGAGGCTCCCAGTCTGCTGAAATGATGTCTGAATGGAGCTTGTTAATTCCCACTGCTCCACCTTCCCAAGTCTGGGACAACCAGCTGAGGGTGCAGAGAAGGCTAATGTCCCCGCCCAATTTTGTGATGTATGCGTGTTATTGTAAGCACTTCCACCACATTTGGTTGTCTGGGGCAGCTCTGGGCTATGGGGCCGGTGACAGGCAGGAGTGTTTCCTGTCCACCAGGATGATGGCTGTGAGAGGATGCCCCCCTTTTCTTGGGAAGTTGTGGTGTTTAGTGAATTTTCTCAGCCACTGGATTATTGCCTTTTGTTTCAGAGCTCTCAGTTCTGCTCTTGTCTTGACGTGCCCAAATTGCAAGTCTTTGAGGCTTTCTGTATTGGGCTTCCTAGAGTAATTGTGTTAGAAAATGAAAAAAAGATTAAAAAAAAAAAAAAGAAAAAAAAAGCGCCCTCCCGGCAGATCTAATGCATTATTGAAATGCTAAGAGACAAAGCAATTAGGGCTATTAAGGAAAGATCCAAGGGGCAGAGAGATCAGTTTTTCTTTGGGTTTTCCAAATGAGCCTGCGGGCCTGAGCTCTGCCCTTCCCCTTTCTATGTTCACCAGAACTCCAAACAGCATCCGCTTTTATTTTTGAGTTTGTCTTGCTGTTTTTTTGCTATCCCTATCTCCTCTCTGCTGGGCTGGCTGCTCTCAGATTCTCTGGTGTCTGATCTCAGTCTATCTATGGTTGGAGTTTGGATCAGCAGAATGAGTTTCCGATAAGAGCTGCCACTGCAGTTCTCCCTCCTCCTTCCCGGCGCTGATGGCCCCTCCACCCACGGGACTGAGCCTAGCAGGGACGGGCGTGGGTCCCCTGGCCGCAAAAACTTACAGATTTCGCTGATCTCAGCAGTTCGACGTGTTCATGAGTGTTGTATGAAGTATGCCCAAAGTCAGATTGCTCTGCGGTGTCCAGTCCACGCAGTTCCTGGCTTTCCACCTACTTTCCTGGAGGAGTAACTAAAACATACACCTCACCAATCCACCATCTTGCCCTGCCCCCCACATGCCCTTTTAAGAAGGAAATGAATGTGTTATGGATATTCTCCCCATAAAATGCTCATAGACATTTACAAAAACCATATTTTGTCTATGGACTAAGGTTGCAGAATTTAGTCCACAGTGTAAGTTTGAAATTGTTGAGAAAATCTCTTATTTTGTCTCTCAAGAATCTACCCTCCTCTATAAGACCTCTCTGCCTTGTTGGTGGAGGGAAATAATTGAGCCACTTAAACCACCAGTTAGACTAAGCTTTGACTAATCCTTGGTGGTAGAACTCGACTCCCTTGGATAAAATTCTGCCATCTCTCAGCCAGCCCTCAGCCTCACCCCAAACTGTTTTCTCCCAGAGAGTGTCAGGTGCCTGGGGGACAGAAGGCCACACCCATTCCTCTTTTCCCTACGATGGCATTCAAGGTATCAGAGATGGCACGTCACTTTCTATCTCCTGCCAAGGAGAAAGGGCCAGGATCCTTAAAGGCCATGTCCTCATCTACCCGGCTTCTGTAACGTTCTGTACCGAGGTAGAGGGATAGCTTAACCTGCCATCTCCCTTGCAAGGCCTCAAGGGCTAACTCTCTCACCTTGGCCAGCCCCACATGTCTCACTGGGCTGCCACTGGGCCTGGGGTCACTCTCATGAGCCGCCCTCTACTCCCCAAGCTCCAGCAATTCCCTCTGGCAAACTATCAGCCACTCTCTCACCTCCTTCTATGGGCACAGCTCCAGGTCAAGGAGGTCTCAGGAAAGCTGAACCTCAGGGTGATGCCCTGGGCTGTTGGCAGCCTGGGAGGTGAGTGTTCTGGGCATCCTGTATAGCTCAACAGGCTAGAAGCCCTGTCTTCAATTCTCCCTCGTCTTACCTATTCTGAAATGTTTGACCACTTTATTCCCCAGGGTCTCCCCACTTCTCACAGGCTGGAAAATGATTCAGTTTTTGTTTAGTATCTATCCCCTATGCCTGTTTGTGTTTGCCACCCCACCCACCGTCACTATCAGTGTCGATATTTTATTTAACCATAGAGAGAAATTCTGATGAGGCAAATGTTTATTAAGCACTAACAAAATATACTAACATGGATGAGGGTCAGTAAGTAGCAGCTAACATTTACTAGATGTTAACTATATGCTGAGAAATGCACATAGTGCACTTAGAACAAGATGTCATAGTCCTTACAACCAACCTTAGAACAGTATCTCGTGCTTACAACCAACTATAAGGGAGCTGTGGTTATTCTTCCCATTTAGGAGATGGGAAAACTGAGGCACAGCAAGGTTAAGAAACTTGCCCAAGGTAACATCCATAAGTGGAACAGCCAGAATCCTAATGCAGGTGGCCTGGGCTCTAGACTCCATACACCACCTCTAGCATGAATCACACACAGGGCAGCAATGAGGGCAATGTAATTGAGAGACAGAAATGTGTGCCAATAGGGACTTCAAATGTAAAGTATCATGGGATAATATGGAAACTTAAACTTACAATTCTTGGTAGAATTATTTTTTATGTTCAGGACATTTTCTTAAAATCAAATTTTATAAGCTGTTATCACAATTTTCCACACAGATTTAAATGCACTGAGCTTTCCACATGCATTTAACCTTCAGTGCTATTTTACTTACAATGTTGTGCCACAGTTTACTGAAGTTGTTGAAGGATGCCCATCCAATAATACCCTTGTTACCCTCATTCTTCAGATGAGGAAACTGAAGCCTAATAGGATTAAGTAATTTGCCCAAGGTCACACAGCTGGTAAATAAACTTGAATTCACACAACATCGGTCTAACTCGAGCCCCCACTTATATGACATGTGGTACTGCCAAGGCAGTTCAGGAGGCACCTACTCCAACAACCACTGGCCCAGGAAAAGAGAAGAGAAATGTCTCTTTTCAAGAAATGGTGTGAGGCTACATTTTCCTTAGATCTTTCAGGTTTGCTATTTGACCAGGTTTCCCTATATCCTCTGGGGACCAACACATCAAGGTTTCAGTCAATTGGAAATAAGGTAAAAGTCATATTTCTCCATGGTGCTGCCCAAGAAATACAAGTCCAAATTCTCAGAGAGCCTGACAGTTGTTCATCATGAAAGCGGGCCATGCGTTTCCTGGGCTAAGGAACTTCAACACCAACTATGGTCAGAGATTCTACAAGTCAGAAACACATGGAGAGTGAGGCTCAGCACCAACTGGGAAGAGTCACCTCAGTTCTCACTGAAGCACTGCAAACAGCACCAGCCAGTAACTGTTACACAAAGACTAGTGCTTTGAGATGATGGGAAAACGATAAAGAAACTCTAGGAAAAGAATGAAAAAAAAAGAGTACATCCTTGTTAACACAAATAGCAGTACACCAAGTCACACCAAGCTTACCCTAGTTCTTCACCATTTTCATCCAGCAACAGAGAGTTGTTATAAAAGTAATTACTGTGTGTACTGGTGATCCCATTATAATAATGAATGTGCTACACAAACATTCATTATCAAGGTTTTCTTTCATGGTGATCCAAGAAACTCTCGAGTTGAGATATTTTTCCATCCTATTCTCAGCCTGAAGGTAACTTCTTTGAATGGTCTGCCAAAATTCTCAACAGCTCTTAACATGAAACTTTTCTATTTCCAGAGACTTTCAGTACCTTGGACCAATTTTTTTTTTAATTTAAACTCTAAAAATTAGAGTTTTTGTCCTCACTGTAGATAAAATTAAAAACACGTATTTCAAAGCTATGAGGTAACTAATCACACAAGCACACAGAAAGAAAGAGAGAAAGAGAAACATTAAGAGAGAACCCAGATACTATAGTTAAACTTGAAACTTAAAACTATTTCTAAGCAAATGTTTGTTATGACGATTTCAGAAGCACCAAAATTGGCAACAAGTTGTACCATATAATTTCATCAATGTAAAAACTTTCCTTGGAAGTAATAAAGATTTGCTCCAGCTATTTCCTGAGCTGATTTTCTTCCTTTTAATGAACATAAGGTAATAAAAAGTGTAAACACTGCAGTAAGTAGTAGTTGCTAAAACATTTTTCCAAAAGTCAAGATTTTTTCTGTGTTAGTTCACTAGTTAAAAACCCAGATTTAAGTTGACTCCCTTATTAGTGAAATTTAGCTGCCATAGGATGAATTAGTAAAGGAAGGCAAAATTCCTAAAAGATGTGAGGATTATGATTCATGGTAATACACACAATCAGCAGTGAAAGGAAGTAAAAACAAAAGGAAAGAGGTGGCAGTTCCAGGGATTTGATGAATCCACACTTTTGTGGGTTGAGCTGTGAGCAGTGAGTCCTCATGGAGTGTCACCCATTGCTATCACTTCCTGCCCTCGGCAGATCGTCCCATTTTTTATTTGCAAAGTTCTCAATAATTCCATTATCCAATTAGGAAAGGAAATTCACAAGATTATCAAGAGGAAATTAGTCTGACAGTTGCTATTTTCCAGTTAAATAAGATCCAGGACTGTCAGCTGTAAAGTGAGGTGAACTTGCTAAAAATGAAGGAAACTGTGTACAGAAGTTTCCTTTTGTACACATTCCTGCTACAGCAGGACACATTCCTGCTATAGCAACCCTACAGAGCAGATTAAATACACATTCTAAGAATATGGGCACTTTTCTTATCTCATTCTACAGTCCCTTTCTCATGTATGCCAATAAAATACAAAATATACACTAGGCCATTTTATGCCCAACTGACAGTCCTATTTCCATTGTTAAAAAGAATACTAAGCTTACATTTTACTGAGCACTTAATATATGCTAGGAATATAGTAGTTCTCAAAACAACTTTATAGAGCTAAGCCTATTATTTTCATTTTACAGATGGAGGGGAAAAAAAGTGCCACATTGTTAGGATTTAAGCTAACTTTGGCTGATGGCAGGGCCCTGGTTTTTAGCCATCATTCATGGTTGTTAAGAATAAAGGCTTATCTTTAAAATAAGGGACAAAAACAGTAACTCTCTCACTGGGTTTTTGTTCAAATTTTTTTTTTTAAAATCAATATATATATTTGCATAACATTAAACAAAATTACATAAGTGTTTGCTATTATCACTATCATTATTCTTTAAAAAATAATTTGACATTCTTTGTAGAAACAGTCCATCTTTCAGGTTTCAGGATGTGTGGGAAAATGTCATATCTGCTACTCCAGCATCTCCATGCAACAAGGATGGGTTTCTTAGCCCCATAAATGAAGACCCATGGTAGTTTAATCACTAACCAAGAGTTACATCCTTGTAAGAGTATCCAGTATGTGCCTGCATGTCAGGCTTCAAAGGATGCCGATGGGACAGCTAGTCAACCGCATGAGTGGGACAGGATCCAGAAAAAAGACACAGGGAAACACGTTGCCTCAATCGCCGCTGCAGTGCCCTCTTTGCCCAAGGCTGTCAACTTCCTCCTCCAGTATCAAGAAGGCAATTGCCACAGTCAAACCACTGCTGGCAAAACCAAAACCTGGTAGAGTTACTGAGAGTCAATAATGTCCTCCTCTGGTGAGGGTAGCACAACATTATGAATGTAATTAACAG